>NC_088795.1:2761508-3368152 GCF_011386835.1 Chrysemys picta bellii
ATCATTCATTTACCTGAGCGCCGTCTTTTCCGTTTGCCTTCTCCGCCGGTGACTCCCCCGAGCCGCAATCGCCTTCCACCTCTGAAGGGGTGGACAAAGAGAGACTGTCGCGCTCATCGGGGTGTCTCACGAGGGTTTTGGGATCAGGTTCCGGCGTATCCAACAACGGCTGGGCCAAAGGGCTCCCCTTGGTCGCTCCCTCCTCTTCCTCGGAACTGTCGCTGATGTAGCGTTTTCTCCACGGATGGTCAAAGGTGCTCGGGGCTAAAACAAAATCCGAAGTTCTCACGGGGGTAGTGAAGGAGTCCATGTTTCCTCTCAGCAGCCTTTCCGCGTTTTGAAAAACACGTGTCCTTGGTAAGAGACGGCCGCCTCCTTTGTCTGGCGCTGAGACTTATGGGGTAATGGTGCTGCACTCTGATTGGTGGAGGCCCTTGGGAGGAGTTCTTAGTGGGGTCACACGACTCACTTCCGGAGGGGTCACCCCACCTGGAAGTCACTCTGATTGGTCAAAATCTCCTCTCGGGGTGGTCCTTTCGGGACGAAACCCCTCCTGATTGGTAGAGGGTGGTGGGGGGAGTTCATAGAGGGGTCACATGACCCACCTTGCTTCCGGTCAGGTGGCACATTGACCCCGGCAGTAATACCCCCATGGGTGGGACTTCCGGTGACGGAGGGGGGACAAAGGGGTCAAGGGGCGGGTTTATGGTTTCATTTACGGTAGGGCCTTTATACTACTCACACCACAGCAGGTGTGAATAATGACCTCA
This sequence comes from Chrysemys picta bellii, assembly GCF_011386835.1. NCBI lineage: Eukaryota > Metazoa > Chordata > Testudines > Emydidae > Chrysemys > Chrysemys picta. The sequence goes on from NC_088795.1 coordinate 2,762,279, forward strand.
CTACATGAGCCTGGCCCGATGCTGCCCCTACTGGAATTGTGCAATGGAAAGGACTGAAAATGTTGGAGTTCCTTTAACCAGCCTCCGCCCCTGGACCTACTCCACCATTCTTGACTCAAACACCCGGCATTCCTGATAAATGCCCGCATTACATGGGTACCTTTGAAAGAAATGGGGACTCGTTACCTCTGCACTGGGACTATGACTGCCCTATTGACCTACAGCTTTGGTTGAAAGTTGCCTTCACCAGTATTTACACATTGTTGGAACCAGAATTAGTGGCTCTCCCTGCGTTCAGTTCTAATAACCGGTCCTAAGACTTTATGAGCAAACATGCGTTTCCCACGGGTGCCCAGGCCTTTTTTGGGAAGAAGAAATGTGGGACTCTACTACGCCTCTCTTTAGACAATCAGCCCCTAAAAAAAGTGATCGTTTGGAACCATTACCCCCTGCTGTGAATCCCAAAATTGTTGGCTCACAGGAAATCTGCAAAGTTGTTCATCAAACTTCATCTGCGAGGATTTCCAATCTAATACTCATTTGGGCAGGGGACAAATGGAAACCAGATTTCAAAGCACACTATGGACATTTTAACTGTCTGATATGCCATTTGAGCGAACTAATGGTCCCCTCACCTTGCAACACGTCATCAGTGATGTATTTGGGGACATTGTGGATCCACACAGTGCCATCTATTCAGGTGACATACTTCTCTTTCTGGAGAACCCAGAGCAGTACACGCACCACACGCGAACCTGGAGAGGTTTCGGCAGCATGGTCTCAACACGGAATTGGAAAAGCGTACCTCCGGCCAACTCTCCTCAGAGGTTTTGGGATACATCCTCTCCCCAGAAGGTGTTACGATTGATCCAAATAAAGTGGAAGCCATTCATCGATGGGACAAAGTTTGAAGACCTCAAGAAGATCAGCGCTGCCTAGACTTCACCCGCTTTACTGCTGCTTCCGCCCAGGGTTCTCAGAGCCAGTAACCCCCACCAGAGCTCTCCTCCACATAACGGCCACAATCGTTTGGTCACCCAAGTTCCAACAAGCCCGCAAACAGCTCAGAATTGCCTTCCTCACTGCACCTATTCGGAGGCTCAGCATTCATCATGGAAGTAGACGCATCTACTATGACCACCAGGGCCCGCTTCATTTGGTGGTGCCAGATGTGGCCTGAAATTCAGACTTAGCTTGACTGACGTGACTTCTGCGCTTTCACCAAGGCACCACGCATCAAACTTATTGGCATCTCAGGCCTCTGGAGACCCTGCCCTGGCCATGGGCAACCATTGCCAGGAATTTCACTGATTCAAATGACCACAGGATGGAACTGACTCTCATAGGTCACCTGACCACGATGGCGCGCTTCATCCCCTTGTGAACGTGTACCGTCGATTGAGAGGACAGATCAGTTCCGAGTTTGCAAAGGCCAATGACACCTTTATTTTGCTAAATGTAGCTTTCCCACTGATTTCATGCCACGCTATGAACGGCCTCTTCGAACTTCCCAGCTATCGACCTGGGTCACCGTCAAGAAGAATGAAGGGAGTTCCTCGAGGACACTAGGAAGGAGTTCAGATAGTGTCCGGACTGCTAATGACAAGAGGGAAGCCATTTGCTGAAGGGAGGTACAAAGCCCCTGGCACTCACTGAATCCCTAAGTCCCATTTGTTGCAGCAGTTCCTGACCCATCCCCCTTGGCTGACCTTCTGATCCCATCCTCCTCCTCAGGGTCTAGGGAGCAAACTCTGGGTCTCTTCCCTCACTCTGCACAATCCAGGCCCAGAGTGTCCGAGCCCCTCACAGACAATGGGACTCTCCTCTCTTCTCCTCCTTGTGGGGGGACTAGTACCCCCATTTTACAGACAGAGAATGAAGGTGATGAAGTGACCTCTCCAAGGTCACACCTACCAATGTGGGGGAGAGCTGGGAACTGGAGTGGGTTCTACAGGAGTGCCCTCTCCACAGGGGCAGCTTCACTTTCTGCCCTTCGTCCTCTCCTCCCCTCTTGGCCCGTCTTTGAAGGGGGCTCTGACAGGGAAATGAGCAGGGGTTTCCTCCCCCCTCTGCCTTCCAGGTTCTGGGATCGGTCCATGTCGCCTACTGCAATGCAGCCTGCAGCTGGCCCGGCTTGGGGAGCCATATCCTCATCCTGTAAAATCGAGAAGTACTGGCTCTCACTGATGCGTAGATGGAAAACCACACACCCCACCCGGAGGTAGAAGCCACCCATTCCCAGGTTGTCCCGAGGAGCCATGATTTCTCCAGGAGCTGGGGAAGGGCACAGTGATCAGTTTGTCAGAGGTAGGGGAAGATGGTGTAAGGAGAAGGGCTAGGAGAGGAGGAGCATGAGCTAGGCTCTGTATTTGGGCTTGGCAGGGATCAAGAGACGGGACAGGGGCTGTTAGAGGGCAATGGTGAGGTACAAGGGGTGTCGGAGGTGGGGGCAAGGCCTGAAAAGTTCAGCTACATTAGATCAATTGTGCCAGAGAATCACTGGTTGAGGTGACTGAAAGCTCTGAACTAGGGCTGGCCAAAATCATCCTCCTCAGATGGGAACATCCCAAAAGTCTGCAGAAACACCTCCTCTGAGGTGAACGTTGTGGCCCAAACCTCCCTCTGCTCTGTACCTCACAGGATTCCCACTGGCTGTTCCAATCCAGGAGGAAAACTCACAGCACCGGTGCAGTGAAGTGCCACTGAAACCCGCTGTGATGCACAGACCTTGTCCTGGCTGTCTGCACAGGGCTGAATTTCACCCCTTCAAAGTGTACGTAAATAATTGGCTGAAGGGCTTTTTCTGTTCAGATGTGGTTCTAGTGGGAAAGAACCAGGGGCATTGTTAACCTGTATTGCGCCCAGAACTGGTGCTTCAATGATGCCGAGAAGTGCTGATGCACTCCCTGAGTCCTGATTTCCTGCCATTCAAGTGGCTGGGGGCTTCCATTGCCCCCATCCCCACCATCAGAGACTTTTCCTATGGGAATCTTCCTAGAGCAGGGGAGAAATCTGTTTTTCCTTTAAAACCAGTCTGCTTTGTTTATCCGAGATTAGTGGTATCTTTGGAAAACCCTAAGCGTGTTGGGGTTTGAGATGGAACAGGTGATACAGGAGCTCCAATAGATTCCCCTGAAGAACACCACCCTGTCTTTTTCTGTTCAGGTTAGAGCTCACCATCCATTTGCGGAGGTGAAGACCAGATGGGAGCTGCTGGATCGACCTTGATGAGCCATGTCCTTGTGTGGATGAAGGACCTACATCTCAGGATGGCCAGCAGCAGATGTAAGAATGTGTCCAGGAATAAGCTAAACAACCTACACTGATAGGTAAGTAAAGTCATGGCCACATGTAGACACCACAGGAATTGGAGGGGATTGAACCAGGGTCCTTCAGCACAAGCCCCGCTCACTCATTGTCAACCAATCCAGCTCCACCCACTAGACCACGCCCCCTTCCAGAGTCACAGAACCCAGGAGCCCGGATTCTCAGACCCAGGCCTCACATCACAAGGCCAAACCCGCTCCCATTATGGGCGCTGTAGAAGGGATCATTGGCAAAAAACCCTCCACATTCCCCCGTCAGAGACTGCAGCCACAGGTGACCAATGAAAGAGCAGAGATCTCCCCTGTGGGAATCCGAGGGGCTGCACATTTGGGGTTTCACAGGGAAGGCCTCTGGCAGCCACTGACAGAGTGTTCCTGGGAGGAGATTTTCCGTCTCTAACAAAGGGTTTCTGTTCCCCCAGATCTCAGGCGCTCAGCAGAATGCGGGAGAGCCGAGTGCTGATGGGCAGAGGGGTCACAGGAGTCACCGTGCGGCTGTGCAGCAGGTGCAGTGTCTGCAGTCACCATGGGCCAAACCCTGCGCTCCAGACAACCCAGGCTAAGGCTCCCTGGATTGCCAAGGGGACTTTGGCTTGGGGAATCGGTTGCTGGTGCCTGTGTCCACAACTGGGATGTTGTCATGAGGCTACTCAATGGTCCATGAAGCGCCATGCGAGCACGGGGAGAATGGGCATTAGAGAGCGAGGCTGGGGCCTCTGCGGAGCTGCTGCAGTCGAGCATCCACGGCCAGAAGAGAGACTATGGGAAACTCGCTTCGATGGCTGGCTACAGCCGCAGCAGCTGTCTCATAAAGCTCTGCTCACGCTCCAGCCAACAGAGGCAGGACAAAGAGCCACCCAGTGAGAGCCTGCATTGCAATTCGCAATACGCGGTTTTTCAGTGGATTCTGCTGCCCTGACAGTCTATTTCCTGTAATGTGCACATCCAGCCACCCTGGCTGACCTCAATGGGAGTTAGGTTCTCCGTGCCCACAGGACAGGGCTGGCCTTACCATGAGGCAAACTGAGGTGGCCCCCTCCGGTGCCAGACTGTGGGGGGCGCCACTAGGACCCAGAGTGTAGAAAATTGTGTCTGCTGCGGGTGCCTATGTATTCTCTCTGCTCGAGATGCACAGAGATGGTGGAGTGCTGTGCTGGAGGAAGGAGGGCACAAGAGACAGAACAGGCAGGCAGGCGAAAAGGTGAGAGGGAATAACAGAAAGCAGCAGGAGCTGCAGGGAGAGAGAGGAGGAGGAGCCTCTTATGTACCTCTCCAGCACCCCCAGGAGCCTGGACTGATTCACACCAGCTTCTCAGGGAGCTTCCTGTTTCCTGCTGCTTCCCTGAACCCACTTGAGGAGAACAGGCAGTCAACTGAAATAGTAGGAGCCAGTTAGGCCCTTAAGACGCTGATATCTTCCCTACTCAGACTCTGCTACCAGCCTGCTTATTTGTCCCCTTCAATTGAGTGTTGAGAGAGACTCTAGCTGGCACAGAACAGCAGTCACGAGTGAAAGAAGAAAACGCCCCTCTGGGGCAGCATTCAGAAAAAGAAAGAAAACAAAAGAAGCTTTTCTATCTAAGCAGGAAGGAGCTCTCCTGAGATACATAGACACAAATGTTCATGGTGAACCTTCCAGCCCCAGTGAGGATGTGAGTGGTGAGGAGATGCCTGATCTTCCATCTTGCATCTGAAGAAGTGAGGTTCTTACCCACGAAAGCTTATGCTCCCAGTACTTCTGTTAGTCTCAAAGGTGCCACAGGACCCTCTGTTGCTTTTTACAGATTCAGACTAACACGGCTACCCCTCTGATACTTGACACCATGCAAGGCACTGCATTTAGCCGTATGGAATGGAAATATATCAACCTCATGAAGAAACTTGCACAAATTCAGACGACTTGCATCTGAAGAAGTGAGGTTCTTACCCACGAAAGCTTATGCTCCCAGTACTTCTGTTAGTCTCAAAGGTGCCACAGGACCCTCTGTTGCTTTTTACAGATTCAGACTAACACGGCTACCCCTCTGATACCTGATCTTCCAGTTACTCAGAGTGCAGGTGACCTGGCAGCTACTGCAGCATCCATATCTCCATCTCAAATGGGTGTAACCATGCCCATTCCTGAAGAAAAGTGTAGATCAGAGAAGAGTGTGGTGGAGGCGCAAGAAACAGCTGCTGCTGAGTTTAGTTCCTTAAATCTAGATGATCCAGGACTGTGGACCTACTTGAGCAGTAGCCTGAGGGACTTCCTTGTACTGCATGGGCCACAGCAAGTAAAAAACTTCATGTTCCTCAAAGACAATGAAAATAGTAGCTTCCATCCAACACATTACTGGTGTGAAATCCCCAATGGTGATAAAGTGAACAGGCCATGGCTTATGTACTCAAAAACCTAGAATGCTGCATACTGTTTTTGTTGCAAACCATTCCAGCCACATTGGGTTCTACAGGAACAAAAGACTGGAAAAATCTGGCTAGAAATCTGGCATGCCATGAAAAGGCAGCAAATCACCAGAGAGCATTCCATAGGTGGAAAGAGCTTGAGATGAGAATAAGGTTAAAGACCACCATAGATGATCAGCATCAAGAGAAGATTGCATCAGAGTCTCGTCACTGGCAAAATGTTCTGAAAAGGCTCATTGCCATTGTGAGAATGCTTGCTACCCAAAACCTAGCACTGTGTTGCACTTCAGATCAGCTGCATGTGCCAAACAATGGAAACTTCCTTAAAATTGTGGAGCTGATGGCTGAGGTTGATGCTGTACTCCAGGAGCATCTAAGAAGAGTCACCACCCAAGAAATGGACACACCCCACGACCTCGGAAAAACAATTCAAAATGACATCATACTGTTACTGGCAACAAAAGTCAAACAGAAGATTGTGGCAGATATGAAGTCAGCAAGACATTACTCTGTTATTCTGGACTGCACACCTGACATCAGCCATATGGGTCAAATGACTTTAATGGTGCATGTTGTAACAACAACAGAACCTAGTGAAAATGTCCCTGCAATGGTGCCCGTCAGAGCATTTTCTAGAATTTATTGACAGGTTTCAGAGGAGCAGCCATGTTAGTCTGTATCCGCAAAAAGAACAGGAGTACTTGTGGCACCTTAGAGACTAACACATTTATTTGAGCATAAGCTTTCATGGGCTACAGCCCACTTCATCGGATGCATAGAATGGAACACACAGAAAGAAGATATTTATACATACAGACAGGGCTGGCTCTAGGTTTTTTGCTGCCACAAGCAAAACATTTTTGGCTGCCCCCCCACCCCAGTCCTGGGCTCTCCCCGTCCCCCCCGCCCAACTGCACCCTCCTGCCGCCCCAGCCCTGGGTCACTGGTACCTCACTCCCAGGGCGGGTCATTCAGCAGGAATTTTGGATGTGCACAGAACACAGACAGGATTGGTTCCCATATTGTTACAGAACTGCAGTAAAGTGGAACAATTTTCAGCTTGTGTGATTGGAGGATATCTGGATGCATATTATAAGACTGTCCTACATAAATGAGAAAAAGTTGAGGTGCCTTTATTATTCTTTTGTTCCATTCTTTGTTTCTATGGGGAATGCACTATCACGCTCTTCCTTTTAAACAAATAAAACTAAAACTTAAAAAAAAGAAAAAAAGCAATGGCGGTTGAAAATAGCAATTCCAGTCCCAATAACCACTGGGAAGCATTTCTTGCTCAATTTATTCTACCTTTTCTACAGCAAGTTACAGTGGATCAGTATATTTGATTTGGGAGAAATGAAGTAACAGCTGCCCAAATTGAGCTTGAGCACTCCTGAATTTTGAGGATGTTCAAATCTGGAAGGCAGGTGCTAGATTCCCTTTCTGAATATTAGCTATATCTGGAAAGGAAAAGTCAATTTCTGCTTCCATGGCTCAGAAGTGGAAATCCTCCTAAGTGCCTGGTACTGTATGTAAAGCTGCCCAGGTCCAGAGCCTCCCCTCCCTTAGTTTTCATTTTAAATTCTACTGGGATCCACATACCTCCCTTGCTAGGCTTCAGATAGAGAGGTGCACCATCCATTTAGTCCCCCCAATTCCTTCTTTGGGGGAGAGCCCAGGGCTGGTGCAGCAGGAGGTGCGGGTGCGGGGGAAGAGCCCAGAGCTGGGGCGGCAGAGGGTGCGGGGTGGGAGAGAGCCCAGGACTGGGGTGGCAGGAGGTGCGGGTGGGGGGAGAGCCTAGGGCTGGGGGAGCAGGGGAGTGCAGGTGGGGGCTAGAGTTGGGGCGGCAGGGGATGTGGGCGGGGCAGAGCCCAGGGCTGGGGCAGCAGGAGGGTGCAGGTGGGGGCCAGAGCTGTGGTGGCAGGGGATGAGGGTGGGGGGGGGGGAGAGAAGAGCCCAGGGCTGGGGCGGCAGGAGGTGCAGGGGCAGGAGGGGAGCCCAGGGCTGGGATGGCAGGAGGTGCGGATGGGGGCCAGAGCTGGGGCAACTGGGGGTGTGGGCAGGGGAGATCCCAGGGCTGGGGCAGCAGGAGGGTGCAGGTGGGGGCCAGAGCTGGGGTTCTCAGCTCCCAGGCTGGATTCTTGGGCCCCTTGCAAATCTGCGGCCCCAAGCAACTGCTTGCTTTGCTGGTGCCTAGAGCCGGCCCTGTTTTTACATCATCTGTTTAATTCCTCATTTATTGTGCTGTGTCCTGATATTTTATATAACTCAAGAACTCTCCCTTACAACAGCTCAGCTTCATGATAGAACTGCTGCAAAATTGCAGTGCTCTTCACAGAAAATCCCAGTTCAATATGCTTTTGTTGTAATAATAGATTTTCACTTTGATTGTCTGTCTTTCTATGGCATTAGCTAAATGAGAGTTGTGCATCTGTATAGTGACCAAGGTTTAGCTGTAATTACAGTAGCCTCAGTACTGCCACCTAAAGCAATGCAGGAATTGTTTAATGCTCTTTTAACTGCTCAAATCTATTTTGAACAGCAGATGGCCTTAGAGATACAGTGTTGGGCAAAGCAAATAGTTTCTCTGGGGCCATTAATTTAACATCACCTACACTTCCAGACACAGATACTGCTGTTGGCTAGGCCCTGCCTTCACTCCAGCAAAGTGAAGTGCTGTTGGCTACCTGTGCTGCGTATCACACTTGTCTCTCCTTTTGCAGTGAGACTTTGCAAACACTGCTGGGAGCTGCTGGTTGGACATAGGAGATGGGTACTTTGTCTGCAGTTAATGGCCTGAGTGAAGGAGGGCGGTCACACCTTTTGTGCTGTTAATGTTCCACAGTCCGTCAATGTAAATCCTGTACCACTGCTTGGACCTTGAGGGGTATCTGCTGGCATTGGAGGGCCTTTAAACTCCGGCTATATTGACTCCCTTGTGGAATCCAGCAGAATTTCCTGGATTTTACAGAACCCCAGAAATCTGTGCAAAATCAGTCACTGCGGCAGCGATAACTTTACAGCTGTAGGATTTCTCCAGTAATAGATTTCACAGTCCTGTGTCTCACTGTGTCTGACCTACACTACGCTGAGCTCTTTCCTTTTTTTTTTGGTCATCTTATTTACATTTTCATAACGAAGGCATCGACAAATACATAGTGACTATCTTGGCAGAGAAACTCTTTAAAAATGTTCCCGCGGAAGTCTGAAGCAAAAGCCTCTAAAACAGCCCAGGTCTGGCTAACAATAGTAGAGAATGGTTGGACTGACAGACTAATAAATACAGTAATGACCCAAATCTTGTGTGCTATCTCAGGCTGTTCGTTATCTGAACAAGTACAAATGCAGGCAATGAGTAAAAAGCTCTTCCTCAGACATAAGCAGTGGATCAAATATTGCTTCATCATCAGAAATGCTTATGTGATCAGTCATGATACCCTTAGCTTAGCGGCTCAGTAAGAAGTGTTGTGGCATTGCCATAAAAAGATATCTTTTTAATAGCTTCAGTAGTTATGTGCAATTTAGCAGGGACAAGCACTGATGCATTAAAATTCAAAGTTATTTGGATTTAGGAACCAAAAACCCTTATGTTGCCTCAGCCAGATCAGGAGAAAAATCTGGCTTTCCTTTTTTACTCTCTTTTTGATTCCAAGCTGTCTGCAAAATTAAACAGTTTGGAATCAATTAGAGTTCTGTACAGAACATAGGTAGAAGGAGATATTCTTAAGTATTTAAGTATTTGAAAAGGAGCCTTAAATGTATATTGTGGCATCAAGTTCCAAAAACAGACAACCTATCTGGGAGGTTGGGATAGCTCAGTGGTTTGAGCATTGGCCTGCTAAACCCAGGGTTGTGAGTTCAATCCTTGAGGGGGCCACTTAGGGATCTGGGGCAAAAATCAGTACTTGGTCCTGCTAGTGAAGGCAGGGGGCTGGACTCAATGACCTTTCAAGGTCCCTTCCAGTTCTAGGAGATAGGATATCTCCATTAATTTATTTATTTATTTATTTAATTTATCATTTTGGCCACTTGGAAAATGTTCCCATGCACCTAATATACAAACTTTAAGCCCAAACATACAAACACTTAGTACTGAGCATAGAGTTTCCTGCCAGGTATAGATTCGTTGGCCTCACTGGAACTCCCCATGATAGTACTGAGGGTAATTTTTGCTAAGAGTCAGATTCTGCCACTCAGTGGAGGTGCTCATCAATAGAGCTAGTCAGGAATTTATTGCTGAAATATTTGTCAGAAAATGGTGATGTATTGAGTTACATCCTGGATAGCGACCCGTAGATCTGCTCTACACAAGAGCCAAAACAAGACCTTTGGGAACTTTTCTGAAAAAATTGAAGTGCTGATCCTGGATCAGTCACTAGCTAGTGGTCAGGGCACTCACCTGGGATGTAGGAGCTTCATGTTCAAGTACTTGCTGCAAATCAGGCAGACCAGAGACATGGACCTGGATCTACCACATCTCAGGGGAATGCCCTGACCCATAGGCTAGTGGCTGTTTGGGAATGAGTCTCTTGATTTCCCACACTCCTGCACAAGCAAATTCAAAAGCTCTTGTTTTTATCCAGATGCAGATTTGGAAACTTTGAATTTTTTGGCAAAAATGGAATGCTTCTTTTCTGGCTATCCCTACTCTTGAAGTAAGTCGCTACCTACTGTGACTAGGGGTGGCAAAATCTGGCCATAAGCGTTTGCAGGATTGGGCCCTTAACTGTTGTGGGTTTCAGTCCTTCTATTTTACAATGTAAGGAAGATCTGTCTTTAGTAGTAGCACCAGTTAACATTTTAAATTGCCATTCTGTGACTGTAGATGTTATACAGTTCACTTCAGACAATTATCAACATTCCCTTTCCTCCCCCCCCCCCCCCGAAGATGCGGAATTTTTTTCAATTAAATGAATGTAATTTTGGTTGCTCGGAATCCAAGTGCAGAGGAATGACCTTGATGGACATGGAAAGCCATTTCCAAAGTGCAAGGCAGTGGGCTGTGGCTTTCCCAGCATTCCCATGATAACTTTTCAGTGACTCAGACAGTGCCCAGTGCTGTAGGAAACAGAAGGCAGAAGCTATAAACAGACTGAGAACATCTCTTTTCAGTCTAACACAGCAATTTTTATCTATCATCTCCAGCATAACAGACAGGAAGCAATAAAACATTATACCCTGGACAGGATGTACTGGACCAACCATCATCATCCTTTCCCCCCCAAGGAATTTTCCCAGAAAGAAGAGGGCAGCCAGAAGACGTAGGAAGGAGTCCAGGGAAATAGCACCAGGGTCTGGGAGCAAGCAGACCATAGTTGCTAGGCAGGGAACCTTGAATGTAGGGTAGGGTGACCAGATGTCCCGATTTTATAGGGACAGTCCCGATTTTTGAGTCTTTTTCTTGTATAGGCTCCTATTACCCTCCACCCCCGTCCCGATTTTTCACATTTGCTGTCTGGTCACCCTAATGTAGGGTGAGCCAGGGTTCCCCTAGCAGCCACTGGGGAAGTGGCACAGTCTGGGCAAGGAAGGGAAGACTGCCATTTTGGATGAAGAAACCTTGATACCCCAGAAGGGAAGGACTATAGTGACTTGGCTGGAGGCCAAACCATGAAGAGGGAGCGCCCTGAGTTGCAGAGGGGGAGGCTCTGGGGCATGTGAACAAATGACAGAAGGTGGTCTTGGACCTGGAGGGAGCTAACCCCCAGAGCAGCCAAGAGGAGGTGCCCTAGTGGTGAGTGGTACCCTGTGACACACCCATCTCACCTGTGTCAGTCTGGCAATTTCTGGCCTTGCACTATGATGTGTCAGGCTCTCACGGTGAGAATCTGGTGGAGCTGGGAACAGAACGTGGACATGGTGGCATTGTGCTCTCCCTCAGCTCTGCAGGCTCTGGTGGAGGGGCGCATATGCTCGCTGATCAGCTCACGCCACATGACTATGGCTGTGGAGGCCTTAGGTAGCTTGGGGGCTGCTTTAGCCAGCCTGCCGCACTGGTCTCTGTTCTGGGGACAGCTGGCCCATTGCCTTGCCCTTTCTGTGCCCCTCCCCAGGGTTGGGAGGCACCTCACCAGCATCTGCCCTTAGCATGGAGCAGTCTCCTGCTGTTCACCTCTTTCTGATCATTTCCTCCTGAAATCTCCGCTAGCTCCTCATTGGCTCAGTAGGCTTGCAGGCTTCTATTGTAAGACACATCATCCACAGTCGTCCACCCAGGAGATCAGTGCTTCCTCCCTCGTGTCTGAAGACATTTGTTCAAGACACGCCACCACTGAGTGACCTGCCTTTAACTACAAGGCCTAGCACACATAATATTTAGCACCTACACGTAACTCCTCACATATTCGCCATACATACACCTCACAATGGTTATGATGACCAGTGTGGCACCCGTTTTCAGCAGAAATCGTACATCACCCCTGTCAGTGACCTCAGGGGATCCCTGTAGCCCTATGCACCCTGTGCCCTCTGCCAATTGGCATCGAAGTCCTTGGATCTCACTTTCCTCTCCAGGCCAGCCTGGTCACCCCTAGCGGTTTCTGGCCCCGTCCAGTGGCAATGGGGCCCAGAGCTATCAGCACAGCACTGGGCCGCTGCACTGCAGTACATCTCAGTGCTGGCACCACATGTGGCATGCTCGCCCAGGGCAATGTTCATCTAAGGAAGGCACGTGAGAGTACCATGACAAGAGCATTGGTTTCTGGAAATAGAGGCTCTGTCATGTCTAAGCTTGAAGTTATGACACTTTGCTGGCCTCATCTAGTCCTTTGGGCTCAAGGTGGAGACCACACACTTGTGGCACTGCTAGCTCAAGGTTCAGCAGTTCTGTAACTAATAAATACATGCTACATACAAAACCAGGGAGGGTGGGGCAGGTTCTGAATAAGCATGCAGGAATCTATTTTGGTGACTGACCCAGCAAGTACTAGTAGTGACTGGATACAGATCAGATAAGCCAAAAAGATGTTGAAAATCAGACTCAAATATATGTAGCATTGGTGTAACATCTACTGTTGGATTTTTAAAAAAATGTTCTTAGCTTGTTTTTGTTCCCATTGCCCTGCTTACAGTCTGCTCTGAGGCTATGTTGTCATGAGACGTGAGGCCCCGTTTCAGAAAAGCATGTGTTTATATACAGTTTCCTAAGAACATGATAATAGGATCTCAGTTCTCACTGTCAATGGGACTTTAAGAGCTCCTGTATTTGCCTTTTTGACTGAGAACAATCCTGCACAAATTCAGAACAGAGACTTCTCACTAAAAACTGACTCATAGGCTCACAGATTTTTAAGGCCAGGAGGGACCATTAGATCATCGAGTCTGACCAAAGGCCAGAGAGTTTCACCCTTTTACTCCTGAGCCCAATAACTGTTTAATAGCTTATCTGAACATTATTCTCTAATTGCTATGCTTAGACATGCCCCATGGCAGACTGTGTTAATGTTACAGGGCATGAGACTTACGAATGTTGATTTCAGTGGGATGCCGTTAATCATGTGGTTAGCTGATGTGTTTACATTTGTGTACATGAGCATTCGCTGGATCCAAGCACCTCTAAAAATCTGAATTCCAACATGACTCAAACACACATGCTGGACTTGCCATGACCTGCGTTCGGTCTTTGTGCAACAGGGTAAATTTTCAGTGCCATACATTGGCATTTCTCCTGTTAACTGTAACAAAAGTTGTAATCCGAATTCTGCACCCAAGGCTCTTAACTTACTTCACCGTAAAGAAAAGGCAGAATTTTCAGCAGCATTTACTGCTGGCCTCATGCTGCTCCCATTGAAGTTAATGGGACTTGATCAATGGGACCAGAGTAAGGCCAATGCTGAATGCCTCCAGCCGAGCATGTCCCCTGGGGGAGTATGTCATGCTGTGAAATCTCACCTATTCATTGCTGCACCCTATCTATTAATGGTTTCAGAGTAGCAGCCGTGTTAGTCTGTATCTGCAAAAAGAAGAACAGGAGGACTTGTGGCACCTTAGAGACTAACAAATTTATTAGAGCATAAGCTTTCGTGGACTACAGCCCACTTCTTCGGATGCATCTGTAGTCCACGAAAGCTTATGCTCTAATAAATTTGTTAGTCTCTAAGGTGCCACAAGTCCTCCTGTTCTTCCTATCTATTAATATGAGCTGAGAACGATTGTTTGCACTCATTGGAGCAAATGGGACTCAGTGCTCCAAGTCAAAGAGAAACGATCTCTGAAGGCAAGTTTTGATGTGGGGTTGGTAACACAGTAACCACGTTCCCTCCCTCACAGACAATTGTCACCTGCCCTCTTGGTCGCTAACAGTGGGCTGCACAGCTGCTTTCCCCCGTGGTGCCTACCACTGCAAATAGCATTACCTAGCCAAGAAAACAACATGCCTGCACCGGTGTAGTACATTTTAAAAAAAGAGATGTTTGCAGGAGAACTAGGAACCCAGGAGGTTAAAATGGAGTCTGCTTAGCTCCCTATATAACCCCCCTCATTGGTGTTAGCCCAGGGAACCCTCACAATCTGATTAGAATGGTTTTGGCTGCACTCTTGTGTCATGATATATATCTTTCTCTCTTTCCCTCATTTATTTCCCAAGGAACACTCATGCCTAGTTCACACTAGTGTTCCCAGGTGGGATGATCAGGTGCTAAAACCCCAACAGGATGCAATCTGAAAATTTGATCGCTTCCCAAGTGAACCAGAGCCACCCAGAGGATTCAGGGGGCCTGGGGCAAAGCGGGGGAGCGGACATAAAAAAGGCGTCACTCGCTGCGGCGCTTGTACTCACCGGGCGGCACTCCAAGTCTGCGGTGGCGGCGGCGGCGGCAGATCCTTCACTCGCTCCAAGTCTTTGGCAGCACTGAAGGACCCGCCGCCGAAATGCCGCCGAAGACCCAGAACGAGTGAAGGGCCCGCTGCCAACGTGCCACCGAAGACCCGGAGCGACTGAAGGGCCTGCCACCGAAGTGCCACTGAAGGCCCAGACCACCGCCGGGTGAGTAAAAATTAAAAAGGCGCCTCTAGCCAGGGAAGGGATTCTCAGCCGCGGCTCGCAGGGACCCTGTAGGGCCAGGGGCCTGGGGCAAATTGCCCCACTTGCCCCCCCCCCCCCGGGCGGCCCTGAAGTGAACGTTCAGTTCTAGCATTGTTAATGCTTGGGGACTTACCCTATACCCTTCACCAGCTCCATAGACCCGCTGCCATTTACATGATTCAGAAATGAAATGCAGAGTGCTTTGGGAGATGGGGTGCAATAAGATCAGTTCAGGCTGTTATGATCCATTTTAAGACGTTCTGTTATTGTGCCAAGGGGCTGAGAAATGCCCCATTCTCATCAGTGCAAAGCTTGATTTTATAGATGGAAGGTCATTCAGGTGGATTGTGAGATGTTGGCTTCATGCTAATAGCACCGCTGTCATCTCCACCCGCACAACTACCAGCTGCTTCTCTTCCAGGTGGAAGCTGATTAGTTGGTGTGGGGGCAGGAGGGATGGACTGTCAGACATTGGGGCCTGATCCAAAGCTAACTGAAGTCACTGTGAGAAGCCTCTCCCACAATCCCGTACTTCACTGGGATTTGCACCAGGTGCTTAGTATGCAGTGGGAAGCCAGGAAAACTCCCCTCCTCTTACCTGGCTAGGCAGTCTCTACAGCGTCTGTCCTCGTGGCCTCGGGCAGTGTTTTAATGAAATCTGCTCATCGGAGTTCACATGATGTGAAGGTGAAGCAAACACTTTCTGTAAGGGAAGCAGGGCGTAGCCTGGGCTAAGCAGAGATGGTTTCTTCATGCACATACCTGGTGGTAATCCTGCCAACAACTGGCCACCCAATCGAACAGCCTGGCTAGAAAGCCCAGAGTTGCTGGCACACACTAGACTATGGGCCAACCAAGCTGGCACTCAGAGGAGGGGTGGGAAGAGGAGATCATGGGAAGGATGAAAGGGAAAGTGAGTGAAAGATTTCTGGAGGCTCACTGAGTTAGAGATCAAGGTACAGCATTTGTTCTCTGAGAATTGGGGTCTGTATCATTGTGTATATGGACTGGTAGCTATGATTCTCCACTATGACCTTTTTATCTATAAAGCGCATCTCACCACCCAGCAGAAGGCCTGAGGGTACAGTATGAATTGCACCGCACTAGGTGTTCAGCCTAGACAATCTCGTAAGACGTCTGCAGTAAAACAGCATGAAGGGGAGGGGTGGGAGGCAGGGCTTAATTTGTGCCAGGCCTGAGCCCAGCACCTCTGGGCTTGCTGCAACAGTTATGAATGTAAAAAATTGCTTGAGCCCCGATGCCTGTTTCATTACAAATTAAGCCCTGGTGAGAGGGGCGAGGAGGGGAGGGGAGGAGACCAAACCCCACGCCAACAGCAATTCTGTTAAAACACCAGTGAGAGATCAGTGGCGGATTAGTCACTGGGCCAACAGGGCCCATGCCCAGGGGCCCCAGCCAACTGGAGGGTCCTGGAAAAATGGGCACCCCCATGCCCCGACCCACTCTGCCCACCTTGTTTCAATCACTGCAATCAGCACTGCGAAGGAGGGCTGTTAGCCCTCCGCTGGAAAGCCAATGATTTCTCAGCCAAACACAGAAGTGGCCAAACTCCACACAAGGAAGTGACAGCCTCTTTGATAGTCCATAGGGCAGATGTGCGAGCAGCGGCACAGGAGGCAGCAAACAGGGCTGCTAACAGGGGAGTTTGAGTGGGAGTCTCATTGGAGGAGAAGGTATCTGTACTTGCATCTGTCTTTGTAGTGCTTGTGTGAATCATAGAATCATAGAATATCAGGGTTGGAAGGGACCTCAAGAGGTCATCTAGTCCAACCCCCTGCTCAAAGCAGGACCAATTCCCAACTAAATCATCCCAGCCAGGGCTTTGTCAAGCCGGGCCTTAAAAACCTCCCAGGAAGGAGATTCCACCACCTCCATAGGTAACGCATTCCAGTGTTTCACCACCCTCCTAGTGAAATAGTTTTTCCTAATATCCAACCTGGACCTCCCCCACTGCAACTTGAGACCATTCCTCCTTGTTCTGTCATCTGCCACCACTGAGAACAACCGAGCTCCATCCTCTTTGGAACCCCCCTTCAGGTAGTTGAAGGCTGCTATCAAATCCCCCCTCATTCTTCTCTTCTGGAGACTAAACAATCCCAGTTCCCTCAGCCTCTCCTCATAAGTCATGTGCTTCAGACCCCTAATCATTTTTGTTGCCCTCCGTTGGACTCCTTCCAATTTTTCCACATCCTTCTTGTAGTGTGGGGCCCAAAACTGGACACAGTATTCCAGATGAGGCCTCACCAATGTCGAATAAAGGGGAATGATCACGTTCCTCGATCTGCTGGCAATACCCCTACTTATACAGCCCAAAATGCCGTTAGCCTTCTTGGCAACAAGAGCACACTGTTGACTCATATCCAGCTTCTCATCCACTGTGACCCCTAGGTCCTTTTCTGCAGAACTGCTACCTAGCCATTCGGTCCCTAGTCTGTAGCAGTGCATGGGATTCTTCCGTCCTAAGTGCAGGACCTTGTTGAACCTCATCAGGTTTTTTTGGCCCAATCCTCTAATTTGTCTAGGTCCCTCTGTATCCGATCTCTACCCTCTAGTGTATCTACCACGCCTCCTAGTTTAGTGTCATCTGCAAACTTGCTGAGAGTGCAGTCCACACCATCCTCCAGATCATTAATAAAGATATTAAACAAAACCGGCCCCAGGACCGACCCTTGGGGCACTCCGCTTGAAACCGGCTGCCAACTAGACATGGAGCCATTGATCACTACCCGTTCTGAGCCCGACGATCTAGCCAGCTTTCTATCCACCTTACAGTCCATTCATCCAGCCCATACTTCTTTAACTTGGCGGCAAGAATACTGTGGGAGACCGTATCAAAAGCTTTGCTAAAGTCAAGGAATAACACATCCACTGCTTTCCCCTCATCCACAGAGCCAGTTATCTCATCATAGAAGGCAATTAGGTTAGTCAGGCACGACTTCCCCTTCATGAATCCATGCTGACTGTTCCTGATCACTTTCCTCTCCTCTAAATGTTTCATAATTGATTCCTTCAGGACCCGCTCCATGATTTTTCCAGGGACTGAGGTGAGGCTGACTGACCTGTAGTTCCCCGGATCCTCCTTCTTCCCTTTTTTAAAGATGGGCACTACATTAGCCTTTTTCCAGTCATCTGGGACCTCCCCGGATTGCCATGAGTTTTCAAAGATAATGGCCAATGGCTCTGCAATCACATCCTCCAACTCCTTTAGCACCCTCGGATGCAGCGCATCCGGCCCCATGGACTTGTGCACGTCCAGTTTTTCTAAATAGTCCCGAACCACTTCTTTCTCCACGGAGGGCTGGTCACCTTCTCCCCATATTGTGCTGCCCAGTGCAGCAGTGTGGGAGCTGACCTTGTTCGTGAAGACAGAGGCAAAAAAATCATTGAGTACATTAGCTTTTTCCACATCCTCGGTCACTAGGTTGCCTGATTAGGGGGCGGAGCTTGGCTGAGTAGGGGGCCTATAAAAGCGGCCGCCCAGCCAGGCAGCGGCACAGCTGCGAGCAGCGGCACAGGAGGCAGCAAACAGGGGAGTTTGAGTGGGAGTTTGGAAGGGGAGGCAGGAGGGCGCAGCGTGTTGTGTGCTCTGTGTCCCCAGGTGCTGTGGGCAGAGACTGCAGCAGCCATGAGCCAAGCAGCAGGGGACAGAATGCAGATGATTGCATGTGGAAGCTGCGGTATGTATATGGTGCTAGCAGGTGAGCCTGAACAGAGGTATGTTTGCATGAAGTGCCGCCTAGTACAGTTACTGGAAGAAAAGATTAAGGGGTTGGAGATGCAGGTAGATACCCTGGTGGAGTTTAGAAGGGGGTTCGAGCAGCTGATGGAGGAAAGGCAAGGAGAGGTAGAAAGAGAATGCTCTGGGGTGCAGGTGGAAGCAGAGACTGAGGACTGTGAGGGGGCAATTGTAGGGGAGGAACAAGGGCAGTGGAAGCATGTGACTGTGAGAAGTAGGCCAAGGAAAAGGAGGGCTAGTGAAGGGGAAATAGAACTCAGGAACAGGTTTGGGTGTTTGGATAGCGAGGAGGGGGGGCAGCAGGTGGTAACTGAAGGTGGGAGGGTGAGGAAGAAGAGAAGAGCAGCTAGTCCAATAGAGAGAGGGGAGGAGTTGATGGAGACAGCACCAAATCTGGGCCCCGGGAGGATACAGGATGGCACAAGGGGGAGTATGAGAGAAAATAGGAACGGACACAGGTTTCTACTAGAGGGAACAGAAGATAGATTGGTAGATCGCACTGTCGCCAGGCGACGTCAGGTTTATGTGATTGGGGACTCCTTACTGAGGAGGTTGGATAGGCCTGTGACCAGGGCGGACCCAGAAAACAGAAGGGTGTGCTGTCTACCGGGCGCAAAGATACGGGATGTGGACCTGCGGTTGAAAAGGATACTAAAAGGAGCAGGTAAGAACCCCTTGATAATACTTCATGTTGGAACGAATGACACGGCTAGGTTCTCGTTAGAGAAAATCAAGGGAGATTATGCCAGGCTGGGGAAGACGCTCAAGGAAATAGAGGCTCAGATCATCTTTAGTGGGATTCTGCCTGTTCCTAGAGAAGGGCAGCAAAGGGCTGATAGGATTGTGAGGATAAATAGTTGGCTAAGGGAGTGGTGCTATAAGGAGGGCTTTGGCATGTATGGCCACTGGGAGGCTTTCGGGGACAGACAGCTGTTCTCATGGGATGGACTTCACCTGAGTAGGGAAGGAAATAGACTTCTGGGAGGGAGGCTGGCTCATCTCATCAAAAGAGCTTAAAACTAGGAAGTTGGGGGAGACGGTTGGGAGATGTACAATTAATCTCCACGCCAGATTCCAACATTGAAAAGGTGAGTGATGAGATAAGAAAAGATATAGCCGGGGGGATGGGATTGGACATAAGAAGGAGAGGAGGGATGAACAGTAAGGGGTCCGTAACAAATTGAATAACTAATGGGAGACAGGCTAAACGGCCTACATTAGGATGTTTATACACCAATGCGAGAAGCCTAGGTAACAAAATGGAGGAATTGGAGCTCCTGGTCCGGGAAATGAAACCGGATATCGTAGGAATAACTGAAACGTGGTGGAACGGCAGTCATGACTGGAGTACAGGTATGGAAGGGTATGTGCTGTTTAGGAACGACCGGAATAAAGGTAAAGGTGTGGGGGGGTGGCATTGTATGTCAATAATGAGGTAAGCTGTAAACAAATAATAACTGATGGAATGGATAAGACGGAGTCCGTCTGGGCAATACTCACACTGGGTAAAAGAACTACTAGAGCCTCCCCTGGGATAGTGCTTGGGGTGTGCTATAGACTGCCGGGA
The DNA here is from genome assembly GCF_011386835.1 of Chrysemys picta bellii. Classification (NCBI taxonomy): domain Eukaryota; kingdom Metazoa; phylum Chordata; order Testudines; family Emydidae; genus Chrysemys; species Chrysemys picta. The sequence goes on from NC_088795.1 coordinate 2,782,351, forward strand.
TCAACCCTGGATATGGATAAAGAACTATTTAATGTGTTTAGGGAAGTAAATACTAATAGGAACTGTGTAATTATGGGGGACTTTAACTTCCCAGATATAGATTGGGGAACAAATGCTAGTAGCAATAATAGGGCTCAGATGTTCCTAGATGTGCTTGCTGATCAATTCCTTCATCAAGTAGTAGCTGAACCGACGAGGGGGGAGGCCATTTTGGATTTGGTTTTGGTGAGTAGTGAGGACCTCGTTGAGGAAGTGGTTGTAGGGGACAACCTTGGCTCCAGTGATCATGAGCTAATTCGGTTTAAACTAAATGGAAGGAGTAACAGAATTAATTCAAAGACTAGGGTTTACAATTTTAAAAAGGCTAATTTTAATAAATTAAGAGGACTGGTAAGGGAAGTGGATTGGGCAAACATATTAATGGATCTAAAGGCAGAAGATGCCTGGGATTATTTTAAGTTAAAGCTGCAGGAGCTGTCGGAGGCCTGTATCCCAAAAAAGGGAAAACAGTTAGTAAGCAAGAGATTTAGACCGAGCTGGATGAGCGACTGTCTCAAAGGGGCGATTAGGAAAAAACAGAAAGCGTACAAAGAGTGGAAGAGGGGAGGGATCAGTAAGGAAACTTACCTTATTGAGGTCAGAGCATGTAGAGATGGAGTGAGAAAGGCCAAAAGCCGTGTAGAGTTGGACCTTGCGAGGGGAATTAAAAGCAATAGTAAGAGGTTTTATAGCCATATAAATAGGAAGAAAGCAAAGAAAGAAGAAGTGGGACCGCTGAAGACTGTAGCTGGAGTGGAGATTAAGGATAATCTAGCCATGGCACAATATCTAAACGAATACTTTGCATCGGTGTTCAATGAGGCCAATGAAGGGATTAGGAATATTGGCAACGTGACAGAGGGGGATACAGGAGGGGGGGTTACCGTATCCGAGGTAGAAACCAAACTTGAACACCTTAACGGGACTAAGTCGGGCGGACCGGATGATCTTCATCCAAGAATATTGAAGGAACTGGTGCAGGAAATAGCAGGCCCCTTAGCGATAATTTTTAATGAATCTTTAAACTCGGGGGTGGTACCGTTGGACTGGAGAATAGCTAATGTGGTTCCTATTTTCAAGAAAGGGAAAAAAAGTGACCCGGGTAACTACAGGCCTGTCAGTTTAACATCTGTAGTGTGCAAGGTCCTGGAGAAAATTCTGAAGCAGAAAGTAGTTAAAGACCTTGAGGTCAATGGCAATTGCGACAAATTACAACATGGTTTTACCAAGGGCAGATCATGCCAAACCAATCTGATCTCATTCTTTGAGAAAGTAATAGACTTATTAGATAAGGGAAATGCGGTGGACCTAATATGCCTTGATTTCAGTAAAGCGTTTGATACTGTACCGCATGAGTAATTATTGGTTAAATTGGAAAAGATGAGGATCGATATGAAAATCCAGAGGTGGATAAGGAACTGGTTAATGGGGAGACTGCAGCGGGTCATACTGAAAGGGGAACTGTCAGGTTGGAGGGAGGTCACCAGTGGAGTTACTCAAGGTTCGGTTTTGGGACCGATTTTATTTAATCTATTTATTACTGACCTCGGAACCAATTGTAGGAGTGTGCTGATAAAGTTTGCGGATGACACAAAGTTGGGAGGTATTGCCAATTCGGAGGAGGATCGGGATATTCTGTAGGGAGACTTGAATGACCTTGTAAATTGGAGTAACAGAAATAGGATGAAATTTAATAGTGAAAAGTGTAAGGTGATGCACTTAGGGATGACTAACAACAATTTTAGTTACAAGCTGGGGACGCATCAGTTAGAAGTAACAGAGGAGGAGAAAGACCTTGGAGTCCTGGTAGACCGCAGGATGACTATGAGTTGACAATGTGACGTGGCGGTGAAAAAAGCCAATGCGGTCTTGGGATGCATTAGGCGAGGTATATCTAGTAGGGATAAGGAGGTGCTGCTTCCGTTGTACAAGGCACTGGTGAGACCTCATTTGGAGTACTGTGTGCAGTTCTGGTCTCCGATGTTTAAAAAAGATTAACTCAAACTTGAACGGGTACAGAGAAGGGCCACTAGGATGATCAGAGGAATGGAAAACCTGTCGTATGAAAGGAGACTCGAGGAGCTCGGGTTGTTTAGCCTAACCAAACGAAGGCTGAAGGGGGGATATGATTGCTCTCTTTAAATATATTAGAGGAATAAATACCAGGGAGGGAGAGGAATTATTTCAGCTCAGTACTAATGTGGACACGAGAACGAATGGATATAAACTGGCCGTGGGGAAGTTTAGGCTTGAAATTAGACGAAGGTTTCTGACCGTCAGAGGGGTGAAATATTGGAATGGCCTTCCGAGGGAAACGGTGGGGGCGAAGGACCTGCCTGGTTTTAAGATTAAACTAGATAAGTTTATGGAGGGAATGGTTTAATGGGATAATGTGATTTTGGTCAAATGAACAGTGTGCCATCGCTGGTAAATAGTATCAATGGCCAATGAGGGTCTGGCTGGAGAGTCTTGCCTACATGTTCTGGGTTCTACTGATCGCCATATTTGGGGTCGGGAAGGAATTTTCCTCCAAGGTAGATTGGCAGAGGCCCTGGAGGTTTTTCGCCTTCCTCCGCAGCATGGGGCAGGGGTCGCTAGCTGGAGGATTCTCTGCTGCTTGAAGTCTCTAAACCACAGGATTTGGGGACTTCAGCAGCAGAGTCAAGGGAAAGGGTTGGGACGGCTTTGTGGCCTGCATCATGCGGGAGGTCAGACCAGATGATCATAATGGTCCCTTCTGACCTTAAAGTCTATGAGTCTATGAGATGCTGAACTGGCGTAGACTGAAAAAGGGGCAGATTTATTTGTAAGCCTGGAGGTACCATGCGTACTCAAGAGCCAGCCGCAGCCACCTGCAGACAGTATTGTTGGACAAAGCTGTGCTGAGCTTGCTAGCATGGGTAGTGCAGGGAGGGAATCAGGCCAGGCCAATCTCAGGCTAGGTCCACACTACCCGCCTGATTCGGCGGGTAGAGATCGATCTTCTGGGATCGATTTATCGCATCTCATCTGGATGCAATAAATCGATCCCAGAAGCGCTCCCCCGTCGACTGCGGAACTCCTGCCCGCCGAGAGGAGGAAGCGCTGTCGACGGGAGAGCTTGCCTGCGCCGCGTGGACCTGCAGTAAGTAAACTTAGTTCGATCTAGGAAACGTCGACTTCAGCTACGCTATTCTCGTAGCTGAAGTTGCGTTTCCTAGATCGATCCCCTGCCCCAGTGTGGACCAAGCCTCAGACAAGCAGCCTGCCAAGGGCAGTAGCCAAATAATGCAGGCCAGAGTCAGGTGAAGCCAGAGCCCTTCCCACCCGTGGACTGTGTCACATATGCCGTTCTAGTCCCACCGGGGCTTTTTTCTGGTGAGGCGCCAGCCTATGGAGGGAAGTCAGGCTGGAGGGCGGGCACAATGCCAAACACCAACCCCGAGGGAAGATCACCAGCCAGTCTGCCATTGCATATGCCCCTGGCCCAGCTGCTCGTGAAATCCCGGCACTCCACACGGGGCCTGGCCACAGTGGGAAGGCGGGGTCCACATCTGGCTTTCAATAACTGGAGGTGTCAGGAGTAATTTTTCGTGCTTGACTAACGGGGAGCTGGCGCCTTCCTACCCTAGGGCAATGGGGAGCCTTAGAAATGCCAGGATGGAGGTGGGCGAGTCTCTCAGTCAGGAGTCACTAATGAGTACCAAAGCTGTGGCATTGGCCCCTAAGCCCCACTTTCGAGGTGTGTGTAGGGGGAAGCCAATTTTCATTTGGGAACGGTCTTGCTATAGCCACTGACCAGGCAATCAGGCTGTGATGGTGCGTTTGGTGCTGCATGTCCTGTGCTTTGTAGAGGCACTGTGGTCTGAGGTGGCCTCCAGGAGGGAGTGCTAAATCTCAGCATTGCTGCTAGAGACACCCTCGGGCTCTGGGGGGAGAAGGGAGAGCGGCTGTTTCCTCTCTCAGCCACATTAATATATTAGCCATGCACAGGGCTGGTGTCTGGAGTGTCTGGTTTTCCTACACCCTAGTAAGAAATCTCCCCCTCTGTTCCCACAGAGCCTGGGTCATGGGGTATCTGGCCCCTGAGGTGGCCAGGCACTCGGCCTACCTGTGACAGGCTCTGCTGAAGAGAACGAGCCAGCCCAGATCCATCTGGGGATAACTCAGAACTAATTAACTTCTGCCCTGTGTGCTTGGCAGGAGAGAACGCGGGAGGGAGCACCTGGGGAAAGAGCTCCTTTGGAGCTGGCTAGGAAGCTACACCCAGTGGGTCTCCCAAGAGATCAGGGCTCCTGGGGAGAGGACCAGTCCCCGGTGCGCAGAGAGAGAGAGCTCCCAAGGGAAGGGCTTCTCAGGGGAGCTGGTGGCAGATGACAGAACAAGGAGCAATGGTCTCAAGTTCCAGGACAGGAAACCAAGGAAGAGTGCTCCTAGGTGGGGGAGGCTATGCAAGAGAGGAACTCCAATGGAAGCACTTCTCCAGGGGGGTACAGGAGCCCCCAATCAAAGGCATTATATGCTGTCCTGAGGAAGGGGTGTCATTGTGTGATCTCTGTGGGGATCCTGACCCAAGAAGAGAGACACTTCCCCAGCTGATGACAAGAGGCCCTGGCACCAGAAGAGGTTTCTGGGTCAAGAGGGCCTCTCTGGTAAGGGACTTGGACTTAAGGGGGTTTGGACCAAGGATGCTGGGGATGCTAGGATGCTGGGGTTGAGGCCTATCTGTGTAATGTTCCATCTTTGGGTTAAATAAGCTAGATCCCTGAAGGGGCACTTCAATATACATCAGCCTGATTGGACTTATTGAAAGCCCATTAGGGGAAACTGAGGCAGGGATATAATTGTAGTGCTGCACCGGGCCCCCGTTACAGCCTGCCTTTATTGAGCCCATGTATGTCTCCAGCAGAGCAAATAGTGACAACTTGTTAGAGGGGCAGTATGCTGTTGCCATTTCTCTTCCCAAACCATTCTCTCCCCTTCAGCCCCCTGGGAATGCAGAGAGGGTCTGGGTTGTATGTGCAAGGTGGGACTGCTGCTCCTTTCAGCCTCCCCATCAGACAAAATGGCTGCAGTCTGGCTCTTGGTGTCCCTTCTGCTGCCTCAGAGTGGCGAAAGGTTATTGATTTAAACCATCCCTTATCATTGGTTCCTTTCTCCTCTCTGAAACGTTTGGTAATAGTAGCAGGAAACTAGACAGTGCAGTCCCATATGAACCCGAGTGCTTTCTGCACCATATTAAGGGCCACATTGAAGAACACCTGGCTGCTTGAGGGGTGTCTACACTAACCCAATTTTCTGTAAATTTCACACTGTTGCTACCGCCAGTTCTGCTCCATTAGTGCTAGCAATGCCAGGAGCGCCGGTGTATGCTGGCTGCTTGCATCTTATCCCCTAGGTCATCTGCTCCTGCCCAGAACTGGTCTAGGGGGAGCGTGACCAGATGTCCCAATTTTATAGGGACAGTCCCAATATTTGGGGCTTTGTCTTATATAGGCTCCTATTACCCCCCACCCCCTGTCCCGATTTTTCACACTTGCTGTCTGGTCACCCTATCTAGGGGACATGGGCCTTCAGAACACCAACTGCTGCTGGCACCTTGTCTAATGTCTACACAAGCACTCCAATGGTTGCTACCAGTAGTAGCAATGGTGGGACCAGTAGGGTACTAAACCGGTGACAGAGGAGGCTTTGGAAAGCTGCATTGTTATTGTCTGTGTCCCATCACCAGAGTAAGGAAGGTGACAGCTACAAAGCAAAGGAAACAGCTCGTGGGCTGAGGAGTTATGGCCCATCTGGTGCATGATTTGGTACAATGCCAAGCTGTAAAATACAAATAGAATACACTCTAGAGAGTGGTTTGCTCTCTGTTTGCTATTCATTAATATTCTAGTGAGCCATTGAAAATGCTGCCTCACTGAGCACTGTGGCCAGAAAGAGAAATGATGTGGGAAATCTGAAGTGCTTGTGGCGCTGTGCACAATAGCCCCATCTGAGGACTACGCCAGGAGAAAAGACATGCCTGCTTGGAAGTGTTGCTGGTCACACAGGCCAGGGCTCCTCGCAGCCCCTAGGAACACGCTGGATGTAGTGCCGGGAGATGGTGGTCCCGCTGCCAGGGTGAGTCCTGTGCACCTGGACAGGGCGGGGGGCAAGCTTTGTTTGATAATTGCTTGAGCTCAGCCAGAGGTTGGCAAACCCTGCAGTGTTTCCCCATCTCCTGCGGAAGGCCCATGGGGAAGAGGAGCAGCAAGCCCAATGGCACGTATGAAAGACCCCAGCGTGAGTCATGCTGCACCATACCCACAATGCCCCCTGGAGGAACTAGAGTGCTGGCCACGTTAACGTGCAGCCCCCCCACCACAGCACAGCCAGGCAGGCTCCTCTGGGCACACCCGGAGCGGGGCAAGCCCAGCACTGGAAAGACACAGCTGTTCTGCTGCAGGGGCGGGGAGCCAGACACATCACATCAGCTGATCAGTTCTCAGTGCAATCAGAGTCTAACAGAGACCTCAGTGAAGATGCCCATTGGTCTTTCTGTACTAATAGCTCTGCTAAGGCAGGCCCTGGATGCCTTTGATGTCCTCGCATTCAAACATCCCATCACTGGAAACGGTCGTCCTGATAGGACATCACATCGCCTCCACAGTGACGTCATCCTGCCACCAGCGTTGCTTCTGGGAGTCACACCCTAAAAATCACAGCCCTTTGCCCACCCTCCAGGCCAATAGCTACCTGCCTTACTCAGCTCCTGTTCCACTGACTTCCGTGGGCTTTGCCTGCACATGAGCAGAGTGAGAGCTGGTGTTGGCTCTGCCCGTAGGACGCTATTTATCCAAGGCAGGATCCTGGGCAGGCCTGGGTCTGAGTATTTCCAGCTCCAGAAGGAACCTGTGACAATTACATTGAAAGGGATTTTAAACAGCTCGTGTCTCTCTTGCCCTTGGGGAAGGGGGGCAAAGGTCTCCCTCCGAGCGCGCTGCTCCTGCCTGCAAGCACCGCCCCACAGCTCCCATTGGCCGGGAGAGCTGCGGGGGTGGTGCTTGCAGAGAGGGGCAGCACACAGAGCCACGTGTCCCCTGCCCTCCCCATTCCAGGGGCTGCACGGGTGCGTTGGCCCCTTCCTGGAGCGGTGTGGGGGCAGGGTAGGCAGGGAGCCTGCCTTAACCTCGCTGCGTCCACCACCAACTGGGAGCCACCGGAGGTAAGTGCTGCCCGGTGGGAGGCCGCACCCCAACCCCCATCCCTAAGCTCCCTCCCGGAGCCAGCAACTCATAACCCTTCCTGCACCCCAAACCCCACCCTGAGCCCCCTCCCAGAGCCAGCACCCCCTACCCACTCCTGCACTCCACCCCCATGCCCCAGCCCTGACCCCCCTCCCAGAGCCAGCACCCTGTACCCCCTCGTCCACCCCAATACTCTTCCCCAGCCCAGAGCCCCTGCTGCACCCAAACTCCCTCCCAGACCTCAGGCAGTCATCTAGTCTGGGGAGGGACGGATAGCTCAGTGGTTTGAGCATTGGCCTGCTAAACCCAGGGTTGTGAACTCAATCCTTGAGGGGGCCATTTAGGGAACTGGGGTAAAAATATGTCTGGGGATTGGTCCTGCTTTGAGCAGTGGGTTAGACTAGATGACCTCCTGAGGTCCCTTCCAACCCTGATATTCTAGTCCAACCTCCTTCTCAAAGCAGAACCAACCCCAACTAAATCATCCCAGCCAGGGTTTTGCCAAACCGGGCCTTAAAAACCTCTAAGGAAGAAGACTCCACCACCTCCCTAGGGAACCCATTCCAGTGCTTCACCACCCTCGTAGTGAAATAGTGTTTCCTAATATCCAACCTAAACCTCCCCCACTACAACTTGAGACCATTACTCCTTGTTCTGTCACCTGCCATCACCACTGAGAACAGCCGAGCTCCATCCTCTTTGGAAACCCCTTCAGGTAGTTGAAGGCTGCTATCAAATCCCCCCTCACTCTTCTCTTCTGCAGACTAAATAATCCCAGTTCCCTCAGCCTCTCCTCATAAATCATGTGCTCCAGCCCCCTAATCATTTTCGTTGTCCTCCACTGGACTCTTTCCAATTTGTCCAAATCCCTTCTGTAGTAGGGGGACAAAAACTTGACGCAATACTCCAGGTGTGGCCTCACCAGTGCTGAAAAGAGGGGAATAATCACTTCCCTTGATCTGCTGGCAGTGCTCCTATTAATATAGCCGTTGGCCTTCTTGACAACAAGGGCACACTGCTGACTCATATCCAGCTTCTCATCCACTGTAATCTCCAGGTCCTTTTCTGCAGCACTGCTGCCTAGCCACTTGGTCCCCAGCCTGTAGCAGTGCCTGGAATTCTTCCTTCCTAAGTGCAGGACTCTGCACTTGTCCTTGTTGAACCTCATCAGATTTCTTTTGGTCCAATCCTCCAATTTTTCTAGGTCACTCTGGACCATATTCCTACCCTCCAGCATATCTACCTGTCCCCCCAGCTTAGTGTCATCTGCCATAACCATCCCCTAGCGCATCTGTTTTGTGTAGAACCTGAGCGCAGACCCCTGAGAGGTAACCCCCAGGCACGAGATCAGCAGTCAGGACCGACATCCCTGCATAGCTCTCCCTCTCACTGACAGCCTGGGCACCCCCAGAGGAACAGTGGCACCATTCCCCCAGCTGCAGGCATGGCCCCCTGACGTCGTTAGCCATCAGCACAAGTTAGACTAATGTACCCTAGTGACTGGGGAGTGCAGAGATGGGCTTGGTGTTCCTCCTTGAATTGTGCTTTGTGCTCCTTAGCCCCAGAGAAGGACCTGGCCCAGTACCAGAATACCCATAGGCAGGGTGAGCATGAGCACCTAGCACTCTGAGCAGGGGCTCATGTTCTCCACATATATTTCAGCCTAGACTTCTGGCCTGGGCGCTCGCCCTGCTGCCAGTACACGCGTGCTCAGTGAGGCTCTCGATGGACCTTGACACTGATGCATTAGTGAGTATTCCATGGCCCCAGGTTTGTTCTCTGCACTGAAGCACCAGCCCCTCTCTGAAACAGCAGGATACTGGGGGCATTAGACCCCATAATGCTTTTCCAGAGCACAGTCATTGCATGGCCCCTCTCGCTCTCTTCCTAAAACAATAGGCCTAGCGGTTCCCATTCTTGCAGTCAAGGAATATAGCACAGCCTACCCCAGTATGCTATTCAGCACCAATGCGCTCCTAGGCCCAGGCCAGTGCCCACTCAAGTCAACAGAAGGGCTCCTATTTATTGCAGTGAACACTGGATCAGGCCCCTAGTGCATGTGAATGGATTGGCCTCATTATAGCTAGAGAGATTCTTGCTATTGTGCTCCTGTCCTTCCCTCAAGATTGCTGCCTTTGCCTCCTCTGCAGCTGGCCTGGCCAAGGTCTGAGAGAAAAACTTCCACGGTGCCGTACCTGGGACGAAGGTGCTGTAAGGGGAAATGGAACTTTCTTGGCCTCTCTGCAATAACCCCTGGGGTCCAGATTCTCAAAGATATTTAGGGTCCTCACTTCCCCTGAAATCAATGGAAACGAGGAGCCTAAATATATCCGAGGCTCTGGTCCTGTGTGTCTGATGCAGCGGTTCTCAACCTGCAGCCCATGTGGCCTAATCAGCACACAGCTGCAGCCCATGTGACATCCTCAGGGCCATACAGATAGCATTGGATGCGGTCCACATAACACACTGTAGGCCGCATATGCAGCCCAGAATGCTAAATAGGTGGAGAACCACTGAGGCTTGGGTCCCATGCTGCTCACGGCAGAGTGCAGTCAAAAGATGCAGACGCAGCCACTCTGGGAAAATTCCATCTGAAACTGATTTTTGAAATATCATCTGATAGGAACATTCTTTCTTTGTTAGCCAGCAAACGGGAGATTTGCTGGCTGCCACATTAAATCACACTCCATGTGGTTTCTCCCAGGGGGAATCACACTTCATAACTGTTTGCTTATATTCATTACTTGTGGTTGTTTGTACTGCAGCAGGGCCCACAGTCACCAGCTGGGGCCGGACCCCACTGTGCTGGGTACTACAGCCAGAAACTTTTATTTAATCCTGTAAACAGAGCCGGCTCCAGGCACCAGCCTACCAAGCATGTGCTTGGGGCGGCACCTGGAGGGGGGCAGCGCTCACCCGGGGAGAGCGGAGCCGCGACGGGCTCACCGCCCTCCCCTGCCGCACTCCCCGCCGGGGGGCAGGGGGCGGTGGGAGGCTTTTTTGCCTGGGGTGGCAAAAAAGCCAGAGCCGGCCCTGCCTGTAAATACTAAATTCAATCCAAATAGAAACAGAAGCCTCCTTCCCAGCTAACTGATTGTACTGAGTTACCAGGACCCAGGGTAATCAAAATCTATTACTATTATCTCTGCCGTGGATAGATTAAATGGCTCTTTCTTGTAACATGAAACAGCTGCAGCCCTTTTGTAGGTCCCTTATCTTTATTGCAGGGTCGAGGGCCCAAAGGAGCATGTCTGCAATGGGGATGAGGGGTAGTGTGCAATTTGGTAAAGGGAACATTGTGTATCTTATCAAGCAGCATTAATTATTTAAATTAGTCCTTCAAAGCCCAGCAGACACTGCAGGGAGCTGCTAGCCACTGGGCTAAGTCTAGGGTTACCATACGTCCTCTTTTTCCCGGACATGTCCGGCTTTTCAGCAATCAAACCCCCGTCCGGGGGGAATTGCTGAAAAGCCACACATGTCCGGGAAAATGGCCAGCACTTCCTCTCCCCCTGTGGCTCTGCTCCACTCCTCCTCTCTCAGATTTACAGAGCCAAGCTGCCCGAGCAAGCGCTACTGGCTTCAGGCAGCACCCCCCCCCCCGCCTCCGGACCCCGAGCCCCCAGCCAGGCACTTCTCCTACCCGGCTCCAGCTGAGCTGCTCCCACGGTGCAAGGTCCGGAGGCAGGGGGGAGGCTGCCTGAAGCCGGTAACGCTGGCTCCTGCAGCTCTGCTCTGTAAGTCTGAGGGGGCGGAGCCGAGCAGCTCGGCTGGAGCTGGGGAAGGGACGTGTCCAGCCAGCTCTGGGTCCTGAGGTAGGGGAGGGCTGCCAGAAGCCAGCAGCTCAGCTCTTACAGTCTGAGCTGGCAGGAGCAGCTCAGCTAGAGCCCAGGTAGGAGAAGTGCCTGAAGCCGGTAGCACTAGGGCAGCTTGGCTCTTAAACAGAGCCGAAGAGTCAGGGAGCAGCAGCAGTCGCCAGAGCCTGCTCTAAGGTAAGCCAGGGATGCCAGCAAAGCTGGGAGTACCATGCGCCGCTGATTGCACAGGTGGGGGGCAGCGCTGGGGGAGCTGCTCCGGGGAGTCGCCAAAAAGCACTGACTGTGGTGGGGGAGGAGGGGAGGGCAGTGTGAAAAAGGCAGGAGTGTGCAGAGGGATCAGAGCTCTGGCTGCGATGGGCATCGGGCTGCCTTGCCTGCAAGTGGATCAGAGCTCCTGGGGCTGGGGTGTGCTGTATGGCACTCAGCTCCCCATTTGTGATGAGACACAGCAGTGTGGTGGATCACTGCGAAATACCTGCCCAATCAGAGCTGCGGGGGCAGGGCTTGCAGGGGCTGGCTCCGACAGCTCCCATTGGAGCTTTTCCCAGCCAATGGGAGCCTCTGAGCTTGGCTTGTGGCGGGCCCAGCACGTGGAGACCCTGGCTGCCCCTGATCCTAGGAGCAAACACAATGCCAAAACGAAAATACAAAGTTCACTACATATAAAGAATTATGTTTTAGAATTAAAGAATGAAATAGCTCAAAATGTCCGGGATTTTACCGGGCAGGGAGGAGAACTGGGTGCTCCAAGGCATCTGGGGAGCTGGGAAACAGAACAGTGTGAGCTGCGTGTCCTGACCGCTCCCAAAAACTGAGCGCCGGGGCAGATCCTCCACTGAGCAGCTTCATTAAAGTCATGGGAGTCTATACTAGTGGAGTGCCTGACTTTAGAATTGGTGCAGCTGTTTCGTGTGGCTGGGAGGGAGGAGGGGGAATGTGGGGTGCTCAGGGGAGGGGGCGGAGACTTTGGGGAAGGGGTTGGAATGGGGGCAGGGAAGGGGCGGAGTTGGGCGGGGCCGGGGGTGGGGAAAGGGGTGGGACCGGGGGAGGGGAAGGGGCGGAGTTGGGGCGGGGCCGGGGCCCCATGGAGTGTCCTCTTTTTTCAATGTTCAAATATGGTAACCCTAGCTAAGTCCCCACAGTGACTGTACATAGCACACTATCCTACAGGGAGCTGGGAAACACGGAAAGAAGGGAGCTGTTAGAGATCTCACTGATGCAAGCCCTTCTTTGACTATTATGTGCATTCAAACGATGCAGGTGCTGCCTTCAAGCGTGTATACTATGGCCAGAGAAGCCTTTAAGGCAGCTGTTCCCCCAGCCATCTACAGTATTTGCATTTCTAAGATGTATTTTCTCTCTGTGTCTAACACGCTCTCATTTTAGCAACACAACTTTAATCAACCCAGCGGGGAAACAAGATAAAAAGACTCACACCCATCATTGCTGTTGATGAGGTGTAATTCCAGCTAGTGTCAAACAGGTGCTGGGAAGTAGCTCTGCCACCATCATGCTGGGAAATCTGGGGAAAGAGTTTGCTTTATCTGCCTACTAATTTGGGGTTGGGTGTCCCACTCAATAGCTAGGGCCTGATTTTTCAGCAGTGCTGAGTGCCCACATAGCGGCTCAGAGAACGGGCCCCTAGGTGGCTCAAGCCAGGCACCCAAACTTAGTGAATGCTTTTAGAAGTGTGGACCCAACTTCTTTATGCTCAATTTACCTCTCTGCAACCGGGAGAACCCCGTTCAACCACAGAAACTTCACAAGTGTGTTGTGAGGCTTAATTGTTTGCTCACCATTTGTAGACCCACCAACGAAATGTGCCCCTGGGTGGAAACGGTGGCATATCGCTCTTTTTGGAATGACAGCGATTTTCAGCCCCATTTAGCACGGTATTTTTTAATTTTGATCACTGAGTCACGTTGATCAGCCTATGGAGGCTACTAGAAGTAGGGCTATTTTGGTTCATGTCATCAAGGTAAATGAGAGCTATTCTTAGCAGCCGCTGGTATTTAACTCATGCTGCTTCTTATCACCCATAGATTAAAGCTATAAATTGCTTCCTGTAAAGTTGCTGAGCAGGTGTGGTTGCTCCAGCCACCAGCTGCAATAAATGTGTTCTGACTCCTAGCGAGGTGCATGTCTCCAGTGGCCAGAGTATGGAGTACAGAGTAAGGTATAGGGTGGTGGTTATGTGACCATCACTTATTTGCACTGTAGGGTCAAGGAAGTGGATCTCTTGTGTGGACTGGTCCAGGCTGAGGTTGATGGTGGGGTGGAAATTGTTGAAATCCTGGTGGAATTCCTCAACGGCCTCCTTCCCATGGGTCCAGATGATGGAGATGTCATCAATGTAGTGCACACCCTTCTCTGCCAGAGCCCAAGGGAGGCCCCCCATCTGCTTTGGCTGGCCAGGTGAGCGCTTCGCCTCCCATTTCAATCTACTTTAACCCCTGCCTGCCTCTAGCTCCCTCCAGCAAGAAGTTCAGTAAGGGTGGGGGGGGGGCAAGGTTGCTCTGTGATAAGTCACTCCTTGTCATCTAAACAGCAGAAAACCCTCCTCGCAAACAGTTAAACTGCTCAGAGCACTGGGCAGGTCCCAGGCCAGTCTGATCTCAGGGTATGTCTACACTGGCAGAGTTACAGCGCCGCTCAGAGAGCGCTGAAGGGAAACCGCTGTTGTGTGTTCACACTGACAGCTGCCTGTGCAATAGCATGTTCACACTTGCAGCACTTGCAGTGGTATTCAGAGCGGTGCACTCTGGGCAGCTATTCCACGGAGCACCTCTTTCTCTTCTGCCGCTAAGAGTTGTGGAGAGGCGGAGGGGGTCACGGGGCATCCTGTCCCAATGCCCCGTGATGCATTGCTTCGCATCCCAGCAATCCCTGTGCTTCTGTCTGCATTTGGCACCATCTTTCAACAGTTTGTGTACTGTGCACTCTGCATCTTCAGTCTACAGCAGGGGTGGCCAACCTGAGCCTGAGAAGGAGCCAGAATTTACCAATGTACGTTGTCAAAAAGCCAGCGTACTACATCAGCAGCCCCCCATCAGCTCCCTTCCCCTCCTCCCCCGCTTCCAGCACCTCCTGCCCACCGGCAGCCCCACCGATCAGCACCTCCCCCTCCCTCCCCACATCTCCTGTTTCGTGGCGTGCAGGAGGCTCTTGGGGGGAGTGGGAGGAGGGAGGAGCGAGGGCACTGCAGGCTTAGGGGAGGGGGCGGGAAGGGGTGGAGTGGGGGCAAGGCCTGTGGCAGAGTCAGGGGTTGAGCAGTGAGCACCCCTGGCACATTGGAAAGTTGGTGCCTGTAGCTCCAGCCCTGGAGTCGGTGCCTAGACAAGGAGCCGCATATTAACTTCTGAAGAGCCGCATGTGGCTCTGGAGCCACAGGTTGGCCACCCCTGGTCTACAGGAATGGATCCTGCACTGTTGACCAATATGCTGCTCGTTCTCACTAACACGTCATGAGTGGCTGTGGAGTTATTTCTTAAACTACAAAGGCAAGAGGAATGTGACATTGATCTCGCCATGCATAGCAGCTACGACACGAGATTGTTTGTGGCTTTCACAGAGATGCTGACCACAATGGAACGCCACTGATGGGCTTGGGAAACAAGCATTGAGTGGTGGGATCACATCGTCATGCATGTCTGGGATGACGAGCAGTGGCTGCAGAACTTTCGGATGAGGAAAGCCACATTCATGGGACTGTGTGATGAGCTCGCCCCCACCCTGCAGCGCAAGCACACGAGATTGAGAGCTGCCCTGCCATTGGAGAAGCATGTGGCAATTGCACTGTGGAAACTGGCTACTCCAGACTGCTACTGATCGGTCACTAACCAGTTCAGAGTGGGAAAGTTGACCGCTGGACTCGTGTTGATGGAAGTGTGCAGGGCCATTAATTGCATCCTGCTCCGAAAGACCGTGACTCTGGGCAACGTGCGTGACATTGTAGATGGCCTTGCACAAATGGGCTTCCCTAACTGCGGAGGGGCGATAGATGGCATGCATTCCAGTTCTGGCACCAGACCACCTAGCCTCCGAGTACGTTAATCGGAAGGGGTATTTCTCTACGGTTCTCCAGGTGCTTGTGGATCACCGTGGGCGTTTCACAGATATTAATGCAGGCTGGTCTGGAAAGGTGCATGACGCATGCATTTTTCAGAACACTGGCCTGTTCAGGAAGCTGCAAGCCGGGACTTTCTTCCCGGACCAGAATATCACCATAGGGGAAGTCGAAATACCCATTGTGATCCTGGGAGACCCTACCTACTCCTTAATGCCGTGGCTCATGAAGCCATACACGGGCTCCTTGACAGCAGCAAGGAGCGGTTCAACAACAGGCTGAGCAAGTGCAGAATGACTGGTGAGTGTGCTTTTGGCCATTTAAAGGCTCGCTGGCACTGCCTATATGGGAGGCTGGACCTGGCCGATGACAATATTCCTGTGCTTATAGCCGCGTGCTGTACGCTCCATAATATTTGTGAAGGGAAGGGTGAAAGCTTTGCTCAGGGCTGGACCACTGAGGCTCAGTGCCTGGAGGCTGAGTTTGAACCACGGCTATTAGAGGGGCGCAGTGCAAGGCCAGGATCAGGGGTGCCTTGAGGCAGCAATTTGAAGCTGAAAGCCACTAATATTTGTTGCTATGCTTGGGAGTGCAGTGCTTGTAATGCTCGGAGGTGATTGTGATTAGTGCAAACGATGCAATATGAAGGTTTATTTGTGGGGCTCTGTTTGCTTTTAATTAATAGAATAAAGATTGCTTTCAAACCAAAACAATTCTTTTATTTAAAAAACAATAACAACAAAAAAGGCAACCGGAGGAGAGAGACAAACAAAAAAACATATCAGCACTGAGAGAGCTGGGGGAAGGGAGGGTCCCAGGAGGAGGTGGGGACCCGGGATGGTTAAAGATTTGTGTATGCCCAGGAATCATATCCAACCTTCTCCATTGGAGTACAGTGCAGCAGGTACTGTACTTCAGCAGAGCTACACTGTAGAGGGACGGGTGTTGAGTGCAGTGGGGTACTGGGAGTCCGCAGGGCTGGGCTGTGATAGGGCAGGAGTGGAATGCAGCAGGTAGAGACTGGAGCCAGGAGGTTGATAAGAGTGTGTTGGCGGTGTCTGGGGGGCACATAGGAAAGAGTTTTGCAACAGCTCCACGCCCCCCTCCCCTGCAGTCGCTGTTGCAAAACTCTTTCCCATGCGCCCCCCAGACACCGCCAACACACTCTTATCAACCTCCTGGCTCCAGTCTCTACCTGCTGCATTCCACTCCTGCCCTATCACAGCCCAGCCCTTTATTCGGCTTGCAGTGCTAGTAGCACCTGGAGCATGTCCGCTTGGCGCTCCATAATGTTTAAGAGCCACTCCGTGGCTTCATTCGGGCGCACCACATTCTCTTTTCAGTCCCTCTTCTCACTGTCCCACCACTCCTTCAATTCTTGTTTTTTGGCCGGGGAGTGCATCATGACAGCATGCAGAAAGTCCTCTTTAGTTCTTTGGGGTTGCTTTCTACTTCTGCGCAGCCATTCAGCCGGTGATGATAAAGAGGGAGGCTGGGCTCCCAAGGTCATATCTGTGAAGCCAAAATGCAACATTTTACAGAAGCAGTATTGTTTGCAACACAGAGACCACTGATTCAGTGATTTAAAACACAGCCAGTATTCACGTACCTGTCGCTAACTGGCTGACCTCAGACAAGCACACACCAAACTGGTGAGTAACCGCAGGGGCAGGGGAAATCAGTGTTCCAGGACCATACTGTACACTGGGCACGTGACTCTTGGGGAGAGCCAGCACTTTGGGTGGGGCCTTATAATCATTCCTGTCCCCACACTTTCCACAGACTGTGCTCATTGTGGAAGATATCTTGCTGCTGAGGGTGAGCAGAAAATCAAGGGAGGGTCTTCTCCAAGACTGCGGCTTCTGCCCTGGCCCTTATGCGGCTCGCCCGTGTGCAGCAATGGTCGTCCTCCCCCCCCCCGCCCGTGATGGCAGAGTGGCGCAGGAAATTTACCCTTAATGGGGCAAGAAATGAAGCAGCTCTGCCAAAGAACTTGCGGCAGCGGATTGCCCAGTATCTCCGTGAGAGTTTCATGGAGATCTCGGAGGCAGATTCCCATGAAGTGAGGGAGTCAATCAACAGCCTGTTCCGCCGCTCAGACTAGGCATGTGGTGGTACGCACATGATACAGACACAAGTCTGCTTTCTGCAGCCCTCCTGCCCCCAACAACTCGCTTCAGTGATTCCCAAAATCAAAGCCACTTACCAGGGGTCTCCTCTCCTGTTTGCGCTTCGCCAAGCTCCGACAGCTGTGACTGGCTAGGCTCCTCTGCGGTAGATAAGAGCTCCTGGCTGAATGCATCTCTGGCCTCTGAGTCATCCTCTGCCTCTGGGTCCCCCTCCACATCCTCCTCCAAGATTTCCTCCTCCTGGTCCACTCTTGACTGGCACACGAGCCAACGAAGTATCCACAATGGTCTTCGCAGTGGAGGTGGGGTCGCCACCGAGTGTCGCATCCAGCTCTTTGTAGAACCAGCAGCTCGTGGGCGCAGCACCGGAACGGTGGTTTGCCTCCCGCACCTTGTGGCAGGCGTTCTGCAGCTCCTTCACTTTGACCCTGCACTGCAGTGTGTCCCGATCATGGCCCCTTTCTGTCATGCATCTAGAAATCTGTCCGTAGGTATCATGATTCCTACAGTTTGAGCACAGCTGTGACTGCACTGCGTCTTCTCCCCAAATGCCGATGAGGTCCAGCAGCTCTGCATTGCACCAAGCGGGGGATTGCCTGGTGCATGGAGCAGGCATGGTCACCTGGAAAGATGTGTTGAGACCACTGCACGCATCACCAAGCAAACAGGAAGGGGACTTTCAAAATTCCCAAGCAATTTAAGGGGTGGGGCTCACAGTTGGTCACCTGAGGGCAGGGCAGTAGAGTTCAAACCGATGACCAGAGAGGCAAGAAGAGGCATTGTGGGACACCTCCCGGAGGCCAATCGCAGTGCTGTAATTGACCAGGATGTCTACACTGGCACCGCAGCGCTGGAGCCCCGGCGCAGAAAGCTGAACGCCTCCCGTTGGAGTGGTTTTTTTTACAGCGCTGCAACGGTGCAGTTTCTGCGCACTCAGTGGCTTGGCAGTGTGTGCACATTGGGAGTTACACCGCAGAATGCTGCTTTACTGCACAGAAACTTGCCAGTGTAGACAAGGCCTCAGATACTCCAGTATGAATGTGGAGTAACTCCACTGAAGAGGTATTCACATCACTGTCACCGATGGGAATCTGACCCAGTTGCCACAGCTACACAGTCCAGGTGTGCATTATGGACCTGGCCTCATCACGTCTGCTGTCAATCCACCTTTCCAGCTATGCTTGAATAGACTGTTGTGTGTCCATTACTGACAGAAGCTAACTGGGATAGAGTCTGGAGTGAGAGCTGTGTGTCCTTAGGAGAGGCTGTTTCCAAATGGAAAAACATTTTTCTGGTGAGCTTTGGATTTAAATGACTCTAAAACTTCTGAACCCACTTGGAAGCAAACATCTTCCCTTTAGCAAGAGCTGACTCTTCTGGTCACCCTGCACCAGTCCCAGACTGCCAAAGGAACGCTGGCGGACGCTTGCCTCACACAGAGAGGGGTGGGTGGGTCTCACTTCACTCAGCGGGACCTCTGGCCGAGAACTGCATTTCTTCCTGTCTTTTTCTGCTGACTTTCATGGCAATTTTAGGAACATGCAAGTGCCAGACTGGATCAAAGCTGGGGCCCAACTGCTCTAGCATCCTCTGTCTGCCAGCTGCCTCAGAGGAAGGTGCAAGAACCCCCACAGTTATGGGATAACCTGTCCCCAGAGAAGGTTTCCTTCTAACCCTGTTAGTTGGAGGCTGGCTTATGCTCTGAAGAAGGAGAGTTTCTGGCCCTTCCAAAGCTGCTCTTTATTTAATTCATACTGTTATACCCATGAATACTGTTATCCAGAGAAATGTCCAATCCTTGTGTGAACCCTGCTCAGTGCCTGGCTTCAGTGTTACCTTGTGGCAATGAGTTCCACAAGCGAATGGCACATTGTGAAAAGTATTATTTTGTCAATTTAGAACTGACCCCCTTTCAATGTCCTTGCATGTTTCCATGTCCTTGTATTGTCAGAGGGTGAATACAAGTTCCCAATCTGCCTCCTTTATACCAGTGTTGTTGTAGCCATGTTGGTTCCAGACATGGGTGGCGGGTACCATAGGCTGGGGCAGGCATGGCCCTGTTCACGCTCTGCCCCCAAACCCTCCCCCTCCTGCTTCCGCTCGGCACGGCTGCTCCAGTCTCCCTCTGGGGTGGCCCCAGCTTGGGCCGCGCCACCAACTCTCCCTTTGCTCTGGGGCTGGAGGGCTGCGGCCGCACCCTCCCTCTCTCCTGTCACTCCAGGGCACCCGCTCCAGGGCTGGGGACACTAGCCTGGGGCGGGGGCCGGCGGCAGCGGTGGGGGGGTCTGGGCTCCGGCGAGGAGGTGGCGATGCAGAAGCGGCGGAGCTGGGGGCTAGCCTCCCCCAGCCAGAGAGTCATGAGCCACCCATGAGTCCCAGACCTGAGGAAGTCATGAGTTCCAGACCTGAGGAGGAGCTCTGTGTAGCTCCAAAGCTTGTCTCTCTCGCCAACAGAAGTCTGTCCAATAAAAGGTATTAGCTCCCCACCTTGCTTCTATACCATAGGTTACATGTTCACCATGGTAAACAGTCCCAATTTCCCTCTGTGACCTACTATACCTTGGGGGAGCGTCTTGTAACCCCCATATTCCTCATCTGTATATAATGGTGATATTGCATATAAAGCAGGCCATGTGAGGTATCAGGGAAAGGTTATGATCTGCTGAAAGACATTGTTCTATCTAAATATGTGTATCATCAATGCATATGAAATTATAAGAATTGTGTTGTATGGTTGTCACTAAAATATGCTGTGGGTTTGGGAGGCACTCAGATACGAGCTCTCCAGAGACAATGGCAAGGGAGGTAACCAACACCCGGGTGGATGCTGCTGAACAGACATCACCAGCCATTGTCCAGCAAGGGAGCTAGAATGCAGTGACTCACCTACATAAGGCCACACCAGGGGAATTGCTCAACTTTGCCTGGGGACTCAGCAATGCTCCCAGACATGCCTGGACTTGTGTTCTCTAAGCACATGGACTAAGGTAGGGTTACCATACATCCGTATTTTCCCGGACATGTCCGGCTTTTTAGTTCTTAAATCGCCGTCAGGGGAGGAATTTTTAAATATCTAAAAATGTCCGGGAAAATACGGACATATGGTAACCCTTACACAGGGCAACTTCTGACACACACGTGTGCAGAGCCCACGACAGGGAGGCGGGAAGCAAGGGCACCCCCTGGGCAGGCGGGGAACTCCACTCTTAGTTTGCAACCTGTAGCGTCCCCATCCCCCTTCCCCGGTGCCTGGGACTCCACCCGGCGGGGGAGCCAGGTCGCCAGCCCCAGAGCACAGTGGTGGTGGGTGCTTACATGTCTCCCGTGGCTGCAGGGGTGGCTGGTTCCTTCTCCCGCCGCCTCTCGCTGGCAACTCTCAGCAGCGGCTAGCGGTCCTCGCTCGCAGCTTCCCAGGCTGTGTGGAGCGCGGAGGAGCGCTCCCCCGGGTCCTAGTGCTCGTCGTCACTGTCGGGCTGAGTGCGAGGGGGGTGCATGGGAGCTGCTGGAGCCGTGGAGCGGGGCTTGCAGGTGCCAGCAGCGTGCACAAAGTCTTCCGCTCCCTCCCCCCACCCCCGACCGAACCCTAAGAGCCAGAGGGACCTGCCAGCTCCGGCAGCTCCCATTGGTGCTTTTCCCGGCCAATGGGACCCACGGAGCTCGCGATTGTGGCGGGGGCAGCACGTGGAGACCCCTTGGCTGCCCCTGATCCTAGGACCAGAGGGACCTGCGGCAGGAGGGGTGAGTAGGTGAGCAGGGCAGGGTGAAGAGGCGAGCGGTGAGCCAGCAGCGGGTGGGGAGGGTGAAAAGGCCAGCGGCGGGCAGCGGGGTTGAAGAGGCGAGCGGCAAGAGAGCCAGCGGTGGGTGGGCGGGCAGGGGTGAGGAGTCAAGTGGCGAGCCAGTGGCAGGTGGGGGTTCTCAAGGCGGGCATGGGGGTTTCTGGCAGGGGAGTGAGGAGGGGAGTGGCAGGTGGGAGGAGGCGAGCGGTAGGTGGGGGACTGAGGAGGGATGCAGCAAGCCAGCGGCGGGCCAGAGAGTGAGGAGGGGTGCGGTGGTGGGGCCGAGGGGGGAGGGGGCGGGACCTGGGGCAGAGTGGGAGCGTGGTAGGAGTGGGGGTGGACTGGGGTTGGGGCTGACACCCCCTGTGGAGTGTCTTCTTTTTTGAATGTTCAAATATGGTAACCCTAGACTAAGGGTATAAAACAGAACACAGTGGCCACATGCTTAGCCTTTTCTCCTGCCTCCACCTATGCTGCAAGCAACAAGGACACTCAGAAGACTGAAGACTCCAGCGGAGGAGACTGGCCCAGGTTTCAAGGGTGAAACCTGTGTACTATGAACTGCAATATGCAGTGGGGTGAGAAAAACTGCTTAATCTAGTTGCTGCCCAGTCTAATAGGGTTGAGAGTTTAGACTGCGTGCTTATATTTTATTTCTTTTGGTAACTGACTTTTTGCCTATCACTTAAAATCTATCTTTTGTAGTCAATACATTTGTTTAACTGTTTATCTTTATCAGTGAGTTTGCCTGAGGCGTTTGGTAAGGGTGCTTGCTCAGGTTTGCAAAGGCTGGTGTATATCCACTTTCCATTGATGAAGGGGATAACCCAATTAATAAATTTGCATTGCTCGTCTTGAGCAGCGCAAGATGGTACATTCCTGGGGTACAGTGCTCGGAGCTGCGGGGATTTGGCTGGTGCCTTTCTCTGTGTGATTCATGAGTGGCTCTGGGAGCATTCATGCAATCTAGCTGGGTGTGGGGCTCCACATGCTGCTGTGCTGAGTGATAACAGCTCCTGGAGCGGGTTGCTGCTTGTCACTAGCAAAGCATTATGAGAGACAGCCCTGGCTGGAGAGAGTTCAGGGGATACAGTGGTCCCACAGTCCCAGGCTGCACCCCGGGGGTCCCGTCACACCCTCCCTGTGAGAGTTTTCCATGGTCTGAATCATTCTAGAACTCTGTTTCAGAGATCAGGCGAGCAGCACTGCACATAGTGTCCCAGGGAGATAGTATCACAGTCTCCATACCATGCTATATGTGTCCTACCATTGAGTTTGCTCTTTGCCGCTTCTGCTTAGCTCCAAAACCCCTTCTGTTTAATGCTGGGTCTGGAAAAGCAGGAGCAGATGCAGTATATAGCATGTGCAGACAGCCCTGCGTAAGATACAGTAGAACCTCAGAGTTACAAACTGACCAGTCAGCCATTCACCTCATTTGGAACTGGAAGCACACAATCAGGCAGTAACAGAGACCAAAAAAATCAAATGCAGTACAGTACTGTGTTAAACCTAAACTACTAAAAAAATAAAGGGAAAGCAGCATTTTTCTTCTGCATAGTAAAGTTTCAGAGCTGTATTAAGTCAATGTTTGGTTGTAAACTTCTGAAAGAACAACCATAACGTTTTGTTCAGAGTTACGAACATTTCAATTATGAACAATCTCCATTCCCGAGGTGTTCGCAACTCTGAGGTTCCACTGTAGCCCTGAAGAGACCTCTGCTCTGTGCCTCCTCCCTCTGTGCAGCAGCTCCAGAACGCCACCAGTGGCAGCAGGTGGTACTGTACCCTGTAATACACCTGCCTCTCCACACAGGTGTGTGTAGGGGTGGTTGAAAATTTTCCATCTAAACTGTTTGTTGATGGAAAACTGGGGGGCTTTTTGACAATTTTTTTCATGAAAAGTGCCTGCTTTTTATGGCAGATGTAGTGGTTTTTGTCAACAAAACTCAACACCCCAAAACAGAAATACTGTGATTTGGAAATACTGCTGCAGGGCCTCATGGGAGTTGTAGGTTGGTAGCCTCATGTTCTCACTCTCATCTAAGGCTGGGTTCACAGGCCAGACTACATCTATGATGCACCACCTCCCCTCACCCCTTTGCAATGGTGCATTATGGGAGATGTAGTCCAATCAGGGAGCCTGACCTATAGAAGGGAATCAAAGCAAGAAGCACTTAAACTGCAACTCCCACAAGGCATTGTGGCAGCATTTCCAAAATGATTTTTTGGGGGGGTTTGGCTGAAATTTTTCAATATTTGAATTTTTACTGAAAAGTCAAAATCTTCTGCTGTAAATTTTCCCCCTTCCCCCGACCCCCAAATCAGTTCTGGTGAGGAGCCCAGTGATTCCCTAATCCCAAACTGCCCCGGATCATGAGGCAGCGTCTGTCCAAGGTTTGAGGTTGCCTTATTTAATCCAGTTTCTTTTTCCAACAGTTGGCTGAGCGGGATGCTTTTTGGCAGCGGCTTCTCTAGTATAATTATGAGCTGTTTCAGATTCATAGATTCCAAGACCAGAAGGGACCAGTGTGATCATCTGTCTGATATCCTGTATAACACAGGCCAGAGACCTGCCCCCAAATAATTCCTAGAGCAGATCTTTCATTCTATCTTGACTTAAAAATTGCCAGTGATGGAGAATCTACCACAACCCTTTGTAAATTGTTTCAGTGGTTAATTACTCACTGTTAAAAATGTATGCTGTATTTCCAGTCTAAATTTACCTAGCTTCAACTTCCAGCCATTGGATCATGTTCATCCTTTCTGTGCTAGATGGAAGGGCCCATTATTAAATATTTGTTCCACATGTAGGTACTTCTTGCTGGTAATCAAGTCACCCCTTAACCTTCTCTTTATTAAAATAAATAAATTGAGCTCCTTAAGTCTATCACTATAAGGCATGTTTTGTAATCCACATCACAACTGCAGTTCTAGCAAGGGCTACTGTTTAGGACAGGAGACTGGCAGCAGTTTGAGATTTCATCTGAGTCAGAAACGCAGATGAATAGCCACATACCTGGTATTTACTGGATACCAGGAAGTGCAATCACATCTTAGAGTGTTAATTGAGTTCTTTGAACCACTTCTAAGTGTTAATGGAGTTTCAGGATTCAAATCCTACCTGGTGTTATGCAAGTGGGCAGTGGCGGCTCCAGGCACCAGCGCTCCAAGCGCATGCCCGGGGTGGCAAGCCGCGGGGGGCGCCCTGCCGGTCCCTGCGAGGGCGGCAGTCAGGCCGCTTTCGGCGGCATGCCTGCAGGAGGTCTGCTGGTCCCACGGCTTCGGCAGCAATTTGGCGGCGGGTACGCCGAAGGCATGGGACTGACGAACCTCCCACAGGCATGCCGCCGAATCTGCGGGACCGGGGACCTCCCGCCGAAGGCAGCCTGCCTGCCGTGCTTGGGGCGGCAAAAAAGCTGGAGCTCTGCTGTCTGTACTACCAATGCAAAGCGCCAGTGAGGCAGAGAGCCTGGGGCACTGAGGCCAAAAGAACTGGCGCACAGTGAACTTTCTTTAAGTTTGATTATTCACTGAAATCTCAGATTGGGAGCATGCTATCTGAGAGAGAAGCCTGTGGAACTTAGTAAAAGGTCTCTGCATGAGGCTTGAAGAAATGTGGAAACAGGGTGGGAGAGTGAGGCCCCCTCGTTGCCTATTGCTGCATGTTTTCACTAGATAGGTGTGATCCTAAAAATACACTGAGCAGAGGCCTAAGGAAAACATTCTGCCAGAGCTCTCGCCAGACTCCCTGTCTCATGCTGGTGTTATATTAAAGCGCTCATCGGGCACTGCATTCATGAAATAACCTCACAGGAGGCAGCTGCTTTACATTTATTCTATCCTCCCCCGCCCGAGGGTAATAGTGACTCACCATCCCCACAAACCTCTGCTAGCTCCCTGTCTGACTACCCCAAATCGTCCAGGAGAACAGATGAGCAGTGCAGTGCTCCCAGAAGATGAATAAAGCCAAGCTCTGGCTAAAGAAGGGCAGGAGAAAATTCCAGAGTCCAACACCTCCAGCAGTGAATGCCTGTCCAGCAGCCTTCTTTCCTGGAAACCATGGGCGAGCAAACTGCAGGGTCTCCGCTGACCACAGGTGCAGTCCCGTCGAACTGTCAAACCATGCACCTTCCTGCTAATAGAAAGGGGTGTGGTGTGCCCCAGAGCATATGCAGATCTTCTTGCAAGACCAAACGGGCTCAACATCACAGACAGGTTGCAGATACTGTAATACATGCACAAACTATGGACCTTTTGAAGCTGTTTGCCACACTAAGGCAGTCAGGGAACTGACTACAACAGACAGTCGAGCCACTGGTTCTTGGATCTGTCACATGTGATGACACCCACCCTGCATGCAGAGTGAAACTGAATGGTCACGGAAGGATTATTGACTTTCAGACTGACTCAGAAACAGATGTGACAGTCTTAGCGGAAGGACTGCATCATCGCCTTCAGCCCCTCCCAGAGCTGAAGTCACCTGACCCACACTGACTAGCCCTGGAGGGATCGGAACTGCCTGGGCCAGCTCACCACAGAAACCACTTCCAAAGACAAAAGTAGTGTATGAAAGTATCTTACAGAGAGCACAACTCTTGCATCTCCTCCAAGGCCAGTAACCAGGCTCACTGTGCAACCCTTGCACTCTTTCCAACCCACAGCAGTATTTCCTGGAGCATGGCAATGCAGACTCCGCATGCACAGACATGCACAGATTTCCTGACATGCTCAGCACTGGCCTGACGGCTCCCACTGACTTCAGTGGTAAAACTCCAGGCAATGGGATGGGAGCAGAGAGCAATGAGGAGCATAGGCAATGACTCTGTGGGTGCTCCGGGGCTGGGCACCCACCGGCAGCCTCCCTATCAGCTCCCCCCTCCCTCCCAGCTATTCCAGCCCACCGTGATCAGCTGTTTCGCTGCATGCAGGAGGTGCTGGAGGGTAGAGGGGAGGAGCGAGGACACGGTGTGCTTGGGAGAGAAGGGGAACGGGGCAGGAAGAGGCGGGGCAGAGGTAAAGCGGGGACGGGAAGATGCGGGCAGGAGTGGGACCTTCAGGGAAGGGGTGGAGTGGGAGTGGGAGTGGGGCCTGGGGCAGAGCCAGGGGTCGAGCTCCCTCCAGCACATTGGAAAGTTGGTGCCTCTGATGAGGCGGCTGTGACATCCTGGGGGGCAGGTCACTTAATCAATCCCTGCCATTGCAGGGGCCCTGGGCATAGGGGTACCTGGGGCTCTCCTATTCTTTGCTGGTGGCACATGCTGGTTCAGTCTTCTGTGGGCTGTGATGCTTAAGTCTCATTTCAGTTTCCAGGTTTACTGTGCGGGTGCTGCGTGGTGCTGGTGATCACACTAGATGGCTGGTGGGCCCTCCTGGCATTCAGCTCGATGACTGTGAGTTGTTGGGTGCTGAAGGAAGCCTGAAACCAGTAATCCCAGGCGATTATCAGCCTAGAGGTAACTGAGGCTTCCTGGGTGCCAGGCCCAGGAGATAGTGATCAACCATCAGAGCACCAATAAAGATCGCCTGTCCCTATGGCAGGCTTTGAGCCAGAGCAGCCGAAAGGCTGTTCAGAACACTGTAATCCTGACACCAGGGCCAGATTGCCACATCCAGGTCAAGGGTTAGCCTTTCCAAACACACGCACTGCTGCTTACCTGAAAGGGGCATTAGCCACTCGGCACTGTGTGCGGACTGAACCCGCGGCCACGGGACTTAAATGCATGAGGCTCTAGGGCTTCAGCTAACGGGCTGGCAGAGCCCCAAGCTGACGTGTGTGGTCTGACTGCTAGAGGGGGGCAGAGAGCTATGTGAGTGCTCCAGCCCCTCACCCCACTGGGAACACAGATCTCCCATATAGGCCAGTACTGTATCAGCCACGCTGCAGGGACTGGCTGCAGTCCTAATGCGCCATGCGTGATCTGACTGCTAGAGGGGGGCAGAGAGCCACAGAAGGCTAGCCTGGGTTCCATGTGGAAGATGCACACAGGGCCCAGCCTGCTTTCCCCAGTGTGTGTGTGGGTGGGGCTCTCTTGGGGCACTGGGGCTCTGCCACTGTGCAAAGGGGAGGTCAGGGATGGGCACATGCCCCTGCACTATAGCCCAGAGCCCAATTCCCTGCACACTGTTACATGGCGGAGGGTGCTGGAGAGGCGCCAGGGTGGGGGGGCTTGGGGATCTGACACTACATAGTTCCTCTGGCCCCTTGCTCTAGGAGACAGGGGCTGCAGAGGCTGCTCCAGCCGCACGACTGGCACTTCGTGGGGGGCGAGGCCCAGACTAATCCGGCCTGGCTCTTCCTCCCCCTCTAGTGGCACACAATTAGCTGCCATCTCCAAGGCCATGATGTTGGTGCTTGTAGCCACACTGTGTTTCTGTGGGTACCTGTAGAGGGATTCTTCCTTCGCTTCCCTTCCAGCCCCAGGCCCATTGCCTGGAGAGGCAATTAGCGTTAGTGAGAACCAACGGCCAGAGCCTTTGGCCTGGTCTACAATACAGAGTTAGGTCGACATAAGGCAGCTTACATCAACCTAACTCTGTCAGTGTCTACGCTGCAGTGGTGCTCCCACCGATGTAACTCACCCGCTACACCAACCTCCATGAGAGGCGCAGTGCTTCGGCCGACGTAGTTATGGCGACGCAGTGCCTATGTAGCCACTGCTTTGATTACATTGCCTGGTGGCTGACAACTGGAGCCCCCCGGCCCCGGGCAGCTGACAGTCCACTGTCAGGCAGCAGGGCTCAGGCTGTCAGCCCTGGTGCAGGGGGGCTCCAGCTGTCAGCTCGGGGTAGTGGGACTCAGCTGTCAGTGCCCCACACAGTTAAGTCAGTGGACGATCTCCTGGTGAGGACAGAAGGAGCATAGTGTGGACGTGACCCACCTCTTTAGTTACTGTGGTGGCTGTACATCAACTTAACTTAAGGCGACTTAATTTTGTAGCGTAGGCCTGCCCTTACTGATGAAAAGAGCTCTATGGCCGCTAGATCTTAGTACAATGAAAGCCCTGGTGAGCAGGGAGCTGGCTATTGGCACCTCGTGGTGAAATGAGAGAAGCATAGCCCAGAGCTACCTGAAAACTACGGTGGCCAGGGACTCCATAGGGGAGGGAGCGCTCTGGTGCCATCTCAGGGTGAGCCATGAGAAGTGAATGAGTGGGCCAGGCCTCACTGTCATTTCGGTTATGTGATAGTTCAGGATATTTTAGTCAAAGTTCCATGACGTTTTAAGTGCGAGGGTGACGGGCCTTTATTATCCCTGTGGGAAACTAAGGGGGCAGTGAACAGCTCTAAATGTACCTGCTGTAAAGGGTCACCCTGACCAAAACCACAATCTGGCAAGGTTGGGCAAGAGAGCCTGGCCCAGACTAGAAAGCGTGGGAGCAGTTCATATTTGCTGCTGGGAGTGGCTCCCTGGAAACAAGGAGTATGTGAAGGGCCCTACATGCCTCTGACCCCTCTCTGAAGACTAGCCACCAAGCTGAGGCAGGTAACAGGGCCAAGCAGCTTGGGCTGACACCACAGCAAGGAGCTGTGTAATCCAGTGACTCCAATGGAATCGCGCCAGGTAGTAGAGCCCCACGCAGCAATCCCCATTGAGGCAGGAGACAGGCTGGCAAGCAAGTGTGAGTGGGGAAGCTGGGAAGCGGCTAGAATGCAGTAGCCACTCATAACTGTGAGAGGAGGACCGAGGGACTCTTGCTAAGACATCCTGGAGGGAGGGGAGGGAATCTTACCTCGGAGTACTGTTGGCTTATTAACTGCTGCCTTTCCCAAGTTTATTCTGGTGCCCCCTCCCGATAAAGTTCTCTTTGTTTTAAACCCCCGGAGGATGAAGTATTGGCTATAATGTAACCCAGCCCTTTTTGTTGCTGACAACACCTAACAGAAGGCTTAAAAAGCTTAGTCTAGCCATGGCAGTGAGCTTTTAACAGGTTAAACTGCTTAGTCCCTGTTAGAAGCACACCATCTTATCCACACAAGACAGTTCAAACATTATTTAACATGTGTTTGCTCCCACATGATAGCACACCTTTTATCCTAGTCTAACCAAGGCAAAAGAGTGCTTGTTAATACTGTGAGCTAGCTGCAGAGAGCTAGCAGTCTGGCTTTGTCTCGGTGAGGAAAAGTGGAGGAGGTTAGGTCTGGTTTAGCTAACATGAGCTTGCTAAGCCTGACCTAACTCCCCACTTTTCCTAGTGTAGATGAAGTTCACTGTTGGAGCCTAGATGTAGACTCCAGGAGCTAACTCCAGCTAACACAATTGTAAATTGTCTGCACAGGGCTGTTTAGAATCAGGTTAACTCACTTTTCAGAGCAGCAGCCGTGTTAGTCTGTATCCGCAAAAAGAAGAACAGGAGTACTTGTGGCACCTTAGAGACTAACACATTTATTAGAGCATAAGCTTTCGTGGACTACAGCCCACATGCATCCGAAGAAGTGGGCTGTAGTCCACGAAAGCTTATGCTCTAATAAATGTGTTAGTCTCTAAGGTGCCACAAGTACTCCTGTTCTTTTTGCGGATACAGACTAACACGGCTGCTACTCTGAAACCTGTCATTATGCAAGGCACTGCATTTAGCCGTATGGAGTGGAAATCCATCAACCTCATGAAAAAACTTGTTAACTCACTTGAGTGCGGTATCAGGATTTAAAAATGCCCCCTCTTTCATCAGCTAGACAAGGCCTAAGTGTGCATGCCAGGGTGCAGTCCTGGGATCAAGAAAGTCACTCCCCGAGGAGGCAGCTCTGGTGATGCAAGCTAGGCTCTCCAGGGAGGAAAGGGCAAGAAAAACCTTTGGCTGGACTCAGACTCTGGCTGTGCACAGCTTTGAGCTGGATACAGGGTAGCTACCAGAAGCATGTCTACACACAGGCTGGCACTAGTTTAGCTAAAGGTGCTCTTTTAACTAGTGCCAGCTTGTGTGTGACATGTGCAGTTTGGTTACAGGCAGCTTATTTTTGGTTTAGCTTCATCCCTGTGTTTTACCATGTAAGTTACATGGCCATGGAACACTCTGCAGCTGAAATGAGAGTGCTGCCCCACAACAACAAAGGGTGGTGGGGGGCATGCAACCCCATTGAGTTACTCCAGTGCTGGTTTGGGTGGAAACCAGTCTAAGTACTAACCCTCACAGCCAGGGAGTCAAGCTCACCTGCTGACCTGGGCTGAATGCCCAGCAATGCCCAGACAGTGGCCATTCATGCACAGATGCCATGGGTGCTCTCCTCCCAGCCCCTATCGCAAGGTGGCCATCCCAGGGAGCTCTTGCGAGGCAGAAGCAGGAGGCTGTTTGGGCCCCTCTCTCGGCTGGCTGAGGCCTGCCCAAGTCATGTTTGTGCCACGGGGGATGTGTGCAGTGTTTGTGCTTTGCAGTATTTGTTCTATGAACAGAGCCAGGACTTCAGTCTCTGAGCTGGCAGGCTAGCAGCTTCCCAGCACTCTGCCTTCACGTGATTGCTGCCCAGCGCACACCCTCTGGTGGCCTCCCCCCACTGTACTCACTCCAGGTGGGTTTGATATTCTCAGCTCGCTGCAGCGGGAGGCAACAGCAGCAATGGGAGCCAGTGTGGGCTCCTACAGGAGAATGGGGCGTGCCCTTGGAAACTGCCTTCCTCCCCTCCGTGCCACAGAGCGTGGACCTGGGGGGTTCCACCCTGGGTGTGACACTGACACAGCATAAGCCTTACCCAGAAGGAAGGGCCTGGATAATAATCCACACTCCATTGCTGTGGTAAGCCAGGGCTACCCACAACCCCGCAAATGACATCCTGGCATGTCTTCCTCTCTTTACTTTTCTTCCTGTTTCTGGCTATTGAGCCAGGCTTGGCCCCCCCTTGGCAGACTGAGATCTGATCATTTGCACCTCTCCTTGCCTGGCTGCGCTTGCTGCAGTACCCCTCAGCACCAGCCAACACCTTCCAGCCACATTCCTGAGTCATCTGGAAGCCAGGTGCCTCGATGGGAGCAGAGAGACATCAGCCAGTGCCTGCTTTATCTGTCTGTCTGCCTGAATTTCAGTGAGGTCACCCATGGGGGTATCTGAGTGCCCCCCACAAGAAGCAAACCCCAATTCTCTCTCCCCACCTGGCCCTGAGTGGGCATTGGGGCGGCTGCACAAGGCTGCAGTGTAGCCGAGGAGGTTTCTGGCTTTGGGGAGGCAGCGAGCCCCATAGGCTCAGGCTGGTCCCTGGGGAAGTGCTGTGTCCTGTGCATGCGAATCTGCCCCTGTGCAGTGGCAGTTTGAATCCCACCATGGGCCAAAGCTGCTGAGGAAAGCCATTAGGGGACCTTTCTCCAGTAGCTGTGGCCAGGCCCACTGTCACAGGGTTGCTGGCCCCTTTATGGGGTGTCCATGACCGGTCTACCCCAAAAAGCTCATTTAAAGGGAACAAGGCCATCTGGGCAGTTCATTGACTAATGAGCAAAGCCATCAGGGCTGGGTTGGAGAGAGGAGCTCCTGGAGGCAGCAGCAGGAAGAACTCTGAGTAGAAAGGGGCCAGCTGGGGAGAAGCTGACTGAGGGCCATGGGCCTGAAGCAATGCTTGAATTACAAGGGAGCTGGACCCCCTTATTACTTTTAGGAGCTACCCCACTTCTCTCCTAGTCAAGAGTGCTGGGGGAGGGGCCCTGTTTAAATTTGGCCCCCTTACTTCTCCCACTGTTCCCTGCAAACTGTGCATTCAGCAGGGAGCGCATGCCCACTGCACCCGACCGGGAACATGCACAGCAAAGGAACAGGTGCAAGCCTAAAAATGTACCCATCATATTTACTCAGGCCTGGAGGGTTATCAAATTCGGGGTGTGTACAACTGCCCAACACTAGCAGGGAACATCCACAAATTTCCAACATGGTCAGAGATTACAGAGATACATTGATCTTTTGCCATATTAAAACATATATTGTTTGCTTGCACCCAGCTTATAAGCGATCCAGATCACTCTGTATCAGTGTCCTGTCCCCTTCATTATTTACCACGCCCCCAACTTTTGTGTGGTCTGAAGATGACTTTATGGTTTTTTCCCCGTGTCATTCATGAAAATGTTGACTAGTGTAGGGCCACGAACTGATGTCTGTGGGTCCCCTCTAGAAACACACCCACTTGGTGATAATGATTCCTCGTTTATAATTACATTTTGAGACCTACCAGTTACACAGCTTTTAATCTATTTAATGTGTGCCATGTTCATTTTATATTGGTCTGGTTTTTAATGAAAATGTCATGCGGTAACAAGTCAAATGCATTACAGATGTCTAAGTATATTATATCAACACTCTTACTTTTATCAATCAAACTTGTAATCTCATCAGAAAAAGAAGTCAAGTTAGTTTGACAGGATCTCTTTTCCATAAACCCATGTTGATTGGCATTAATTATATAACCTTCCTTGAAATCTTTATTAACTAAGTACAATATCAGCTGCTCCAAGTCTGCCAGGTCTATAATTATCTAGGTCATACCATTTATCCTTTTTAAATATTGGGGCAACATTAGTTTTCTTCCAGTGTTTTGGAAATTTCCCAATGTTCCAAGTCTTACTGAAAATCAACCTTAAAGATTCAATGAGCTTCGACCAACTCTTTTAAAACACTTGGATGTAAGTTATTCATACTTGCTGATTCAAAAAGGTCTAACTTTAGTGGCTGCTGTTTAACATCCTCATGAGTTACTGTTGAAAGGGAAAGAGTGTCGTCATCATCATCTGATAGGAGCACATCATCTCTTTTTTTCCCAAGTACAGAACAGAAATATTGATTTAATGCGTCTGCCTTTTGTGCATTATTACTGATAATTCTACCATTTCTGCCTAGTAATGGACCAATACCATTGTTAGAATTCTTTGTGTATCATACTTAAAAGTCTCCTCCTTATTCTCCTTAACTCTGCTGCTCATAGATTTCTCTTTGTGTCCCTTACCAATATGCTACAATTCCTAGCTTCTGATTTACATTCATTACTATCAGCATCCGCTTTCTTCCATTTATTATATATATATTATAGCTCCCTTCACTTCCCCTTTAAGGTAGATCAGTTTTTTAACCATACAGCCTTCATCCTTGATTGGCCTTTTGGGCATCTAGTAAAATGTTCTTAAACGGTTCCCGCTTGTGATTCACAGTTTTCTGACTAAATTCTTCCTCCCAGATGATTTGGCTCATGATTGTTTTCAGCTTTGTTAAACTGGCCCTTTTAAAGCACCAAGTATCTATATTGCTGGTCTGGACTTTGTTCTGTTTGCACATTACAAAATTCACGATCACTTTTACTTAAACTACCACTGATTTACCACTCCTGTGACTTCAGTAGAGTTATTCCTTATTTACACCAGTGTGAGATCAGAAACTCTTCCACTGCACTCTTCTGTCCAAAGTATCCCAGCCCTGCCTTACCCCTACCTGCATGATGCAAATGTCCTGCCGTTCTGCAGGAGACAGTCCAGCGCTGGGGCCTTACAAAGGAACTGAGCAGAAATGCATTTGGTCTCTTTCCACTAAGTGCTGAGCTGGCAAAGTGTTTCCACACAGCATTCTGTATTGTGTTTCAGTGGGTGAGTGATCCAGAGGGTATTAGATAGCTTTGCTATCACATTTCATGTCCTCTGAAAACACTCTGGGGACACCGTGCTTTGGAAACCACAACTCCTCCAATTGGCAGGATCACTCTGGCATGGTGTCCAAGAGATCGGATGAGCCTTTCCTTTTGGTTATACCTCAGTCAACCCTTGTGTTTGGTTTTATTTTAAGCTTGTCCCTTATTATTTCTTTGGCAAAGGAAGGACTATGGATGGCCATGCAAAAACAGCAAAGGGGGCAGGGCAGAGATTTCTGCTAGGCAAATCAATG
Organism: Chrysemys picta bellii; assembly: GCF_011386835.1. Classification (NCBI taxonomy): domain Eukaryota; kingdom Metazoa; phylum Chordata; order Testudines; family Emydidae; genus Chrysemys; species Chrysemys picta. The sequence goes on from NC_088795.1 coordinate 2,816,223, forward strand.
GCTTTTAAAATTACTAATAGCAATATGACAGCTACATTGAAAAGCACCTTGATCTGAGGCCCTCATCTTGAGAGTCCCTACTCCACACACACATTCATGCATGAAACTTCACAGTCTGTACAGTGGGTAAATGATTCACAGGGGTTACTATCCCCCATACACTCCAACGGAATGAGAGCCTCTTCTGGGTGTAGCAACAGCTTCACAGAGCACAGAAATGCTACATAGGTGTTTAGGACAGGAACTCAAGCCAGTGGAAACTATAAGGGGAAGCATAACTATCCCTTCCATGTAGCTACATGAACTGTGATTATCCGAGCTGGAATGTAGCCAGGACACTCAAATGTTCGGGGCCTCTACTTCCATCTTAAATGTGTCCCAAATGCTGGTGAGATGTTGCCACCAACCACAATGTGTCAGGAATGGACTCTCCCTCCAGGAGCCCTTGGAGGTTTGTTTGTTTATTTAGCTTAACAAAGACAAGGCTAAGGGGTGACTTAATTTTAGTGTATAAGCCTAGAGAGGAGCAAATATTTGATAAGAGGCTCTTCAGTCTAGCAGAGAAAAGTCTAACACAGTCCAATGGCTGAAAGCTGAAGCTAGTGAAATTCAGGCTGGGGAAAAAACGTAAGTTGTGACCAGTGAGGGTAATTAACCATTGGAACAACATACCAGGGGTTGGTAGAGTCTCTACCATTGACAATTTTAAAATCAAGATTGGATGTTTCTTCTGAGAGGAATTATTTTGGGGCAGGTCTCTGGCCTGTGCTCTACAGGAAGTCAGACTAGATGATCGCAGTGCTCCCTTTCCCTTCTGGCCTTGGAATCTGGGTATCCATGAAGTCTTATGCCTCCTTTCTGGGGCAAACTCCTCTTCTCCCATCTGCAGGCTGGATCTCAGATTCAAAGAGATCTCATTGGCATGACAAGCTACACAAATGTTTCCCCACTGTGGATGTCTGTCACTCATTCCACACCCAGTTCCCAGGTAAAGCTCCCTTTCATAGAATCATAGAATATCAGGGTTGGAAGGGACCTCAGGAAGTCATCTAGTCCAACCCCCTGCTCCAAGCAGGACCAATTCCCAACTAAATCATCCCAGCCAGGGCTTTGTCAAGCCTGACCTTAAAAACCTCTAAGGAAGGAGATTCCACCACCTCCCTAGGTAACCCATTCCAGTGCTTCACCACCCTCCTAGTGAAATAGTGTTTCCTAATCTCCAACCTGGACCTCCCCCACTGCAACTTGAGACCATTGCTCCTTGTTCTGTCACCTGCCATCACCACTGAGAACAGCCGAGCTCCATCCTCTTTGGAACCCCCCTTCAGGTAGTGCCAAGAGCTGGACTTAGGAGCCTAACTTTAGACTCCATTTTTTAAAATCTTGGCCAAACAAACTAGGTGTGTGGGTCCAGCTAGCGGGGTTCTGGCATCCCTCTAATTCTGTTGTGTTAACACTTGTGGTGTTTTCTCTCCCACCTTCCTATGCAGAGGAAATGCGTCTGTGACCCCTTGGGCAGAAAAACAGCTCTTTCTGTTAGACCTGGACAAGCATTGGAATGAGATTCCTTGATCCTGCTCTACAGCGTGCCCAGAGAGCTGGAGCTAGGGTGGAGAGCAAGGTTGGTGTGAATGTCACGGACAGGGACAGACATTCTGGGCTGGGAGGGGCAGGGGGAGGAGGGGCAGGGAGGAGAGTCTCAAACAAAGCTGGGCCATTGTTTCCAAAGCAGCAGGTGCTTCTGCCCAGCAATGTAATGAACCAAAGTGAATCCTTTGCTTTCCCCAGGCTTATGTTCCAGGAATGTCTCAAGTTCCTTATGATGTTGATGATTAAATATTTATCTTGCTGAAGCACCCACAGGCCCCAATCAGGCCAAGGCCCTGTTGTGCTGGGCCCTTCACAAACCCACCTGAAGACAGCATGCCTGCTGCTGTCACAGGACTCCTCCTTTTGTGGACTTTCACAACATGATCATTGCACACTCTGGGTTGCTTGGGGCATAACAAGAGACACATCTGGTATCAGAGCAGGGGGCAGGTAAGCCATGGTGGGGGGGAGAGGCAGTGCAAACAATTAAACATCAAAGGAGAAACAGCAGCAATGTGACTTGGGAAACAAAGACTGGGGAATAAAACAACAGGCATATGTTCAGAAAAAAAACAGCCAATTTGCAAGTCCAGATCACAGGAGACTCGTTCAAAGAATCAGGGCTTCGGCCCAAATGTTACCGACTCTGGCACTGGTACGATCCTGAAGGGGAACCTTGTGGGTGCTACATGCTTTTGTCTTTCTAAAGAGGTGATGAAGTGTTTTTCTGAAGAACTAGGAAAGCTGAAAGTGCTGTTTAAAATTGCCATGTTCCTTTTGATTCCATGTGAAACACAGTAAAGGAATTTGACTCACTGCAGCCTTTGCAAACTGGCAGAGGGATGAGGAAGATGAGCTTAGGTACATGCCTAGGTGGGTTAGGTACATAACTCTCATTAATTTAAATGGGAATTAGGTGCCTAACCTGCTTAGGTGCTTTTGAAGACCCCATTAGGTGTTTACCTGCTTCTTTGTGTGCCTAAATACTCTAGAAAATCTGGCCCTGAGGCACTTCTGAAAATGTTGACCTTGAGCTCCGACATGCCTAAGTCACTTTTGAATATGGCACTTAGGGCCCTAAATCACTTAGGCATATTTGAAAATGGTCCCTCTCTTCTTTCCCTCTTCTGGGGCAGGAGGATTCTGCCCCCCCTCTCTTTTTGTGCACTTTATTCTTGCCCCAAATAAAACTGTGCAAGAAGAGCCCTTGCTGGGTTCATGTCTCATTAGAAACTGACAAGAGAAAGCAGGCTTGTTTGGAAGGCGCATGGAAGATTCTCAAGCCTTTCTGGGGATCCTGGATCCAGCTGTAATCAAACCTGGGCCGATCTGTGCTGGTGCATTGAAGTTGTATAATGCCTGTGCTTTCATGTGGCCTCTCAACCTGTCAGTTGCTTTAAATACAAAACTCAGTGAGATGAGGGCATTGGGAGGTGATGGGGGCCCATGGCGATTGTGTGCAAAGCATTAGTGCGAGCCCAGCCTGGCTGACAGGCTCCTGTTGTGCCCACCACCATTCTCTCTACAGCAGGGGTGGCCAACCTGAGCCTGAGAAGGAGCCAGAATTTACCAATGTACATTGCCAAAGAGCCGCAGTAACACGTCAGCAGCCCCCCATCAGCTCCCTCCCACCCCCGCTCCTGCCTGCTGGCAGCCCCTGCGATCAGCGCCTCCCCCTCCCTCCCCGCATCTCCTGATCAGCTGTTTCGTGGCATGCAGGAGGCTGGGGGGGGGGAGGAGCGAGGGCACTGCAGGCTTAGGGGAGGGGGCGGGAAGGGGTGGAGTGGGGGCAAGGCCTGTGGCAGAGCCAGGGGTTGAGCAGTGAGCACCCCTGGCACATTGGAAAGTTGGCGCCTGTAGCTCCAGCCCTGGTGTCGGTGCCTATACAAGGAGCCGCATATTAACTTCTGAAGAGCCGCATGTGGCTCTGGAGCCACAGGTTGGCCACCCCTGCTCTAAAGGATCAGACTGGCTTCATTAGAGCCCTTTGGTGCCATTCGTTACATGACCAGAGGAGGTGCAGTAGTTCTGTGTGAGGCACTCTTTCCCCTTACCCCACTCCTGACATTTTGACTATTCCATTTAAACTCGTTTGTTCTACGCCTCCTGATGTTTTCCCCACCTAATTTATTTCCTTGAAAGCTTGTGTATTGTTGACCAAATGCAAAAATATCCCACCCATCATGTATGTTCGCATTTCTTAATCTCCTGTTCATTAGCAGAAGGCCCGGTTCCCACATACATGGCTCTCCGTGTAATTCCTCCTTTCAAACAGAGCTTAAAGAACTCCTTGAAGATTTTGCATGGTTGGCAGACAAGTGTCTGCAGCATCAGTTTGCAGCCAGGGCCAAAGATCATAAATGGTACAGATTCTAAAGAGTGGAATACGGGGCACAACACTTCTGTGATTTTAGTTAAAAAGTGATATAATGTGGAACACAGCTCTCTGTGTGCACACACATGTATGTGTGTGTTTGTTTTTTGTAAAACAGCATGAGAATTCATCCAAAGGGCAGAAGGATCGGGACAGATTGCTAAAGCTAACACAAGATTTATTGTATTTTATTCTTTGCTATGAAGACGGTGGTTGTGTATTGCGGGCAACACTTCACCTCTTCTGTCTCTCCTCTGTGTGTACCATTAACTAGGACAAAGTGGAAAGTGTTTAGTATGTCCACCTGCAACATGGGCATGAGGACACCTGATCTGCCATGAGGTGTTGCTCACACATCTCAGTGCATCCCCAATGCATGGGGGACGGGTTAGAGTCCTGGGTGAAGGTCCATACAAATTCCCCTGAGCACTGAATTCCTAGAATGGGGATTATGGAATGGACTGCAGGGTTGTGTGGAGAAAATATCTTGTGATAACGTCAGTGCAGAATGTGTCATAATGCGTCCACACAAGAGGACTGAATGAAGGTGTAGGCCTACCCTGACATAAGACCTCATTTCCATGGGCATGATTGGGAAGGCGAATGGAAGATTAAGTTGTAAATAGGCTGGAGAGGGTCTAGCTCAAATAAGCAGGAACATTCTGGTACTAAGGACAATGGAGAAGATAAACCTGGAATGCAGCACTCAGATTATAGTGAACATGGACAGAGCATGTTGTACAGGGATTGGTTCCTGAAAAGTAGCCAAGCCAGTCATGAAGTATGCGATGCAATGTATAGTCAGGAATGCAGGTCTTAGTAGAGATGAGTATAAGGAGAAGTTTTGCGGTGTGACGTTGGGTTTATGACGTACCCTGCATCTGCCCCCCTGCACCTGAGCCCGCCCACCCTGGGTGTAGTGTTGCTGTATGCCAAATAAAGGTACCTGAGTGGTGAATTCTGGAATTGAACTGTGTGTGGGACCCGAGCAGAAGAAGGTCTCGGGACATCCCAACAGAAGGTCTCATGGAGACCATAATTCTGGCATGTCCTAACTTTTCAGGGCTTGACTCTTTGGACATAAAACTGATGTGGTGTCCCAAAGACAAGCGCAGAGAAATGAGGCTGCCCTGAAGAGCTAGGTGGGCACTTCTCCCACGTGGGGTAGGAGGAGTTCAGGAAGTGATTACATCACAGGGGAGGAGGGTACAAGTTATCTGGGAGTGGAGTTGTGCTGGGGGTGGGGGAGGGGGCATGCACCTTCGTGCACTTCAGGGTTGGTAAGCAGTGGCAGGAGCACACAAGAAGAGTGCATGCGTGTGTGTGTGCTGGGTGCCTCTCCACCCTACCCCCTGTGGGGTGATGCATGGCCCCAGCCCCTGCACTCCCTGTATTCCCCCAAGCACAGTCCTTGTGCTCTTCCCACGCCCTCTGCAGCAGGGCCATCCCTCGCTGGGTCCCTAGTTAAGGTCAGAACAACAGGAGGAGATGCCAGCACAGGCTGAGGCCGAGGGAGAGGCTGGTTGGAGTATATGGCCATGTGTCAGGTTCAGACAGCGTGGAGAGGATAACAGAGAATGGGGTTATGAGGACAGCAACAGTCTCTGTGCCTCCTCCAGGGAGCTGGGGGTAACTGCAGAGCTGCCCCTTCTCCTGGTGTTGCTGATGCCCAGAAGGGGCATTCCAAAGCCCTGGTTACAGTAACCAACCCCCACTCCACTTCTAGCATGGACTTGACACAAAGCTGCAGAACTGAGCGCCTTGTTAGTCAGGTCTGGGGTGGAACTAGACCAAACTGTCTAGGAAACTTGCCCAGAAAAAGGCCCAGCTCTCCAGCACTTTTCTGTCTCTACAGCAGCGATACTCAGACTGAGGCTTTTGAGTCACAAGTGGCTCTTTAATGTCTCCCCTGTGGCTCTTTGCAGCACATGATATTAAAGTGATTAACCAATCAGGATACTTCTCCTATATTATTAACCAATGAACTTATCAACATGCACCAAGTTATTAACTTATTTCCAGGAGAATGATATATATATATATTATATCCAAACGAAATATTTCACCATCATATTGTTTACATATGAACAGTAGATGAAAAAAATGAATTCACATGACTGTGGCTCTTTTGGGTAATGTTCATTGCTAATTTGGCTGCTGAACCGCTGAGCTCTGAGTATTGCTGCCCTACAGTGTAGCTTCCCGAGTTATCTCAGAATAATACAAAATTATCCTGTGAGCATCTCAGGGTCTGTAGGAGATACAGTCGTCTAGTGCTGGTGTTAGCTAACACCATGGTTGGTGATGGCAAACATGTTTCTCTCTGTGTAGCTATGGTCCGGTATCTGTGCATGTCTGGATGTAAGGCATACACAATGTGTGGGTATATATATATGTGTGTGTGTGTTTGCACATATATCTATATGACTATGGATACATGCTCACACACATATATCAAACCTATAGATACATATGCACACACATACATCTGTCTCATATGTGTATATATATGCACATATATGTACTGTTCCCCCTGAACCTAATTCTTATTGAGCCTGCAATGCATTATCGAATCCTGAACGCTTTGGAGAGAGCAGTCGATAGGGTATTTGTTCCTTAAGGCTGCTCAGGATCGGATCCTGAACGGAGCTACTTCCTGATTGCTCAGATGAGGAGGACACACTCTCTGCCAGCATACTGCACTCAATAGCAATTCTCTCAGCTCAGTGGGTGCAGCAGGGATCGCGTCAGCCCTTTTCTCAAGCTGGCATTAGCTTCCTGATCTCAGTTCTCTAGAAGGTCAGGTCAGCGGGAACAGGCTGTGAGCCCCGCTGGCTGCCTGTCACTGACACCTAGTGCTGTGCTATTTCACCATCCTCCCATATGACACAGCTCAAAGCCCTCAGGGACGCTCAAGGTTACGCTGTTTGCTACAGTCTGGCGGGCTACTCTGGGCCTGGAACAAGCTTTTCCTTGCTGTGGTTCAAGTCTCTCCTGTGTGCCCTGCTAATGAGCTCAGAGGAGCTCAGTCCGTAACAGCTGGGTCCTCTTGGGGACCCCCCGGAAATAATGCACTAGAATGTAAATATTATAATGACAGCATTTATTAACACTCTCTACACACTGTATAACCCCATCCTGTGTGGGACACATGAACTACAGGGGAATCTCCAGGCATTGCCTTACAAAGGGAATGGTCAGAGGAAGATTTAAACACTTAATAAAACTGACAAGCATCCAGCCTGCCACTGCCTGGGGTGCTGGAGTTCCTGGGACAGCCCCCATCAAGGACTGCCCGCATCTTTTTGGTTTCAGCCTTTAACTGCACAGCCCTGATCTCGACATCTCTATCTCGGAGGTGAGCAGTGCCCCTTGCCAGGCTCTCTGAGTGAAATGCAGCCCCTGAGCGCTAAGCCTGGCTCTAACACCAGGGCCCATTGTGGTCCCTGCAGAGCTTTGCCGTCTGACTGGGAGGGGTGATCCCGAGCTTCCTTAAGTTACCCGCTGTGCAGGGATGAGGTGAAGGGGCCTGGCTTGTGAAGGGCTGCTGGGCAGAGCAGCAGGAACACCTTCCTCGGCCTGGGCACCTGCTCCATAGTGAATAGCTGTTATTTCTGGCATTTCCTGGCGCTGAGGACTGAAGAATGAGTGCCTAGTCATAACCGTTATTAATGTCTCCCTCAGAGCACCCTGGCAGGTAGGGCTGCGCCCTTGCTCCCTGCAGGCAGGTTAGGAATGGAGGCACACAGAGACTGAGGCCAGACTTTCAGAAGTGCACAAAACCCCAGTTGGAGGGAGCTTTTCAAAAGAGCCCAGCTGTCATTAGTGGCCTGATTTTCAGAAGCGCTCAGCAGGTCAGGTGCATGTTGGGTGCTGAGCTGTTTTGATGATCTGTCCCTAAGGGTCGTCGTGGGACCTGCACCGTTTGGAAAATCTGGACTTTATTTATGTGCCCAAATGGGAGTTGAGCTGTTGAAAATCTGGCACTGAGGGATTTGCCATGGGTCCCACAGGAAATCTGTAGTAGAGCAGGGAAATTAACCTAGAGCTGAAGGGTGCCAGTCCAGAAGACCAGCCAGGAATGGAGCAAAGGAAAGAGAAGACAATCTAGAGCGGCTCCTGCACCCTGTCTTGCACAAGTGAGACTAAGGAAAGCTATAGACCATTCCCTGTGTTGTGGTCAGGATGTTGGCGATGTGGTTTTGATTTCTCAGTTTAATAACAGAGAATTCTCTGAAAACAGGGCAACTAGCTCAGCTGTATGTTCTCTGAGCCTCACTGCCAAATTTTGGAACAAAAGTCTCAGCAACTGTTTTTATTCCCCATTTCTTATTTTGTTCAGATCCTGCGTTAATAATTTAAAGGGCTCTTTGTCCTTGAGACATTTTGAGGCAATGTTTACTTCGATACCAATAATCAACAGCTCTCTTAGCTCAGTATATTTGTATGCATGTAGTTATGATTAGATCTGATAAAATAACACGAGAAAAGGATGTAGTTTAAATAAACACCAATTAAAGTATTTTATGTTCTACAAAAGATCATTAAAAAACATTATTCAGCTGTGGCTGAGGGTTTGGGGATCCACACTGATGATGGCTGTGCATTGTGGAGGTTCCTGGGGTTAACACTCTAGCCACAGCAATGGCATCTGTTCAGACCATCAACATGCTGCCGTGTTTTGTTTAAAAGCGCGCCAGTGCTGGAACTGGGCTTGCACTGAGCCCTGGTATTTGAAGGTATCCCAGGACCTTGCATATGGGGTGGTCAGACTAATGAGAAAGGGGCCCCCTTCGCTCCGGCAGCTATATTCCAACCCTGAGCACAGCAAGCCCGTAGTTCAGGAGAAACAAAAGTGGAGCTGCAGTGTCCTGAGCCGTGGCCATTGCCATGAAGTTAGCAGCCTCCTGCTACGTGCCTAACAGGGACAATGGTCTGTGCTCCGAACAACTGCAGCCCCTTTCTCCTCTACTGGCTGGAGTGACTGGAGTGGAAGTCAACCTGAGAGCTGCTGTCTCATTTCCTTGAAGAAAGCCCACAGAGGCTCAGATCCTGCATGTGCGACAAACCGAGGTTAACAGAGAAGCAGTTCTATCAGCATAAAGGGTATGGCTGCTCCCACATGGGAAGTGAATGAGCTGGACCAGAATAAGGCATGTTTATAGCAGTAGAACTGCATCCTTAATAGGGATTGTACAGGTAAAACTGGCCTAGCATAAACAGTATACCCCTCTGTGACACAGCTACAAAAGCTGTATGTAGGCCAGGCCTATCCATAAGAACGGCCATATGGGGTCAGACCAATGGTCCACCTAGCCCAGTATCCTGTCTTCCAACAGTGGCCAGGTGCTTCAGAGGGAATGAACAGAACAGGCAATGATTGAGTGTCGGCCAGTCCCAGCTTCTGGCAAACAGAGGCTAGGGACACCACCCCTGCCCACCCTGGCTAATAGCCATTGATGGACCTGTCCTCCATGAACTTGTCTAGTTCTTTTTTTGACCTCAGTTATAGTTTTGGCTTCACAACATCCTCTGGCAACAGGTTCCACTGGTTGATGGTGAGTTGTGTGAAGACTCTGCATTGTTCTCCCTGTCCAGGAACTCCCTCTGGCTAAGCCGGGGGGATCCATCCCTCCTGCCCTGGTGCAGCAGCTCTTAGTCCCCTTTGTGCCACCAGAGCAGAGCAGAGCAGAGGCAATGGAGCCAGGGGCTGTGGGGAGGGGGAGGAGTGATGCACACCCAGCATGTGTGTGTGAGGGGTGATGCACACCCAGAGTATGTGTGTGGGGGGGAGGGATGATGTACACCCAGCAGGGGAAAGGGATATCTGGGGTGAGGTACAGCCAGCGTGGGGGAGAGGGGGGAGGTGATGTATACCCAGTATGTGTGTGTGGGTGTGATGCACACCCAGTGGGGGGGATGATGTACACCCAATGTGTGTGTGTGTGGGGGGGTGGGTGATGCACACCCAGCATGTGTGCATGGGGGTGTGATATACACCCAGAGTGTGTGTGGGGGGGATATGTACATCCAGCATGTATGTGTGCGGAGGGTGGGTGATGCCCACCCAGCGTGTCTGTTGGGGGATGATGTACACCCAGCATGTTTGGGGAGGTGATGCACACCCAGCATGTGTGTGTGGTGATGCACACCCAGCGTGTGTGTATTGGGGAGGGTGATATACACCCAGTGTGTTTGTGTGTGTAGATGGGGGATGATGCAAACCCAGTGTGTGTGTGGGGGGGGGGGATGATGTATACCCAGTATGTGCGGGGGTGATGCACACCCAGCTTGTGTGTGTGGGGAGGGTGATGCACACCCAGTGTGTGTGTGTGTGTGGGGAGGGTGATGCATACCCAGTGTGTGTGTGTGTGGGGGGGGGGGTGATGCACACCCAGTGTGTGTGTGTGGGGGGGTGATACACACGCAGCGTGTGTGGGGGGGTGATGCACAACCTGTGTGTGTGTGGGGGGGTGATGCACACCCAACGTGTGTGTGTGGGGGTGATGCACACCCAGCTTGTGTGTGTGGGGAGGGTGATGCATACCCAGTGTGTGTGTGTGTGTGGGGGGGTGATGCACACCCAGTGTGTGTGTGTGGGGGGGGTGATACACACGCAGCGTGTGTGGGGGGGTGATGCACAACCTGTGTGTGTGTGGGGGGGGGTGATGCACACGCAACGTGTGTGTGTGGGGGGGGTGATGCACACGCAGCGTGTGTGTATGGGGGGGTGATGCACACCCAGTGTATGGGACGAGGGGTTGGGGTGATGCATACCCACCCTGGGTGTCCTGGGTGTTAGGGAGTGAAAAGTGGCACTGTGGCTGTCCGGCTCCTTCACATTCCTAGCTGCCCCAGCACACATTACCATATGTAGCATTCCCTCTTGCTGCCATTATTCCTATTTATGGACCACTTGAATTCTTGTCTCTTATCAGGTTTTCCAGATTCCTCTCATGCTGTGTTCTGACACCGCCAGCTGCTCCCGCGGCAGCCAGCCCTTCCCAGCATTGCGCAGAGCCAGGGGTGGCTCGGGATTTTTTTGACAGGTGAGGCACAAATCACAAAAATGATTTCCACCCCCACCCAGTGTAAGGTTTATGGGCTATTAAAAGCTTATCCTCTTTACAGTGCAGCAGCAGCAGGCGGCCCCGGGAGCTGCTCTGTGGGCTGGCACAGGCCTGGGGCCCACCCCATGGGAGAGGGGCCAGGCAGGTGCATGGCACAGGGCCCATCCCTGCCCCCTGCAAACTCCCTCAGCCCAGGCTTAACTGCTACCCTCCTGCCATAGCCTCACCAAGCAGTGGTTACCACAGCAACGTCCTGATAAAGTGTCTCCTGGGTGTGGTACATTGCCATGGTAACAGGGCAGCTTCCTAAGGCACTATTAGCAACACCAAGACTGGAGCCTCTCGCAGCTCCACATCTGCAAACTGTCTGGCGCTGGATGATTTAGTTGGAGTTGGCCCTGCTTTGAGCAGGGGGTTGGACTAGATGATCTCCTGAGGTCCCTTCCAACCCTGATATTCTATGATTCTATGATCTCGCTACCGGAGAGAGGGAGTTAGGACATTTAAATCAAATCACCACTTGTCCTTTATTCTGAATGGATTTATCAATGAAGCAAAGAAGACTAGGCAGGGTGTATCTTTTAGTTGTGGGGAACTGTCGGTTAGGCTGTGCTTCACTGGCCTGGGCTGACAAGCCGCCCCCGGGCAGATCTGGCCTTTTTTCTCTTACAGGAACTGGGCTGATGGGGAAGGAGAGCACTGAGCTAAAGCCAGAGGGGCTGAATCACTAACTCATGACTGCCCAGTGGAGCTGAGAAATGCTAACACTCAAGGCTACATAAGGAAAAACAAATGGAACTCTCAGGAGGTGCGTGTGTGTGTATGTGCGTGTGTGTGCACACGAGTGTGTGTGAATACACACTTCTCATGAGCTTCAACATCATTCCATGCCCTTGTTTATTGTCAGCCCTTGTTGTATTTCATTTAATTCAGAATGTGAGATCCTCGGCACCTATGGTTTTAATAGGTCTATAAAGTGCCATGAGGAAATAAATAATAATAATAATAATAATTAATAGAGATGCTAGGAAATGTTACTTGGACACATTATAGTTTCCTGTGTAGCTAATGCCCAAGCAAATGTCATGTGGAAAATTGACAGGAAGTCCAGTCCACTGGTCAAAGCACAGGTCTTGAATCAGAAGATCTGAGTTCTGTTCCTAGCTCTGATGTAGATTTGTTGTGTGAACTTGGTAAGTAACTTAACCTCTCTGGCTTGGGATTGCCGAGAGCCCAAAGCAATTATTTGGGCCCCTGACTCCTTGAGGCTCCCTTGAACACACCAGATTCAGTGTGGAGGTTTGTCCATCTGTAAAGCAGTGATTAGTACTTTTAGTATTACAGGAGGCACCAGTCCCATTGTTCCGGGCACTATTCAGACACACAGTCAGAGACAATCCAGGCCTGAAGAGCTCCCAGTCTAATTGGAGACAAGCTGCAGCACGCGGCTATAGCTCTGAAACAGAGAGAAAGCAGGAGGGAAGACACACATGGTCACACAGACAGTGGGAGCTGTGTGCAGTCAGATGGCTTACAGGGCATTCACAGCTGTATTGTTGCTTAAAGTGCTAAATTATAAATCTCAGCAATCCCTGCTGGCCGCCCACCTCCCCATTTGCAGCTGGCAATTTTCCAGGGGAATCACAGGAGAGGCGGGGCTGGAGGAGGAATTTGAAGGAGCACATGGAAATGACTGCACAGATTACCAGCGATGCCATGGAAGAAAGCACGACGGTGCTTGTGGGAGAAGGGGACGAATGGGCAATGGAAGCTGGTGTGGGCAGTTGAGTAGAAGGGCCAACATTCTAAGATACAAGAGCTGATACACAGGAAGGGGCAGAGCTGGGACAGGCCTTTAAGGGGAGAATAAGAAGCTTCACTTTGCTGTGATGGAGGCGGGAGAACCAGTGCAGGGACTCAGAGAGGGGTGACATACTCAGAAGGTGTCAGAGTAGCAGCCGTGTTAGTCTGTATCCGCAAAAATAACAGGAGTACTTGTGGCACCTTAGAGACTAACAAATTTATTTGAGCAAAAGCTTTCGTGGGCTACATCCCACTTCTTCGGATGCATAGAATGGAACATATATTGAGGAGATATATATACACACACACATACAGAGAGCATGAACAGGTGGGAGTTGTCTTACCAACTCTGAGAGGCCAATTAAGTAAGAGAAAAAAAACTTTTGAAGTGATAATCAAGATAGCCCAGTACAGACAGGTTGATAAGAAGTGTGAGAGTACTTACATGGGGAGATAGAGTCAATGTTTGAATAGCCAACCGGACATGTCTCTACGCAAAAGAATTAATGGACACAAATCTGACATCAGGAATCATAATACTCAACAACCAGTGGAAGAACAGGAGTTTGAGGTGCAAGTGGTGTTCTCGTCCATCCTCCCTGTGCAAGGAAAAGGCCTGGGTAGAGACCGTCGAATCGTGGAAGTCAACGAATGGCTACGCAGGTGGTGTCGGAGAGAAGGCTTTGGATTCTTCAACCATGGGATGGTGTTCCAAGAAGGAGGAGTGCTAGGCAGAGATGGGCTCCATCTAATGAAGAGAGGGAAGAACATCTTCGCCAGCAGGCTGGCTAACCTAGTGAGGAGGGCTTTAAACTAGGTTCATCAGGGGAAGGAGACCAAAGCCCTGAGGTAAATGGGGAAATGGGATCCTGGGAGGAAGCACAAGCAGGAGAGCACAAGAGGGGAGGACTCCTGTCTCATGCTCAGAAAGAGGGACGATCAGTGAGTTATCTTAAGTGCCTATACACAAATGCAAGAAGCCTGGGAAACAAGCAGGGAGAACTGGAAGTCCTGGCACAGTCAGGGAACTATGATGCGATTGGAATAACAGAGACTTGGTGGGATAACTCACATGACTGGAGTACTGTCATGGATGGATATAAACTGTTCAGGAAGGACAGGCAGGGCAGAAAAGGTGGGGGAGTTGCGTTGTATGTAAGAGAGGAGTATGACTGCTCAGAGCTCCGGTATGAAACTGCAGAAAAACCTGAGAGTCTCTGGATAAAGTTGAGAAGTGTGAGCAACAAGGGTGATGTCGTGGTTGGAGTCTGCTATAGACCACCAGACCAGGATGAGGTGGACAAGGCTTTCTTCTGGCAACTAGCAGAAGTTGCTAGATCGCAGGCCCTGGTTCTCATGGGAGACTTTAATCACCGTGATATCTGCTGGGAGAGCAATACAGCGGTGCACAGACAATCCAGGAAGTTTTTGGAAAGTGTAGGGAACAATTTCCTGGTGCAACTAGGGGCAGAGCTTTTCTTGACCTGCTGCTCACAAACAGGGAAGAATTAGTAGGGGAAGCAAAAGTGGATGGGAACCTGGGAGGCAGTGACCATGAGATGGTCAAGTTCAGGATCCTGACACAAAGAAGAAAGGAGAGCAGCAGAATACGGACCCTGGACTTCAGAAAAGCAGACTTTGACTCCCTCAGGGAACTGATGGGCAGGATCCTCTGGGAGAATAACATGAAGGGCAAAGGGGTCCAGGAGAGCTGCCTGTATTTTAAAGAATCATTATTGCGGTTGCAGGAACAAACCATCCCGATGTATAGAAAGAATAGTAAATATGGCAGGCAACCAGCTTGGCTAAACAGTGAAATCCTTGCTGATCTTAAATGCAAAAAAGAAGCTTACAAGAAGTGGAAGATTGGACAAATGACTAGGGAGGAGTATAAAAATATTGCTCAGGCATGCAGGAGTGAAATCAGGAAGGCCAAATCACACTTGGAGTTGCAGCTAGCAAGAGATGTTAAGAGTAACAAGAAGGGTTTCTTCAGGTATGTTAGCAACAAGAAGAAAGTCAAGGAAAGTGTGGGCCCCTTACTGAATGAGGGAGGCAACCTAGTGACCGAGGATGTGGAAAAAGCTAATGTACTCAATGCTTTTTTTGCCTCTGTCTTCACGAACAAGGTCAGCTCCCAGACTGCTGCACTGGGCAGCACAATATGGGGAGAAGGTGACCAGCCCTCCATGGAGAAAGAAGTGGTTCGGGACTATTTAGAAAAACTGGATGAGTACAAGTCCATGGGGCTGGATGCGCTGCATCCGAGGGTGCTAAAGGAGTTGGCGGATGAGATTGCAGAGCCATTGGCCATTATTTTTGAAAACTCATGGCGATTGGGGGAGGTCCCGGATGACTGGAAAAAGGCTAATGTAGTGCCCATCTTTAAAAAAGGGAAGAAGGAGGATCCAGGGAACTACAGGCCAATCAGCCTCACCTCAGTCCCTGGAAAAATCATGGAGCAGGTCCTGAAGGAATCAATTATGAAACACTTAGAGGAGAGGAAAGTGATCAGGAACAGTCAGCATGGATTCACCAAGGGGAAGTCGTGCCTGACTAACCTAATTGCCTTCTATGATGAGAGCAGTGGATGTGTTATTCCTTGACTTTAGCAAAGCTTTTGATACGGTCTCCCACAGTATTCTTGCCAGCAAGTTAAAGAAGTATGGACTGGATGAATGGACTGTAAGGTGGATAGAAAGCTGGCTAGATCGTCGGGCTCAACGGGTAGTGATCAATGGCTCCATGTCTAGTTGGCAGCTGGCTTCAAGTGGAGTGCCCCAAGGGTCGGTCTTGGGGCCGGTTTTGTTTAATATCTTTATTAATGATCTGGAAGATGGTGTGGACTGCACTCTCAGCAAGTTTGCAGATGACACTAAACTAGGAGGCATGGTAGATACACTAGAGCGTAGGGATCAGATACAGAGGGACCTAGACAAATTAGAGGATTGGGCCAAAAAAAACCTGATGAGGTTCAACAAGGACAAGTGCAGAGTCCTGCATTTAGGACAGAAGAATCCCATGCACTGCTACAGACTAGGGACCGAATGGCTAGGTAGCAGTTCTGCAGAAAAGGACCTAGGGGTCACAGTGGACGAGAAGCTGGATATGAGTCAACAGTGTGCTCTTGTTGCCAAGAAGGCTAATGGCATTTGGGGCTGTATAAGTAGGGGCATTGCCAGCAGATCGAGGAACATGATCGTTCCCCTTTATTCGACATTGGTGAGGCCTCATCTGGAATACTGTGTCCAGTTTTGGGCCCCACACTACAAGAAGGATGTGGAAAAATTGGAGAGAGTCCAGCGGAGGGCAACAAAAATGAATAGGGGTCTGGAGTACATGACTTATAAGGAGAGGCTGAGGGAACTAGGATTGTTTAGTCTTCAGAAGAGAAGAATGAGGGGGGATTTGATAGCTGCTTTCAAGTACCTGAAGCGGGGTTCCAAAGAGGATGGAGCTCTGCTGTTCTCAGTGGTGGCAGATGACAGAACAAGGAGGAATGGTCTCAAGTTGCAGTGGGGGAGGTCCAGGTTGGATATTAGGAAACACTATTTCACTAGGAGGGTGGTGAAGCACTGGAATGCGTTACCTAGGGAGGTGGTGGAGTCTCCTTCCTTGGAGATATTTAAGGCCCGGCTTGACAAAGCCCTGGCTGGGATGATTTAATTGGGAATTGGTCCTGCTTTGAGCAGGGGGTTGGACTAGACGACCTCCTGAGGTCCCTTCCAACCCTGATATTCTGTGATTCTATGAACACTTTAACCTGTCTGGTCATTCAATGACAGACCTGCGGGTGGTTATTTTACAACAGAAAAGCTTCAAAAACAGACTCCAACGAGAAACTGCTGAACTTGAATTGATATGCAAATTAGACACAATCAGTGTAGTTTTGAATAAAGACTGGGAATGGCTGAGCCATTACAAACATTGAATCTATCTCCCTTTGTAAGTATTCTCACACTTCTTATCAACCTGTCTGTACTGGGCTACCTTGATTATCACTTCAAAAGTTTTTTTTTCTCTTACTTAATTGGCCTCTCAGAGTTGGTAAGACAACTCCCACCTTTTCATGCTCTCTATATGTGTATATATATCTCCTTAACATGTGTTCCATTCTATGCATCCGAAGAAGTGGGATGTAGCCCACGAAAGCTTATGCTCAAATAAATGTGTTAGTCTCTAAGGTGCCACAAGTACTCCTGTTCTTTATACTCAGAAGGATAGGCGAGGACCATGCCCTACTAGCAATGTTTTGAATGGAGTTGAGGTGGATGCCCTGTGCATCATGGGAGATGTAATCCAGCTAGGGAGCCCAGCCCATAGAGCGGAATGGGAACATGAGGAAACCGAACCACAACTCCAGGAGGCAATATGACAGCATCTTCGAATCACAGTATGCTGGTTTTCGGGTGCTAAGTTTTTCAATAAAATACCAGTTCTCTTGGCAGAAAGCAGACACTTCTCATGAGAAATTTTGCTTAGTCAAAACCCCAATTTTCTGTTGAAAAACACTTTCAATAGAAATATTATTGAGCAGCCTTAGTGACAGGGCTGTGACACAGCATGGCTGTGTGGGGCTGCAGACAGGGCAGACTGAAAGACGTGTCTGCATGAGTTTCACAGATTCACAGGTCGTGCCCAGTCTTGGTCCTGTACAGTCCCTGAGGGGAACCCCCTTCAGTGTGATAGCCCTTCTCGGGGGGTTCACTCTCCCTTGGGGGTTAAGCCCCTCCACCTCCTGGAACCGCACCTCTCTGAGCCTTAGCACGCCTGTCTCTCGCCGTGGGCACCCTCAGGGAGTCCCCTCACTCTGGACCCCCAGGGCCTCCAATCCCAGAGGGAATAATGCAACCCTGTTCTCTAGACCACAGTGACTCTCAGTCAGCATAAAACAGGAGGGTTTATTGAGCGTCTGAACCCCACACAGGAAACTCTCAGGCCCCTCAGGCCTGGCCTCCGTCAGCACAGTACATCTAAGTTTCCCCTGCATCAAGGTAGGCTCTGCCTGCTCTCCCTCTCCAGTCCAGAGACCCCATCCGATATCACCGGCCTCAACAGCTTCTCCCCTGTCCTTTGTCTTCAGTCCAAGGTAAACTGGTCACTGGGGCCCTCTCTCTTCCGTCCTTTGTTCCCCTCTGGCTGGAACTGGTTGGTCAGGTCACCGGGGTCCTCTCTCCTCAGCCCATTGTCCTTCCACTGGCCAAAACTAGCTGGCTGCCAAGTTGGGGTGGGCTTTTTAGTCACCAGGTCACCAGTTGTTAGGGTTCCCACCTCCAGGCCGTTGTCCGCTGCTAGGCGAGGTCACTCCTGGTCCTCTGCAACAACAAACTCTCTCCCAGCACCTTGTTAAACATGCAGCACACAGGGAAACTGAGGAATGCACACACTATTCATGTAAAACACTACAAAAATCCCCAACTTCATCACAATGAGCAACTGGGAGGGTGAGAGAGAGCACCCTCAGACAGGGGGATGGCACTGGGCAGGCAGCTCTCGAGGGAGGGTTTGCCCATGGCACATGTAAGTGGTGGAGAGATATCCAGGAGGAGATGTCAGGTCTTTAATAATAGCCCCATACACAGGGGGCTTTGGGGAGGCTCAGCTTATTTCTGCTTGTCAGGCATTTTGAGCTCTGTGGCTGGAGAGTGCTATGCTAATGAAGTGCAAGGCATTATTAAGTCTGTTGCTATCACACAGATAAAGCCAGTGTTTCTGTATTTCAGGGCACACAGACAGCCACTCTGCAAAAGCCCATGGTATTTTATTACTATACTGTGGGATTATGCACAGCTATTGAATTCTTCCCTTAATTCATTCCTGCTATTGAGCTGTGGTTTTCCCTGGGGGCTTGTCCTCAGCAGCACAGCTGCAGAATTTCAGTGAAGACAGGGACAGGAGAGCTTCTCCCATCAGCCTGGTTGATCCACCTCGCCAAGAGGCACTAACTGTGTTGGCGGGAGAAGTTCTTCTGTTGACATAGCTCTGTCTACATGGGGGGGAGGAAGGTGTAACTATGTTGCTCA
This sequence comes from Chrysemys picta bellii, assembly GCF_011386835.1. Classification (NCBI taxonomy): domain Eukaryota; kingdom Metazoa; phylum Chordata; order Testudines; family Emydidae; genus Chrysemys; species Chrysemys picta. Next base: position 2,835,083 of record NC_088795.1, read on the forward strand.
GGGGATGTATTTTTCACACCCTGAGCAATGTAGTTATATCTAGAGCCCTGCGTGCATACGGAATTTGTATCCGCATCCAATCCGTGATCCACAAACATGGTCCATGGATATCCATGGCTTTGCAGGCCTCTAGTTATACCAATATAGGTCTGTAGTATAGACCTGGCCTTAGTAGGTAAATTCACATACGTCTGTAACATAAACAAACAGTACAGTACTGAGGTAGAGCCAACCATCCACAGTTCCCTTTCCCCCTCTAACCTGTTATTCTGGACTTCCCACTTAAGATATTGCATGTAGTTTTGGGTCAAGAAATCAATTTGGAGAGCAGACCTCTGTCTGCATTTTTGCAGGTCACGAGGGTGGGGGTTACATGTAGGAGAGCTAAGGACGGGGGCTTTTGTTTAGGTTGAGAAGGCTGCTGAAGGGTGTTTAAATGAGAAAGAATCACATCCTTTGAAAAATCATGAAAACCTCTCTGTTCAAACTAGGGTTTGTGAAACGGTCTGGAGGTGGTGGTTGATCTTCCTGAGTGCACCTTTCAGGTGAAGAATTAGCAACATCCTTGAGCAGATCAAGATTGTTTGACATTGTCTCTGCTGTGGTAGGTCTTTGGCTCACAAAGGAGGTCATTTCAGGCTAGCAGCCACGTGACCCAGTGGATAAAGCTTTGGCTTGCAGTGAGCTGAGTCTACTCCTGGTTCTGCTGTGTGACCTTGTACAGGTCACTTCCCCTTCTGTAGAGTGAGTGATGATATTGATGCTTCTTTGAGACATCCTTTGAGCTCTGTGCCTGAAAGTGCTATATCTTGTCATAGTTGATCTTAAACCCTAATTTGTCTGTCTGTAGAGATGGTCATTAGGCTAAAGTTTTCAAACATGGATGCCACGCACCTGACCCTGAGAGAGGCTGCACTCATGAGTTCTCTGGGGCCTGGATTAATGATATGGGACGCCTGAGGCTAACGTTATTCTGTGGCCCCCTTTTTGTGAACACAGTGTTAAAGAAAGCAAAAAAAGACCCAGCTTAGGACAATCAACAAGTCCTGTATATTACTGAATAAACACAAAAAGAAATGGAAGACAATGAGCAGGTTGTATACTGCCTGGATCAACTTAAAAATATAAACTCTTAAGAGTTAAAGGAAATGCTGCATGTTTAACTGGCATCTTGCAAGCTTTAAGTGCTGCCAATCATAGAATCATAGGACTGGAAGGGACCTCGAGAGGTCATCTAGTCCAGTCCCCTGCACTCCTGGCAGGACTAAGTATTATCTAGACCATCCCTGACAGGTGTTTGTCCAACCTGCTCTTAAAAATCTCCAATGACGGAGATTCCACAACCTCCCTCGGCAATTTATTCCAGTGCTTAACCACTCTGACAGTTTAGGAAGTTTTTCCTAACATCCAACCTAAATCTAAACCTCCCTTCCTGCAATTTAAGCCCATTGCTTCTTTTCTTATCCTCAGAGATTAAGAACAATTTTTCTCCCTTCTTCTTGTAACAACCTTTTATGTACTTGAAAACTGTTATCATGTCACCTCTCAGTCTTCTCTTTTCCAGACAAAACAAACCCAGTTTTTTCAATCTTCCCTCATAGGCCATGTTTAATCGTTTTTGTTGCTCTTCTCTGGACTTTCTCCAATTTGTCCACATCTTTTCTGAAATGTGGTGCCCAGAAGTGGACACAATACTCCAGTTGAGGCCTAATCAGCACGCAGTAGAGCAGAAGAATTATGTCTCATGTTTTGCTTACCCTTATTGAATTTCATCCTATTTACTTAAGACCATTTCTCCAGTTTGTCCAGATCATTTTGAATTATAATCCTGTCCTCTAAAGCATAGAATCATAGAATATCAGGGTTGGAAGGGACCTCAGGAGGTCATCTAGTCCAACCCCCTGCTCAAAGCAGGACCAATTCCCAACTAAATCATCCCAGCCAGGGCTTTGTCAAGCCGGGCCTTAAAAACCTCCAAGGAAGGAGATTCTACCACCTCCCTAGGTAACCCATTCCAGTGCTTCACCACCCTCCTAGTGAAAAAGTTTTTCCTAATATCCAACCTAAACCTCCCCAACTGCAACTTGAGACCATTACTCCTTGTTCTGTCATCAGGTACCACTGAGAACAGTCTAGATCCATCCTCTTTGGAAACCTCTTTCAGGTAGCTGAAAGCAGCTATCAAATCCCCCCCTCATTCTTCTCTTCGGCAGACTAAACAATCCCAGTTCCCTCAGCCTGTCCTCATAAGTCATGCGCTCCAGCCCCTAATCATTTTTGTTGCCCACCGCTGGACTCTCTCCAATTTTTCCACATCCTTCTTGTAGAGTGGGGCCCAAAACTGGACACAGTACTCCAGATGAGGCCTCACCAATGTCGAATAGAAGGGAATGATCACGTCTCTCGAGCTGGCAATGCCCCTACTTATACAGCCCAAAATGCCGTTAGCCTTCTTGGCAACAAGGGCACACTGTTGACTCATATCCAGTTTATCGTCCACTGTGACCCCTAGGTCCTTTTCTGCAGAACTGCTTCCTAGCCATTCGGTCCCTAGTCTGTAACAGTGCATGGGATTCTTCCGTCCTAAGTGCAGGACTCTGCACTTGTCCTTGTTGAACCTCATCAGGTTTCTTTTGGCGCAATCCTCTAGTTTGTCTAGGTCCCTCTGTATCCTATCCCTACCCTCCAGCGTATCTACCACTCCTCCCAGTTTAGTGTCATCTGCAAACTTGCTGAGAGTGCAGTCCATGCCATCCTCCAGATCATTAACAGAGATATTGAACAAAACCGGCCCCAGGACCGACCCCTGGGGCACTCCACTTGAAACCAGCTGCCAACTAAACATGGAGCCATTGATCACTACAACCCTTCCCAGCTTGGTATCATCCACAAACTTTATAAGTGTACCCTCTATGCCATTATCTAAATCATCGATGAAGATAATGAACAGAACTGGTCCCAGAAGCGATCCCTGCGGGACCGCTCTTGTTATCGCCTTCCAGCTTGACTGTGAACCACTGATAACTACTCGGCTAGCTTGATTATCACTTCAAAAGTTTTTTTTCTCTTAATTAATTGACCTCTCAGAGGTGGTAAGACAACTCCCACCTGTTTATGCTCTCTGTATGTGTGTATATATATCTCCTCAATATATGTTCCATTCTATATGCATCCGAAGAAGTGGGCTGTAGTCCACGAAAGCTTATGCTCTAATAAATTTGTTAGTCTCTAAGGTGCCACAAGTCCTCCTACTCTCTGGGAATGGTTTTCCAACCACTTATGCACCCACCTTATAATAGCTCCATCTAGGTCGCATTTCCCTAGTTTATTTATGAGAAGGTCATGCGAGACAATATCAAAAGCTTTACTAAAGTCAAGATATACCACGTCTACTGCTTCCCCCCATCCACAAGGCTTGTTACCCTGTCCAAGAAAGCTATTAGGTTGGTTTGACACAATTTATTCTTGACAAATCCATGCTGATTCTTACTTATCGCATTATTATCTCCTAGATGTTTACAAATTGATTGCTTTATTATTTGCTCCATTATCTTTTCGGGTACAGAAGTTAAGCTGACTAGTCTGTAATTCCCCGGGTTGTCCTTATTTCCCTTTTTATAGATTGTCCCTATATTTGTCCTTTTCCAGTCTTCTGGAAAAATGCAGTTTATTTTATCCTCAAATGACAGTGTGCAAAGTAAATCCCATTCAACTGACATGATAGCAAGAGCATTAAGCTTCATTCCTACCACAGTTGACCAAAGATGATTTTTTTATGAAGGCAAGTCTAGAGCACAATTGCTATGCTTCGCAGGTGGCAGTGAGTACACACAAATGCAGTCTCAATGCACTGAAACTGTTCAGACAGACATTACTCAGATTTTTATCATGCAAAAAATTGATAATACCAGTGGCACTCTTATCCTGCATGCCCCAATAGCTTATAAATGCTGAAAATTGATACAGTCTGACAAAAAGTTCAGGTTCTAGATCATTTGGGCAAGCATTGAGCAATGCCTGAGTGCATGTTTTCATCTCTTCTTCGCTTCACACTTGAGCAAACATCATAAGGAAGCCAAACCTCATGGATAGTTCAGCATAAGAGTCACTTCTTTTTAGTTCTAAATTTAGCTTGTCGAGGATAACATCAAATCCCTCAACTTCGATTTCCTTCTTCTTTGAAGCACAGTGTCACTTTTGCCATCTGGAAATATTTTCTTTCCAGTATCACTTCCCATTATTTTATTTGTTTGCTTCCTCCTCAAAATCGTCAAACAGACGTTAAGTTTGTGATAACTTATTTCAAGAAAGAAAGCAAATTAACAGAAATGACAAGATACAGACTTGGCTTTCAAGTTTTACACTAATGTTGTCAAATTTTTCTAGTATCGCATTGTATGAAATATACTCATAAGTGCAGTTTGCAGTCAGCACAATTTCTTGTACAACAATTGTGCTTCCTGTCAAATGCCCCCATTTTTCTCAGCATGGTCCGTGGTCTTTCAAACAACATTGAATACCCTCGTAGTTCACTCCAGTTGTTTTACAAGATTCAGCATGACAGATCCATTGCATCCTCAAGCCCTTGAGGAATTCCACCATGATTTCAATAATTTCCATCCCACCATCAACCTCAGCCTAGATCAATCCACACAAGCGGTCCATTTCCTGGGCACTACTGTGCTAATAAGCGATGGTTACATAAATACCACCCTATACCGGAAACCTACTGACCGCTACACTTACCTACATGCCTCCAGCTTCCATCCAGGACACACCACACGATCCATTGTCTACAGCCAAGCTCTAAGATATAACCGCATTTGCTCCAATCCCTCAGATAGAGACAAGCATCTACAAGATCTCTATCAAGCATTCTTAAAACTACAATACCCACCTGCTGAAGTGAAAAAACAGATTGACAGAGCCAGACGAGTACCCAGAAGTCACCTCCTACAAGACAGGCCCAACAAAGAAAATAACAGAACACCACTAGCTGTCACCTTCAGCCCCCAATTAAAACCTCTCCAGCGCATCATCAGAGATCTACAACCTATCCTGAAAGATGATCCTTTACTCTCACAGATCTTGGGAGACAGACCTGTCCTCGCTTACAGACAACCCCCCAACCTAAAGCAAATACTCACCAGCAACCACACATCACTGAACAAAACCACTGACCCAGGAACCTATCCTTGTAACAAAGCCCGATGCCAACTCTGTCCACATATCTATTCAAGTGACATCATCATAGGGCCTAATCACATTAGCCATACCATCAGGGGCTCATTCACCTGCACATCTACCAATGTGATATATGCCATCATGTGCCAGCAATGCCCCTCTGCCACGTACATTGGCCAAACCGGACAGTCTCTCCGCAAAAGAATTAATGGACACAAATCTGACATCAGGAATCATAATACTCAAAAACCAGTGGGAGAACACTTTAACCTGTCTGGCCATTCAATGGCAGACCTGCGGGTGGCTATCTTACAACAGAAAAACTTCAAAAACAGACTCCAACGAGAGACTGCTGAGCTGGAATTGATATGCAAACTAGACACAATCAACTCAGGATTGAATAAGGACTGGGAATGGCTGAGCCATTACAAACATTGAATCTGTCTCCCCTTGTAAGTATTCTCACACTTCTTATCAAACTGTCTGTACAGGGCTAGCTTGATTATCACTTCAAAAGTTTTTTTTTCTCTTACTTAATTGGCCTCTCAGAGTTGGTAAGACAACTCCCACCTGTTCATGCTCTCTGTATGTGTGTATATATATCTCCTCAAAATATGTTTCACTCTATATGCATCCGAAGAAGTGGGCTGTAGTCCACGAAAGCTTATGCTCTAATAAATTTGTTAGTCTGTAAGATGCCACAAGTACTCCTATTCTTCTTCCTGGGAGGCGGTAGCTAGGTTGACAGAAGAATTCTTCCATCAACCTACCTCTGTCTACACTTGGGATTTGGTTGGTTTAGCTACATCTCTCAGGGAGCAGCAATCTGAGAAAGCTGCAGGCAGGGTGCTGGCAATAGCCCTAGTGCCAACAGCCCCTCACATCTGCAAACCAACCTGGGACCCTCCCAAAGCTCCCGGGAGTGTGGAGTGTGCTGGCCAGCTCTGGCAGGGGCTGTGATGTGCTCAATCCGGGTGAGGAAGTGGATCTATCACAGGCAGTTGTACAGCCCCCACCACGGTAGTATTTGTGTCTCAAACACATGAAATACTGAAATCTTCACCACCCCCTGTCCCGAAGGCAGGGCCACTATGCGCATTGGACAGGTGGGCATGAAGCTCAGAAGGACTAAGGTCCATGTCCTCAGGTATTTAAGCTCCTAACTTCCATTGAAATCCCGATCTCACAGGGAGTCAGTGACAGAGCACGGAACTGAGACTGTGTCTCCTCTGTACTTGCTAGTCCTGGCCCAGGGTCCACTGTTCCTGTCCATCACCCTTCACACACCCAGTGTGAAAACATGCCACTGATGGCATTCAATGCAAACCATCTCACGTTAGCCCCTAGCAGCATTGTCCAGCGTGCTGCTACAAAACACTGCTGGCTCCTGTCCAGCCCAGATCATGAGACTGTCTGTCACCACTAGAGCTAAAGAGGACTTAGGGGCACTGCATGGTGGGAGCACCTGCTTGTCTGGGGTCCATCTGTTCTTAAAGCTGCAGCTTTAGGATAATGACAAAACAGCTCATTGGCTGTCCAAAATATACTCCGTTTTCTGCCACCTGCCTCCTGCAAGAAGTGAAATGCTATTGGACTGGTGCCAAACAGGTTATTGTTTAGGTGCTTATGTCTGAAGTACTATGGCCAGGCAGTGGGTGTGATCACCAAATCCTTCATATACAGACAAATATTTAAGGTTCCAACCCTTGGAGCCAATGGGGCTGTTCATGTTTTCAGGGGGGAGGGATAGCTCAGTGGTTTGGCCTACTAAACTTAGGGTTGTGAGTTCAATCCTTGAGGGGGCCATTTAGGGAACTGGGGTAAAAATCTGTCTGGGGATTGGCCCTGCTTTGAGCAGGGGGTTGGACTAGATGACCTCCTGAGGTCCCTTCCAACCCTGATATTCTATGATTCTATGTCAAGGCTACAGAATTAGGCCCAAATCAAACATATAGCTGCTGTGAGAGAGAGAGAAAGGAGAACAGGGACTTGTGACCCTGCAACTCTTTAATAGCAGCTGCTGACGGGTTTGACTTTTTCAACCCGATCTCTCCTCCCTGCTGCAAACAGCTGCGTGTGTCTGATACCCCCCACCCAGACCTGTATTTCCCCCTGCTGAGATCAAGGAAGTGGGGGCTATTTGGAAGAAGGATTCCATGTGACTAGAGCAGAAGGAAACGGCTGCCAATTGTCACTAGAGTGAATTTTACAACTCAAGTCAGGTGGCATTGGCCTAACAATCCATAAATGGTGATTTTACAAGGAAGCACTTGACTCTCCTCACAGACTGATGTCACACAGATAATAGTGCTCATGGATAATTAGGACAGAGCATACTGGGCCTTCTTCAGGAACTCTCCTGTGGGCCTGGGTCAGCCTCAGGGGAGTTAATAAAGCAGGAGCCTCATACAGGGGGGGCATGTTTTGATATATGGCACACCTTATTCCTGTCCTTAGAAGATAGCACCCTAATGAAGGGAAGCAGCCTACAGTACAGAGGGAGTGATCTCCCGATGATAAGCAGACCAGGCTAGGGATATGCCAGCATGGTCGCTGTCCATTCTGTTCCAGACACAGCATCTGGGCTACATCTGCTCAGTAGTCATGCTACCCTACCTGCACCAGGTTATATGAAGCATATTAGGCTTGGGGGGGGGATTTGCAGCGTGTGTCAAGGAGTCATTTACACACCAGGGCAGTAGTCCGGACACTTTGCTCTGTTTTATTTAAAGAGGATTAGTGGTTTGTTTTAATGATTGTGTTTGTGTCTGACCTCTGAAGATGACATGACCTCACTTGAATTTATGGCACCACATGCTATAGAAGCTCAATTAAATTTCCTCTTGTATCATGCAACTAAATAATGATGTTCTAGCAGGTTTGGAGACATCTCCCCTCTGAGTGCTGCCAAGTTTTGATATCACTGTGTGTGTCCCTTATGGAACAAATATGGCACAGTAGCGGGGATTATGAGGCTGGAATTCACTCAGGTGTGGCTGAGCTGACATCCTAAACAGAGAGCAGCTCAGCCTTGAGATCAAAATACAGCCTCATTGCAGAGCCCAGAGATCCCAAACCCAGTATTAGCTTCAGGGTCATCACTTGCTATTTATAGGTGCTTCACAGAACATTTAAGGGAGAGATTTTCAAAAGCCCCAAAGGGATTTAGAAGCACACCTCCCACTGAAAGTTAGTGGTACATGAACTCCTGCATCCCGTAGGCACATTTGAAAGTCTCCCCCCCAAAAAAGTTCCGTTTTTATGATAATTAATGGCCAATTGCCTCTTAGCACTGACTGGCTCTTGTGGCCTGTTTTGGCTGTGAGTAGAAGCAGTAGAGAGTAGGTTCCTGGGGAGGCAGGAGGAGGATTAACCCGCTATTGGAACTCTGGCACAGTCCATCTTAACTTTGTTCCTAGCACCATGCTGCACATTTCATGTACCATTCACCTGGAAATAGCAGAGTCCAGCCCAACAGTGTGTGCTGTTCATTGGCTACAATCCAGCCACCCGCCCATGAAGCGTGAAGTACTGAGCTCACTGACAGCTTGTTTGGTAGTGTCTCTTTTAGTCTGAATGAATGTTTACACATTTGTAAAAGATTCCAAGTTATTCTGCAGCCAACCCAGCTTGAGCTGTGCTCAGGTTATATCTAAAGGAAATTGGGATAGGCCTTGGATGGAGACTCTGCAAAGAAACCATTGTGCTTGTTAAAGTAGTGGAGATAATTCAGTAGGCACTTCTCTTGGTAAGACAACTCCTACCTGTTCATGCTCTCTATGTGTATATATATCTCCTCAATATATGTTCCATTCTATGCATGGATGAAGTGAGCTGTAGCCCACAAAAGCTTATGCTCAAATAAATGTGTTAGTCTTTAAGGTGCCACCAGACTCCTTGTTGTTTTGGTATACTAACATACCACTCAGATGAGCGGCGTAGTATACCTAGCATAATTCATTCAGAGAATTAATTAATGTTTCTAATGTGCTTTGTGATCATCAGATGACAAGAAAACTGTGATTAGTTTGAGAAATTCAGTGCTTGCTCTCTTTCAGGCAGATTATATGCCAAGAATCCAAATGCTGCAGGAAGATCATGTTCTTAAGTGCCAGTGATATGAGCCCAGGTAATTAGTGTAGAGATCTTTGCAGTGCTGATGCCAGCGGCGTGGTTCATTGCTGTACACTGCAGTGCCACACATTCATTTCAATGTAATGACACTGGCATAGCATTAGGGTCACGCAATGGAAACCAATATCTTTTTAAAAGAGCAGCAGAGCTGGTACATCAGAAGACCCTGGGGAACAGGTCTTACCAGGTGCTTATAAATGTTAAAGATTTCTGTAATCTGTTTGAATTGATTTGTGATGAAAGACTGGACTATGATGCAGTTTGCTGTGTGGAACTCATCTGATCTCCATGCAAATGACAATATATCTGTTATTAAAAACCTTCCTCTTTGGGATCATTTGATCCTGATTAGCAAGATAGGTCATCTGTGACCATGCAGAGCACAAGCCTGAATCGTATATTCACAGCCTTCACTAAGGCAATCATATATGTCTTTCCGTACAGGACTGATACCTAAACATTGTGCAGCCAAGACACTGCATGTGCTTCGCGCTCAGTGATACGCATGTAACTGTCCTTCTGCACAATAAATGAAAAGCCAAAAGTCTTTGACCTGATCTGTTTTCCCTTTTTTTCAAAGCACGGCCCTTCAAAATCAGATGACACTGGTCAGGTAAGTATTACGGGAGCAGATTTCCAGCTGGTGCAAACTGTCAGCTGAGAATATGTTCCTTTTCCTTTAGTGTGACTAATTTCATGTGCAGCTCTATTAGCTAATTTCAGCTTGATGTTGTGTATTCCTTTGTATTGAGTTTCCTGTGGATCTAATCTTTCCCTTGTCTTTTTCCAGATTTCCCAGGCCAGAGCCTTAGATGCTGTGCATTGGCATGGGCCACACACCTTTGCAAAGCATGGGCCACTGAGTGTGGGAAATGGGCATTATGCCACTGATTTCCTTGGGCTGAGGATGGAGTAGGCAGTTGGGTGGAGACATAAGTGGTGCATTCTGTAAAATGTGGTCGAGTAGGACATACAGGCCACCTATGCTCCCTGCTCCAATAGTTCCTTTCTGTTTGGAAGGGCCAATGCACATCAGGGGTCAATACTGCATTCTTATTCCTGGCGAGATTCCCAGTACATTACCAGCCAGCAGCATTCCTAGCCCTTCTCCTTCACCCCAGCAGTCCCCTTCCAAACTCTAAATTTCACCTCCATTCCCTGCCTCACTTCCCCCAACATCGCTCCCTCCTTGCCCTATGTAACACCCATGCAGGAACCTCGGGACCAAGGAGAAACGTATCCAAGGGAACGATTTGCTTCACTTTTGTTACCCGCCAACTGTTTCCAGTGCTTTGACTTGCAGTCACTACAGGCACCTGCGGTTGCTGCCGAACCTGTTTAAGCAAACAGCTGATCTGAGCGAGCTGCTGCTGCTGGGCTCCCTCCCCCCACCCACCCCATCTGATACCCAGGGAACAGGATGGATTTGGACTAAGAGATGAGACAGGGGCAGGGGGGAGAACGAATGAGACAGTTGAAAATGTTTAGCGGTTCCCGCGGCACGGGACACATGCAGCGCCCAGCTGTCAGCCGTGGAATTCTGGTCAGATTACAATCCTGACAATCTGACTTTCTCCTCATAGATCAAAGTAAATAACAGGCTTTCTATGAATAGATGGCTTTCCAAATCCTGTACACCTAAATGAAGCTATTTGCCACTCCCAGAAAATTCCCCGGCCAAGGTGCATTTTCTAGTCTCTAAAAGCCTGACCTACTTCAGTTCAGGGTCTGTAGCACTGCTCATATGGCAAAATGCTGTTTGTTTGGTTAACACTAATGCCATGGATCTCAACCCCAGGCCTGGGAGTGCCACAGCCTGGTCTCCACCCACTACCTGCCAAAGCCTGGGGACTGAGAAGCTAGTAGGTCTATAGCCTCAGCCATGGCACCGCCCACGGGAGCCCTGACTGGAGGATCACCCGGCTCCACCGATTGGTCCAACACACTATTTAAGCCAAAATGAGGCCCAGGAAATTGTCTGAGTAACAAGGTGATTTCCTATTGCGGCTGCTTCCAACCTGTTCCTGATTCCTACTCTGCTCCTGCCTGACCTCTGCCTTTGCTCCTCCCACTGTGTTCCTGCTCCTTGCTTGATCCTTGCCTCTCCTCAGTTCCTGCCCTCACCTTGATTCCATCGTCACTTACCAGTCCTGACTCTGAGCCTGGCCTCTGACTCCTGACCCCAGCTCTGACGCTCAGCTTCAACTCCTGACTCTGGCTTGACCCCTGATTCTGGTAACTGGCAGGTGACTCTGGTGCTGATCTTTGGCTTTACTCCCCAACCTGGACACCTGCTCTGCCCACAAGACGTGGCTCCTGTTCTAACTACTGGGCCAGACTGCCTGTGTCCCACTCCATAACAGAATCTGTTGGATTCACACATTCCAAGGTCAGGAGGGACCACAGGAATCATCTAGTCTGACACACGCTAGAACACAGGCCAGTGACCTGCCCCACAATAATTCCTAGAGCAATGCACCCCGTGATAGACCAGAATAAATACAGAGTGCCACAGCCTGAGTGCTGTGAATCAGCAGCGCTCCATTGATTTCAGGGGGGCAGCACTGATTGACACCAGCTGGGGTTCTGGCCCATTGACTTCAATGGAGCAATGGAGCAGCCCCCATTTACATGAGCTGAGAGATCCCGGAAGTGGGTCTGACCCAAGGGTCCTTGCCTGGATGCCAATGTTTCTTCCCTTCATGTTCACGCTGTTGTCATAGCCTTGGCCATGGCAGTCTTGAAGCTTTATTTTATTCTCATTCAAAACATTCATAAACAGTCCTGTTAGGCCTTTTCCAGTACAGTCATCCACAGACCAGAAACAGATAAAGTGTTCCTTTACTTGAATACAGCCATCCTCATCGTCAACAAATCTTACTGTGAATGACATCTTTTCAGTGTGACTAATGGTGGCAGAACCGTCCATTATTATGGTGTAATACTTCACTTTGCTGAGCTGCATCAGTATGTTATCAAGCACCTTTCTTGCCATAAGGTCAATCAATTGAATTGTTTTGCTGCAATAATGGTCCATAGTTCCATTAGGAACTACTCAATATAGGTGCTCACGCATTACATTGTTGTAAGCTCTACTAAACTGAGGAAATTATTGTTATGTTCAGTGAACAACTCCTCTGACGAGCCCCAGAAAGCCAAATTATTCTTTACAAGGAAGAGGGTAATTGAGGTCACATGCTTGAGCACATTCCTCCAATGCTGGGTTTCTACATTAATAATGTGCTGGTCTTCTGCATCTACACATTTATTCAGCTTGAGCCTGGACTCGACCTCCATCTATTCGGAGTGGGCCATAAAATGGTTAAGTGACTTTTCATGTTACTTCAGAGCATCAGCTAAGTTATGCCAGTAATTGTACCTGGAAAGCACATGCAATGATTTGGAATTCTTGTCAAATATTTTGTAACAAAGACAGACTACTTTGTCAGTTGATTTTGAGTAAACTAGCCAACACCGATTCAGTTTCTCACCATTCTCGAGCACTCTTTCACAGGGTGACTTTGAGAAGTGTCGCTTCTACTCATTTGCTGGAAACGTCATATCCTCGATTTTCCCCAGCCCATTCAAAATTGTACAATCCATATCAGCAGAGTTTAGGATCACCAGCCATAAAGCAGGATCTGATGTATCAATTTGTGGTGTGCAATTTTTCTCACGGGTGTTTCTGTCATCATGCAAGGCTAATTCTTCTTTATCATTACTCTCCTTTACGCCTCCTGGAAAACTTAACGATTCTCCATCACTTTCCTAGGGTTACCTAGGGAGGTGGTGGAATCTCCTTCCTTAGAGGTTTTTAAGGCCTGGTTTGACAAAGCCTTGGCTGGGACAGTTGGGGTTGGTCCTGCTTTGAGCAGGGGGTTGGACTAGATGATCTCCTGAGGTGCCTTCCAACCCTGATATTCTATGATTCTATGATTCCTCACATTTCCATTCCTCATCTTCAGATAAATCTGCTAATTCCTTCGTAATAGAACTTCCATAATTTACACTTCACTCCTCATTTTCTCCTGCACTGGGATGATCGCTACTGCCTAAAGCCCAGTCTGTGTTGTTCCGTTTCAGATATTTTCCCCATCATTTTTGCCCCTTGCTGCAAGCTAGATTGCAGTTGAGCTTTTCACTTCCTATACTGAGTTCCTGAAGGATTCTTCTGGGACATCTTTTATTTTCTATGGGGGGAAAGCACAGTATTAGGGAGAGCAAAAGTCTATGTTCCGCAATCCTAGAAAGTCATCAAACGTTACGTGTTAAGCATGGCAAAAGAAGTAACAGTGTTTATGTTATATTGTTGTGCAGATAGGGGTTTGTTAGATATCTCTGGCATCTCAATAGTCACTACTTACACTCTTCAAGTCTTAAAACACAAGTACACAGTAAAACAAGGTTCATAATATTGCAGCTGGGCTCTCACTTCACTTCATTCTTGCATCTCACTGACTGACTGGTGACGCCCCACCCCTTATATACTTTTTGTGACCTCCATGACTTCTGCAGCAGCCAGCTGTACCGGCTTCTGCTGGGGCAGTCTCAGGGCATCACCACTGCCCCCCATCTCAGGGGGGGTTTTCCCCGGAAGCAGCAACATCTCTCGGTTCCTAGGGGGAGGTGCAGCCAGGGGGCTCTGCGCAATGCCTCCACCTGCAGGCACCGCCCACGCAGCTCCCATTGGCCATGGCCAGTGGGGGTCCCAAGCCACACACCGCCCCTCTGCCCCTCCCAGCACCCGCGGCACACACACACACCCCAGATTCCCCCAAGCACCTGTGGTGCTCCCCCCCCAGGCCACCTCCCTTCCCAAGATTTAGTCTGGGGTATAGTACAAGTCTTGGACCAGTCAAGGGGCAGGAATTTTTTTTACTGCCCATGGCTTTTACTAGTAAAAGTCCATAACTTTTACTAAAAATACCTGTGTTAAAATGTAGCCTTACTCGTGAGAGCATGGCTGACAACATTCTAGGAGCTTCAAGGAGAATATAGTTCTCAAAAAGTCTGGAGGTTCCATGAGATTCTACAAAGGTCCAGAACATTCTAGGAGGTTAGTGAAAAATGAATCCACATATGGAATACCTGAAACATGTCACTTCAAACATTCTATTTTCCCTTTTGTCGCTAACAACAAGCCCCCCCCAAGCCCGATGCCCCTCCAAGTCCGGCACCCCAGGCGGTCACCTGGGTCACCTGCCCCTAAATCTGGTCCTGCATCTGCTATGGAAACTGCTGAGACATAATCAATATGGATCCCCAGTTCACAGAGTCACTCTGCAGAGTAGAAATTATTTTTAATATTATTTAATATGGGGAAAACCCCTCCCGTTGGTGCAGGTAGCGTCTACACTGAAGTGCTACAGCGGCATAGCTACAGCATTTCAAGTGTAGAAAAGCCCTCTGTTTGAAAACCTGTTGTGTAAAACAATGCCTCATAAAAGCCATCTGTCTGGATCTGACCCTGAGCCCTGACTTACGGCAGTGATCTCCTTTTATGTGATGTTTATGGGTGGAATCCTGGCCCCATTAAAGCCAGTGCAAGTTTTTCCATTGACGCCAAGGGAGCCTGGATTTCACCCTATGTCTTCAGGATTAGACCCTTAGTAACCAATGTGCTCCATGTCCTTAGAGCTAACACTCAGATAAGGGTAGGAAACTGGATCCAGAAATGAATGGGGAGGTGAGTGAAGTGCATGGAGCACTGTTGTATCTTACATGTAGAGACATTCTATTGCATATCCATGGAATATAGCTTATTTTTCTACCATAGTTGTCTCCTTTGTTCTTGTATCAGCCTTAACGAGCCCAAGGAAGCTTTTGTCTCTGTGTTTTTCCAAGTCATAATGTTTTTGGACTATCTCATTTCTCCTCCCCCTCCACAACTGAGGTGGGCAGTGGCCATTGATTGTGTCCTGCAGGAAGCTACATGCCAACTCAAGACACAGGGTCAGGACTGGCACATGTTTTCACTGAACTTACATATTTTCATGGTGTAAGTGGAAAGCAGCCCAACTCCTGACTGCAAATAAAGGGGAGAAGTGAAGAGCTGGATCTTCTGAAGTGCGGACCATATCGCTTAGGGGCTAAGCCCCCTTACCTCATGTTGAATTCAACAGCCATTGTACCTGTCTGGAGCTTCCAGCTGCTGGGAGATAGCTCACTCACTCAGGTGCCTAAATTTGGATGTAGCTGCTCAAGTTAACCACAGAAATTTGAAAACTTTGTCCTAATTTGTGTTGATGGCTTGTATTGTGGTAGCACCTAGGAGCTCCAGCCCTGGACCAGGTCCCCATTGTGCCACATGCTGTACAAACACAGAACAACAGACAGCCCTGTCCCAGAGAGCTTACAATCTACATGCTCAGCCTGCACTCTGCGTAACTGTAGCCTGGGTCCCCCAATCCCGTTCTACAAGAATTTCATTATTGATGTCAATAGCAGGTCGGGCCAAGAATGGAATTCCCTTGGCTTGTCAGTTCATTTTAATCAATGGCATTGGTTTTAGTGTATGATTCTGAGGGTGCAGGTATGTGGGTTTGAGCACAGTAACATCTAGGGAATCCCGTCGTATAGCACCTACCACAATGACTGGCCTGAAGCTGCCACCTCTTGTAGCTGTGTTTTATGGGTTCTCCTCTGTAATCGCTGTGGCTGGGCGGCTCACATTGTAATCAGCTATTTGCAAGTTTTTATTTTAAAAGGAAGATACATTTTTTCTTGGCTCTTCACTGAGCTGTCCCAGTTCAGCTCCTTTAATACTGCTGTGCAAAGACAACTCTCTGCTCTAGGCAAACTAGAAAATGTATGCCCTTACAGCCTACAAACGCTATCCTTTTTGCCACTTCTAATATTTTGCTGACTTTGGCAACCACCTCATCTGTTATAGCCAGTTCTGCAACTATGACTTAGTTATTCCACTGAATAACCGCTTCCCGTTTTAATTACTGGACCAGTTCCCTAGTAGAACAAGTACTCTTGGTTATGCAAGTCACTCTGAAACCAAACTTTTATTTAAACATTTTTCATGATGTAACATCAGTCTAAAATTATCTTGTCCAGTAGAAAGCATTCCAACTTGCACGTACAGGCAAACCTTAGAAAAAACCCTAACCAATGTACATTATTCTCTAATCAATGATTGGCTTGAAGGCCACTGCAGCTACATGGCATAAACGGCCTTAAATGGTGCCAAATTCCAGGGAACTGGCTTGTTCTTATTCATAATGATGCAACAAGAAAGGGAAAAAAAGTGACCCGGGTAACTACAAGCCTGTTAGTTTAACATCTGTAGTATGCAAGGTCCTGGAAAAAATTTTGAAGGAGAAAGTAGTTAAGGACCTTGAGGTCAATGGCAATTGCGACAAATTACAACATGGTTTTACGAAAGGCAGATCGTGCCAAACCAACCTGATCTCCTTCTTTGAGAAAGTAACAGACTTTTTAGGTAAGGGAAATGTGGTGGACCTAATATACCTCCATTTCAGTAAAGCGTTTGATACGGTACCGCACGAGGAACTACTGGTTAAATTGGAAAAGATGGGGATCGATATGAAAATCCAGAGGTGGATAAGGAACTGGTTAAAGGGGAGACTGCAGCGGGTCATACTGAAAGGTGAACTGTCAGGTTGGAGGGAGATCACCAGTGGAGTTCCTCAAGGTTCGGTTTTGGGTCCCATTTTATTTAATCTATTTATTACTGACCTCGGAACCGAATGTAGGAGTGGGCTGATAAAGTTTGCGGATTACACGAAGTTGGGAGGTATTGCCAATTCGGAGAAGGATCGGGATATTCTGCAGGGAGACTTGGATGACCTAGTAAATTGGAGTAATAGAAATAGGATGAAATTTAATAGTGAAAAGTGTAAGGTGATGCATTTAGGGATGACTAACAAAAATTTTAGTTATAAGCTGGGGACGCATCAGTTGGAAGTAACGGAGGAGGAGAAAGACCTCGGAGTCCTGGTTGATCACAGAATGACTATGAGTCGGCAATGTGACGTGGCTGTGAAAAAAGCTAATGCGGTCTTGGGATGCATTAGGCGAGGTATATCTAGTAGGGATAGGGAGGTGCTGCTTCCGTTATACAAGGCACTGGTGAGACCTCATTTAGAGTACTGTGTGCAGTTCTGGTCTCCCATGTTTAAAAGGGATGAACTCAAACTGGAACGGGTACAGAGAAGGGCCATTAGGATGATCAGAGGAATGGAAAACCTGCCGTATGAAGGGAGACTCGAGGAGCTCGGTTTGTTTACCTTAACCAAAAGAAGGCTGAGCGGGGATATGATTGCTCTCTTTAAATATATCAGAGGGATAAATACCAGGGAGGGAGAGGAATTATTTCAGCTCAGTACTAATGTGGACATGAGAACGAATGGATATAAACTGGCCATGGGGAAGTTTAGGCTTGAAATTAGACGAAGGTTTCTAACCGTCAGAGGGGTGAAATTTTGGAACACCCTTCCGAGGGAAACAGTGGGGGCAAAAGACCTCTCTGGCTTTAAGATTAAGCTTGATAAGTTTATGGTGGGAATGGTTTGATGGGATAACGTGATTTTAGTCAATTAATCAACAACGTGCCATCGCAGGTAAATAGTATCAATGGTCAATGAAGGTCTGGCTGGACGATCTTGCCTGCATGCTCGGGGTTCTACTGATCGCCATATTTGGGGTCGGGAAGGAATTTTCCTCCAGGGTAGATTGGCAGAGGCCCTGGGGTTTTTCGCCTTCCTCCGCAGCATGGGGCGGGGGTCGCTAGCTGGAGGATTCTCTGCGACTTGAAGTCTTTAAATCACAGGATTTGGGGACTTCAACAGCTGAGTCAAGGGAAAGGGGGTGGGTCAGCTTTTGTGGCCTGCATCATGCGGGAGGTCAGACTAGATGATCATACTGGTCCCTTCTGACCTTAAAGTCTATGAGTCTAACAAGGTGAGTCCCTTAAACAAAGACACTGACAGCAAGTGTTATTAGGGCATATGGCGTGTCAAGGAGTGTGCATGGCAGAACAGGAAGTCTATAAGGCAGTGGTCTCCAAACCTTTTACTTTGTGCCCCCACTTACCTTTGTCTGCCTCCCTGGGGCCGGGAGTGGGGCTGCGGCTCTGGGATTGAGGCTGGGCTGGAAGCGGAGACTCAGCCGGGGGCCGAGGCCAGCAGCTGGGGCCCCAGGTACAGGGCCAGCAGTGGAGCCCTGGTGACGGGGCCAGGAGCAGAGCTGAGTGGCACTCCCTCCCTGCTAGCCATGGGGGCTTGCCCGGGCCCCAGCCGTGACCCCCCTCCCGAATGTTCCTCTGCACCCCCCTAGGAGGGTGCCCCCCACAGTTTGGGGACCTCTGCTATAAGGACTGTGATGAATCCCACCAGACTTTGTGAATCCAGATTAAAACATCTACATCTCTGCCCTTCCCGACTTCCCCTGACCCAAACGCTCTCACGGCTGAAAGGTCATTGTGCAATTGTAATTGATTAGCTATGATGAAATGTGCAAATAGTTATTACTCCGGTTCAAGCACAGCGGAATTTCAGTCTCCCCAGAATTTTGGGTTTTTGGACGAAAGCAACACATCCGAGACAGCAGGCAAAGCACTGATTCTGTCAGGAGAGCAGAGAGACCTATATTCGACAGGTACAAGAATCCCAGAGATAAAGCTGGCTCCCAGAGGTTGGGCTGGAGCCACTGTTCAGGCTTACTGAGAGCTGCTGTCTTGAAGAAGAAAATGCATCTCAGTTCTAGGGCTCCCCAAGTGATCTCCATGTCGACCTCAGTTTGTGGGAGGTTTTTAATGCAGCACTATCCGGCTGGCAATGGATTCATGGCCAGATTGTAACTGAGCATTCCGTGGTTTGCTAACCTTTGAGACTTGAGTCCTGAAATCCTGCATTCCTGGGCAAGGGGGAACTGGGGGAAAGTGTGTGGCAGCAGCCTAACCCCTCCGCAACAGAACTTTTTGCACGGTGAAGAGGCACGGAAATTAACTGCCTCTTGCCCATTCCACACTGAGGTAGAGGCCAATGATCAGACGCTAATATTGGGGAATCTTGCACTACTGCCCTCTCCATGTTCTGTGCCTAATGAGAATGTTCCAGTCTGCAGGGTTGGCAGGCTCACACCTGTCACCAGCACAACAATGCACTGACCAGTCTTGACCACATTATAAGACAATGTGCAGAGCACGGATGTGGATAATTTGGGGCCTAACCCAAAGCCCATTGCTGTCAATGGGAGTCTCTCCATTGGCCTTTGGATCAGGCTCTCATGAGTTGGCTGCTGCTTGTTCCAAACCAGGATTATCTGGGTACATCTCATTTGGCTGAACAGTGAAATCCTTGCTGATTTTAAACACAAAAAAGAAGCTTACAAGAAGTGGAAGATTGGACAAATGACCAGGGAGGAGTATAAAAATATTGCTCAGGCATGCAGGAGTGAAATCAGGAAGGCCAAATCACACTTGGAATTGCAGCTAGCAAGGGATGTTAAGAGTAACAAGAAGGGTTTCTTCAGGTATGTTAGCAACAAGAAGGAGGTCAGGGAAAGTGTGGGCCCCTTACTGAATGAGGGAGGCAACCTAGTGACCGAGGATGTGGAAAAAGCTAATGTACTCAATGATTTTTTTGCCTCTGTCTTCACAAACAAGTTCAGCTCCCAGACTACTGCACTGGGCAGCACAGTATGGGGAGGAGGTGACCAGCCCTCCGTGGAGAAAGAAGTGGTTCAGGACAATTTAGAAAAGCTGGACGAGCACAAGTCCATGGGGCCGGATGCACTGCATCCGAGGGTGCAAAAGAAACTGGCGGATGTGATTGCAGAGCCATTGACCATTATCTTTGAAAACTCATAACGATCGGGGGAGGTTACAGATGGCTGGAAAAAGGCTAATATAGTTCCCATCTTTAAAAAAGGGAAGAAGGAGGACCCGATCAGCCTCACCTCAGTCCCTGGAAAAATCATGAGGCAGGTCCTCAAGGAATCAATTTTAAAGCACTTAGAGGAGAGGAAAGTGATCAGGAACAGTCAGCATGGATTCACCAAGGGCAAGTCATGCCTGACTACCCTAATTGCCTTCTATGAGGAGATAACTGGCTCTGTTGATGAGGGGAAAGCAGTGGACATGTTATTCCTTGACATTAGCAAAGCTTTTGATACGGTCTCCCACAGTATTCTTGCCAACAAGTTAAAGACGTATGGGCTGGATGAATGGTCTATAAGGTGGATAGAAAGCTGGCTAGATCATCGGGCTTAACGGGTAGTGATCAATGGCTCCATGTCTAGTTAGCAGCTGGTATCAAGCAGAGTGCCCCAAGGGTTGGTCCTGGGGCTGGTTTTGTTCAATATCTTCATTAATGATCTAGAGGATGGCATGGACTGCATTCTCAGCAAATTTGCAGATGACACAAAATTGGGAGGAGTG
Source organism: Chrysemys picta bellii (assembly GCF_011386835.1). Lineage (NCBI taxonomy): Eukaryota > Metazoa > Chordata > Testudines > Emydidae > Chrysemys > Chrysemys picta. The sequence goes on from NC_088795.1 coordinate 2,855,811, forward strand.
GTAGATACGCTGAAGGGTAGGGATAGCATACAGAGGGACCTAGACAAATTAGAGGATTGGCCCAAAAGAAACCTGCTGAGGTTCAACAAGGACAAGTGCAGAGTCCTGCACTTAGGACGGAAGAATCCCATGCACTGCTACAGACTAGGGACCGAGTGGCTAGGCAGCAGTTCTGCAGAAAAGGACCTAGGGGTTACAGTGGATGAGAAGCTGGATACGAGTCACCAGTGTGCCCTTGTTGCCAAGAAGGCATTTTGGGCTGTATAAGCAGGAGCATTGAGAGCAGATCGAGGGATGTGATCGTTCCCCTCTATTTGGCATTGGTGAGGCCTCATCTGGAGTACTGTGTCCAGTTTTGGGCCCCACACTACAAGAAGGATGTGGAAAAATTGGAAAGAGTTCAGCGGAGGGCAACAAAAATGATTAGGGGGCTGGAGCACATGATTTATGAGGCGAGGCTGAGGGAACTGGGATTATTTAGTCTGCATAAGAGAAGAATGAGGGGGGATTTGATAGCTGCTTTCAACTATCTGAAAGGGGGTTCCAAAGACTGTTGGATCTAGACTGTTCTCAGTGGTACCAGATGACAGAACAAGTAGTAATGGTCTAAGTTGCCGTGGGGAAGGTTTAGGTTGGATATTAGGGAAAACTTTTTCTCTAGGAGAGTGGTGAAGCACTGGAATGGGCTACCTAGGGAGGTGGTGGAATCTCCTTCCTTAGAGGTTTGTAAGGTCAGGCTTGACAAAGCTCTGGCGGGGATGATTTAGTTGGGGATTGGTCCTGCTTTGAGCTGGGGGTTGGACTAGATGACCTCCTGAGGTCCCTTCCAACCCTGATATTCTATGATTCTATGATTCATTTAATCCTTTCCCGGCCATTGCAGATATTGGTGCACCTCGGTCCCTCTATTCACGGCTATGGTACATAAATGGGAGTGACTCCAGGTCATTCTCTTCTTTAAGTTTCATCTAATGGAGATTCAGTCCTGCCTGGAACATCATGCGAGCTGGAGGCTTCTGCCTCAGGCTGCTCTCCCAGCCGGCAGCACCGTGCGGTTGCACCTACTCCAACCTACTCCTTGCTCCCATGGCTCATGAAGCCTGGACAGACGTTTAAAAGCTCGCTGGCGCTGTTTGCTGATTAGTCTGTTTACGATTAGAAGAGCACAGCAAGGCGTGCTGCACATCACAGAGGCTTTGAAAACCAGTTTCATGACTGGCCAGGCTTTGGTGTGACAGTTGTGTGTGTTTAGCAGACAATCATTTCATGCCTTTTTTCCCCACAGACGCCATACCACTGCAAGCATGGAGTATGCTCAGATCACTGCGGCAGTTATGAGCACTATAAACACCATGCACATTATCCTGCAGTATATGCAGCACCAGAAACTTCAAAAGCAGGCAAGGAGGCGACGGCAGCACGGTGATGAGAGTGATGAGGACATGGACACAGACTTCTCTCAAAGCACGGGCCCTGGCAATTTGGACATCATGGTGGTAATGGGGCAGGTTCATGCCATGGAACGCCGATTCTGGGCCCGGGAAACAAGCACAGACTGGTGGGACTGCATAGTGTTTCAGGTCTGGGATGATTCCCAGTGGCTGCAAAACTTTCGCATGCATCAGAGCACTTTCATGGAACTTTGTGACTTGCTTTCCCCTGCCCTGAAGCGCAAGAATACCAAGATGAGAGCAGCCCTCACAGTTGAGAAGCGAGTGGTGATAGCCCTCTGGAAGCTTGCAACGCCAGACAGCTACCGGTCAGTCGGGAATGAATTGGGAGTGGGCAAATCAACTGTGGGGGCTGATGTGATGCAAGTAGCCAAAGCAATCACTGAGCTGAGTAGTGACTATGGGAAATATGCAGATCATAGTGGATGGCTTTGCTGCAATGAGATTCCCTAACTGTGGTGGGGTGATAGATGGAACCCATATCCCTATCTTGGCACCGGAGCACCAGGGCAGCCAGTACATAAACCGCAAGGGGTACTTTTCAATGGTGCTGCAAGCACTGGTGGATCACAAGGGACGTTTCAGCAACATCAACGTGGCATGGCCGGGAAAGGTACATGACGCTCGCATCTTTAGGAACTCTGGTCTGTGTGAACAGCTGCAGCAAGGGACTTATTTTCCAGACCAAAATAACTGTTGGGGATGTTGAAAGGCCTATAGTTATCCTTGGGGACCCAGCCTAACCCTTAATGCCATGGCTCATGAAGCCATACACAGGCACCCTGACAGTAGTCAGGAGCTGTTCAACTATAGGCTGAGCAAGTGCAGAATGGTGGTAGAATGTGCATTTGAACATTTAAAAGTGCGCTGGCACAGTTTACTGACTCAGTTAGACCTCAGCGAAACCAATATTCCCATCATTATTACTGCTTGCTTTGCGCTCCACAATATGTGTGAGAGTAAGGGGGAGACGTTTATGGTGGAGTGGGAGGTTGAGGCAAATCGCCTGGCCACTGATTACGTGCCACCAGACACCAGGGCCGTTAGAAGAGCACAGCAGGGTGCGCTGCGCATCAGAGAAGCTTTGAAAACCAGTTTCATGACTGGCCAGGCTACGGTGTGAAAGTTCTGTTTGTTTCTCCTTGATGAAAACTCGCCCCCTTGGTTCACTCTAGTTCCCTGTAAGCCAACCGCTCTCCTCTCTCCTCACCACTTGCAGAGGCAATAAAGTCATTGTGGTTTCAAATTCATGCATTCTTTATTAATTCATCACACAAATGGGGGGATAACTGCCAAGGTAGCCCGGGAGGGGTGGGGGAGGAGGGAAGCACTGGGTGGGGTGGTGGATGAGGGGAGGAGGGAAGGATAAGGCCACACTGCACTTCAAAACTTATTGAATGCCAGTTTTCTGTTGCTTGGGCAGTCCTCTGGGGTGGAGTGGTTGGGTGACCGGAGGGCCTCCCCCCCCGCCCCCCCGCGTTCTTGGGTGTCTGGGTGAGGAGGCTATGGAACTTGGGGAGGAGGGCGGTTGGTTACACAGGGGTTGCAGCGGCGGTCTGTGCTCCTTCTGCCTTTCCTGCACTTCAACAATACTACAAGTTTGATCCCCCAGTAGCCTCAGCATTGCTTTCTGCCTCCTCTCATCACGCTGACGCCATCTCTCATCTTGCTCCCGCCACCTCTCATCTTGCTCCCGCCACCTGTCCTTGCGTTCATTTTCTGCTTTCCTGGACTCTGACATTGTTTGCTTCCACCCATTCTGCTGGCCTCTTTCAGTGTGGGAGGACTGCATGAGCTCAGAGAACATTTCATCGCGAGTGCAGTTTTTTTGCCTTCTAATCTTCGCTAGCCTCTGGGATGGAGATGATACGGGGAGCGTTGAAACATTTGCAGCTGCGGGAGGAAAAAAAGGGAGAGTAGTATTTAAAAAGACACATTTTAGAGAACAATGGGGAGACTCTTTCACGGTGAACCAAACTGTTAACATTACAGAGCACGTGTGCTTTCTTTACAAGATCACATTTTGCCTCTTATATTGAGGGCCTGCCAGTTTGGTGTGAGAGATCACACACGCAGGGCCGGTGGGCAACAGAATTTGGCTTGCAGGCAGCCATGGTAAGCCACAGTCTTTTGGCTTCTTTAATCTTCATAACATGTGGAAATGGTTCAAACAGCAGTGCCCTCATTTCCCATACCAAGCACCCGTTGGGTTGTCCATTTAAAATGGGTTGGCCATTTAAAAGGAGGGACTGCAGTTTTCGGGTTAACGTGCAGCACAAACCCAACTAACCCCCCCCACACACACACACACACACCCAATTCTCTGGGATGATCGCTTCACCCCTCCCCCCACAGCATGGTTAACAGTGGGGATGATTTCTGTTCAGCCACAAGCAAACAGCCCAGCAGGAACGGCCACCTCTGAATGTCCCCTTAATAAAATTCCCCTATTTCAACCAGGTGACCATGAATGATATCACTCTCCTGAGGATAACACAGAGAGATAAAGAATGGATGTTGCTTGAATGTCAGCAAACACCGGGACCATACGCTGCAATGCTTTGTTATGCAATGATTCCAGACTTCGTGCTACTGGCCTGGCGTGATAAAGTGTCCTACCATGGATGACGGAATAAGGCTGTCCTCTCCAGAAACCTTTTGCAAAGGCTTTGGGAGTACATCCAGGAGAGCTTCATTGAGATGTCCCTGGAGGATTTCCACTCCATCCCCAGACACGTTAACAGACTTTTCCATTAGCTGTACTGGCCGTGAATGCATCCCAAGTCTTCAGGGCAAATTAATCATTAAACACGCTTGCTTTTAAACCATGTATTATATTTACAAAGGTACACTCACCAGAGATCCCTTCTCCGCCTTCAAGGTCCGGGAGCCCGCCTTGGTACTGGCTTCAGGGTGATTAAACAGTTCCTGGCTGTCGGGGAAAACGGTTTCTCCGCTTGCTTGCTGTGCCCCATCTTCAACCTCATCATCATCATCATCTTCCTCGTCCCCAAAATCTGCATCCCTGTTGAGTGAGAATCCATTCACAGAGTCCACGCACAAGGGTGGGGTAGTTGTAGGGGCACCCCCCTAGAATGCCATACAGATCATCATAGAAGCGGCATGTCTGGGGCTCTGACCCGGAGCAGCCGTTTGCCTCTCTGGTTCTTTGGTAGGCTTTCCTGAGCTCCTTACGTTTCTGCTGCGGGTCCCTGTTATAGCCTTCATGCCCTTGGAGATTTTTTCAAATATTTGGGTATTTTGTCTTTTGGAACGGAGTTCTCATAGCACGGATTTCTCTCCCCATACAGCGATCAGATCCAATACCTCCCATTCGGGCCAGGCTGGAGCTCTTTTGCAATTCTGGGACTTCATGGTCACCTCTGCTGATGAGCTCTGCATGGTCACCTGTGCTGATCAGGTCGCCACGCTGGCCAAACAGGAAATGAAATTCAAAAGTTCCCAGGGCTTTTCCTGTCTACCTCGCCACCTCAGTGCATCTGAGTTGAAAGTGCTGTCCAGAGCGATCACAATGGAACACTCTGGGATAGCTCCCAGAGGCCAATACCGTCAAATTGCGTCCACACTACCCCAAATTCGACCCGGCGATGTCGATTTCAGCGCTAATCCCCTTGTAAGCAGAGTCAGGATGAGCTCTACCCTGACATCTGGTGATGAATTATGGCGAGTGTGGAAAAGAACTCAAGGGGCTGATCTTGTTTGCATAGGCACACCCACCCGCCTGGCATGAAACAACAGCAACTCAAAGTGGTTACTTTGGCTGGTGTGGGATCCCCAGTTTTCTCTGTTATTGGGGCAGAAGAATAAAGTTTTGTTACCCTGATTCTGTGAATCAAGGACAGTGAAACTGTTGTATGACAGAAGGACTGAGTGAGTCCTTCACCATTACCTAAGTAGCACTTGCTTGACAAGGGGCATGGGTTACAAAACCCAGTGAATAGAAAGAGAATGGGGATAGGTATTAGTATCTGATGGTATGGGCCCCTCTCTGAGGGGTTGAAACACCAATTGCACTACCTCCTCTCTGCTGTTGAATATCAGAACTAACTTTGATTCCATTAGGAGTCTAGTTACAGGCTGCTGAATCATAGAACCATAGAATATCAGAGTTGGAAGGGACCTCAAGAGGTCATCTAGTCCAACCCCCTGCTCAAAGCAGGACCAATTCCCAACTAAATCATCCCAGCCAGGGCCTTGTCAAGCCAGGCCTTAAAAACCTCCAAGGAAGGAGACTCCACCACCTCCCTAGGTAACGCATTCCAGTGTTTCACCACCCTCCTAGTGAAATAGTTTTTCCTGATATCCAACCTGGACTTCCCCCACCGCAACTTGAGACTATTGCTCCTTGTTCTGTCATCTGCTACCACTGAGAACAGCCGAGCTCCATCCTCTTTGGAACCCCCCTTCAGGTAGTTGAAGGCTGCTATCAAATCCCCCCTCATTCTTCTCTTCTGGAGACTAAACAATCCCAGTTCCTTCAGCCTCTCCTCATAAGTCATGTGCTCCAGACCCCTAATCATTTTTGTTGCCCTCCGCTGGACTCTTTCCAATTTTTCCACATCCTTCTTGTAGTGTGGGGCCCAAAACTGGACACAGTATTCCAGATGAGGCCTCACCAATGTCGAATAAAGGGGAACGATCACGTTCCTCGATCTGCTGGCAATGCCCCTACTTATACAGCCCAAAATGCCAAAATGCTGAGCTGAATTCACTTTGGGCCACTGGTGCACTAGCACTGGGGCTCCCCTACTATGAGCTGAAATTGCTAAGAGCTGAAATCACAAAAGAGCTAAAGTTATTAAGAGCTGAGATCACTGAGGCTGTGTTAACTAGTGGGGGAGCCTGAAGCTATATTGCTAAGTGGCTGGCGGAGCAGCTAGCAGAGTGGAGCTGAGCGACTCACAGGTCGGTGAGTGGAGCGGAGTGGAGTGGCTGGAGGAGCAGCAAGCAGAGCGGAGCCTTGTGGGAGTGGCCCAAGGAACGGCTGAAGTGGAGCAGAGCTGAGCGGCTCACAGGTCGGTGAGCAGAGTGGAGCAGCTGCCAAAGCAGTTTGTGGGATGGCGGGAGCAGCTCACGGGGCAGCTGGCGGAGTGGAGCGGCTCGTGGTGAAGGCTGCGGCGGAACCCCGTCGGCCTCGGATCACGTAAGGTGCCCCTTAACACCCTGCATGCCCCCCCCCAAACTCTGGGGCTGCACTGACCAGGGACAGAGACTTTGGGGGGTTGTTGGACTTTTGGGACTTTGGTGATCCTTGGTTTGCTGGTTTCAAGAACCCAAGGGAAAGGACACAGCCCAACTTGCTGGGGTGGGTTCGTTTGTTTTTTTTTGCTCATGGTTTGTGTTATGAATCCTGTTGGTGGTGTTTTTCCAATTTAATGCTGATGTCGTTTACCTCATGTTATTAAACATTTTCTGTTACACTCAGACTCCGTGCTTGCGAGAGGGGAAGTATTGCCTCTTAGAGGCACCCAGGGGGTGGTATGTAATTGTCCCAGGTCACTGGGTGGGGGCTCGAGCCGGTTTTGCATTGCGTTATTGAAACGGAACCCCTAGATACAGAACCCGGCCCTTGTTGCTGCCAACTTAGATGGGCAGAAGGGTTACACCCTCATCGGGGAGGAGTACAGAAATCGATTTTAAGAGCCCTTTAAGTCGACAAAAATGGCTTTGTCGTGTGGATGGGTGCAGGGTTAAATTGATCTAACGCTGCTAAATTCGACCTAAACTCATAGTGTAGACCAGGGCTGAGAGACAGCCACACAGCTGGAGGAGTTTCTGACCCTGGGGAAACCTGGGGAGAGATTCTTGGGTCAGGGGTGCAGGCTGAAAAGAGCACACTTGGTGCTGTGAGCAAAGGAAGCTGTTCCCTGCTATTTGGTTCCTTCTGCATTCAGGGCTTCGTGCACTCTTTGTAAGAAAACCAAACTGCTTCAAATAAATACCTGGCTGATATTTCTACTCCCAACTGGACTATCCCCAGGGCCTTTGGACTAGCGGCTCAGGCTGAAAAGGGGCAACATTATATAAGCTGCCTTGATGGTTCACAGTACTCGACCTTGAACCTTGTTCCTGACATCCACATTACACAATCAAACAGGCCCTCGTCTGTTCTGTTTTGAGAGCTGCCTGGGATGTAGTGGCCAGATTCTAAGGGGTGCTCAGAACCCCCTGGCTCCCACTGATCTCGGGGGAGGGGAGGCAGGGAGGGTGAATCTCCATTGATCTTAATGAGAACCAAGCTCTTTCTACATCTGGTTATGTTCTTTTAACAAGGGAAGTGTGGGAACAGGGTATTTAGTCAATGCATTACTTAATATTGTGGATAATGCATTTGTATTTTGGAGATTGCTTGTGTTTGGACTGCAGAGTCTGCATTGCTTCTGGATAAACATGGAGCTGAGCCATGGGGAATGCACGGAACCCAGTTTTCCTTTCCTGCTGGTTGTGACATTCTTTCAGACTGAGCTATTGCCCCCTCTTTCCCCTTTAGCGGCGTTTATTGGTTTTCAAAACAGCTTGTTGCAAGCAGGCCTTTTGGAAATATGTGCTGCCCTGGCCCGTCAGGAAGAGGCACAGGCTGGATTCCTATCTCCCAGAGTCACTGTACTCACCCCAGGACCACATGCCTGACTGATTTGGCTTCATGCCCCCAGCGCAGCAAAGCACTTAAACATACACTTAACTTTGAGCACATGCGGCTCCGAGCCTTGTGGATGTCCACGGGGCTTGAGCATGCACTGAAGTGTGTGGTGTATTGAAAACTCTGTTAAAATTGGGATCTGTTGCTTTAAATTCTCAGGGGATTTCCTGGCCCTGGTTGCAGGCAGGGAACTCCCTAGGGAAGCATGCAATCTGGACGTCTAGCCAGGGCCTCCCGGGGGGGGGCAAGTGGGGCAATTTGCCCCAGGCCCGGGGCCCCGCAGGGACCCCCACGAGAATGTTGGAGGCTCCCCCCCACGTCTGCCTTCGCCTTCCCCCATCCCCCGGCGCCTCAGCGCGCTGAGTCCAGGAGCGGCCCTGGACAGCGCTGCAGCTGCGTGGGTCGGGCAGGCCTGAGGTCCTCCCGCTCAGAGCCGCGTGGTAAGGGGGCGGGGCTGCGAGCTCCGGTGGACGGAGCGGCAGGAGCTCCTGGACGCGGCTCGCTGAGGCTCTAGGAGAGGGGGGAGACGGCATGGTAAGCTCCTCTGAGCCAGGCACCCCCCGACCCCATCCCCCCGCCCAGCCCTGAGCCAAGCTCCTCTGAGCGGGACAACCCCTGACCCCCAGCTCCGAGCCCAGCCCCTCTGAACCGGGCACCCCCTCAGCTCCGAGCCCAGCCCATCTGAGCCGGACACTCCCAACCCCATCCCGCCTCCAGCCCTGACCCCCAGCTCTGAGCCCAGCCCCTCTGAGCCAGGTACCCCCGACCAAATTCCCCCCGCCCAGCCCTGACCCCCAGCTCTGAGCCCAGCCCCTCTGAGCTGGGCACCCCCCGACCCTATCCCCCCGCAGCCCTGACCCCTAGCTCCGAGCCCAGCCCCTCTGAGCCGCACCCCCCCGACCCCATCCCCCCCGCAGCCCTGACCCCTAGCTCCGAGCCCAGCCCCTCTGAGCCGCACCCCCCCGACATCATCCCCCCCGCAGCCCTTACCCCTAGCTCTGAGCCCAGCCCCTCTGAGCCACACACTCCCCTGACCCCATCCCCCCCCAGCTCCGAGCCCAGACCCTCTGAGCTGGGCACCCACCGACCCAGAGCCCAGCTCCCCACCCAGCCCTGGGCAACAGTGGCGCCACCCCCAGGCAGTGACAGCCCATTGGCACCAACCATCACTATCACCCAGCGACAGCCCATTATGTAATTGCAAATGTAGACATACCATTACAGCATTTAATGTTTTTAAATAATGTATTTCGTGTATGTTCAAATTATTACAAATTAATTTTTGAATGTATTTCACTGGTTATTTTTTGCATTTCCAAATACATGTTACTAGAGTATTGCAACTTTTTTTATGCAAGGGGCCCCCCAAATTGCTTTGCCCCAGGCCCCCTGGGTGGCCCTGCATCGAGCAGAAGTCAGTCTGTAGCCAGCCAGTCTACAACAAGGGGCGGGGAGGTGAGTTGTGTGTCTCTGCCTCAGGGAGCAGTCTTTTTTGTCTCTCTCTTATTTGGGATTCTTGTGTGTTCTGAATTCTAAGAAATAAAGCAGTGCTGCATTGCATTCTTCCAGCAGAGTATTTGATATTTTGATCTAACGTGTGTGTGTGTGTGTGTGTGTGTGTGTGTGTGTGCGCGCGCCAAGGACATAACAAAGTGCTTTGCTGAAAAGGTGTGGTTTGCAGAGGTTGGGCTAACTGTCCCTCTCTGTTGAGAAAGGCGAAGCATTAGCCAGTTTCCAGGACAGTCCCACCCTGGCCTCTGTTAGGAAAGTGATAGCTGTGATGATCTGGGGCCCTGACAATGGTGGGGTTAAAATGGTGATGACATGGAGAGGTCATGCGAGCTCTGGTGGGATCAACTGGACCCAACTGTCATTCTGCAAAGGTTACAAGTGCATTTTTAAATGTTCCAAACTGAAGTCTCTTAGGGCAGGTCTACACTAACCCCCCAATTCAAACTAAAGTACGCAACCTCAGCTACGTGAATAACGTAGCTGAAGTTCGAAGTACCTTAGTTCGAACTTACCTCGGTCCAGATGCAGCAGGCAGGCTCCCCCGTCGACTTCGCATACTCCTCTCGCCGAGCTGGAGTACCGCAGTCGACGGCGAGCACTTCCGGGTTCGACTTATCTCGTCCAGACAATTATCTCGATTTGCTTGCCGCCGAACTACCGGGTAAGTGTAGACCTACCCTTAGAATCATAGAATCATAGAATATCAGGATGGAAGGGATCTCAGGAGGTCATCTAGTCCAACCCCCTGCTCAAAGAAGGAACAATCCCCAACTAAATCATCCCCGCCAGGGCTTTGTCAAGCCTGACCTTAAAAACCTCTAAGGAAGGAGATTCTACCACCTCCTTAGGTAACCCATTCCAGTGCTTCACCACCCTCCTAGTGAAAAGTTTTCCCTAATATCCAACCTAAACCTCCCCCATTACTCCCTGTTCTGTCATCTGGTACCACTGAGAACGTCTAGATCCAACATCTTTGGAACTCCCTTTCAGATAGTTGAAAGCAGCTATCAAATCCTCCCTCCTTCTTCTCTTCTGCAGACTAAATAATCCCAGTTCCCTCATCCTCGCCTCATAAATCATGTGCTCCAGCCCCCTAATCATTTTTGTTGCCCTCCGCTGGACTCTTTCCAATTTTTCCACATCTGTCTTGTAGTGTGGGGCTCAAAACTGGACACAGTACTCCAGATGAGGCCTCACCAATGCCGAATAGAGGGGAACGATCACATCCCTCGATCTGCTGGCAGTGCTTCTATTTATGCAGCCCAAAATGCCGTTAGCCTTCTTGGCAACAAGGGCACACTGTTAACTCATATCCAGCTTATCGTCCACTGTAACCCCTAGGTCCTTTTCTGCAGAACTGCTGCCTAGCCACTTGGTCCCTAGTTTGTAGCAGTGCATGGGATTCTTCCGTCCTAAGTACAGGACTCTGCACTTGTCCTTGTTGAACCTCATCAGATTTCTTTTGGCTCAAACCTCCAATTTGTCTAGGTCCCTCTGTATCCTATCTCTACCCTCCAGCGTATCTACCACTCCTCCCAGTTTAGTGTCATCTGCAAACTTGCTGAGGGTACAATCCACGCCATCCTCCAGATCATTAATGAAGATATTGAACAAAACTGGCCCCAGGACCGACCCTTGGGGCACTCCACTTGATACCGGCTGCCAACTAGACATGGAGCCGTTGATCACTACCCGTTGAGCCCGATGATCTAGCCAGCTTTCTATCCACCTTATAGTCACTTCATCCAGCCCATACTTGTTTAACTTGCTGACAAGAATACTGTGGGAGACTGTATCAAAAGCTTTGCTAAAGTCAAGGAATAACACATCCACTGCTTTCCCCTCATCCACAGAGCCAGTTATCTCCTCATAGAAGGCAATTAGGTTAGTCAGGCATGACTTGCACTTGGTGAATCCATGCTGACTGTTCCTGATCACTTTCCTCTTCTCTAAGTGCTTCAGAATTGATTCCTTGAGGACCTGCTCCATGCTTTTTCCAGGGACTCAGGTGAGGCTGACTGGCCTGTAGTTTCCCGGATCCTCCTTCTTCCTTTCATTCTTGTTCACAGTTAAGGCCTAATATCCCCTCTTTATATGCTGACAGCCCAGATGGTACTTGGCTAGGCCAGGTTTTCAGAGCACCTCTGACATGCCTCTCACTTCGGACCCCCATTTTATTTAATCTCATGTTTCAGGTTTTCATCCAGCCCATAAGTGCCAACTTCTCCTGGCGCCAGTGGGTGCTCGACCCCTCCCCCACTCCTGCCCCGCCCCAACTCCACGCCTGCCCCGCCCCCATTCCAACCCTTTCCCCAAAGTCCCCGCCCCAGCTCCACCCCCTCCCTGCCCCATTGGACTCCTTCCTCAAATCCCCACCCCGGCCTTGCCTCCTCCCCGCCTCCTCCCCTGAGCATGCCGCATCCCTGCAGGAGGGAGGCGGAGGTGAGCTGGGGTGGGGTGGGGACTGCCAGTGGGTGCAGAGCACCCACCAATTTTTCCCCATGGGTGCTCCAGCCCCAGAGCGCCCAGTGAAGTCGGTGCCTCTGATCCAGCCACTTGCAGGGATAAGGAAGGGATTTCCCCCTCCCCATCCCCACTGTGTTCTGGTGTTTGATGTTGTTTTGTTTTTCCCTCCCTTCCTCTGAAGCATCAGGGCAGGCCATGGCTGAAGATGGGACATGGGACAGGGAGGGACAGGGCTCAGAGGTGGCACCAAGCATTCTCTCTCTCGGGTGATGCGTGGGCTGGTTCTGGCTCACACGCTCAGGGTCTGACTGATTGCCATGTGTGGGGTCGGGAAGGTATTTCCCCCAGGTCAGATTAGCAGTGACCCTAGGGGTGGTGGTAGCCTTACTCTGCAGTGTGTGGGTGCGGGTCACTTGCCAACCTCATCTAGGTATATCTCAGTTAATCATGTCCCTGCCATTGCAGAGGCCTCAGGCCCTCCTGTTCTCTCCCTGTGACACATCACAGTCTGGTCTCCAGTGGGCTGTAACTTTGGTCTCATTTCAATTGTTGGGTGTAATGGGCGGGTGCTGGATGGTGCTGGTGGCCTGTGATGTACAGGCGGTCAGACCAGATGAGCTGGTGGCTCCTCCTGGCTTAAACTGTAGGACTCTAGGACTGTCTGATGTAGGCCGCTTGCTGGGTGCCCAGCAGTTGATTTGCACAGGTTAGAGCATTTATGCATGTAAAGCATGTGCCCTGCTCCATGCTATATGCAGGCACAAATCAGAGATTGGGGAGAAGGGCCAACGACACCACTCCTGCAAGCCCCTAAGCATGTGTGTACTGTTACTCCCAGGAGTAACCCTGTTGGGGAATGCTCACAGGAGTAACAATTGCACACATTGCTAACCAGGGCTAGCTCTGGAGCTGCTGTTCTCTGTCTAGCAAGGGAAGTTTGCAAAACCCACCAGTGTGAAGGGGATTGTTCCCCGCCCTCTACCTGGGGATTATGCAGTGCCTTGGGTAACACATTCCTATTGTCAGATAAATCTCCTCATCAGATCTGAATAACGCTTTCTTTTTGTTAGCCCTTTTCTGCTATCCAACCACTTACCATTTCTAACTGACTTCCCACTTGAGTTTGAATACAGCTTGGAAATGCCATTAGCGATTTGGCTTGGCTGGGATCAGTTCTGCTGTCCTCTGGTGTGTATTGTTGACAATGGAAACTGTCAGGAAAATGCAAGTGCATATTGGCCCCGTGGGTGGCGTGATCCTGGGGGACTGTTTTCTATCCCTGAGAAAGGACAGTGTTTATCCTGTACAATGGGGATCACATGGGCTCAGCCTACCTGTCCTGTGTCAGCATTCAAAGAAACAACATTTTAGAATGTCTGCATTCATTCTCTACACATCTAAACTGCTTCTCTGCCCAGTTCTCCCCCTTTCCCTCAAATCTACCCATCACCTGAGCAGCTCTCCTCCGTGCCATGCAGCCCGTCTTGGTGGGTTTTCATTCTGGAAGGGCAGGTGGAGTTTTCAAACATGGTGGTGCCCTCTTTGACACACTTCCATAACCCACCCAGCTTGTCTGCATTATCCAGAACGCCAGGTCCTATGCTGCATTAGTGATGGCAGAACAGGGCCATGTGTATCTGCAGTGTTCCTGCCGGGCTAGGCTAGCAGCCTAGGGGCATGGGCTTTCATAGCTCTGGGGCAGAACCCATGTGCCTGGCTGGCTGCCCAAGGGCCAAGCTGAAGAACTGACCCCAAGTGCCTCCTAATGCTTCTAAAAATCAGGACGCTGCCAAATCACAAGATAAAGATTGGGGCTGGTTCTGTTCTAAAGTAATGTCATTGTTACATAAGAACGGCCATACTGGGTCAGACCAAAGGTCCATCTAGCCCAGTATCCTGTCTTCCGACAGTGGCCAATGCCAAGTGCCCCAGAGGGAATGAACAGACCAGGTAATCACCAAGTGATCCAGCCCCTGTCATCCATTCCCAGCTTCTGGCAAACAGAGGCTAGGGACACCATCCCTGCCCATCCTGGCTAATAGCCATTGATGGACCTATCCTCCATGAACTTATCTAGTTCTTTTTTGAACCCTGTTATAGTCTTGGCCTTCACAACATCCTCTGGCAAAGAGTTCCACAGGTTGACTGTGCGTTGTGTGAAGAAATGCTTCCTTTTGTTTGAAACAAACTACTGCCTATTGATTTCATAGAATCATAGACTATCAGGGTTGGAAGGGACCTCAGGAGGTCATCTAGTCCAACCCCCTGCTCAAAGCAGGACCAATCCCCAACTAAATCATCCCAACCAGGGCTTTGTCAAGCTTGACCTTAAAAACCTCTAAGGAAGGAGATTCCACCACCTCCCTAGGTAACCCATTCCAGTGCTTCTCCACCCTCCTAGTGAAAAAGTTTTTCCTAATATCCAACCTAAACCTCCCCCACTGCAACTTGAGACCATTACTCCTCGTTCTGTCATTTGGTGACCCCTAGTTCTTGTGTTATGAGGAAGAGTAAATAACATTTTCTTATTTATTTTCTCCACACCAAACATGATTTTATAGACCTCTATCATATCCCCCCTTAGTCGTCTATTTTCCAAGTTGAAAAGTCCCAGTCTTATTAATCTCTCCTCATCTGAGAGCCGTTCAATACCCCTAATCATTTTTGTTGCCCTTTTCTGTACCTTTTCCAATTCCAATATATCTTTTTTGATATGGGGCAACCAGAACTGCACACAGTATTCAAGGTGTGGGCAAACCATGGATTTATATAGAGGTAATATAATATTTTCTTTCTTATTATCTATCCAATGTGCAGTACTTTGCATTTATCAACATTGAATTTCATCTACCATTTTGTTGCCCAGTCACCCCGTTTTGTGAGATTCTTTTGTAGCTCTTCACAGTCTGTCTGGGACTTAACTATCTTGAGTAGTTTTGTATCATCTGCAAATTTTGCCACCTCACTGTTTACCCCTTTTTCCAGATCATTTATGAATATGTTGAATAGGACTGGTCCCAGAAAAGATCCCTGGGAGACACCACTATTTACCTCTCTCCATTCTGAAAACTAGACATTTATTTCTACCCTTTGTTTCCAGTCTTTTAACCAGTTACCAATCCATGAGAGGACCTTCCTTCTTATCCCATGACAGCTTACTTTGCGTAAGAGCCTTTGGTGAGGGACCTTTTCAAAGGCTTTCTGAAAATATAAATACACTATATCAACTGGATTCCCCTTGTCCACATGCTTGTTGACCCCATCAAAGAATTCTACTACATTGGTGAGGCACGATTTCCCTTTACAAAAACCATGTTGACTCTTCCCCAACAAATTATGTTCATCTATGTGTCTGATAATTCTGTTCTTTACTATAGTTTCAACCGGTTTGCCCAGTACTGAAGTCAGGCTTACTGGCCTGTAATTGCCGAGGTCACCTCTGGAGCCCTTTTTAAAAATTGGCATCACATTAGCTATCCTTCAGTCATCTGGTACAGAAGCTGATTTAAATGATAGGTTACAGACTACAGTTAGTAGTTCTGCAATTTCACATTTGAATTCCCTCAGAACTCTTGGGCAAATACCATCTGGTCCTGGTGACTTATTACTGTTTAGTTTATCAATCATTGTTCTTCTGGATGAATCCCTACCTGGAAAGAGGAGTGCATCTCACACATAAATGCATGGCAGCAGGGCACTTGGCACAGCAGAGAGCATTGTGCCCATGTCTAGGACACAGGCTGCATTCTGCACGGTGTTTCCTAGCTAGCAGGGCCAGCACTGATCCTGTCCCACTTCACCTCCTCTCCCCTTGTCTTTAGGGTTTAGGGCTGTGTCATCGAGGGGAGGGGAGGGAGGAGAGCGATTTGTCACAGTTTCAGGATGACTGTACCAGTATAACCCTCTGTGGTCCTTCAGGCCACCACTCAAAGGTTTCCAGCTCCCAGCCATCACCTCCTGGGTGGAGACCCGCATCTCCCTCCTACTGACCTACTTATAAGGCTGCACAGCTCCCTGAGCTACACCCAGATATCCTCAGTAAGCCAGACTACCTAAACAAGCCAGTGCCTGCACTTGGCTTTCTCTCTGAGAGCTATAAACCATGTATTGCCCACAGTTACAAGTTACCACCCAGTTCCTTCTGAGCAAGTACATTTATTCTTAAGTAAAAGCATTACAGATAAAACATTAAAAAAAATTATTCCTATACACCTCCAAACAATTTACCAGAGGTCACCCATCAGTCTTCTGGGTCCGCCGGAGCCCAAAATTTTATCAACCCTTCCACAAGGGTAGGGAGCCTCTTGGACAGCAGCTCCTGTCCATTTTCTGGATCAGAAAGCAAGCCTCAAATCAGTTTAAACTCAGCCAATTCATCCAGATGTCCTTTCTTTGTCTATTGGTCCCTAGAGAATCCAGTCTGAACTAGTAGATGAGAACCTTCCCAGGAGGTGGTACCTGGCTGATTTGCCTTATCACCACCCCATTTCCGGTTCCAGGAGGAGCTGTGGCAACCCCATTCCCATGCTGCTGAACACAATCATACATGAACTATTCTTTTAAGACATTGGACCCCAAAAATACTTCAGATGAATTCAATAAGGTCTCCGCGGATATGGCAGGAAGTTGCCATATCTGTCACACTGTCTCCACTGAATGTCACAGCCCAGCCCCCCAGCCACTGGCTGTCCTAGAGGTCATGGAGGTGAGGAGGTGGAGGGAGCAAGGTGCAGATCAATAAGAGGTTAAGGGGCCAGGAGGGGAGTCCCTGTTGTGACCCCCAGGAAGGGTTTAACACAATGCAGGATGAGATTTTCTGCTGTCTTCAATGTAGTACAAGGCCCATTGCAGCGAGCGCCTGTTCACACCGAGGGGAGCCCAGCAGGAGTCGCGGCTGCACACCCAGCTGGATGCACTGGGCTTTAATCACACAATTCCTTGCACGCCGCAGTAGGCCAAGGGCTCGGCATGGACAGAGACTGCATCCTAGCGCTTTCTGGCCTTTGCAGCTCTTCCCGGGCACTAGAAGAGCCCCACTCAGGCTGCTCCCTCAGTGCCACCTGCCAGGGACGTGAGTTGCCCCTGCTGGAGCTGTATGCCAGCTGGACCCACCAGCAGTACCAAGTGCCTTGCTGCAGCTTCGCAGAGAGGACAGGAGCAGGGGTAGCCACAGGGAGCTCCAGAAAGACCCATGATGCTTCCTTGCTTAGATCCGACTAACCCCAAGCAGCAGGCACATGGCAAACGCGTTTTCTTCGCAGATAAGTAATCAGCTTGGGACAAGCAGGCTTCTTCCGAGCTGACTGCACAGAATAAGCAAGAGCTCTTCAGCAAGGGTCAGAGTGTGAAGCCCATCAGCTGTTGCAAAGCGCCACAAGGTCAGTCAGTGATGGATGTGCTGCTGCTGCAAGAGGAGGCACAGAGAGCTGGACCCAAAGCTGCAGACTCCCTTTGGTGGGGCAGGCATGACAGGCCGTACCATGTCCTGTGTCAGAGGAACCTTGACAAGGGCACAAACTGCATGGAATGGGCAGGGGGTCCTCCCCTGAGTCCACAGGTACCTCAAAATCTGTGAGGAGCATCCTCTCTGCTCCTACTCCCCATGGCAAGAGCAAGAGGGCTGCTTCCGTGTGCTGGAGAACAGGGCCTGCTCTGAACCCCTCCTCAGGACCGAGGTGTCACAGGGCAATGGGGCTGCTCTGCTCTCTGAATGTGGGGACACCGGATCATAGCAGTCGGACAGAGTCAGGAAATCCCTGCAGGTCTGTGGGGGACAATGCCCCACCACCCCCAGAGACCCTGCACTGTGGATCAAGGGAAGAGGAATGCTGTGGAGCCCATGGTGCTGGAGAGAAACAGATAACCCAGCACTCAGGCATGGAATGGGCCTTTGGTTCTGGTGGTACTGCCCCACAGGGCTCATCAGGCGCTGATCTCAGGCTGTGACACCCCTGCCTTTACAATACAGAGAAGTTTACCAAGCCCCCTTCCCCCCAGTCCCTGGCCTCCCTCAGAAGGGGGAGTGTGTGGGAACAAGGGTCTCTGAATCCACTTCCCTTCATCTCAGGGAAAGATGTGGTACTGCCAACACCTCCTCCCCACCACAGCCCCTAGGCTCCTCCTTCCTTACCTCTTGTTGTCTTCAGGGGGTTATTGGCCTGCCAAGGTAGTTATAGTAGCATTTATGTTGTTGTTATGGCAAAGGTCCCCGGTCAGGATCAGGGCCCTGCTGTGCTGGGTGCTGTACAAATAATGGCAGACAGGGTCCCTGCCCCATACGATCCACACTCTAAGGAATTCCTCAGCCCACTGAGCCCAGTTCCAGATCCCTAGTGGCCCTCTGGGGTTCAGGATGCTAAAGGGGTCATAGCACTAAGATGAGTTGCCATGTGATTCTAGAGCTCCCAGATTCTGTGTCTGTGACATCTTTCCACAGCTCACTGCCTTTGGGGAAGATGGGTCGGGGGGAGAGCCCGTTCACCACAAGCTGTCCTTACTCTGATGGCTGAGGAAGAGGAGCAGAGAGAGCAGCACGGATCAGGACAAGCTGCCGGCTGGTAAAGGTAATAATGCTAATGATCCTTTTGCCGTCTAGGGGAGTCTGGAACCCTTTGGAATCTCTAGTGGAGCCAGACTTGTCTGTGTGTTTGCCTTTGGCATGACCACAGTCTGACACCGTTCCACATCCTTTAGCTTTCTAGTAAGTCTATGAGTCTATGAGTCTATGAGGTTAGACTTCACTCTCAGGCTTGATTTCTCTGGCATTTCCTGGCTGAGGATTAATGTTGGACTGCAGGCCAAGCTGAGTTGGGGGTTGAATGCTGGCCATGCAGTGTTCTTACTGAACTCTGATGGAGCAAAACCAGAACCATTCATGCATAGAGACCTGGATGTTGTGGGGAGGGGCTGGATAAATATGGCTGGGTCTAAACCATCTAGGGTGACCAGATGTCCCAATTTTATAGGGACAGTCCCGATTTTTGGGTCATTTTCTTATATAGGCTCCTATTACCCCCCACCCCCGTCCCGATTTTTCACACTTGCTGTCTGGTCACCCTAAAACCATCCTTGGGTTTCATTTTATTCAAATAACCCCACAACCACCTGGTTTTTGCTCCTCTTTGCCTTGAATTCAAATGTTCAGGTGCTTTGATAGTAATTGCCCTTGTGGGACTAACAGAGGATTCAGACCTTAGGTTGTAACTCAGGCCATGTCTGCACTACAGTGCAGTAGCTATGCGGGTACAACTCAATAGAGTAGTAGGGTTGCCAGGTGTCTGGTTTTTCGACCCTAGAGGCTGCAGGGAGCTGGTGGCCACTTCCTCAGTCGTGGTGAGTGCCACAAGACCCCGCACACGCACCTCCCCTCACACCCCAACCCCCTGGCCCAGCCCAGAGCCCCTTCCTGCACCCCAACCCCTCATCCCTGACCCCACCCCAGAGCCTGCACCCCCAACCAGAGCCCTCACCCTCCTGCACCCCAACCCCCTGGCCCAGCCCAGAGTCCCCTCCTGCATACCAAACCCCTCACCCCGGCCCCAACCCAGAGCCTGAACCCCCAACCAGAGCCCTCACCCCCTCCTGCACCCCAAACCCCTCACCCCAGCCCCACCCCAGAGCCTGCACCCCCAACCGGAGCCCTCACCCCCCGGCACTCCAACCCCCTGTCCCACCCTGGTGAAAGTGAGTGAGGGTGGGGAAGAGCGAGTGACGGAGGGAAGGGGGATGGAGCGAGCAGGGGCCGGGGCCTCAGAGAAGGGTAGGGCATGGGCAGGGCATCAGAGAGGGGGCGGAGGGGGTGTTCGATTTTGTGTGATTAGAAAGTTGGCCACCCTATAGTGTAGATGCAGACGACAGTGACAGAAAGGGGGTTTCTGGGATGCCTCCTCCCCCAGCAGTGGTATCTAGACTGACAGAAGCATTCTTCTGCTGACCTAGCTGTGTCTATGCTGGGGGATAGGTCAGCATAGCTACTGGGGTGGATTTTTCACACCCCTGACTGAGGTAGCTATGGCGACCTGCATTTTAAGAGTACAGCAGGCCTAAGGAGCCATGCAGGTGCAGACTGTGTCTCTAGGTGGCAGGAGGCATGGTTCAGGGATCCTGGTCCTGAAAATGCTGCTGGACAGCCATCAAGCCCTTCCTGCCCCATAACATGACTGAAGCCCCGGGTGATATTCTGGTCCCTTTGAAATCCATGAGAGTTTTGCCACTGACTTCAGTAGGCCCAGGATTTTGCCTGGGTGGAATGCATAGTAAAGGCCCTGGTTGGTGGGATGGGGCCTGCATTTAAATCATCTCCTCAGACAAGACAATTACACAGCTCACTCCACCCCCTTTTGTACAGTGCACACTTGCAAGCGAGGGTGCAGGCATGTGAGGGGCGGGAGGTGCACTGCCCAATGTCTGCAGCAAATGGGACAGGAGTGCTCATCAGTAGCCTTCTCTCACACTTAGAATCATAGAATCATAGAATATCGGGGTTGGAAGAGACCTCAGGAGGTCATCTAGTCCAATCCCCTGCTCAAAGCAGGACCAACACCAACTAAATCATCCCAGCCAGGACTTTGTCAAGTTGGGTGTTAAAAACCTCTAAGGAAGGAGATTCCACAACCTCCCTAGGTAACCCATTTCAATGCTTCACCACTAGGGTGACCAGACGTCCCGATTTTATCGGGACTGTCCCGATATTTCCTTGTTTGTCCCGCGTCCCGACCGACATGCGGTCGGGACACTGGACAAACAAGGAAATGCCCCAGAGCCTAGAGCCCGGAAGTGCTCGCACCCCCCCCCCCCGCCCCGCCCCCGCCCCCTCCTCCCCCGATTGGCTCCCTCCCCGAATCCCCGCCTCTTCCCCGGGCTCACCATTCCCCCTCCCTCCACAAGCGCTGGAGGGAGGCCTGGGAGACGCAGGGGAAGCGCGGGGCCGGGGTGAGTAACAGTCCGGCCTGGCCCCGAGCAGGCAGGACTCAGTTGGGTGGTAGGGCGAGGAGGGGGGCGGCCCGCGGGGCCAGGCGGCGGCTGTTCTCACCCCCGGGCAGCGGGACTCGGGAGCAGCCGCTGCTGCAGCTCCCACTGCCGCGGGGGAGGAAGCGGCCATGGCGCTCCGCGGCTGCGGCGCCTCCGAACCCCCCGAGCCGGGGCCTGCTGCGGGGACCCAGCAGCGCGCACGCTGGGCCCAGCCCCTGGCCAGTCGCGTCTGGGCTGCTGCCCAGCTGGTGCTATCCCGCGGCGGCCCCGGGGCGGAGGCATCGGCAGCCCAGCCCCGTTCGTTCCCCTGCGGGACGGGGGGGCTGGGGCCTGCTGCCCCCACTCCGGGGCTGCCGCGGGATAGCACCAGCTGGGCAGCAGCCCAGACGCGACTGGCCAGGGGCTGAGCCCAGCGTGCGCGCTGCTGGGTCCCCGCAGCAGGCCCCGGCTCGGGGGGTTCGGGGGCGCCAGAGCTGCAGCCGCGGAGCGCCATGGCCGCTTCCTGCCCCCGCGGCAGTGGGAGCTGCAGCAGCGGCTGCTCCCGAGTCCCGCTGGCCAGGGGTGAGAACAGCCGCCGCCTGGCCCCGCGGGCCGCCCCCCTCCTCGCCCTACCACCCAACTGAGTCCTGCCTGCAAGGGACCAGGCCGGACTGTTACTCACCCCGGCCCCGCGCTTCCCCTGAGTCTCCCGGGCCTCCCTCCAGGCTTGCGGAGGAAGGTGGTTTTTTTTGTTTGTTTGGGGGGTTTTTGGCCCCGTCCCCGCCACACACACCCCCGCGTCACCCCCCCCTCCCCCCGTGTCCCGATATTTGTCTTGGGTGATCTGGTCACCCTATTCACCACCCTCCTAGTGAAATAGTGTTCCCTAATATCCAACCTAGACCTCCCCCACTGCAACTTGAGACCATTACTCTTGTTCTGTCATCTGCCACCACTGAGAACAGCCGAGCTCCATCCTCTTTGGAACCCCCCTTCAGGTAGTTGAAGGCTGCTATCAAATCCCCCCTCACTCTTCTCTTCTGCAGGCTAAATAACCCCAATTCCCTCAGCCTCTTCACGTAAGTCATGTGCCCCAGCCCCCTAATCATTTTCGTTGCCCTCCGCTGGACTCTCTCCAATTTGTCCACATCCCTTCTGTAGTGGAGGGACAAAAGCTGGACACAGTACTCCAGACGTGGCCTCACCAGTGGCAAATAGAGGGGAATAATCACATCCCTCGATCTGCTGGCAATGCTCCTACTAATACAGCCCAATATGTCGTTGGCCTTCTTGGCAACAAGGGCACACTGTCGACTCATATCCAGCTTATCGTCCACTGTAACCCCTAGGTCCTTTTCTGCAGAACTGCTGCCTAGCCACTCGGTCCCTAGTCTGTAGCAGTGAATGGAATTCTTCCGTCCTAAGTGCAGGATTCTGCACTTGTCCTTGTCGAACCTCATTAGATTTCTTTTGGCACAATCCTCCAATTACTCTAGGTCACTCTGGTGTGCAACAGACTGGCTCTCCTTGCCATGCACCACGTAAGGTCTTGCAGGTCCAAGGCCACAATGTATGTTCATTGTTATTATAGCCATGTGTACATTGCACTCAGTGGTAGATTGGCCACTGGGCCAATGGGGCCCGTGCCCAGGGTCTCCAGCCAATTGGGGCCCTCCGGAAAAATGGGCACCCCAGCACTCCAACCCACTCTGCCTGCCCAGTGCTCCTGCCGGGGAGTGGGATCCAGACACGGGGGCTGGCCCGGTCCACCCCACCAGCATGCTGGCCAGGCAGCAGGGGCAGCCCCCATGCCCACATGCTCCAACCTCACTCCCTAGCAGTAGTGCCAGGCAAGTGGAGTGGGGGAAGCCCCCAGGAGTGCTGGGCAGGGCACCTCCCCTTTGCAGAACTTACACTGCACACTAATGCTGTGCTGTAGTTAAGAGCTCCTCCTGGGAGCTCCCACACCTCCTGTATGAAACTCAGGGGCAGTTCCCACCCCCACAATTGGCACCCCTTCTCTGGGTCTCCCACATCCTAAGGGAGTACTCCAGGGCCATCCCTACCTATATGCAAAATACGCAGCTGCGTAGGGCACCAGGAAATTTGGTGCTCCAATCCCTGCCCCGCCTCTTCCCCACATGGCCCCGGCCCCTGCCCCCACTCCACCCCTTCCCCCAACCCCCCGCCCTGCTCTGCCCCCACCCCTTCCCGCCTCTACTCTGCCCTAGTCCCATCCCCACTCCATCCCTTCCCCAAAGCCCCACCATGCTCTGCCCCCACCCCTTCCCGCCTCTACTCTGCCCTAGCCCCACCCCCACTCCATCCCTTCCCCAAAGTCCCACCCTGCTCTCCTCCCACCCCTTCCTGCCCCTATTCTGCCGCAGCCCCGCCCCCACTTCCCTGAGCTCTGCAGCAGGGCCGGGCCTGCACTCACCGGTGGCGGGAAGTGAGCAACCCGGCACCAGCCGCACCCCCGGTGAGTGCTGGGGGGTGGTTCCCTCCTGCCCCCCATCTCCCCACGGAGGCCTGGGGCCCCAAATCCCCCACCCTGTGGAGGCTACGTAGGGCCTGAGAATAGCTAGGGATGGCCCTGGAGTGCTCTGACCACTGGACTAAGAAGAGCACCTCCTCCAGATGGATTTTGAATGGTACCTGATTAATAGGTAGCCTCTGAGCATGCCTGCAATTTTGGGCCCCACATGCAACATAGGCAGCCAATTGCCCATCTTCCCCTGGTTTGTGAATTGCTCTGGGGCATAGGTGGGAGACACATGGCTCTGGGGCATAGGCATCCAGACATGTGGCATGGGACAGCCGTTCATGGGCCCAAGAACCAGGCGCTCTGAGTGGGAAGTTAGTCACTACGTGAGGCTAGGTGATAGGCAGGAGTTCTGTGGAGCTCAGGGGAGCTGAGTACAGGGACTTAGGTATCTAACTCTGGAGTCTAGGTGCCCACCTGCTTCGTGGCCCCTGCCCTAAGGGACTTGCCTACAGTTACCCAGGGAGCCTGGGGCAGAGCAGGGAACAGCACTACAGTCTCCCAGGCTAGCACGCTAGCCAGTGACCAGCCTTCCTCTCCTGTGCATTGGGCAGCATTTTCCCTTTGCTGTGCATTTTTGTAATTATTTCAATAAAATGGAAAGTTACTGAATGATTGAATCCTGCATCCCTGCAAGTGTGTGCTGCACATTTCACTGCTGCTCAAACGTTCAGTTTAAAGGGCCATGCAGTAGTGAAAGCCTATGTCACAAAAGTAAGGGGCTGGTGATGCTGAGCTCCCTTCCAATGCCTAGAGGGAGGGTAATGAGGCTGGTCTCATTAGGCTTTAAAAGGCAGTGTTTGGGGTTAGATAGGGGCTCAGCTCCTGGGTAACTTCCAGGACCTACGGCAGGGGTCTCAAAGTCCTGCCCTGGAGGCCATCTGCGGCCTGAGAACCTCCCCCCTGTGGCCCAGCCCACGGAGGAGAGATGCAGGCAGATACGCTGCTGGGAATCTTAACTACAGGCGCCGCTCCCCACAGCTCCCATTGGCTGGGGGAGAGGGAGAGAGATATCATCACTAGTTTTTTTTTTTTTCAAAGGGTCAAAAGAAGGGAGCCTGACGGGGACACCGAGGAGAGAACCCCGGACAGCACCCACTGCTCCTCGAAGGCCTCAAGGGAGCCAGTGGACGCCGCCCAGAGGAACTCTGCCCGGATACGTGAACGGACAGAGGATCGGAAACAGGCCCCACAGTCACAGGGGTCTCCATTGGCCAAGCTCCTCTCCCTGGTTTTCTAGATGGCCGTTTTAGTCAGGGCCAGGAGGAGATTGACCAGGAGACCCCGCGACTTTGTGGGGCCACGGACAGGGAGTGGGTAGAGAAGGAGGTGAAAGGAAAAGTGCAGCCAGAAACGTAACAGAATATTCGTGAGGAGCTGGTATAGGGGCTGCAACCTCACGCACTCCAAGTAAACATGTGCCAGGGTCTCCCTCACGCCACAGAAGGGGCAGGTGTCTGGGACAGGGGTAAACCGCGCCAAATACACGCCCGTGCTCACAGCCCCATGAAGGAGCAGCAACCCGGCGGGCCTCGGGAGCAGGGTGGAATATAGGCTGGCCCACCAGGGCTTCTCACCCTCTAGAGGTGGCAGGAGGTCCCGCCGCTTTGTGTCAGGGCGAGACACGAGGGTGAGGAAGTGAAGGGTGTGGAGCACGAGCGTGTATAGATGCTTCCGTGGCGCGGTCTGAAAGCAGGCCGGCTGCAAGTCATGTAGCCGGCTCACGGAGAAGGGGCAGGGGGGCCAGTTGGGTCCACAGGCAGTGGTGAGCTGGAGCCAGTTCCCATCGGTTCGCGCGAACCGGTTGTTAAATTTAGAATCCCTTTTAGAACCGGTTGTCTGGTTCTAAAAGGGCTTTTAAATTTAACAAAAGCTCCAGCAGCTCCCTGCCCTGCCCCCGGCCCCAGCTCACCTGGCTCCGGCTCCGCCTCTGCCTCTTCCCCTGAAGGCTCCTCGTCCCGGCTTCCCGTGAATCAGCTGTTAGCGCGGGAAGCCTAGGAGGGCTGAGAAGGAAGCAGCAGCTTCCTGCAGGTGAGCTGAGGCAGGGGGCGCGAGGAGGGCTCCAGGTGCCATGCGGCTCCGGGCGGCCCCGGCCCGGCCCCCGGCTCCGGCCTGGCCCCCGATTCCGGCGCCAGCCCCCGCCTTCGGGCCAGCCCCCGACTCCGGGCCGGCCAGTGGCTCCGGGCTGGCCAGCGGCTCCAGCCCCCGGCCCTGACTCCGGGCCAGCCCCCGCCTTCGGGCCAGCCCAGCCAGCAGCTCCGGCCCGGCCCGCAGCCCCAACTCCGGGCCGGCTCCGGCCTGGCCCCTGGTTCTGGGCTGGGCCCCGACTCTGGGACGGCCCGCAGTTCCGGCCAGGCCCCCAACTCCGGCCAGGCACCCAACTCCATCCCGGAACCCGCGGCTCCCGGCACTGACTCCGGGCAGCGCGGTAAGGGGGGGCAGGGAGCAGGGAGGGGGTGATAGAGGGCG
This sequence comes from Chrysemys picta bellii, assembly GCF_011386835.1. Lineage (NCBI taxonomy): Eukaryota > Metazoa > Chordata > Testudines > Emydidae > Chrysemys > Chrysemys picta. Next base: position 2,881,861 of record NC_088795.1, read on the forward strand.
GGGGGGTGGATTAGGGTCGGGACTCGGGGCGGTCAGAGGGCAGGGAACAGGGGAATTGAATGGGGGCAAGAGTCCTGGGGGGGCAGTCAGGAAGGAGCAGGGGTGTTGGATGGGGCGGTGGGGGACAGTCAGGGGCTGGGGTTCCGGGGGTGGTCAGGGGACCGGGAGAAGGGGTGGTTGGATGGGGCAGGGGTCCCGCGGGGCCATCAGGAATGAGAAGAGGGGTTGGATGGGGCGGCAGGGGGCAGTTAGGGGACAGGGAATGGGGGTGGATGGGGCAGGGGTCCTGGGGGTGGGGTGTCAAGGAACGTGGGGGGTTGGATGGGACAGGAGTTGGATGGGGGTGGGGGGGGCACAACACCCTCGTGGGTGAGGAGGAGGGAACCAGTTGTTAATATTTTGGCAGCTCATCACTGTCCACAGGCCAGGAGCCCGATGAAAAGGTCCAGAGGGCCTGGGGTGGAGGGTGGGCGGGGCGTGCCCTTGTGCAGGACCCGGTTGAGGTAGGCCCGAGCTGGGGGCAGCAAAGCGGCCCTCACCTCCTGAAGTACGCGCTGGGGAGTACAAGGCCTAGAGAGCCCCATACGCCGAGTGACCGTCAGGGGCTCCGGCCAGTCTCCCCAGTCGTAATCCAGGAGGTCTCCAACTCTGGTAACTTCTGCCAGGATCAACCTCTGGCGCACCGAGGGGCACTCCGCCACCTGCACGCGGAGCTGGGGATTGTGTAGCAGGGGCTCCGTGATCTGCCCCCTCTGTGGCCGCTACATACCTGGACGCTGAGAACAGTTTCCAGGTCCGGAGGAGGTCCTGGTAGAAGACTGGCAGCCTGGAGAAGTCTCGCGGAAGACCTCTCGGATCGAGATAAAGGAGCTGCCGGTCGTATCGGAGCCCTCGGAAGCAGCGTAGGAAGGCGTGTGCCAGTACTCTCCACGCTGGACTAGATGCTGGGCAGAGTCAGCCATGGAGGCAGCATCATTAGTTGCCAGGCAGAGTCAGCCATAGAGGCACCGTCACTTTTTTCTACAAGGAATACAAGTTAAAATACCGAATACAACTATCTGATGCACATCTTGCTGCAATCCTGAAGGTTTCAACTGCTCAGTCACTGAGGCCAAACATCAACAAACTGACAGAACTGAAGTGTTGCCAGGTGTCTGGCAAACACTAAAAACTCTGGCAGGTGAAGAATTGTATAAAGTTGTATGACAGTTTTATTATTTCTAAGAAATTTGAAATAAAAAATACAATATAAACTTTTCTTTTCTGAACACCATCTTCAGTGATATTATTGGCCCGCTGGGAGGATTTGAGGACTGGCACTGGCCCTAAGGTAAATTGAGTTTGAGACCTCTGACCTCGGGGAAGCATGATATAGAGGATGACAGACTCTGTAGTTGGCCTACTTCTGAGGCTGCTGGTGCAGTGTACCTTGAAAAAACAGGGTGGCATGTTTCTAAATTAAATCCCACAGGGACTCTGAAATGAAATGGGCTAATGAACATAAGAACATAACATAAGAACATAAGAATGGCCGTACCGGGTCAGACCAAAGGTCCATCTAGCCCAGTATCCTGTCTACCAACAGTGGCCAATGCCAGGTGCCCCAGAAGGAGTGAACCTAACAGGCAATGATCAAGTGATCCAGCCATCCATCTCCATCCTCTGACAAACAGAGGCTAGGGACACCATTCCTTACCCATCCTGGCTAATACCCATTAATGGACCATGAATTTATCCAGTTCTCTTTTAACCCTGTTATAGTCCTAGCCTTCACAACCTCCTCAGGTAAGGAGTTCCACAAGTTGACTGTGCACTGCGTAAAGAAAAACTTCCTTGTATTTGTTTTTAACCTGCTGCCTATTAATTTCATTTGGTGACCCCTAGTTCTTGTATTATGGGAATTAGTAAATAACTTTTCCTTATCCACTTTCTCCACATCATTCATGATTTTATATACTTCTATCATATCCCCCCTTAATCTCCTCTTTTCCAAGCTGAAGAGTCCTAGCCTCTTTAATCTCTCCTCATATGGGACCCGTTCCAAACCCCTAATCATTTTAGTTGCCCTTTTCTGAACCTTTTCTAGTGCCAATATATCTTTTTTGAGATGAGGAGACCACATCTGTATGCAGTATTTGAGATGTGGGCGTACCATTGATTTATATAAAGGCAATAATATATTCTCAGTCTTATTCTCTATCCCCTTTTTAATGATTCCTAACATCCTGTTTGCTTTTTTGACTGCCTCTGCACACTGCGTGGACATCTTCAGAGAACTATCCACGATGACTCCAAGATCTTTTTCCTGACTCGTTGTAGCTCAATTAGCTCCCATCATATTGTATGTATAGTTGGGGTTATTTTTTCCAATGTGCATTACTTTACATTTATCCACATTAAATTTCATTTGCCATTTTGTTGCCCAATCACTTAGTTTTGTGAGATCTTTTTGAAGTTCTTCACAGTCTGCTTTGGTCTTAACTATCTTGAGCAGTTTAGTATCATCTGCAAACTTTGCCACCTCACTGTTTACCCCTTTCTCCAGACCATTTATGAATAAGTCGAATAGGATTGGTCCAAGGACTGACCCTTGGGGAACACCACTAGTTACCCCCCTCCATTCTGAGAATTTACCATTAATTCCTACCCTTTGTTCCCTGTCTTTTAACCAGTTCTCAGTCCATGAAAGGACCTTCCCTTTTATCCCATGACAGCTTAATTTACATAAGAGCCTTTGGTGAGGGACCTTGTCAAAGGCTTTCTGGAAATCTAAGTACACTATGTCCACTGGATCCCCCTTGGCCACATATTTGTTGACCCTTTCAAAGAACTCTAATAGATTAGTAAGACATGATTTCCCTTTACAGAAACCATGTTGACTATTGCTCAACAGTTTGTGTTTTTCTATGTGTCTGACAATTTTATTCTTAACTATTGTTTCGACTAATTTGCCCAGTTCCGACGTTAGACTTACCAATCTGTAATTGCTGGGATCACCTCTAGAGCCCTTTTTAAATATTGGTGTTACATTAGCTAACTTCCAGTCATTGGGGGTACAGAAGCCAATTTAAAGGACAGGTTACAAACCTTAGTTAATAGTTCCGCAACTTCACATTTGAGTTCTTTCAGAACTCTTGGGTGAATGCCATCTGGTCCCGGTGACTTGTTAATGTTGAGTTTATCAATTAATTCCAAACCTCCTCTAGTGACACTTCAATCTGTGACAGTTCCTCAGATTTGTCACCTACAAAAGCCGGCTCAGGTTTGGGAATCTCCCTAACATCCTCAGCCGTGAAGACTGAAGCAAAGAATCCATTTAGTTTCTCCGCAATGACTTTATCGTCTTTAAGCACTCCTTTTGTATCTCGATCATCAAGGGGCTCCACTGGTTGTTTAGCAGGCTTCCTGCTTCTGATGTACTTAAAAAACATCTTGTTATTACCTTTGGAGTTTTTGGCTAGCCGTTCTTCAAACTCCTCTTTGGCTTTTCTTATTACATTCTTGCACTTGATTTGGCAGTGTTTATGCTCCTTTCTATTTGCCTCACTAGGATTTGACTTCCACTTTTTAAAGGAAGTCTTTTTATCTCTCACTGCTTCTTTTACATGGTTGTTAAGCCATGGTCGCTCTTTTTTTAGTTCTTTTACTGTGTTTCTTAATTTGGGGTATACATTGAAGTTGGGCCTCTATTATGGTGTCCTTAAAAAGTGCCCATGCAGCTTACAGGGATTTCACTTTAGTTACTGTACTTTTTAACTTCTGTTTAACTAACCCCCTCATTTTTGCATAGTTCCCCCTTTTGAAATTAAATGCCACAGTGTTGGGCTGTTGAGATGTTCTTCCCTCCACAGGGATGTTGAATGCTATTGTATTATGGTCACTATTTCCAAGCAGTCCTGTTATAGTTACCTCTTGGACCAGCTCCTGCGCTCCACTCAGGACTAAATCTAGAGTTGCCTCTCCCCTTGTGGGTTCCCGTACCAGCTGCTCCATGAAGCAGTCATTTAAAGTATCGAGAAATTTTATCTCTGCATTTCGTCCTGAAGTGAAATGTTCCCAGTCAATATGGGGATAATTGAAATCCTCCACTGTTATTGAGTTCTTAATTTTGATAGCCTTTCTAATTTCCCTTAGCATTTCATCATCACTATCACTGTCCTGGTCAGGTGGTCGATAATAGATCCCTAATGTTATATTCTTATTAGAGCATGAAATTTCTATCCATAGAGATTCTATGGAACATGTGGATTCACTTCAGATTTTTACTTCATTTGATTCTACATTTTCTTTCACATATAGTGCCACTCCCCCACCCCGCATGACCTGTTCTGTCCTTCCGATATATTTTGTACCCCGGAATGATTGTGTCCCATTGATTGTCCTCAGTCCACCAGGTTTCTGTGATGCCTATTATATCAATATCCTCCTTTATCACGAGGCACTCTAGTTCACCCATCTTATTATTTAGACTTCTAGCATTTGTGTACAAGCACTTTAAAAACTTGTCACTGTTTATTTGTCTGCCCTTTTCTGATGTGTCAGATTCTTTTTTATGTGAATGTTTCTCGTCTGATCTGGCCCTTACATTATCCTCTTCCATCCTCTGCTCCTGACTATAACCTGGAGATTCTCTGTCATTAGACTCTCCCCTAAGAGAAGTCTCTGTCCGATCCACATGCTCCTCTGCAGCAGTCGGCTTTCCCCCATCTCCTAGTTTAAAAACTGCTCTGCAACCTTTTTAATGTTAAGTGCCAGCAGTCTGGTTCCACTTTGGTTTAGGTGGAGCCCATCCTTCCTGTATAGGCTCCCCCCATTCCAGAAGTTTCCAGTTTTGGGCCCCACACTACAAGAAGGATGTGGAAAAATTGGAAAGAGTCCAGCGGAGGGCAACAAAAATGATTAGGGGGCTGGAGCACATGACTTATGAGGAGAGGCTGAGAGAACTGGGATTGTTTAGTCTCCAGAAGAGAAGAATGAGGGGGGATTTGATAGCAGCCTTCAACTACCTGAAGGGGGGTTCCAAAGAGGATGGAGCTCGGCTGTTCTCAGTGGTGGCAGATGACAGAACAAGGAGCAATGGTCTCAAGTTGCGGTGGGGGAGGTCCAGGTTGGATATCAGGAAAAACTATTTCACTAGGAGGGTGGTGAAACACTGGAATGCGTTACCTAGGGAGGTGGTGGAGTCTCCTTCCTTGGAGGTTTTTAAGGCCCGGCTTGACAAAGCCCTGGCTGGGATGATTTAGCTGGGAATTGGTCCTGCTTTGAGCAGGGGGTTGGACTAGATGACCTCTTGAGGTCCCTTCCAACTCTGATATTCTATGATTCTATGATTCTATGATTCTAAGTTTCCCCAGTTCCTAATGAATGTAAACCCCTCCTCTCTACACCATCGTCTCATCCACGCATTGAGACTCTGAAGCTCTGCCTGCCTACCTGGCCCTGCACGTGGAACTGGGAGCATTTCTGAGAATGCCACCATAGAGGTCCTGGATTTCAGTCTCTTCCCTAACAGCCTAAATTTGGCCTTCAGGACATCTCTCCTACTTTTCCCTATGTCATTGGTACCTACATGTACCACGACCACCGGCTCCTCCCCAGCACTACACATAAGTCTGTCTAGATGCCTCGAGAGATCCGCAACCTTCGCACCAGGCAGGCAAGTCACCATACGGTTCTCCTGGTCATCACAAACCCAGCTATGCCTAAATGTCTTGCTAGGTCAACACTGTGGTCACCTGGGCCCTGGTGAACCTACTGGGGGTCCCGCAGGCTTCCTCTTGATTTCTTTGAATTTGATCTCAGCACTTATCTAGCAGTAAGAGACTTCTAGATCTGCTCCTATCAACACTATCCTTTTAGCTGGTAGATTATGCTTGTGAAATTGTAATTTATTTCTTCAGGAGTCAGGTCATAACAATGGCTGTGTGTGCTACTAGAAGTTAATTAAAAACACATATCCATGGAAAGAGTGCAGCTTTTTATCCCTGAATGTTAAAAGCTCTAATGTAGCTGAGTCTCTTCATTGGCAGCTACCAAGCTAGAGTGGGCTAGCCCTGAATGGGTGCCCATGGAAGGGGAAGGGTGCAAGACCTCTTAACCCAAAAGCCACGTAAGGGGCAGCCACATCTCAGATCTTGCTTTCCTGATGTATGAGCACTGGGGATGTCTGATTGTGCCAGCAGTGCTAGATATCTCTAAAAGAATGGGATGGGCTGTGTGCTGGGGAGAACATCTGCTGTGTCTCTTCCAGGAGTGTTAAGGTCCCACACTGACATACACCTTCCACAGGCAGTGCCAGACTGGATCAGAACTGTGGTCCATCTAGTCTCTGGTAGTAACCAGCAACAGATGCTTCACAGGAAGGTGCAAGACAACCCTTTGTCTTACTATTAAGATTTTAAACTCTTCAGGCAGAGACTCTCTCTTAATATGTGTAATACAGTCCCTGCAACAATTGGGCTTCAAATAAATAACCATCATAATAGTGTCTCTGTTAGATACTGTAACATTAATTGGGAAAGATGTTTACTAAGAATCCTGCAATGAGCTGTCTGGGGGTGGGATTGCTGCACCCACAGGGAGTTCACTCCAGGATTGGGGCCTTGGTGTGTTTGGGGAGGGGGAAGGGGGAAGACGCCATGCAATGATCAGATCCACAAATGTGCGAGGGCTCCTCTCTCCCTGTTCATCCCCTACCACCAAAACATTCTAGACAGGCCACTCTTGTGAGTTCACAGCCCAAAAAAGCCTTTCCTTTCAGTTAAAAGGCAATTGGTTGGTTTGTCCCTTTTCATTTATATTTAGGCTTGTTATAAAAATTTACATATAATATACTTGTTAAACATGAACAATAACAATAGTCATTTTCAAATCCATCCTAGCTAACATGTCAGTACTCCTTGCAGTGTATAGTTCTGAGCTTCTCCCCCTCACCCCACCTCACCTCACCTACCTATGGGCTGGATTCTAATCTCACAGCAGTGTAAATTAGGAATAATTCCATTTGAAGTCAACTGAGTTACACTGGTTTCAGTGGTTAAGTGATGTGCTGCTCTCCTTCACCTCCCAGGCAAATAAGTATTCCAGGAATTCACATTAATGATGTGGTGCACCTGAACTTCCATGGAATAGAGAGGAAAGAGGTGTCAAGATGTGAATTGTTTGCTTGAGTACTGAAGCAGAACTGGCATCTTCTACAGAAAATGACTCACTGTTTCTGGGTACCATTGGACACAGTTAAGGGGACAATACACTGGTTGCCCAGAAAGAAGGATGAAGATCCTTATCTAGGCCATCTTATTTCAAGTGAATCCAAAATAAACCTGTTTGTTGAAGGATACAAAGAGGGGGCAGGGGAAAACTAATGAGACTGTGCTGGCCAGGGCCAGCTCCAGGTTTTTTGCCGCCCCAAGCAAAAAAAAAGGGGCCGGAGTGCCACCGCCGAAGCAAAAAAAAGCTGGAGTGCCACCCCTTGAAAAGTGCTACCCCAAAGGGCTCTTTAAAAATGCCACCCCAAGCACATGCTTGGAACGCTGGTGCCTAGAGCCGGCCCTGGTGCTAGCTTTAAAACAAAATATGTATAAAGTGCTTTTGGAGTAAGAATTCACTCTTGTCTCTTGTTTCAACTGCTGTGAAATGGGATCTGCAGGTGCTTTGGTAAATAGATCAAATGGTTTTCTAGTTCCTTATAACTTCCATAACTATCTTTAAATCCTTGAAATCCTAAACTATAATTGCACAACATCAGTGGTATGAATTGCAGCGGGTATCAATTCAGCAACAACTGCACTGTAGGGACACACTTTCCATCTTCTGCAGAGGTAAAGACACAGCAGTGGGCTTGTCAACACTGGTTTTGCCTGAAGTTAATTGACTGCTAAAACTGATCTAGGGTAAAGCAAATCTGTGTCCCCCGGAACAAATGTTTAATTACTAAACAACTAACTGAAGGCTCAATGTAGACATTTCCCAAGGCTGTGCTATACTGTACTATAAGTACGTTTAGCCTCCTTTAGCTACACTCCCCCTAATGTGGTCCTACATCTTCAGGGCAAACCTGCATGTCAAAGCACGTTTGACTCTACGGGCATGGCTGCACTCGCAGATGTAGAGAGCTTTGAGTTAAACCAGCCTTCATAAAGTGCAGTAGGGAAAGCGCTGCAGTCTGTCCACACTGACAGCTGACAGTGCACTGGCGTGACCACATTAGCATCTCTTGCAATGGCCACAGAGAGCAGTGCATTGTGGTAGCTATCCCAGCATGCAAGTGGCTGCAACATGCTTTTCAAATGAGGTGGGTGGGGTGGAGTGTGACAGGGAGTGTGTTGTGTGTATGTGGGGGGAAGAGAGTGTGGGGTTTTGGGGGGCTGAGAGCATATCAGCATGCTGTCTTGTAAGTTCAGACAGCAACAGACCCTCCTCCCCCCCACCTCTCTCTCTCACACAGCATTCCACAGTAATGGTTGCTTTGTCTCGGAGCAGATAAGCAGCCGGCTGTCAGAAACGGAGCTTTCAAAGGGCATCTCAGCATGCCTGCAGTGAATCCAAAACAATGACAAGAGTGGCCACTTGACTTAAGGGGATTATGGGATGTTTCCGGAGGCTGATCAGAGCGCAGTAATACAACACCTTGTTCACACTGATGCCCGGGCGTTTTAGCCGATGTGCACCAACGGTTAATCTTCTCGCTGAGGTGGAGTACCAGGAGCGCTCTAGCCCCGGAGGTAGAGTGCTCTGCGTGCCTTGCCAGTGTGGACGAGGAGTGAGCTAGGGCACCCGGAGCTGCTTTAATGCTCTCTAACTCGCAAGTGTAGCCAAGCCCTACTACTCTTTCTAATGTAGCGCTGTAAGGTGCTTGCTTAATTGCTCGTTTATATCCCCTAATTTAGTTAAGATTATCTTTTTATTGGGTGTAAATGTTGTGCAATAGAAAGAGTAGCTCTCCTGTGTTCATAGCAGGCTTGGAAAGCGAGGTTTCCCCTCCCCAACTCCTCACTCCAGCACCCCTTTCTTGGAGAAGCTGCAGGAATTAGTGTTTGATCGATCAGATAACAAAGGGCGAAGGGGGCGGGGGGAAGCGAACTAAGCCTGGCCACGTTCATTGTGAAAGGTGAAATGGAAACTCCAGAAGCGAAGTGCTGGGAGGGAGATGCTAGACGAGGGGAGCCCGCTGAGATAAGGTAGCTGGCACTGGCAGGTGACTGCGCTGCACGGGAATAATGCCAAGTTAGGCGGCGGCACGGGTCAGTCTGTCGCAGTGCCTCTTCCTAGGCGTCTGCCCTTCTCCCAGGAGTTTTGGGCTTCTCCCTGGAGGGGTCCCCATGGATCCCTCAGGCTGGCCCTTCCCCCTCGGTTATCCCACTTCGCCCAGCCCTCGTGGGGGCGTCTCTCCCCGCTCCAACCCCTGGCTGCAGGAGGGGGCCCACACCCAGGGGATCGCTCTGTTCCTCTGGGCAGCTCACCCCCAGCCCATGGTGGGTGGGCTGTGTCTGTGGGGGAGGAGCTGCACACTCCCGGTCCCTTGGCGTGGGGGGGGGGGGGGCGGGCTGTGTCTGGGGGGAGGGGCTGCCCCACTCCAGCCCGGGGTGGGGGTGTCTGGGGGGAGAGGCTGCCCCACTCCAGCCCGGGGGGGCGTGTCTGGGGGAAGGGGCTGCCCCACTCCAGCCCAGCGGGAGAGGGGGCTGTGTCTGGGGGAAGGGGCTGCCCATTCCGGGCCCTGGGCAGGGGGTGTGTGCCTGAGGGGAGGGGCTGCCCCACTCCAGCCCGGGGGGGAGGGGCTGCCCATTCCGGGCCCTGGGCGGGGGGGGGGGGGTGCCTGGGGGGAGGGGCTGCCCCACTCCAGCCCAGCGAGGGGCTGGTGTCCCGGGGCTGCTCCGCAAAGCACCAGCAGGGGCTGTGCTCACGAGCTAGGCTGCTGCAGGTCACGCGGAAACTCCGCTCCCATTGGCTGGCAGATCGGGTTCGGCGCGCTCCCATTGGCTGCGGCGGGGATGGTCTGGGCCGGCCGGAGCTCGGGGGCTGAGTGCCGCGACGCGGTTGCGCCCCGCCCCCGCCATCCTGCGCCTCGTTCGGCAGCCTCGGGCCGCCGCCGGACCCGGGCTGAGCGCGCTCCGCCGGACCCATGCGCCGCGCCAGGTAGGGAGCCCGCGGGCCGGGCCAGTCCCGCCCTGTGCGGGGAGCTCCGCGGCCGGACCCCGCCCCCGTTCCGGTCCCTCCTGGGGCGGCCTCGCAGCCCTGCCGGGGGGGGCGTGGGGAGCCCGCGGGCCATGGGGACCCCAGGGAACGGGCGAGCCTGGCAAAGCCTGAGCGTGGCCCCGGGTCCCTGAACCCGGCAGCGACAGGGGAGCTCGGGCCTCCCGAGCCCGGGTCCCGCGGGCCTCCCCGCCACAGCGGCGGCCTTTCGTGCACCGCCCGCCCCGGGAGCCGCTCGCGCCGCTGGGCAGCGTTAACCCCCCAGCCCCTTGCGCGCCGCGGCTCCACACCTGCGGCCGCGCGCCCCTGCCAGCCCCCGCGGACATCTGCTGGGCAGCGCCGCTCGCGGTCGGCAAGTCCTAGTTCCGCTGAGCTGAAATGGCTTAGATGTGAACCCTCGCAAACCAGTTCGGAAGGGAAATCACTTGGCCTTGTATACGTGGCTGCTGTAAGTAGCCCTTGTAATATGGCAACCCATGAGGAATTTGCCCAATTCGAGTATTTAGGCTTGAGAACAAGGCAATTTTTCTTCAACTACAGTATCTAGAGGAATGGAGAAACCGGTTTTTTTAGAGCACTTGTATGCTTTAGTCCAGGGGTCTGCTACCTTTCAGAAGTGGTGTGCGAATCTTCATTTATTCACTCTCATTTAAGGTTTTGTGTGCCAGTAATAATGTTTTTAGAAGGTCTCTTTCGATAAGTCTATAATATAGAACTAAACTATTGTTGTATGTAAAGTAAATAAGGTTTTAAAAATGTTTAAGAAGCTACATTTAAAATTAAATTAAAATGCAGAGCCCCCCAGACCGGTGGCCAGGACCCAGGCAGTGTGAGTGCCACTGAAAATCAGTTCCCGTGCCACCTTTGGCACGCATGCCATAGGTTTCCTACCCCTGCTTTAGTCTGATTTCCAAGGTGTGGAGCAACCTTGGGTCACAGCAATGGCAGTTTCCAAATTATAGGCAATTGATCTCTACTGTGGGGACAGTTGATTCTGCCAGATTCACTCCCACAGTAGCAGATGGGTTTTAGGGAAGGTGATGTGCCAGTTCCAGCAACCCTCGGATTCCACAGACTTGGGGTAGGTCTATACTTACCTCCAGGTCCGGTGGTAAACGATCGATCTTCTGGGATCGATCCCGGAAGTGCTCACCATCGACGCCGGTGCTCCTGCTCCACGAGAGGAGTACGCGGAGTCGACGGGGGAGCCTGCCTGCCGCGTCTGGACCCGCAGTAAGTTCGAACTAAAGTACTTCTACTTCAGCTACGTTATTCACTTAGCTGAAGTTGCGTATCTTAGTTCGAAGTGTGGGGTTAGTGTGGACCAGGCCTTAGAGAATTGAAGAAATGCAGAGCTGGAAGGGGCCTTGAGAGAGCATCTCGTCCAGCCCCCTGTGCTGGGGCAGGGCCATTTATAATTACACTTTCCCTGACAGGCGTTCACTTCTTTGATTCTTTTGATTTGGGTTCAGATCTAAGTATGGAACTTAGACTTGTGTCAACTGTTTGATCTAGTAGTGCATGTCCATTTGATCTGCCAGTAGCTTTTTATATTAATGGAGCTAACAGAACACTGGGCATCATTAAGAAAGGGATCGATAATAAGACATAAAATATCATGTTGCCTCTATAAATCCATGGTATGCTCACATCTTGAATACTGCGTGCATGGTCACCCAAAAAGATATATTGGAAAAGGTACAGAAAAGGGCAACAAAAATGATAATATGGAACAGCTTCCATATGAGGAGAGAGTAATAAGACTGGTACTTTTCAGCTTGGAAAAGAGACAACTAAGGGGGATATGATAACCGTCTATACAATCATAACTGGTGTGGCAAAAGTAAATAAGGAAGTGTTATTTACTCCTTCTCATAACACAAGTATTAGGGGTCACCAAATAAAATTAAGAGGCAGCAGGTTTAAAACAAACAAAAGGAAGTATTTTTTTCACACAACGCAGTCAACCTGTGGAATTCTTTGCCAGAGGATGTTGTGAAGGCCAAGACTATAACAGGGTTCAAAAAAGAACTAGATAAATTCATGGAAGATAAGTCCATCGATTGCTATTAGCCAGGGTGGGCAGGGATGGTGGCCGTAGCCTCTGTTTGCCAGAAGCTGGGAATGGGCGACAGGGATGGATCACTTGATGATTACCCATTCTGTTCATTCCCTCTGGGGCACCTGGCATTGGCCACTGTTGGAAGACTGGATACTGGGCTAGATAGACCTTTGGTTTGACCCAGTATGGCCGCTCTTATGTTCTACTGTTGCCTCTGTTGTAGGATCTTAAGGGATTCACTTTGTGGACTGCTCCTTCTGAGGCATCTGAAAGCGTGCTGGATTGCCATTGCATGTGGTGTCTTTGCAGGGTTTCACCTTGTTCCTGTTCTTGTGTGGAGTCACTGTTGATAGGGAGAAGTATTTGGAGGTCTGATCATCTATTGAGGGTCTGTGCTCTTTGCCAGAATGGCTTGTAACTTCTGGGTCTCACTAGATTCATCATTGTTCCCAGATGACACGGATGGTCTATGGTGTTTCATCTATGGCTAGCCAGGAGATATGCAGTCATTACTCGCTAGTGCAGACCTCCCAGTGATCAGATGCTTTGGTTACCGTCAAGCTTCACTGCTGTATTACATTCTGAATAGGACTAGTCCTCAGGCCTACGGGAAGACTACTGGTCTTCTCGAACACACCTGTCCCTCTCCGCCTCATTGCAGATAGGCATGCATGAACATAACACCCAGAGTCACTGCTCTGGCTTTCTGCTCACTTGCAGGTGGGCTTGTAGGTGGTGACAACCTTTAAAGACCTTGAATGGCTTTGAATTCTTATGTGAATTCTTCATTAGAATAGGTAAAGTGGATGAGAAGTACTTGCAATCACAATCTAAGGCTTTGTGTACACTACCACTTTTGTGGGTATAATTTTTATGTCATTTAGGGGTATTGATAAAAACACCCCTCTGAGCAACATAAGTTTCACCGACAAGTGCCGGTGGTGCAGCCAGCACTATGTCGGCAGGAGATGCTCTCCCACCAGCATAGCTAGAGCCGCTTGTTGGGGATGGTTTAATTATGTCGACGGGAGAGCTGTCTCCCGCTGGCATAGGGCGGTTACACAGAAGATCTTACAGGAGAGCAGCTGCATTGGTACAGCTGTGCCGCTCTAAGGTCTCTAGTGCAGACATGGCCCAAATTTCAGTAATTCTGTAATTCTGAGAGTTCCATCTTTTGAAAATCAATGCCTGTAAAGTCTCTGGGTGAAGTTCACCGACCTGTAGGCCACAATCCGAGATGCCATTTATTTTGTCCAGGATTTGATTTACTGTTTTTGTTTGTGTTGGTTCTTAATGACCTGTAACTGAAGCACCTCTGTTCCGGGGTGGTAAGTGCTGTAGAAACGAAGGTTATGTCTATACTACCTGCCGAATGAGGGGTGGTAGCTCCCGGCGATAAAGCGCTGTCTATACTGGCACTTTTCAGCGCTAAAACTTCTGTGTCTTTTCACATCCCTGTAAAGTTTTAGCGCTGAAAGTGGCAGTGTAGACACGGCCTCAGTAGTAAATTCCCCCCTTCATAGAAGGGGTGTCCCCACAGTCATTCTTCAAACTTTGAGACTCTAACCTGCATGCTGCCTCTGTTCAAACTGGCTTCTCCTAGACACGTCAGTAAAAGTTTTTCCAAAAAGTTCTGCAGGGCTGCTTGGCAGAGAAGTCAAAGTGGCGGTAGTGGGTTCTTTGGTGCCTGGGAGCCAAGAGTGCGTAGTGCATTGTCTGCATGGTCTCCTCCACTGCAGCAGTACAAGCGTGACAATTTCTGGCAGCAGTGTTGACATTGTGGACACACCCTGCCTATCCCCTTGTTACAGTGCTTCCTTTCTTGCAGATATAAAAGGGGTGTGGTTGCTTCTGATTACTCTGGTCCCTCTTCTGAGAGCTTAGTTTTTGCTGTGCATCAGTTGTTCATTGATAGTAGTAGGATTTTTAGCCTTGTTGGCCATTTAGTCTCTGTCAGGATGTGCTTGGAGCTCATCACGTGCAATTGTGAGCTTCATTTTACTGGCTTCATGTTATGCTGTACCTAGAATGGCATTCAGCCCATTGCCAGCTACCCTACCTACTGTTTGCCGATTTCCCATGAGGAGGGGCATATGTTGCACCATTGCTCTCCTACAGGTCGTTGACTAACATCACTGTAGGGCCAGACTCCCAGAAGAGCTCTGTTCCCATTTAGATACCTAAATAGTGGCTGGATTTTCCAAAGTAATTTATTTGTATTTGTGTTGCCCTGGTGCCTGGAGGTTTCTGAGATCAGGGCCCCATTATGCTGGACACTGTATATAGACATAGCGAGAGAGAGTTCCTGCCCTATAAGAGCTTACAATCTAAATGGGCCCTTCCAATAAATGAAGAGATGTTGGAGCAAGTGAAGGATTTGTGTCTAACTCTAGCTTCTGTACTAGCCACATCTAGGAGAGAGGTGCTATAGGTCCCAAGCCCTTGAGAAGGGTTTTCAGAACTTCTGTTCTCCTCTTGTTCCAGGCTCTCTGGTAGTTCCAGCTGCCCAAGAGAGGCCTAGACAATCTTCCCCTTTTCTGAGAGGATGAAAAGAGAAGGTATTTGAACTTCTCAAGAGACCATATGTATGCATCAATTGTACTTCAAGGCCTCGCCTATTCCTCTGTCAGCATAGCTGTGTCTACGCAAGGGCTTTTGTCAGCATAACTGGCTGTGTGATTTTGTTTGGTTGGTGTTTTTTTCCACACCCCGACCAACATAGATATGCCATCAAAACTTTGTTGTATATACCTGGCCCAAATGAAGACAGCTGATTGGTACTAGCATAATACTTCCTCACTTAGAATAAACTGCCTCCTCTTCTGGACCTAACAGACAGCATATAATATACCTGTAAAACTGTCTTCAACTGGTTTATTGTCAGTATGCTTTCAAGATGCTTGCTAATGTTTGATGTTATATTAGTGTGCTGCAGACAGCTAGCAGAGGAGGCTAACAAGTTAACAAACCTTATTTTTGGATCTGTACCAATATCATCAGAGGTTGTTGACAAACATGGATTTAAACAGTTTTGTTCACATGTTTGCTTATAAAGTTGGGGTGGGAGAAAGGGCATTAGTATTTGCTCAGAGAAGAGGGTGAAACTGGCAGGGTAATATAGTTTCGAAGTCTTTGGGGTGGTATTGAAAACTAGGCAAATGAACTTCAAACTTTCTTTAAAAGAATGAAGATATTAAGTCGTCAGTGTCCCTTTAAACACACTTTTCCTGCATTCTTGTAGCTGAACACTTCCTGTGTTTTCCAGAGCTGAATTTGTGGGCATCTTTCCAGTAACAGCTATTCACTGAATTACTTTTAAAGATCCAAATGTTTTAAAACCTGAGACAGTTCATTAGCCTCACTGTAAATCTCTGACTTAAATGAAAAGCTTCCCCATTCCTTTTAGGGTTGTTCAACAGAGTCCCACCCAGCATTCTTGGACTTTGAAGCAAGTGCCCCAAGGTCAATCCAGAGCAAAAATTCACCTCCTGAGTTATAAAATCGTAACTGAAAATTGCAGGCAGTTCAGTAGATCTGGCCTTGTGACTTTTAATGGCTTAAATAGGATGCATCATGAGGTTTGACTTCTATAAACACCCTGAAGTTGAATGTCCCAAAATTGCTTTTTGATAGAATACCTTTTTATTAAATAATACAGTATATGCTCCATTATCCAGATATTGCCAGGGACATTGAGGCTGCAATTATTAGTTTCCTCAAATACTAAAGAGGTTTAACTGTAATGAGACATGACCCTGTAATGCATCTGAGACTGGTTGAAGTGACAGGCAGTTGTGAATATTTGTGGCTGTATTGTTTTGCAGGATGAAATAGCATATACAAACAGTAGCTTCATGTTGTAAGTAGAGGCTTGTCAAGACCATGTACAGCAGAGCAGAGAATGCACACCTGGATTTAACGCTGTTCTGTGAGGTTTGCGACACTAGTTGGATTTGAGCTGTGTCAGGCTATGATGAGGAAGCAGAGGAGGAGCTGGTCGCTGGAGTGCACTTTTGCACTAAGCTCTCAACACACATTCTGAATAAACAGAAGTCCTTGTTGAATGCAACTTACAGATGAAATATTTTGATGCTGTTCTGAAGAAGGGCTGATGTGTAGACAGCTTTCTGTCAGGAGCATAGTTCTTGGCCTGAGTATTGTACTTGTAAGGTACTAAGGTTCTAAATAGCTGTTGGCAGCCTTGATCTCTCATTTATCCCTGGTTCTCTTTAGCCAACTGCTGTTGTGATGCTGCGGTCTCATTTAGAGATTGGCCCATAGATTTTGATTTGGGAGTGGCAGGAGAGGAGTCACTGAAATATTATTATTATTATTATTCTTTTTTAAGGAAAAGTTCTTCATTTTAAATCGCGTGTTAAATAAAATCAGTGGGCTATATCGTGCTTTATCAATCCTGTATTCTTCAGGGCTCGGAGAACAATCAGTTCATCCCAAGCAAGTCGGACTTTTGCCCATGCATGTGTCATTCGAATCTAGGCAATAGGCTGTCAGTGTACAATTGTTTCCAATTCTGATGTTTGCAGGGAAGAACCTGAGTGTGAACAACAGAATGATGCAGACACAGCTCCAGTGCTACCATCTTTGCACAGTTAGGTGGGGGAAGGAAGGTGGCTGCTGTTTATAGTAGGTGGGGGCTACCTTCCCAAATGCCCTGTAGCAGGAGACATGGGGGAGGGAAGGGGGAATGACACTGTCTAGAAGAGGGGACCCGTTGATACGCAGCCACCCCAGTAGAGTATTCTATACGTGTGCCGAGACATTGCCTTCCCCCACCACTAACATTGCTTTGCTATCCGGGCAGGGAGTTCCTGCCACCCAGGCCGAGGATTGTGGGCGGGGAAGGGCTCTAGTGGATGGTGGCAGGTGGGGCCTTTTGCCCTGGGTGGAAATTCCTGCTGTAATGGTAGGGGGCCCTACCTGTGGGAGGGGAGGCTCTCTAGAGGCCTGGCAGGAGACACCCGCACCCTGAATGCTTTCTGCTTGGTGGAGTGGTGTCAACAGGACCTTGGTATTGAGTGGTGGACAAGAAGCCTGCAGGCACTGGTTTTCAGGCTGTCTGGGGCTTCCTTGGGTTCCCCATGCCCAGTTCTGGACCTGGCAGGGGCCTTCTCTGGAAGGAAGAAGTCCTTGGTGCACCTGCTTTGCTGCAGAAGGCTGTGTGGGGCCAGCATCAATTGATTTCCTGAGTGGGGTGCTGCCTAGCACCTAGCTTGGGGGC
Source organism: Chrysemys picta bellii (assembly GCF_011386835.1). Classification (NCBI taxonomy): domain Eukaryota; kingdom Metazoa; phylum Chordata; order Testudines; family Emydidae; genus Chrysemys; species Chrysemys picta. The sequence goes on from NC_088795.1 coordinate 2,899,353, forward strand.
TGAGAGGGCGACTCCCTGGATTGAGGGAGGTGGCATTAATTTGGGGCTTGGAGTTCAGTCAGTGGGGACCCTGGGCCAGATACTGGTGAGCACACAAACAGCAGAGACTCTGCAAGATCGGGATGTGGCTTGGATGGGGGTGGCTCTTGGCACCAGGGGTTGTTTGTTTGGTTTTGTTTTTAATAGCATGTTTAGCTTGCTAAAGGTCCCTTTGGTTTTAATTGAATGTAATTCCTTTTACCATTAAGTGCACGTATCCTGTGGAGCTGCACGTACCCTGCTGTATCTGCTAGCCTTTTCTGGGGACTGGGTCTAGAATACTTCCATGATACACTGCTCGGTCCCCTGCCAAAATGTCACTGCTCATCTCAGTGACCATTTAAAATGAGTATTTATACATATGTATTTATCCATTATTTCATGAATCACCATGGCTATAAAGTAATATTGGTTGGGGCAGGAAAACTTGAGCACCATCTGTTTAGTGTCGGTAGCCCATGAGATAATAGTATCAAACCTTAGGATCACATTCATATTACCATTTGGCCATGTCTCAAGACCAGAGCTAGATCTGAGTATCATGTGTAAGGCATTCATCTCTAACCCCAGTGTTAATGAAAACATTGGCTGCTCAAAATCATGCCAGAAGAGTCTGAGGAGGGAAGCATATTGAAATAACCTGAGTTTTGAAGTTTGGGGGATGACACCAAACTTTGTCATTTCTTATGACAACTCTTCAAGTTATCATAAAGTCTAGTGTCTGTGGTTCTGCTGTGGTTCTGTCCCCTCTAGAGGTCATATCAGTTCCATACTGCTACTGCTGATGAAATATGCAGTTCCTGTTTCTACATGTAAAGGAAGCTACAGCTACCCAATGAAGTGGAGAAAATATCAGATTCTCCTGGGGAGGAGACCACAGCAGAAATATAATGTAATTAATTGTATTTAAGTTTGTGAAACTACTGAAATTTTACATTAACTTCCAATGTTCATTTAATCATAATACAGCAAAACCTTTAAGGGGTTGAGGTGGGGGAGTAAAGCACTATACTTAGGTTTAGTGTTTTGCAACCTATCATAACTAGAAACACCATGACAGAGTAGAAGAAATAGTCCCTGGGCCAGTAAATATTTTTAGTCATGGTCCTACAGCGTGGATTCATTTAAAAATGGTTGATCTCTACACGGTATTTAACAAACAAAATGATTTATGCAGTTAGAATGGAGGAAATGCAACATAAAAACCTAGTTTACTCTTCTCGTTCTCTGTATGCTTTGCTTTTAACGCTTGTCATTGATAATATTTTATTGCAGGGGAATGAGGGGGGCGAGGTGTGCTCCAGAAAAAAACTAGTCAGCAGCTGACTGTATGTATTAGAAATTGAAGTTCAAAAGGAGCTTGTGTCCCGGCATAATGAAGTTTTCTTGTTGCTTGCTTATGCTCCTTTTGGGTCATATAATGATGTGATGAAAACTCACCTTTTCCCCCTTCTTTCTTTCAGAATACTGGACTACTTTGCTCCTACACCAGCAATGGCCGTGGACATAGCCATGCAGCTGTATCTGTGTTCTCCACCCTTGAGAAGAGAGAGGTTTGCTTGTAAAATCGCTCCAAAGCCAAACAAACCGTTACGTCCCTGCATTCAGAACAGCAAGGCTGAGTTCAATGAACCTGGAGAGGCAGCAACATCTCTCCAGGGAAATAGGGTGAAAAAGAGAGTTTCTTTTGCCGATAGCAGAGGCTTGGCTCTGACAATGGTTAAAGTGTTTTCAGAGTTTGATGACCCGTTAGATATTCCATTCAACATCACAGAGTTAATAGACAATATTGTGGGTCTGACGACAGTAGAGAGGGACAACTTTGTCTTGGATTTCGTACAGCCTTCTGCAGACTACTTGGACTTTAGAAATCGCCTTCAGACGGATTTTGTCTGCCTGGAAAACTGCATGCTAAAGGATAAAGCTATTGTGGGCACAGTGAAGGTTAAGAATCTTGCTTTTGAGAAGACTGTGAGAATAAGGATGACATTCGACACTTGGAAAAGCTTCACAGACTATCCATGCCAATATGTCAAGGACACTTATGCAGGTTCAGACAAGGACACGTTTTCCTTTGATATCTGCTTGCCAGAGAGAATTCAATCCCATGAAAGAATCGAGTTTGCAGTGTATTACGAGTGTGATGGGAAAGTGTATTGGGACAGCAACAGAGGCCTGAATTATAGGATCATACAGTCTGAACTGAAATCTGCTCGGGAAGTCGCGCAGCCTCAGGCTGGACCTGATTTTGGCATTGCCTTTGATCAGTTTGGAAGTCCGAGGTGCTCCTATGGCTTGTTTCCTGAGTGGCCTAGCTATTCGGGGTATGAAAAGCTAGGGCCTTACTACTAATGGAGGAACTGAGTCTTGATTCTCTAACTGTTGCTGTGTCTGTTGCAAGCTTGGGAATTGGCCTGAACATGAAGTTTGCTAAAGGCCTGGGTAAATGACACTTTACATGGCTCTGCAAAGCTCCATTGGGGTAAAGCAAGATGACTGTAATGTTCTGTGAGCGCAAGTGGTTTTAATACCAGCTAAACTAGTGTCTTTTGCATCATGATAGTTACCCCCCAGATTCAACACTTGGAAACAGTTTGACAGAATGGGAGACCTCACTGGAGTTTCTGCCCAGTGCTGCTAGTCCTCTTCTGTATAATGCTGCTAATCTCCTCCAGTTAAACACTTACTACTTCAGTGATTGCATTGTTCACTTAGGTATGTAGTAGTGTCTTGTGTTGCACATTAGGGTTGTTACAGGCTTGAGTATCTTAAAGAGGGAGGCTTTTTAAACTATGCTCTACCATTTCTGTAGCACTATGCAAGTTGGCTTTGCTTGAAGACTATTTGACAGGTAATTTATACATGACAGGAGATATTAAAGCTAAACTAGCCTTCTGATGGCAAGAGGGGGATGTGAATGTCCCTTCTCTCTGACCTTCTTACTGTGCTGGAGCCTTTTTGTTAGAGATGGAAAAGATTCTGGAAATGACACAATAACCATGACTAGAAGCTTCGCCTCATGCCATATTAGGAGATATCTGCATTTATGGGAAGATACTGGTATGCTTAGTCACCAGTTCATCTGTAAGATTTTTTTTTTAATATAACTTTTGTGTAGTAAATTCATAGGGATTGCCCATGTTGAGGAGTTGAATTTTTTTTCCTTTAGAACTGTGTAGTATCCTTGTAGCTTTGGGGTTAAATCCTTTGACTCATCAAGTGTTTTAAAAACCATTTTTACTGGAGGGGAAGAGCTCTTTGTCTGCAACTGTTAATATGTCCAGAAGGTCTTCCAGCCCCCCTGGCGCTCTTGAACTACTTGGGGAGTAACACTGAGGATTTTTTCTTTTTTTAATTTTTAATCTTGCAGATGCTGAAAGATCGCCATTCAGTTCTCAATATGTATCTCTATTAATTGCCTTACTGTGCCTGGGGAGTGCAGCAGCTCCTACTTTTAGTGCTAATGTAAAATAAGCTTTCATTCTGTTAGGAAACCGGGTGCCAAAGGGTTCATGCATGAGTGTGCATGGACAGTAAGTACATTGCATGTTTGTGAATTTGTTTGTTGTTTCTGTAGTGGGTTTGAAATTTGATAAACAGACCTCACTGCTGCTGCTTGTCATGTCCTGTGAAGACAGCTTAGTCTCCCAAATAACTTTTTAGTGCAGTGTGAGTGCCTTGGCTCAGAACTTTTTTTGTATACAATATCACAGCAGTGGCTTGAACTACAAAGGTTTCTGAAATGTGACTGCTAGCTTTTAAAAAGTTCTGAAAATTTGTATTAATCCAAGTCAACAGTTTTGTCTAAAACTTGTCTCACTAGAATGGATGTGTAGCTCTTTGTTCACTGTTTTCATGCTAGAATGGGTTCACTTAGATTGCTAGAACACCAGACTTGCACTGTAATTACATACTGAGCTGTCACATCTGTATCTTGTATTGACATTGTAGAAGCTATCACAATCAAGTGCACACATTTGCCTTCAGTGCTATTTCCATACAAAATGTAGTTCTGCCCAAGAAAATGGATGTCTCAAGGGCATGAGATGCCATCGTTGCTCTTGTTGAAAAGGAAGATCTGTTGTGGTAGAGGGGAGAGTACCATGGCTTGTTTTGGACGTGTGGTGAATTGCAAAGAACAGTCATTTTAGTACTGCCAGAGAGAATGTAGCTAAATTACTCACTGCAATCGTTAAGCCAATGTCTTGCTATTTGAGCAGAATAACTTATTTCATATACTTAAATGGAATAATTCAAATGGGGTTTAATATTTCCAGATATTCTATTTTTTCTAGAACACAAACATTATATTTTTGGCACATATCCAGTATTTGTGTTGGGAGGGCACAGGAAGAAGCAAATGGCTATGCTATTCTTCAAAATTCCTTTTAAAAACATCACTTCTTTAATTCTGGAGACCACAGTACAAAACACTTCTGCACTGTCCTATAATTTTAGGAGATGATGTATCTGACCTTCTATTAGACATGATTAAGTAAGAACAATGAACTTACAGGAGGAATGCATAGCTTTTTGATCTTTGCATCAATAAATGTATTGGGCTGTGGAAAGCATTATTGTACTCAGTCACTAATATCAGGCATTAAATTGACACTGTGTGTCTGTGTATGTAAACATGGGTTGTACAAGCTTCATTCACTAATTTGAAAAGTCTGTTTCCTGAATTTCCGTTTGATAAGTTAAATAGTGTCCTCCGTAAAGTTGTCTTTAGGAAAGACTTATCCAGGTTTGGTTTAAAATCGTTCTTTGACTTACAAAGCTGGGCTGTGAATGAGTCAAGGGTTTAACTTGCCTAGGATTTAAAGGTATGGTTGTTTTTAGCTAATATGTTCTAAAAATCTAGTATACAGCTTGCTTCATGTACTTTTAGCTAACACATTCTAGCACACCTTTAGAATCCTAACCATGACACCCTAAAATGCAACAGTGATGTGTGAGTCTGTAGTGCCATGAGTAGTAGTGTGCTTTTATTTCCTCCTCCTGGTGGTACAGTGAAGGGGCCCGTGCATACCAGCCAATGGAAGCAATGGTGTACTGCAGTGGATGGGAAAAAGCTGTGGAAGTTTTGACATACACGTTAACATTGTGCTGGGAACTGACTCTTTGACCAATGATGATTCGAAAACATAAAAAAGGTAACTTCTTGGAGCTTTCCTTTTCACACTTTTCTTCGCCAATCGGAATGTAGAAGTGAGGCATTGCTGTCCTTCTTTTATGCCTGGAAGTGCCTTGTTAAGCTGTTTTTGCATGTGTGTCTTTTTAAATGTTTTTGTACACAAAGTTCAAGGTGAAAAAATGCACTTTATAATCACAAATGAATGGATTATTCTTTTTTAAAAGAACAATGGTTTGTTTTTAACTGAAAGTGAAAATAAAAGTAGAACTGAAGGTGCCTGGTTGTTCTCTTTGTATTGTTGCCAGGAGACAGCACTTTCTTAACCACGGGGGCAAATCAGACAAGCTCCTTTGGAGGGAGAGGGCAATACACATCAACATAACCACTTACCATGGGAAGGAATTGCCTTTTCATTCGACCTTTTTCTGTCACTACTTGGATTTCAGAAATGTTACTCAGAACTTTTTTCCTAGTGGAGCTGTTGACTTTGAGGGCTCAATCTGTCTTCTCTTCTGCTTCAGTTGTATAATATGCCAAGTGCACTAGAAACACTAGCTATTCTCAGGAAGTATTTGTCATTCAGGGAAGAATAAAGGATTGATTATTCTTATCCCTAATTTTCCACCAGCTATATTAAGCCTTTTGAAGACTATAGTACTTCTCATTGTGGCTCAATCTATGAAGAAAACTCTATTTAGAGCACTTCATCTAATAAATGGCAATTAACTACTGCTTGACTTCTTATTTTACAATTAAAATTGCACATGCAAACTTGATGCTATCATGAGTTGTAATGTTTATCTTGCAAAGTGACTGCAGTCCCACACGTGCCATATTAACTCCTTTTTTCCCTCTGAAACCAGAAATTTACTGGGCATTAAAGTGGGCATTGGAAGGGTTTCTTCTTAATAATGCTAAGCTTTTCAGACTTTTCCAGCACTTCAAATATCTACATGTTGTATTCTCCTGAGTCATAATGAAGTGTCCTCCAGGTTCCTAGGATGTGGAAGTGAAAGATTCAAAAGTGAATGCTGGCTATCTGAATTATTCCCTCAGTGGATGCTACTTATCAGTGCTGAAGGCTAAAATTCAGAGTTAATAACCAGACCAGAAAACAAACTCTGGACTGATGGCTTCATCTGAGCATAATGCTGGCTAGTCCTTCAGGAGTCTCTTGGTTGGGGGGAGGTATTAAATCAGGAAAAGCTACTTGCTCTCATTTCAATCAGTTTTCCTGGATTTATGGTATAAATACACAACTGATCACAGTATTGAGAAGTTCCAAGTTTCAGCAAAATGAAAGGCAGCATAAGGAGGTTTAAAGCTTTGTGCAAGTGACACTAAAAAACCTCACTTGATTTGAATCTTTCAGGATTGGGCCTGGCTCACATGTACGCCCATTGTAAGGCCCCTTGGCACGACCCGAGTTCGGTGTAAAGGCCTCAGATTCTCTCTCTCTCTCCCCCCCCCCCCCCCCCCCCCCCCCCCCCGAGAACAATCAGATGCTAACCAGATTCTGTTGGGTTCACTTCAAAGATACTGTGATTTTTCTCATATTAACTTGCAGAACAAAACTGAGTTGTAATAAAAGCACTGCCAAAAACGTTAACTACACCGCTACCTCAATATAACGCGACCCGATATAACACAAATTCGGATATAACGCGGTAAAGCAGTGCTCCGGGGGGCGGGGCTGCACACTCTGGTGGATCAAAGCAAGTTCAATATAATGCGGTTTCACCTATAACGCGGTAAGATTTTCTTGGCTCCCGAGGACCGTGTTATATCGAGGTAGAGGTGTACTGTTTCTGAAGGCTATTGACGCTAACGTAAGCTCTTGTGAGCTGCTCCTCTTCCAGAGTGAGAGGGGAAATTTTGCTGTATAATAAGCTGGTAATTAAAGTCAGCTCATGCAATGTGAAACCACCAACAGAGCCTGCTCTTGGAGATTATCCCATGAGGTTGTAATGTAAAAGCTCAGCTCTGAGGGGATCTGCCATCCAGTCATGGCTAACAATACCAGTGGAAGTCTGAGTGCCTTTCTGCATGGAACTGCATCTGTTCTTGTTTAAGCATCAGGAGTCAGTTTTACAGTTAGACTGTCTGTAGTGTGGCTTAAGGCCAGCAAATAGCCAGCCTTCGTCCTCAAACAATACTGCAGTTCCCGAATGTGACCATTTCTAGTTCTCACTTCATAACTTTAATTTCTGTGATCTAGTAGGAGGGTGGCGAATATTCTGTGTGTGAAGTCAGAATAGCTAATGATCTGTGTGAGAGTGTGTTGCTTCGACAAGACCCTTCATTTCATGTAAATCGGCAACTTACTGCTTTAAAATTGGGTCTGTGAAATTTGGTAATACTAAAAATGCTCCCATACAATCCAGCCATTTAACTTTTTTCAAGCTATAAAGAGGATTTCTGTTCTAGGTCAGCTTATAAAGATGTTCATCAAGGTGGGAAGGAAGTGGAGTTAAATCTGTGAATAAACTTTTAACTACCACTGTATAAACCTAGGTAGGTGCTAATATTTCTGCCCCAAATGTCTATCAATATAGCTAAACTTAATACAATTTATTTTCCATACAGACAATTCTATCAAATTGTTCCTTCACACACTATTGGCTGAGACAAACCTTTGTTATGCTGCCAGTAGAGCTATTTACATGCTGAAACATGTCTAAACCCTTTCCTGGCATGGTGGTGGGCTTTGTTTCCAAAGGGAGGGCATTAACTTAGGGCATGTCTTCACTGGCAACGTTAAAGTGCTGGCCGCAGCAGCACTTTAACGTGGCTTGTGTGGACGCGGTGCGGTGCCTGGGGAGAGCTCTCCCAGCGCTCTAAAAAAACCCATCTCCTCAAGGGGAATAGCTAGTGCTGAGAGCACAGCTCCCAGTGCTGGTGCACTGTCTACACTGGCACTTGGGGGTGTTTCTTCACACCACTGAGTGAGAAAGTTGCAGCGCTGCAAAGTGCCAGTGTAGACAAGCCCTTAGTTATATAGTTCTACTACATATTGGAAGCAAAATAACATCTCAAAATTAACTGACTTAACTCGCACAGCTTACTCTGTTTTGAGTGATGGGAAAGGGTGAGGGTAGCTGTAGAGTTTTTGTTTTTGGGAGGGGAGGGGATGATTATAGTTCTGGGAAGTATATCAGGGGTGGCCTGTACAAGAGGAGGGTGCTGCTTATGTGGAGCTGAAAGGGAAATATAAACAGTTTCATATGTGACCTGTTCAGCACTGGAAGTTAGCCCCACTGACATCACAAGTGCTGTGTGAATGAGTATTAATGGCCAGACTTCTGGTAGGGTAAACATTACAATTCACAGATCAGAACTATTTCCATTCTCTGACTCGCTTCTCTAAATTTGGATAACCATGGCACCTACATCCTTTTAAAAGCCTTTATTTTAAGTACAAGTCACTAAAAGGGTGTAATTCATAAATTGTGGGTTTAAAAAAAAAAAGGGGGGGGGGAGTGGTTGAGAACTTTAAAATGGGATGGTAACAGACCACACCTACCAGGGCTGATTGAACCTGATGATATACTGAAGAAAAAGCTCTCATCCATGCTTGTAGCTACTTCTGTTGCTTCACAGTGACAGACTTCTAGGCTTCAGAGTGACACGGAGATAATCCTGGCATCTTCTTATGAGATTTATATGAATCCAGTCACAGTGGGTAGCATTACAGAACCCTTATCACTTTAGGAATTAAAAAAAAAAATCAAATCAGACAAGCTATAGCAAACCAGTATCTCTTCAAAGGGTTCTGCACAATGTACAAAAGCCCCTGCACCCAAAACTCTACTCCTCTTCCTTGTAAAGACACTTAACAATAAAGTTCTGTTCTTCCAGAGTTCTCTCCGACAGCGCTGAGATGCGTTAGCCAGTGCTTGATGTCCAGTGATGAGTGTCCAGCTCATTCACAGGTGAGCTAACCTCAAGTAGCTGCTTCTGCAGTTTTGTTATGAACTATCCTGAAAGTCTGCTGCTCCTGGACAGGTAAGGAAGTCTGAGCAAATACTATTAAATGTTGGTAGCCAAAGCCGCTCACTCAAACACTGGAAGTGGAATGGTGTTTTCTACTTATGTTCACAAAATAGCAATGGGAGACTGCCTGGGATTATGCTGTTTATAAAAGCTTTATTATCATAGAATCATAGGGTTGGAAGGGACCTCAGGAGGTCATCGAGTCCAACCCCCTGCTCAAAGCAGGACCAGTCCCCAACTAAATCATCCCAGCCAGGGCTTTGTCAAGCCTGACCTTAAAAACCTCTAAGGAAGGAGATTCTACCACCTCCCTAGGTAACCCATTCCAGTGCTTCACCACCCTCCTAATGAGAGAGTTTTTCCCAATATCCAACCTAAACCTCCCTCACTGCAACTTGAGAGCATTGCCCGTTGTTCTGTCATCTGGTACCACTGAGAACAGCCTAGATCCATCCTCTTTGGAATCCCCTTTCAGGTAGTTGAAAGCAGCTATTAAATCCTCCCTCCTCCTTCTTTTCTGCAGACTAAATAATCCCAGTTCCCTCATCCTCGCCTCATAAATCATGTGCTCCAGCCCCCTAATCATTTTTGTTGCCCTCCGCTGGACTCTCTCCAATTTTTCCACATCCTTGTAGTGTGGGGCCCAAAACTGGACATAGTACTCCAGATGAGGCCTCAACCAGATCATGACCCTCGATCTGCTGGCAATGCCCCTACTTAGACAACTCAAAATGCCATTAGCCTTCTTGGCAACAAGGGCACACTGTTGACTCATATCCAGCTTATCGTCCACTGTAACCTCTAGGTACCTTTGTGCAGAACTGCTGCCTAGCCACTCGGTCCCTAGTTTGTAGCAGTGCAGGGGATTCTTCCTTCCTAAGTGCGGGACTCTGCCCTTGTCCCTGTTGAACCTCATCGGATTTCTTTTGGCCCAATCCTCTAATTTGTCTAGGTCCCTCTGTATCCTATCTCTACCCTCCAGCGTATCTACCACTCCTCCCAGTTTAGTGTTATCTGCAAACTTGCTGAGGGTGCAATCCATGCCATCCTCCAGATCATTAATAAAGATATTGAACAAAACTGGCCCCAGGACCGACCTTTGGGGCACTCTGCTTGATACCAGCTGCCAACTAGACATGGAGCCATTGATCGCTACCCATTGAGCCCGACGATCTAGCCAGCTTTCTATCCCACCTTATAATGGGATTAGGTTGACGACCTTGCCATTAACCTGTCAAATGCAATTTCGCTTTTGCTGTTAAATATGAAGAAAGTTAAGCTTTCCTTTTGATTCTGATTTGAATAAAATACTGGTGTCTCTGGGCATCTCAAAAATCTTCACCTACTCACTGAACCCCACAGCACTGCAATAAAATGGGCCAGTGGGAGAAGTACATCTTTAGGATTTTCGATAGTGCCTCTCATCATAGGTAAACTAGATTGCACAATAAGGTTGTAGCTCATTAAGGCTTTGCTTGCAGCATTCATCTAGACTTTTATTTTTAGTGTGGTTATTTTGGAAAGCTCCAACTGAAGAGCAAGGTTATCTGTCAGACTCTGGAGTAGTCTTGTATAATTTCCTTTTGGAAGCTCCTCCTTTCACTGCATGTCCTTGACTGAGGATGCTTCATCTCTGGCTCTCTGTGCTGCTTCCATAGCTTTGTGGATTACACCCTTCTGAGAGAATGCAGCTGTGTGGGTAGGCTGTGGCTAGAGAGGAGGTGGCTAATGTCTGGCCCAGTTGATGATTTTGAAGATCAGGAACCTACTTACTAAAAGATAAAATGCAGCATCTTCACAGCAACGTTACCCAAAGACACAGCATGAAGAATGTCCTATCCAACTGGAACAGCAAGAGCAATTCAGTTGGGCCAAATGTACTTTCCTGTGCAGGAATCTGACTCAGAGGGTGGGATTTTAGGTATGGGCAAGTGACTTAAGCTCTTAGGTGACTACTTGTGATCAGGACTTCCATTTGGTCTCATTTGCAAAGATGTACCAGGCTCAATAAATCCATTTGGATCTTTAAAAATGGGTGGGTTTTTTACTTTCTGGTCAAAGGAAAATCAGCCTGGTGACCTAACTCTCAAAGTTGTTACTGGCTCTGATGTGTGAGATTTTTTTTGGCAGCAGTGGAGACCAAGATTCAGCAGCTCAGTCCCATGCCTCTTAGCAAGCAAAAGCACTTCAGACCTGTAAATTGGCCATTAATTTTGGTAGGAACCTGGAAATTAAAGTAATTTAAACATTCTCAGTCTTTAAAAAAGGAGGTCTTATCTTCCAGGAAAGGAAGTCCTTTTGTTACTTCATATCCCGCCCTGACTTGGGAGATAGTGGTGTGTTAGTCATGTGGTTCACCTGAGAGAAGAGGAAGGCAAAATGGGATTGGGCTTGGCAAGTGAGAAGACGTCTTTTGCCCAGAATAGGAAGATAGACAGAAGTCTGCAGATGACAAAAATTGGGCGAGTGGTAAATAATGAAGACAAGTCATTGATTCAGAGCGCTCTGAATCACTTGGTAAACTGGTCACAAGCAAACAATCTATGTTTTAATGTGGCTAAATGTGTACACTGAGGAACAAAGAACGCAGGCCATACTGGGGCCTGTAACCTGGGAAGCAGGGACTCTGAAAAAGATTTGGGGGTCATGATAGATAAATAGCTGAACATGGGCCTCCAGGCCAACAGAATTAATGCAGTTCTGGGATGCATAAACAGAGGAATCTCAAGTAGGAGCAGAGAGGTTATTTTACCTGTGTATTTGTCACTGGTGTGACTACTGCTTGAACTGTGTCCAGTTCTGGTGTCTACAATTCAATAAGGATGTTGATAAATTGGAGAGGGTTCAGAGAAGAGCCATGAGAGTGATTTAAAGGGTTAGAAAAGATGCCTTATAGTGATTGAGCTCATTGAGTCTATCTCTCTTAACAAAGAGAAGGTTAAGGGGGGGACTTGATCACAGTCTATAAGTACCTACATCAGGAACAAATATTTGATAATGAGCTCTTCAGTCTGGTAGAGAAAGGTCTAACGTGATCCAGTGGCTGGAAGTTGAAGCTAGACAAAGTCAGACTAAAAATAAGGTGTACATTTTTAATGGTGAAAGTGGTTAATCGTTGGAACAACTTACTAAGGGTTGTGGTGGATTCTCCATCACTAACCATTTTTAAATCAAGCTATGATGCTTTTCTAAAAGATCTGCTCTAAGAATTGTGATGGGGACGTTCTCTGGACGGTGTTATCCAGGAGGCCAGATTAGATGATCATATTGATCCTTCTGCCCTTGGAATCTATGAATCTATAGTAACTGAGTTGTGGCAGTCAGGGTGCAGACACCTGAGATGGGAGAATTGTGGGGGTCTGAACCCCAAAGAATAAGCAATTGAATCAACTGATTGTGTACACTGTTGTAGTATAAAAGTGTATTGAATAAGGTCTCTTACAAAACCTGGTGACACCTTAGTCATGAATATCCTTGTGTGATGTATGTATTGGTTGTGTATAAACAGTTGTGTATGTGTACTGGAAATATGGTCTTAAAATATGTTTTGGAGGCAAGTCTGCCTTACACACAAGAATGTGGATTTACCTATTGGGGTCAAGCTTTGTAAGCCATACACAAAGTTACATGTACATATAAGGTAAACAAAGCAATCAAGCTAACAAGCAGCTGAGGAAACAGCTTTGTGAGCACATGGGGGGACATGAGTCTGAACCCCCAAGATGCCTTCCTGGCTCTTGAAGCAAAGACAATGGACTCTGGGAAACATGATGGGAACAAAATAGGCATTCTAGTTACCCATCACTTTGGGAACAGCACCCTCTGATTCTGTGAATGTTGAATCCTCTGGCTTGAAGGGCTGGAGATGCTGGTAACTTGAGGTAAGTAAGAAAATTGCTCAGGCAAAGATTGTAACTTGCTAAGATTAAGTTTCAATCACTAGAAAGCTGGTTTGAGTCTTTGTAACCAGACCTGTCTCTCTTTCTCTTCCTTAATATCACTTAAATCTCTGTTCTCTATTAATCAACATTCTTTGTTACACTGAAGTAAGGAGTGAGTCCTTAGCTAACCTAACAGGCTGGGTGTGCACTGTCTTTTTCAAGGCAGTGAACTTACTACTGGCTGTGAGCATCCAACGAGAGGGACTAGATGCTACAGAGAGATCTCTGGGGAACTCGGGTTCACTGATTGTTACCTGTGAGGCAAGGTTTGCACTGGCAGAGTCTCAAGGAGTTTGCTGGTGAGGCAGACATGTTAGTGTTGCATGGAGCTGACACCATCTAACCCCAGCAAAGCTCTCCCTTCTTGAGGCAAAGTGGTAACCCAGTGGCTTACAGTTTGGGATGCCCTCAGCAGTGTGTCCAAGTGGCATAGTCAATTGCAGGTTTTACATGCAGCTGGCAGGTTGACTGAGGTTCACACTTCAAACCCTGGTAAACTAGATTGTGAAGTGATTCAGCAGGAGAAGGCTGGGAACAGTCAGGAAAGTTAGTTATGTTGTTCTCTTGTGTTTTATGTCAGGTAAAGGAAACACAACAAAGGAAAGCAGCAGAAAGGGCAGGAGGAGCAGAGACACATTTTCTGAGTTGGTCAAGAAGCAGCTAGCAGAGCTGTGTGCACAGCAAGGCCTGTCAGCTGCTGATCAGAAGTAATCGGGGCTGTTGGCCATGAGACAGGATAGGGCACCTGCTCCAAACTGGTGGCCACTGGGTCCCTTTTCTCCTACAAGGCATGCAGGGGACCAAGCTGACAGTTCTCTGGATGATCCAGCAGAGGCAGTGGTGATGGTGAGAGGCCCAGCGCTGTGGGTGCTGGAGTGGAAAAGGCAGCTAGGGGAGGCGAGGCAAATGGAGCTGGCAGCCAGGGCTGTCCGAGTCAGGAGGCAGAGCTGCACCAACAGAAGCTTGCTACGCAAAACCAATGCAGGCAGCTCAGAAAGAAAAGGGGCAAGTCATGCCCTTGGACCCCTCTGAATGACACATGGGTGTGCCTGATAAGGGGCTAGGAGGCAATCAGTTGGGGATATAGAGAATCCCACTGCTCGGGACCTCTGGCCATTTGCCGCTACCTCTGCTGAGTCCATGCTGAACCTGGCTAGGAGCCTCAGCAAGGCTGGTGACAGCCTGAAACAATTTATTCTTGGAGACCATGTTCTTGTATTTAAAAATGTTCCAGTTTGAGCATGTGGCTGGCAGCTCATATTCCTGTTTAATCTGAAGGTGAGGATCTGCTGGTAAGTGAGCAACAGGAGATGGAGAGCTGAGCCGGGGAATAGCTGGGCCCCAAGCATAGGGTTTGATTAGCTGAACACATTGTAAAGCTGGGAGATAATACTTGTACAGGGAGAGGAATTCTTTAAAACGCAGAGTATAGCCGAGGAGGGCTGTGCCTCTGTACTGTTCTAGGGTAATTTCAATTATACCAGAGCCTTCTGCACAGCCACTTTTCAACTTTAAAATTAGTCATCACGGGCAGCACAGGTAGCACTGCCTGTACAAAAGGTTGCCCGTCGCTTTCCATTATAAGACCAGGGGCGGCTCTATGTATTTTGCCACCCCAAGCACAGCAGTGAGGCAGCCTTCGGTGGCATGCCTGAGGGAGGTCCACTAGTCACGCAGATTCGAAGCTGCGGGACCGGTGGACCTCCCGCAGGCATGCCGCCGAAGGCAGCCTGACTGCCGCCCTCACAGCGACCGACAGGCCGCCCCCCGTGGCTTGCCGCCCCAAGCACACGCTTGGTGCACTGGTGCCTGGAGCCGCCCCTGTATAAGACCCTGGTTTTTTGTTGCTTATAACCTTGCCAAACCATTCAGGCTGTCGTCTCCCTCAGGTTGATTTATTTTTTAAGTTTCAGCTAAAATGTTTCAGCTGTTTCTGAGAATGAGGTCAGGGAAAATAAGTTTTTGTCCATATTTTAAATTCCAACCATTTCATTGGGAAGCACTAGCACCTCCATGCTTTGGAGCAGGGCATGGAAATTTGCCTTTTGCGATTCCTGTGAAAATTCACCCAAATTTGGCAGCTAAATTCTCTGAAGATTCTGTCTGCACTGAGCATGCGCCTGTGTGTTGATGGGACTGTGCATGCACCATCCCCCCCAGTGTGACTGAGCATGCTCCAACTCAGAGCTGAGCAGGACTTTCTCTGCAATGGCTTCTCCCAGCTGCTACGGGCAGGTTGACAGGATATCCTCTGGGAATGAGTCAGGGTTGTGTAGTGAAGGAGGCTGTTGTCTGAAAGACCCCAGTCTCATTGGCTGCAGAAGGTTGAACGTGAGGTATGGGATAGTAGGAAGACTGGTCCCGTGGAGAACTGGATTCTATCCCTGCTTCTGCCACGGAGTTGGTATGTGATGCTGTCAAGTCATTGAAACCAAACTTTCACTGGTGGCTCTTAATTCCTCATTGTCTGGGGTCTCGACCGGATGTCTAATTTGCAGAAGGACTGAGCACTTTCAGCTGCAACATGAGTCAGTGGGAGCTCTTCTCTGACCACAAAGTGCTACGTAATGCTAAGTCCTCTGGACAATCAGGCTGCAGGCTTCCCAGGCTGGGCACCTCAATTCACTGTCATTTCTGCCAATTTTGGTTTTAATCCCTGTGCCTCAATTCCCCATGTGTAAAATGTGGATAACACTCCCTCACCTCATTAGAGTGTTGTGAAGATTATTAATTTATTAACACTTGCAAAGCACTAAGATGCTATGATGAGTGCACCACAGAAAAGTTGAGGAGGAAAGGAATACTTCTCCAGTCAGAGCAGGGTTTGGCTGTGGTATGTTTTGGGGGCTAATGCAAGAGTCTGTTTTCGAGGGGGAGGGATAGCTCAGTAGTTTGAGCATTGGCCTGCTAAACCCAGGGTTGTGAGTTCAATTCTTGAGGGGACCATTTAGGAAACTGGGGTAAAAATCTGTCTGGGGATTGGTCCTGCTTTGAGCCAGGGGGTTGGACTAGATGACCTCCTGAGGTCCCTTCCAACCCTGATATTCTATGTAAATAATATATGGGATCACAGGTTGCATGGAGGAGGATACAAAGAAATATTGAACAGTTACCTGTTCAGGCAACATTGTCCATTCTGGGCACTGAAAACTAATGTGATAATCAAAGAATATCACAATGCATATGTACAAGGGGATTGAATTAAGGTGAGATGGGCTTTTTTGTGTGCAAATTGATTCTAATTCAAGACGCAGCTAGGACTGAAAATGAATATTTATGTGATACATATCTAAAAGATAGGGAGAGATATTTATTCCTAATTCCCTTGCTCATATTTAAACCACTTAACTAGTAGAACATTATTTTTGATGTTGTGCCTACCTCATCCTTTAGTTAATCCCCAGAGCGGACAGGAAGTGTTCACAGAAGAGTATTAAAAGATCACTAACTTTCCCCACCCTGAGAAAAGGCTTCACGGGGCTATGCCTGAAGGAGACTGTTTAATTACTACAGATCTAAGGCCATAATTTCCTCAGTAATCTTATAGAAAACAGTCCTGTCCATGAAACGTGAATAAATATGAAATTGGAGGACTGCAATTAGCAGTGGTCCTTACTCAAAACCCATTTACTGTTTAGAAAGTGAATAATGTGGATAAAACTTCAGGCAAATGTCTTCCCTTCCCTTTAGCCTAACAAAAGCTGCCCGAATTCTAGACCAGACCTGAGGAGAAAAATACAGTACTGCTAGGGCTGCCAATTTTGGTTGGATGTATTCCTGGAGATTTCATCACATGACATTTTTAAATTAAAGATTAATCTTTAATTCCTGGAGACTCCAGGCCAATCATGGAGGGTTGGCAACCTAAATACTGAAGTGAGAAGTATGGTGCCTGGACCAGAAACTCTTCCCATTACTTCTGAGGCCTTGCTGAATCTTGAACAATTATGTAGCTATTTCCATGCCAGTGTCTGAGCTTGTCCCTCTTTAGTCTCAAGCAGAAGACCCTAGGACTCCCAGCTGGACAAGGGGGTCTGTGAATCTTCAGCATCCTCTACTGAATGGAGTTTTCATTGCATACCTTCAAGCCAATACCCAGCTCTATATTCACTGCCCCCACAACTTAATTCCTGTGGAGTTCGGGCTGACCAGCAGAGCCTAGTGCCCTTCCAGAGTGCTGAGTGCACCTGAAAACCAGGAAGTGCTGAATTAAGGATACATCAGCTACCCAGTTCCCATTGAGAACAATGGAGATTTCCCCCCCCCCCTCCCACTACCCTGCTTTGAGATCCATGGAGCATTCCCCCTCCATCCCCATTGAGATCAATGTTTGCTGCTGGAGCCTGAGTGCTGTTTAAAACCTCCCCCTCCATTTGTCCCGTGCTGCAGGCGCTATTTCCTGTTTAGCTATAAACACTACATTTCTCTTTAAGTGGGGGCAGGTTCTCTCTCCTATGCTCTAAAGCAGTAGTGACTGTGACCACTGTGCTCGTTCCATTAGCCCCAGCCCTGCCAGAACCACATCCTTCTGTTTAATGCTGAGCTGTGGTGAGTGAGAAGGAAGTTCTGCAATTTCTTTTGCAGCCTTAATAGCAGGTAGGTTGGGAGCCTCCCCCCGAGCAGTGTGGGGGAAGCACCAGTACAGCAGTTGCTCTTGGACGGCTGAGCCTGTATGGCTTGCACCCCAGAATCGAGCCATAGAGGTGGCAGCAGCATTCTGTAACTCCCTCCATGTAAAGTAGCAGCCAAGCGCCAGGAAAATAGCAAAGAACAGAATTGTCAGACACACAGATGAGCATAATTTGTTGGGGAAGAGACAACATGGTTTTTGTAAAGGGAAATCATGCCTCACCAACCTACTAGAGTTCTCTGAGGGGGGTCAGCAAGCATGTGGACAAGGGGGACCCAGTGGACATAGTGTACGTAGATTTTTCAGAACGCCTTTGACAAGGTCCCTCACCAAAGGCTCTTAAGCAAAGGAAGCTGTCATGGGATAAGAGGGAAGGTCCTGTCATGGATTGGTAACTGGTTAAAAGACAGGAAACAAAGGGTAGGAATAAATGTCCAGTTTTCAGAATGGAGAGAGGTAAATAGTGGTGTCCCCTAGGGGTCTGTATTGGGCCTAGTCCTATTCAACATATTCATAAATGATCTGGAAAAGGGGTAAAGAGTGAAGTGATAAAATTTGCAGACTGTGAAGAGCTACAAAAGAATCTCTCAAAACTGGGTGACTGGGAAACAAAATGGCAGATGAAATTCAGTGCTGATAAATGCAAAGTAATGCCCCTTGAAAAGCATAATCCCAACTATACATATAAAATGCTGGGGTCTAAATTAGCTGTTACTACTCAGGAAAGAGATCTTGGAGTCATTGTGGATAGTTCTCTGAAAACATCCACTCAATGTGCAGCGGCAGTCAAAAAAAGCAAACAGTGTTGGGAATCATTAAGGAAGGGTTAGATAACAAGACAGAAAATATCATGTTGCCTCTATATAAATCCATGGTACGTGCACACCTTGAATACTGCGTGCAGATGTGGTCGCCCCCTCTCAAAAAAGCTAGATTGGAATTGGAAAAAGTTCAGAAAATGGCAACAAAAATGAGTATGAAATGACTTTTACATGAGGCGAGATTAATAAGACTTCAGCTTGGAAAAGAGACGACTAAGGGGGGGATATGATAGAGGTCTATAAAATCATGAGTGGTGTGGAGAAAGTAAAAAAGGAAGTGTTATTTACTCCTTCTCATAACACAAGAACCAGAGGTCACCAAATGAAATTAATAGGCAATCATCATCCCCTGTTGCCCATTCCCAGTTCTGGCAAACAGAGGCTAGGGACACCATCCCTGCCCACCCTAGCTAATAGCCATTGATGGACCTGTCCTCCATTAACTTATCTAGTTCTTTTGTGAACCCTTGGCCTTCACAACATCCTCTGGCAAAGAGTTCCACAGGTTGACTATGCATTGTGTGAAGAAATACTTCCGTTTGTTTATTTTACACCTGCTGCCGCTAGAAGTGTGAGCCTCAATACTGTTGAGACTCCGAGCCTCGGCTGGCATTCCCTCTGTGGAATGGGATGCTGTGAGGACTAATGCAAACGCCTAGTGAACACAAGTATTAATTTCTATCACAACCTTTTTATTAGACAGTCTTTGCTCAAAATGCAGAAATATGCTACACAAGGACTCTGATTCTCTGATTCGGGCTTTGGTAAAAGCTTAATTGGCTATTATGAGCTTGAAAGGCAACTGGTTTTATATCGAGTCCTCCCCCTGCTTTTGTTCTCCACTGCAGCACCCTGAGTTTCTGGGAACATGTGCCTCCAAGGTAAGTTAAGTGGCGCTTTGCACAATCAGAGGGGAGGAAATCTGGCTTTGAGAGTCGTGCTCATGGGAGCACAAACAGCTCTCCCTAATCACGTGACAGGTCATAGCATCTTGTTTTATTCAAGCTAGCGCACAGACCTAACTCTAGTTCTGAAATCTGGGAGGGAAAAAGGCAGGCAGATGTCAATAATGCGTACGGCAGCGATGCAAAAGTCCTAGTGAACCCCTAAGGCTGGAACAGCTGACATTCCTATTTGAACTTGCCTCCACTGCCAGCACTGCCGTGTGAAGACAAAACCTATGCCAATGGGAGAGCTTCTCTCATCAGCGTCGCTAATCTATGCCAATGGGAGAGCTTCCCTCAGCGTCGCTAATCTATGCCAATGGGAGAGCTTCCCTCAGCGTCGCTAATCCATCTCTCCCCGAGTGCCGTTGACCTAGTGCTGCCCACGCTGGGGTTAGGTTAGAACTGTGGCACCCCCCTGCCCCCTAAACTCCTCAGCCTCACCCCAGAGCGCCCACCCCCAGCTGGAGCCCTCACCTGCTTCCACAACCCCCCCCTCTGCCCCAGCCTCCTGAAAATGAGCAGGTGAGCGAGGGTGGGGGAGAATGAGCGACACAGGGAGGGGAGATGGAGTGAATGGGGGGCAGAGCCTCAGAGAAGGGGTGGGATGGGGCGTGGCCTTGGGGAAGGGCAAGGGGGAAGGGTGTTCGGTTTTCTACAAATAAAAAGTTGGCAACCCTACACATCAGCTGTAAGCGTACATGCTGAGTTTCTAATGTTCCAGGGGGTGCTTCCCCCAGGCTCTGCCCCCACTTCATTCCTTCCCCCAAGGTCCCACCCCTCGGGATGAGGCACCCTCGCTCTGCCCCCACCTCGCCTCTTCCCACCCTATTCCGCCCTCCTCCTCGAGCGTGCCCGACCCGTGTGGCAGCTGATCGGCAGCAGGCGGGAGGTGCTTGAGGGAGGGGGAGGCGCTGATCGGCAGGGCTGCTGGCAGCAGGAAGTGCTTGGGGGAGAGGGAGGCACAGATAGGGGGGCTGCCGGTGGGTGCTCCAGACCTGGAACTCCCATGAAGTTGGCGCCTCTGGCTGGGTGTGAATGCTTTTGATGCTCTCAATCTGACCTACCCGTCCTCAGCCTCAAAGGAAACCCTCACAACACTTTCAAAAGACAAGCCTGGGTGCTTCAATTCATAATTTTGCTAGACACAAAAAAACATGGATTTAAAGGCAACACTGGATGTATGGCTTATTATTACAACGGGCTATAACCAACTAGCCACCTCTCCCCCTTTCTTTTCCCCTGACGACTGCAGAGGTGTAAACTGGCCACTTCACCTTGAATGGTGCCTTGAAATATACAATCTGTAGCTCTAGCTAAATACAAGGTGGATGTTTCTCAGACCAGATGAAGAGCTTTGTGTAAGGTCAAAAGCTTGTCTCTCTCCCCCACAGAATAAAAGCTATTACCTCACCCACCATGGCCCAGATCCTCATTGTGCCAGGCACTGTACAAACACAGAACAAAAGATGATCCCTGCCCAAGAGTGGCTAAGGCAAGAGACAACAGATGGAGACAGACCAATGGGCATAGGGGGTTAGGAAGAAGGCAAAGGAGGTGCAAGCATTGCTTCACCATTAACTTTTGGAGAGAATAGAAAAAACATGCTCCAATTAACAAAGTTGACACCACTTGTCAATTCCACCACAATAAGGGTGCTGCAACCTCCATTTGCTCTGTCATAGGCCATGAGATAAGTCCCAAAAGAGTAGCGATCTCAGGTTCTTTTCATTCATCTGAGTGGTCAGTCGCTTTGGGTCAAACTCACTCCCATTTCGTCAGGACAAAGTAAGGTCAGCAGTGAGGTGCCCTGCACAACTGCACAACTGCACAGTGGAGCATCAATGCCTAGACAGGAAGGCAATGGTGTCTTTCCACTGCATCAGTGGGCTGGGAAGTGGAGGTGCTGTGAGCAGCTCTCCCACAGCCATCCTGCGAGAAGGAAGTGGCTTTTTGGAGTCTTGGCTGGTGGTGCATAGTGTGCATGCAAAAGGACTGACACCCGCACTAGAGTAACCCCACTGTATTCAGACCAGGAGATACTCATGGGCTAGCTGTGTGCTTCTGGGCAATGCTGGGGCTAACAATTCTGTCCCTCAGCCATGACATGAGTTAAAGTGACTTCTTCTTAGCAAAGCCTTCTGCTTGCCCATTGCTCCTTTTCTCAGCGTGTTCTCCTCAGACTCTTACCCCACTGCCATCAGACCTGAAGGATCACTGCCCCACCCCACATTTTACTTCTAAACCTCCAAATGAACTAACAATTGGGGGTAAAAAACCCAGTGTGTGTGAATGCTGGGTAGAATTTCAGACCGTGCAGTCAGATGAAGGGGCATAGCACTGCTGCAGTGTAGCATCTGTGACAAAAAATATACAGCTATTGAGCTAGTATACATAGAACGGAAGAATGGCCCAGGAGTTAGGGTGCTAGTGTGGGACTTGGAAGACCTGAATTTGGTCCCCTGATCTTCCACAGACTCCCTGGGTGACCCAGGACAAGCTACTGAGCCTATCTGTGTCTCAGTTCCCCCATCTGTACAATGGAGATAATAGCACTGCCCTGTCTCACAAGGGTATTGTGAGGCTGATGCCACTAAAGGCTGCATGTTGATTTCATCTCCCTCCCTCTTCATCTGAGACTGCACTGGCCTATTACACAACAAATGGGTGGATGGGAGAACAGCAGCATTCACAAGGAAAGGGGAATCCAGAGCAAGTGTCGTTTGGTTTCACTGCAGGCACCAAACAGCTGCATACACATTCTGTCACATAATAAATACATAGCACTCACATCCTGGCTCGCTTCTGCGGAGTTCAGGGTGTTTCAAAAGTGATTTTTGGGGCACTCCGATTTCTGGGATCCCAGCATGGCACACTGCGCACTGCCCTCCCTCTCTCTGGAAATCGAACCCTTGCAACATGTTTCAAGTTGGGCATCCAAAATCATTCGCCACTTTTGACAGTCTTGGCCTGTGAGTTTAGGTAACGTGTGTAAGATCACACAGCAAGACAGTTATTGAGGCAGGAATAGAACCCAGGTGTCCTGGCTGTTTTCTGTTGTAGCTGATAGCCCACACTGCCTCCCTACACATAGTCACTGCAGCAACTGGGCATGCATAACCCTGGACATACATTGTTGTGCTCTGAAAGGCAAAGCATCTCCCCTCTCCCGGCCCCCCAGGCATGATGAAAAATTCAAGTTACTCAGCTGCAGTATTGCCAACCCTAAATTTACATGAGTCAGGCTCATAAAAAATCATGAGATTGGCTTTAAATCATGAGATTATATAAAAAGAATAGAGTTGCTGGTCTTTTTATGTGCCTTTAGGATGCACTGGGGACACATTATGAAGCTTTCTGCACAACCACAAGGGCTAGAAACATACTTTTTGTTTAAGACTTAAGTCTGAAATCATCACATCTCCACTTGACTCCAGGAGCTGGGGCTTTAAGGAAAACAATAATTATCATCAGACTCAGGAAAAAAATTCTGAATCTTGGTAACACTGCGAGCTGGGTGTCTATAACTGGGAACTGGCTGTACTTGATTTCCAAGGGCACAAGCTAGCTCTTTCTTGCAGCGTGGTTATAATTCTTGGTGGTTTGCAATATCCTCCTCGGGGCTACTTGTGCTTTGCCACTTGGCTGTCATCAGTTCCCCTTGTTTCTAACGTTTGATTCCTTTCCTGGGCAGGTGCCTGAACTATTCCTTGTGCTGCTTTGCTGCAGGAGAGCAGCACAAGAGCCCTATGTGGTTGTTTTTATAGCCCCCCTTCCCCCCCATGGCTTTTGGATGGTTAGTTTTGGCTGACAAAGAGTGGGAATTGAAATAAGTACATTGTTAATGCCAGGGGGTGGGGAGAAGGTGTCTTGCTGAATCAAATGACAAAAGCAAAGATGTTCAGAATTATGGGATAGCTCAGTGGGTTGAGCCTGGGCCTACTAAACCCAGGGTTGTGAGTTCAATCCTTGAGGGGGCCATTTAAGGAACTGGGGTAAAAATCTGTTTGGGGATTAGTCCTACTTTGAGCAGGGGGTTGGACTAGATGACCTCCTGAGGTGCCTTCCACCCCTGATCTTCCATTCTATGATTTGCCCCCTCCATTGGGTCAGGGCAGTACTGCACACATGGTGCCTATGAGCGAAAGTGTTACCTAGCAGTTGGACATCCAATCTGGGACCTTCTGAGCTGGCCTGGGACTCCCTGCGTGGCCTGGGGAACATCCCATAAACGCCCATGAGCACAATACTACTACTTCCCTACCTCTCAAGGGCAATGGGAGGTGGCAGCTTGTTAGTGTCTGAAAAGGGGGGTTATAAATCACCCTCTGTCTGGAGCCTTGAGCAAAGCTTAAACAACATGGGATGTTTGAGGACCATTGTCATGGATTTTTTTCGTCTTTCCCATCTAATTACCAGGAGTTTTTATGATCTCCTCAGTCACTGATTAGCAAAGGAGCTGGGGGCAGCTATCCACATGCAAATACCCTGGTAAGCAATGGCAGGTTCTGGCTTCACAGTGGTTACTGCCATGGCTGCTGCCATGGTCCTGGTTTCTGTGTAAGTTAGAGCAGCTTGGGGGGGGGGAGGAGAATCCCCTGCTCTCAGCGTTATCTCCCCCCACCCAGGGGAATCCCCAGTTGTGGCTGGGTGCTGACTCAGAACTCCCACCCCCACAGGGCCGGCTTAGGGCGATTCCGCTAGGGTTACCATATTTTGTGCCTCCAAATGGAGGACACTCCACGGCCCACGGCCCCGCCCCCGGCCCCGCCCACACCCCAGCCCCCTCCCCAAAGTCTCCGCCCCCTCCCCTGCTTCCCGCGAATATTTGATTCGCGGGAAGCCTGAAGCAGGTAAGGGGGGTGTGGGGGGAGGAGGCGCGGCCCAGGCTGGCCCCCCGGCGTTTCCAGCCTGGGTCGGCTCGGGCCCTGGGGTGCTGGCCCCCGCCGACCACCCCCGGCCCACCCAGCACTGCCGGCCCCCGGCGGCCCGGCGCACCCCCCGGCTCCCGGCCCCGCGGGCCCGGCTCCCCGCGGGCCCGGCTCCCTGCCGGCCCGGCCGACCCGGCTCCCCGCCGACCCGGCTCCCCGCCGGCCCGGCCGACCCGGCTCCCCGCCGGCCCGGCTCCCCGCGGGCCCGGCCGACCCGGCTCCCCGGCTGACCGGCTCCCCGGCTCCCGGCCCGGCCCCGCGCCCCCGGCTCCCCGTCCGGCCCCGGCCCGGCACTGCGCCCCTGGTTCCCGGCCCGGCACCATGCCCCCGGCCCCGCACCGCCGGCCCCGGCCGAGCACCACCGAGCCCTCCCGATTTTCCCGGACATGCCCGGCTTTGGGGGATTTCCCCCCGGACGGGGATTTGAGCCCCCAAAAGCCGGACATGTCCGGGAAAATCCGGACGTATGGTAACCCTAGATTCCGCCGATTCCCTGAGTCAGGCCCCGTGCCCCTAAGAGGGCCTCACAACGTCCCGAAGGACCCTCCGCCCAAGTCCCGGCATTGTCGGTGGCGGCAGCTCAATTGTTGCTGCTGTCTTGAGCGGCATTTTGCCGGAGGGTTCTTCCTCCGCGGCAGCGATTGAGCTGCCGCCGAAGACAGCAGCGGGACTTCGGCAGCAGCTCCTTCGAATCGGGCCCGGCGGTGCCTAAAGCCGGCCCTGCACCCCCACCTTCACACAGGCTGCCAGCCCTCAGTCCAGGGCACTCAGCTCAGCACCTCTGAAATCCAGGTACCTGATGTAGGAGCCAAACAATGGACTAAGGAGCGCAGCCTAGCGCGTGGTTTCCAAACACAAGAGCACAGTTTTCCTGTCACTGATTTGATCTCCCCTGAGAATATGTCTGTTCACATTGACAATTTGCATAAGTGTGTTTTTTTAAACTCCCCCTATATTTAACACTTGTGTGACTGTACCCGACAACAGCTTCTTTTCTTGTTATGGGGTGAGGAGGCTACATTGTTGGCTGCTAAACCCAAAGTGCAGAGAGACCTCTGTCCTTCAGAGCCACTTGCATTAACTTCCCCCTCCCCAACTCCATGACCAGTCCCTGGCTCGCCCCTCCGGCTGCTGAGTCAGGTGCTGCCTGCCTGCCCACACGTGAGACGCACCTGCCTTTCTGTCTTAGTTCCTCGGCACCAGTTCCTTGTGAAATGGCTCCAGCACCAGGTGAGTTTGGGGATACAGTGCAGGGAATTATGGGAGTTTGACCCCTCTTCCCACAATTCCCTTAGTCTCCTGGAGGTCCCCACAATCTGAAGTGAGAACTCCCCAGAATGCAGCTGGCCTTGGTGCAGTGCCCAGAAGTCTGGAAGTCTCCCCATAAGGCAGTGCACTCCCAAAAACGCAAACCATGCAGTGTGGACACGTGGCTCAATTCCAGACAGCCTGCACCGGTGGCACCACGCCAGTGCAAACACACGCAAGCCGAGCCAGAGGCATCGGTTCAGCTCCAGCTATGCAAGTTACAGCAGAGGAGCTGTCATGCCCAGCCATCCCTGAGCTCCAGCCCTGCCACTCTTACTGACACGTCGCTCGCTGGGCCTCCTTGTATGCTCAAGGCTACTCCCAGAGAGTCAGGAAGGCAGCATCAGCCCCTGTTTGGGAAACGCCCCTTTGCTCCCTCTGGAAATGACAAGCATTTATTGACGTGCTCAGTGCAACGTTCTGTTCTGACAAAGAGTCACTTGCACAAGGCCGATGCCTCTCCGGCCTGCCCTTCCCGCAGCCGCAGGTGTAGGGTGACCAGATGTCCCGATTTTATAGGGACAGTCCCGATTTTTGGCTCTTTTTCTTATATAGGCTCCTATTACCCCCCATCCCCTGTCCTGATTTTTCACACTTGCTGTCTGGTCACCCTACGCAGGTGACACCAAGGTGAATCTGGTCACCGACCCTAGGGCCAGAGCCTGCAGCCCTGACCCCCGGGACAAGTCACCTGGACATGTCTGTGCATGAGGATGCTCATGTGAGGGCTCCAGGATTGGGTCCCACAACTTGACCTGGTGCAATGACCTGGTGACCTGGTGCAATGCCCCTGAGATCCAGGGTGTGACCCCAGGGATGGCTTTGGCCCCAGAGAGGTGTACGGGGGAGGGCTGGATTTGTTTCTAGCAACAGGAAACAAAGCCGCTTTGCTGCTGGAAAGCATTGCCGCAGTACTTCCAGGAACACTTCCTCCTAGTTTCAGAGCTATAGAACTGGCCAGGAAGTTTCATTGTGAGCTAAAATTGAACGTAGAGGAGCCAGATTTTCATAGGTGCCCATTAGCGCCTCTTGAGAACAATGGAGAAGCAACCACCCAGTAGAACAATGGGAGCTGCTGAGCCCTTCTGGAAATGTGGCCATGACCTCCTAGTCCCAGAGCAAATGGTTACACAGAATTTGAAGGAGAAAGAATGAACTGGGCAGTTCTTGACATAGAAGAGTTATATATTAAGGGCCATATCCTGGCTTCTTTGAAGCCACAGGCAAAATTCTCCATTGATTGCAATGAAAATTTTGACTCAACTTAAAGGTGGTTTAGACACGATCTAGAAACTTTTCCTGGTCTAACAATGTTAATAATTAGGGAAGTGATACGTTTGGCACATTTCTACCCTGGCGAAAGCCCTAGTATAGGCACAGTTATATCAGCATAAAAGTGCATTTGCTGGTATCGCATTTTTTTGCTTGGAGACTCAATATAAGCTATTTACCTTTTTGCTCATATAAACTGTGTGTACACTAGGAGGGTTTGCTGGGACTGGGAAACCTCTTCCTGTGTAGATCTGGCCTAAGACCTGGTCTACACTTACAACTTATAACCAGCAAGGGCATGACTCCCCCGCTCCCTCAGGGACACAGATATGATCACAAAACTCCCAGCCGAGAGAAGAGGGCATAGCTGCCGTCATTCAGGGAGGTGGTGCACACTGGAGGAAAAACTCCTTCTGTCAGAGTATATGCAGTGTCTACAGTAGGGGCCTGCTCAGACATAGCATTGACTGGCTGTGACTGTGATCTGACCTAGGCTGGTGTAAATCAGGAATAACTCTAATGAATTCAGTGGAGTCAGAGTACCTTAAAACCCAGAGTAAGATCACAAAGAGGCCCTGAAAATTTGATATTCTATTGAAATTTATCACCTTTTCTCTGTGAAACTAAAAAGAAAAAAAACTCATGCAAATGTAGAGCTTTCGGTGTGTGTCACAAACTGTAACTGTGGGGTTGGAGCAGCACTGGTCTAAGAGCACCTGGCTGCTCCAAGAGCAGCTGCAGCCATTAGCGCAGGGTAGGTTCTTAACAGGGCACCAACCCAGAGGAAGTGATGCTGGGTTCTCATTGGAAAGAATTCATGGCAATGTACATTTTTCCAAACAAAGGTCTTTCTTTGCATAAGTAGTTTTATTGACTTTCCTGGAGCTACTCACATTGGCAAGGCTTTCAAAGATCAGACACAAAATAGGAAGATAATTGTATTGGTGTGCATTACTGTCTGGAGGCATAGACTATTGATAGGGCACTGGGCTCAGACTCAGGTGGGGAGCCCTTGATTAATTACTGGGCTCTGCTGTTAGGAAGTCACTTCACTGCCTTGTGCCTCAGTTTCCCCACACTTGTAATTTGTGGATGATACTGGCCTCATTTGCAAAGCATGTTGAGATCTATCGAGGAAAAGGGCTAGAGATTATTATTATTAAACTGAGCCCCATTTAAAATTAGACATGGTTGAAACAAACCTGAATTTTTCAATTCAACATTTTCTACTTTTTTATGGAAAATTTCAAAATGAAAAATTTCAAAACATACTTTGAATTTTTTATTTGTTTTGGTGGGGAAAAAAACCCTCTTCCTCTCCCTTTTATATTTTTTCTAACTTTTTCAAGTGGACAGACAAGTGGTTGGAAAATGAAAGTGGCTTTTTTCTCTGAATAGAACTGACATTTTACCAAAAATCAAAACATTTGAAATATTTTTGTTTTGATTTTTCTTGTTGAAAGCTGAAATTTTATGACCAAAATACTTTGTTTCACACAAACTTTCATGCAAGGGAGAGCTGGGTCTGATCCTGATGGTGCATGATCAGCAGCTCCATGGAAACGCTTCTCCACAATGGCTCCAACTCAGGACCAATGAGGGTGCATCCTGGCAATACACAATGCCTGCATTTACCCTGCCCTTGGGACTCATGCAGGCAGCAGCCATGACAGTAACCATTGTGAAGCCAGAACCCGTCATTGCTTACCAGGGTATTTGCATGTGGATAGCTGCACCCAGCTCCTTTGCTAATCAGCCTGTTCTTCACCAGCTTGTTCAGTGACAGCTTCCCGAGGAGCAGCCCAATGACTGAGGAGATCATTTCATTTACATGAAAACTCCTGGTAATTAGACGGGAAAGACGAAAAAAATCCATGACAATGGTCCTCAAACATCCCATGTTGTTTAAGCTTTGCTCAAGGCTCCAGACAGAGGGTGATGTATAACAATCCCCCCCTTTCAGACACTAACAAGCTGCCACCTCCCATCGGCCCTGAGAGGTAGGGAAGTAGTAGTATTGTGCTCATGGGTGTTTATGGGATGTTCCCAAGGCCACGCAGGGAGTCCCAGGCCAGCTCAGAATTCAGACATTCAGGGGGTCCCAGATTGGAGGTCAGACCACTAGGTAACACTTTCCCTTGTAGGCACCATGTATGCCGTACTGCTCTGGCCCAATGGAGAGGGGAAAATACAAAATTTAAAGCTGTAATTCTGAAGCCATAATCTCTGCTTTGGTGGGCACTAGCCAGACATGCCACATACCGTATTTACTCCTAGAGCACACACGTTCTGGGATGAACCATATCGGGTTCAATTCCCGGTTATTATAGCTACATAGGGCCAGTGAAGCCAGCAGGGCCTGTGTGGAGACCCCAGGCACCAGCAGGCGCTGGTGAAAGTTCAGGGAGGACCCCTCTCTCCTGTCCCCAAAGTTCTTCAACTTTGGGGGCGGGTGAGAGGCAGGAAAAGGCTGGAGGGAAGTTGCAGTTTGATTGCTTTAGGAATCCCTTCGCAATAGGTCGTAATGTGAAGACGTACACTGTATGCCCTTGCGATGGTCGCCTGGCTGTATTCACTAAGGGGTAGCATTGGAGTCTCCCCCACCCCCTGCCATTGGCAATGTCTTTATTGCAATGCCAACACTTTGTCAGCAAAAACCAGATGCTATTTTTGTGGGACCTTTAAAAAACAACTACATAGGGCTCTTGTGCTGCTCTCCTGCAGCAAAGCACCACAAGGAATAGTTCAGGCACATGCCCAGGAAAGGAAACAAACATTAGAAACATAGGGCTATGAATAACAGACAAGTGGAAAAGCACAAGTTGGCTTGAGGAAGAAGTGGTTTTTCAGTCTCCAAGGAGGATATTGCAAGCCACCGACAATTAAACTCACTCTGCAAGGAAAGAGCTAGCCTGTGCCCTTGGAAATCAAGTACAGCCGGTTCCCAGTTATAGAAACTCAGCGGAGTAGTTTGAATTTTTCAGCATGCCAGGGGGAAGACACCGTGCCTTTCAGAGCACAGAAATTTGTGTCCAGGTAATTCATGCACCGGCACTCTGTGTAGGGAGGCAGTGTGGTCTATCAGCCAGAACCAAGAACAGGCAGGATGCTTCTTGTCCCGCCTTAGTCACTGTTTTGCTATGTGATCTTAGAATCATAGAATATCAGGGTTGGAAGGGACCTGAGGAGGTCATCTAGTCCAACCCCCTGCTCAAAGCAGGACCAATTCCCAACTAAATCATCCCAGCCAGGGCCTTGTCAAGCCGGGCCTTAAAAACCTCTAAGGAAGGAGATTCCACCACCTCCCTAGGTAACAAATTCATCACCCTCCTAGTGAAATAGTGTTTCCTAATATCCAACCTAGACCTCCCCCACTGCAACTTGAGACCATTACTCCTTGTTCTGTCAGCTGGTACCACTGAGAACAGTCTAGAGCCATCCTCTTTGGAACCCCCTTTCAGGTAGTTGAAAGCAGCTATCAAATCCCCCCATCTTCTCTTCTGCAGACTAAATAATCCCACACACACGTTACCTAAACTCACAGACCAAAACTGTCAAAAGTTGCTAATGATTTTGGGTGCCCAACTTGAGACCCCTCAAATGGGCCCAATTTTCACAGAGATGCAGCACTCTCTGAGAGTCAGGCCTCTTCAACGTGTGCCAAGATGGGCTCCCAAAAATTGGTGTGCCCAAAATCAGGTCACTGTTGAAAATCCTGGTATCAGTTTCCCCCTTGTAAAATGGGTGCGGTGATACACAGGGGTGGTAAGAGGCTTACTTTGCTAGTGTGTGAAACCCCTTGTGCTCCTCAGAGGAAGCTGCTTGGTTCCACAATGAAGCCAAATCACCCTGTTCCTTGCGAATGCTGCTTCTCTTTCATTGCCCCATTTGCTTCAGGTTATGCACCTCCCCTCATGGAAAGCGAGCCTATTTCACTAACTGTACAGAACCCCCTTGGACAGCAGCTCAGCCAGGGACATGCTGCTCTGAGCACTGCAGCTGAGAACATTGCTACGTAATCCCTTGGTACCAGATCTGGTTGGGTTCCAAGACAGCTGCTGTGACCCCAAACTCTCCATTGCTTTAAATGAAAAATTTGACCCCACTTAAAAAATGATTTGGGTCAAACTGAAAGACAGCCGTTTCCCAGGATAGCAATGTTGCGTAGGGGTGAGATTTTTAAAAATATTTTATCTAGCGTAGGTCCTGCAACCATAGTGGGGCCTTGCTTTAGCCCCATTAGCTGCTGCCGGGGTCAGCACTGGCAGGACGAAGGCCTCACTTGGCAGTGAGGAAGACAGAGGCACTGCTGCAAAATGGAAAAGCGTTTCCAAGGAGCAGAGGAGTTGCTCAGCGCCGTCAGAGCTTCCCCACTTGTCTGGTTGTGGAGCAGCATTGAATTTATCCGTTCATGCCGAAGCTCTTAGATTGGTTAGACCAAACGTGGACTGGCACTGTGCCCACCGAGGAGCTGGCTGCCTGGCCACACTGGTCACTGGCACCTTCAGTCATATTGGAGATGGCATGGGTGGTGATGTCCATACATAGGGTTACCCAACACCACATTCAGTGGCTTATAACTGTACCAAACTTTAACCATTTGGGCTCAAATTTCCCATGCCTTAGGCCGATTTTTTTTTTTTTAGATGAAATGGTTCTGATGTTGCAGAGATGAGATTGGGGAAATACATTGTTTTGCCCATATTCATTAATTAAGTGTAAGAATTTTTTTGGCCGTTCTAGTGCTTCCATACTTTAGAGCAAGGATTTGAAATTTGGCAGCCCTGGCACCAGGGATGTGCCTTTTGCTGGCCCCATGGCTATGCTCCCCAATAGGGCCAAGTTACAAGCTTTTGGAAAAATCTCAGCACGCTGAGCCTGGGGGTAAGAAGGATTTCCCTGAAATTGTGCCTCCTGGCAGCTGGGGCCGAGCGCAGGGAGCCTGTCTGTCCTGAGTTCTCAGCAACAACACCCCACACACCCAAGTGCCAGAGGAGAAGGAGCAGTCTGACCGGAGTGGGAATGGGGACAAGTGGGGGGGGGGCAGCGAAGGAGCCAGCATGGGGTACTGGGGCAGGAACAGGTGAGTTTGGAGATGGCCCTGATATTCCCATTCCCGGGCAAGGTATTGCAGGCCCTACGGGCTTTGTGTGACCCATCCCATGCCAGTCTAGACTGGGGCTCATAATTGAATTCCAATGGGTTAATGATTTCCCCCCCTCACCACCCCGAGGCTTCCCTCCCAGAGGACTCCCCGCAGCCGACTCTGGGCCAGGCCCCATGGCAGAGTGTTGAAGTGCAGGGTCTGGAGGCTGTCCACATTCTGCCTGGCCTTCACCCCAGCGTCCCTCGCCAGAGCTCCTTAGTGCTCACCTCCCTCTGGCACTCCAAGCTCTCCAGGCCTGGCAGCTGGTCAGGTGGCCCTGAGGAGAGTCCTAGGGACCCTGCCCAGGATGAGGGCAAGGTGGCCCAGCAGTACTGGAGGAAGCCCCATCGGCTAGCTCACCAGCCCTTCCAGCTGCACAGGAGGGAAGGGGATCCAGCGAGTTGGGAGGGAGAGTCCACTGCAGGGGGCCCATCCGACAGTGGAGAGCCAGAATAGTGTTCCAGAGCTTCCTTCCTCTCGGCATGGGGAAGGAAGTGCTGGGCTGTGCAGAGCCCAGGCCCCCAGTGCCAGGGCAGGGCACAACCTGGAGAGCATGGGGGATGGACCCTGCAGCTCCCTGTGGAAAGCCCTGGCATTGGGGCTGCAGTCCCTGTCCCTGCTCAGGGGGCTCGGGGATGGGGGCAGAGGCCTCTAGTCCCCTCCCAGCCCACAGCACCTGAATGCCAGCAGGGCCTCCCCGTTGGACAGGGCTGCAGGCACCCCAGCCTATTACCTCATGTGCAGGTACCAGGTCCCTGGCCATAGGGCCACCCTGTGCTGCTGGGTCAGCTACAGCTGGGAAGGGAGGTGGTAGCTGCTCAGTCTCTGCTCGGAGATGGCCAAGAGAGGGGCTTGGCCCACCATCTTTGCACCCTGCTCCTGCCTCCCCTATGGTGAGTGCTGCAGCAGGTCCCTACTTCTTCCCCTGGGGAGGGGAGCCCTTTATCACTGCACAGGCCAAAGGAGCCTGGCGGAAGTATAGTGACCACCCCAGGCACGCCGGAACAGGGGAACCAGGGCCATGGCCCCATCACTTTTTACCTTCCTTAAAAGCGAGTGATGAGGGGATGGGGTGGAGAAAAGCAAGCGGAGACAGGGCTGCAGGGGAAGAAGCAGAGTGAGGGTGGGGCCATGGGGGAAGAGGTTGAGTGAGAGCAGGGGGGAAGGGAGTGAGGGGAGCCATGGTTTGGGTGCCAATGCCCCCCCACACACACACTTCTAGGGAGGTTCCAGTGCTCCACCCCCACTACTCCTTTGCTGTCGGTGAGCAAGTCGACCCAGACCAGCACCAGCAGGGCTCTAGTGGCGAAGCGAGTGCCGGCGCTTCATTATTTAGCACTCGAGATCTAGTGTGTGAATGAGCTCAATATCCATCGCCCGCTGCTGAGATCCTGTCCTGCATGTGGAGAGCAATCAGCCAGAGAGCACAGTGTCCTCCCCCATCTCCATGAGTACCCTGCGCTGGCCCACGCCCCACATTCATGAGCCCAGGTCCCTCTGGGAAAGCATTGCTACAACTTACCCTCTCCTAACTCCCTAACTGCAGTCACATTGCCTCATTCCTTATAGCCAAGTGCCCACTTGTGCAGCATGGCTCCAACTGTACAGCAGGCAGGACTTTGAAGCGGACACAGGCCATATCTCACTGAGGATGTAGATCTGCGTTCAGGCGTTCACAAATCTCAGGGGTGGCCAGGTCTTGGGGTTGGTCGGAGCCCATCTCTGCATTCAGGTTGGTCTGAGCCATTGCTGGCCCTTACCATTAATTTAGCAAAGCAAAGAGCGAGCTGAGCACCCATTTGAACTGACTGATGGACTTTTGCATTCAATGAAAGGATATTTTCAGAGCGCAAGATAAACTTTGCTACTCTTCACCTACAGGTGCACAGCTGTGCGGAGACAGGGCTTTGTGCAGACCGGGTGGTCTGGATGAATAACTGAATGAAAATACAATGAATGACTGTTGAAAAATGCCAATATCTGCACAGTCACAGCAAAGGCTGAGCAGAGTATCACTGAATTAGTCTGCACAGCATTTTAACAGCCGTCCTCTCTCATCTGCTCCCAGGAGCGGCACATTCCAGCAATGCACAGTGCAAACTACCAGCCAAAGAAAAGCAAACAAACGAAAAGCTGCCTGGACTGTGCAATCTGCTACAGATAACATGCCCATACACCTGTTCACTCTAACCATTAGTGAAACCCAACAAATGTAAAATCTACATGGGCCCTTAAAGGAATAAAACTGTAGGATTAGGGTGAGACTTGTATGTTTCACATGAAGCAATATTCTTTTAAGCAGGCATTGTTCTATTTCTCAGCATTTTTCGCTAAAATTCGACTTGCCCTGTGCCACACTTTGATTGAGTTTGAAGGCTGGATCTGTCAAAGAGTGAGTATGGTGCATCAAATATTAAAATAACTGAATATTTTAGAGAGCTGGCTGCCTCTTTCCTGAAAAGAATGCAGCTCTATTGGAAAGTTTATTTCAGAAGGTATTATGCAGTATTGGGCTCAAGCCTGCACAAGCCCTTATTCACACAAGTAACCCTGCGAACAGAGTCACTGAGGTCAATGACACTAGTCTCATTAGTAAGGACAGGAGCCGGTTCTGGTTTATATTGTGTGCTCTTATGCCCTGACTCAGCACAGCACATTCTTAGCTGTGCTTACGGATGTGCTTAAATCGCATTGATTTCAATTAGACATAGGCAACATGCTTAAGTAGTTTGCTGAATCAATGCCTTATATAATGACTTAGAGTGACTCACGTGCAAGCTTTGGTCCATGAGCTACTCACTGCAAACCCACCTTTTAATTTTAACTTGATAGTAACCGAGATGGATGCTGTGTGCATCACTTCAGGTCTGATTGTGATGATGCCTTTGGTCCTGTCCATTTCTGATTGGTAACACACTGTCCTGTGAGGACCCTCTGCTCTGGGTAGCCTTCATTCAGTGTCCCGCAATTACAAGCAGAGTGCTGTTCTAGCCATTGGTATTTCACTCACGTGCAAGGTTCAGATTGTCACCAGGACCTTAGGGAGGTGACACGTTGTTTAGTTGTACCCCCTTGCAATATCTCAACATTCTAGTGACCTGCCCGTGCTTTGCCATGTAGTAACCCAAGCTAAACCACCAGCAAGGGATGCAGCTCTAGGTAAGGAATTAAAGTAACACCTTTTGTGCCAATCACTGGCATGTACAACAATTATCTACTGTACAGAACATAATAACTCATCATTCTAACACAGCCTACTGGATGAGACCATGGGGTCCATGTAGGATGCAGTGCATTGGGGGTCCTAAGCAGGAATATTGTTGGGCCCTTCCCAACACACAACACATACTAATCATTAATAGAGGGCCCTAAGCAATTGCTTAGTCTACTTATGGCCAGCGCCAGCTCTGCTAGTATGGTAACCTGTCTCTGGCTATGGTGTGCAGCTGGTACTTGAGAAGGCGCGAACAAACCCTTCAGGAATGTGTTTCCTACTAGAACTTTCTAAAATTCGGTAACTTCAGTGTTCGGATTCCTAATGAGGGAAAGAAATGAGCTTTCAGAGGCTGTAACAAACCACAACTCCAGCAGGGCTCCATCCATCAGGAATGTGCATTTCTAAGACTTTGATTTGCCAGTTTAACAGAAATAAGCAGCAGGATAAGCCGGGCGCAATTAATCATTAGAGCTGGAACAAACAGAGGGCATATTAAACCAGTTTGGTGTCACTCATTTGAAATAATACTCCAGCCAGCTCTCTTGGCCCAGGCAAGTAATACTTCAGCATTAATCATTCTCTCTCTGTGCCATTTTCTCAAGTATCTGGGAGGTCATCGGCTTGCCCAGATTTATCACAGGATGTTTCCTTCGTTTCACTAACCGAGGGTGAAATGTAGCTACTGCTACAGGCTTGTATTGGAATCCCTGTGGGTGACCGTTTCAATGTGCTGCAGTGCAGGAGCACTGGGAAAGAACAGTGACCAAGAGATTCACAGAGAAGAGCCTCAAGCCAGGCAGCTAAGTCCATATTTAGGCACCTAAAAAAGGACCCAGATTTTAAAGGTGCAGAGCATCCAACAGCTCCCTCTTGCCAGCATCTGGAGCTCCTGTGTGCTTGAATCAGGCCACCTAATGTCAGACTCCAACTTCGGAAACCCTTGGCCTGATGCCCTGTACTGTATTTATCCATAGGCCAGGTACATGATGGGCAGCAGCCGCGCAACTGTCCCCACGTCCTAGCCACTGTGCCTCTCTTCTAGAAAGACAAGCCTGCCAAGCAGTGCTAGGACTCTGATAAAGTTTGCAAATGACACCAAGATTGGGGGAGTGCTAAATAATGAAGACAGGTCACTGATAGGGAGCGATCTGGATCACGTGGTAGGCTGGGCTCAAGTAAACAATGTGAATTTCAATATGGCCAAATGTAGTTATACAGCTAGGAACAAAGACTGTCGGCCATACTAATGGGATGGAGGACTCTATTCTGCGAAGCGGTGAGTGAAAAGGATGTGGGGATTATGGTGAATAATCAGCTCAACACGAGTTCCCAGCAATACGCGGCTGTGATCCAAAGGACTAATGGGATCCTTGCTTGTAGGAGAATCTCGAGTAGGAGCAGAGAGGTTTCTTTGGCACTGGTGTGACCACTGCTGGAATCCTGTGCCCAGTTCTGGTGCCAACTATTCAAGAAGGAGGTTGCTAACTTGGAGAGGGGTCAGAGAAGTGGTGGATTCTCCATCACTAGCCATTTTTAAATCAAGAAGAGCTGTTTTTCTAAAAGATCTGCTCTTAGTTCAAATAGGGATCAATTCAGGGAAGTCCTATTAGCTTGTCACAATAGTCCATTCTGGCCTATTAATCCAAGCATCAAGAATAAGAGCTGCTGCTTGGTTTGAGCCCCTGACTAGGTGAAAAGACGTCTCACTTTGTCCTGCTCTGCCATCAGTTCTCCCGTATTATGCAGCGTTGCTCCAGGTCAGTATTTAAGAACGTAAGAATATAAGAATGGCCACACTGGGTCAGACCAATGGTCCGTCTAACCCAGTATCCTGTCTTCTGACAGTGGCCAATGCCAGGTGCCCCAGAGGGAATGAACAGAACAGGTAATCATCAAGTGATCCATCCCCTGTCGCCCATTGCCAGCTTCTGGCAAATGGAGGCTAGGGACACCATCGCTGTCCATCCTGGCTAATAGCCATTGATGGACCTATCCTCCATGAATTTATCTAGTTCTTTTTTGAACCCTGTTATAGTCTTGGCCTTCACAACATCCTCTGGCAAAGAGTTCCACAGGTTGACTATGCATTGTGTGAAGAAATGCTTCCTTTTGTTTGTTTTAAACCTGCTGCCTATTAATTTCATTTGATGATCCTTAGTTCTTGTGTTATGACAAGGAGTAAATATTCACTGTCTCCACACCAGTCATGATTTTATAGATCTCTATCATATCCCCCCTTAGTCATCTCTTTTCCAAGCTGAAAAGTCCCAGTCTTATTAATCTCTCCTCATACGAAATCTGTTCCATACCCCTATCATTTTTGTTGCCCGTTTCTCAACCTTTTCCAATTGTAATATATCTTTTTTGTGGTGGGGTGACCACATCTGCACGTAGTATTCAAGATGTGGGCGTACCAGGGATTTATATAGAGGCAATATGATATTTTCTGTCTTATTATCTATCCCTTTCTTAATGATGCCCAACATTCTGTTCGCTTTTTTGACTGCTACTGCACATTGAGTGGATGTTTTCAGAGAACTATCCACAATGACTCCAAGATCTCTTTCTTGAGTGGTAACAACTAAGTTAGACCCCATCATTTTATATGTATAGTTGGGATTATGTTTTCCAATGTGCATTACTTTGCATTTATCAACATTGAATTTCATCTGCCATTTTGTTGCCCAGTCACCCAGTTCTGAGAGATCCCTTTGTAACTTCGCAGTCTGCTTTGGACTTACCTATCTTGAGTAGCTTTGTATCATCTGCAAATTTTGCCACCCCTCAGCTTACCCTTTTTTCCAGATCATTTATGAATATGTTAAATAGGACTGGTCCCAGGACAGACCCCTGGTGACACCACTATTTACCTCTCTCCATTCTGAAAACTGACCATTTATTCCTACTCTTTGTTTCTTATCTTTTAACTAGTTACTGATCCATGAGAGGACCTTCCCTCTTATCCCATGATTGCTTACTTTGGTGAGGGACCTTGTCAAAGATTTTCTGAAAATTTAAGTACACTATGGGTATGTCTACACTACGAAATTAGGTCGATTTTATATAATTTGATTTTTAGAAATCGATTTTATACAGTCGATTGCGTATGTCCACACGAAGCACATTAAGTCGGCAGAGTGCGTCCTCACTACCGTGACTAGCATCGACTTACGGAGTGGTGCACTGTGGGTAGCTATCCCACAGTTCCTGCAGTCTCCACTGCCCATTGGAATTCGGGGTTGAGCTCCCAATGCCTGATGGGGTAAAAACATTGTCGCGGGTGGTTTTGGGTACATGTCGTCAGTCGCCCCTCCCTCCGTGAAAGCAACGGCAGACAATCGTTTCGCGCCTTTTTTCTATGCAGACGCCATCCCACGGCAAGCATGGAGCCCGCTCAGCTCAGCTCAGCGTCACCGCTGCTGTTGTGTCCTGGGTGCTGCTGGCAGCAGACGGTGCAGTAGGACCGCAAACCATCGTCATCCACCGCTTCCGCTGCAACTCTGCTCTCCTGCTCTCCTCAGATGCCATATCACAGCAAGCATGGAGCCCACTCAGCTCACCATCACTGCTGCTGTTGTGGGCATTGTAAACACCTCGGGCATTATCCTTGAGTATATGCAGAACCGGGCTAAGAGACGGCCGCACAAGGGCGATTATGAGGAGGAGTTGGACACAGACATTCCTGAAAGCATGGGCTGTGGCAATTGGAACATCATGGTGGCACTGGGGCTGGTTGATACAGTGGAACGCCGATTCTGGGCCAGGCAAACAAGCACAGACTGGTGGGACCACATAGTGTTGCAGGTATGGAATGATTCACAGTTGCTGTGAAACTTTCACATGCGTAAGACCACTTTCCTGGAACGTTGTGACTTGCTTTCTCCTGCCCTGAAGCGTAGGAATACCAAGATGAGAGCTGCCCTGACAGTTGAGAAGCAAGTGGCGATAGCCCTGTGGAAGCTTGCAATGCCTGACTGCTACCGGTCAGTTGGGAATCAATTTGGAGTGGGCAAGTCTACTGTCGGGGCTGCTGTGATCCAAGTAGCCAATGCAATCGTTGATGTTCTGTTATCAAGGGTAGTGACTCTGGGAAATGTGCAGGTCATAGTGGATGGCTTTGCTGCAATGGGGTTCCCTAACTGTGGTGGAGCGATAGGTGGAACCCATATCCCCATTGTGGCACCGGACCACATTGCCAACAGGTACTTCTCAATGGTGCTGCAAGCACTGGTGGATCACAAGGGACATTTCACCAACATCAACGTGGGATGGCCGGGAAAGTGCATGACGCTGTTCGAGCAGCTGCAAGAAGGGACTTACTTCCCAGACCAGAAAATTATCGTTGGGGATGTTGAAATGCCAATAGTTATCCTTGGGGACCCAGCCTACCCCTTGTTCCCATGGCTCATAAAGCCGTACACAGGCAGCCTGGACAGCAGTAAGGAGCAGTTCAACTATAGGCTGAGCAAGTGCAGAATGGTGGTAGAATGTGCCTTTGGATGTTTAAAAGCTCGCAGGTGCTGTTTGCTGACTAGGTCAGACCTCAGTGCAACCAACATTCCCATTGTTATTGCAGTTTGCTGTGTACTCCATAATATCTGAGAGTGTAAGGAGGAGACGTTTATGGTGGGGTGGGAGGTTGAGGCAAATCGCCTGGCAGCCAATTTTGCACAGCCAGACACCAGGGCGCTTAGAAGAGCACAGCTAGGCATGCTGCGCATCAGAGAGGCTTTGAAAACCAGTTTCATGACTGTCCAGGCTTTGGTGTGACAGTTGTGTGTGTTTCTCCTTGATGCAAACCCGCCCCTTTGTTGATTTTAATTCCCTGTAAGCCAACCACCCTCCCCCCTTCAAAATAAAGTAGCTATTGTTTTGAAGCCATGCATTCTTTCTTTAATAATTAAAAAAAAATTAGATAACAGACAAGGTATCCTGGGTGGGATGGGGGAGGAGGGAAGGAAAAGGCCACATTGTTTATTGTAGCCACACTACAAATCAAACTGCTTGAATGACAGCCTTCTGTCGCTTGGGCCATCCTCTGCAGTAGAGTGGCTGGGTGCCCGGAGCCTCCCACCGCGTTCTTGGGCGTCTGGGTGAGGAAGCTATGGCACATGGGGAGGAGGGTAGGCGGTTATACAGTGGATGCAGCGGGGGTCTGTGCTGTTGTTGGCTTTCCTGCAGCTCCAACACATGCTTCATCATGTCCGTTGCTTCCCCAACAGATACTTCAGCATGTCCATTTGCTCCCCCATTAGCCTCAGCATCGCATCCTGCCTCCGCTCTTCGCGCTCACTCAATTCTTTCCTGGCCTCTGCCACTGAATGCCTCTATGCATTCAGCTGTGCCCTATCAGTGCAGGAGGACTTCATGAGCTCGGAAAACACGTCATTGCGAGTGCGTTTTTTTCGCCTTCTAATCTGCGATAACCTCAGAGACGGAGATGATAGGGGGAGCGTAGAAACATTTGCAGCTGGGAGGAGATAAAAAGGGAAAGTAACATTGGGTTGGCTTCTTACGGCTTCTTAACATGTGGGAATGTTTTCAAACTGCAGGGCCCCACTTTCCCAGAGCAAGCAATGGGTTGGGTTTCACATTTAAAAGGAGGGGCTGCAGTATTTGGGTAGATGTGCATCACACACCTACCTCCACCCCACTGCGTGGTTATTCTCTGGGATGATCCCTTCCCCCCGCCATGTGGCTATTCTCCGGGATGATCCCTTTTAGCCAAGCATAAACAGCCCAGCATGAACGGGGTCCTTTTACTGTTCCCTTACAAAAATTCCCCTATTTCAAACAGGTGACCATGAACACTGTTGCTTTTAAACCGGTACTCAGCACACACCAATTTTTCCCTGTGGGTGCTCCAGCCCCAGAGCACCCGCGGAGTCGGCGCCTATGGTCTGGGGTGCATTAGGACATGGCTACACATACAGCAGTACTGCAATGGCACAGCTGCACCGATGCAGCTGCAGCACATCTAGTGAAGATGTTCTGTGCTGACAGAAGCCCATCAGTGTAATAAAACCACCCCTGTGAGTGTTGGTAGCTATGTTGGCGGGAGAAGCTCTCCCACTGACACAGCGCTGTCCACACCAGCACTTATGTCAGTGTAACTTACATCACTCACGGGGGTGTAAGTGACATCACACCCCTGGCATAAACTGTGTAGTGGAGGTCAGAGTCCCCCCATGGCTCAGTGTTCTGATGTTAATCTGCAGCAGCTGGCCTGATTTTCCACTGTCCCTGCAGCTCTGGAGTTTCTCTGCCTGTAGAGAGTGTCAAACTGCCATGCTAATCGGTAGCTCTTCTCACCCACTTTGCCAGGTGCACATGATCTGCACAAGAGGCAGGCTGGGGAGAACCAAGCCTAGCTACTCCACAAACACATTCCCGTTTCACTCTTATGTCACATGTAAATACACTGGATCAAGACTTTAGCAATACTTGCAGTACATCCCTGGAACTCCAAGATGGTATGGCCCATAAGTGGTTAACCCCCTGAGCTCATTAATTCACTGCATTAGCTGATCAAGAGTCACCCAACAGCAACTGTTCAGCAACAACTGCTATTACTCTTATTCCCCATTAAGGACTAAAAGGGAACCTAATGCAGGCACCTGGTGGAATTTTCAATAGTGCCTACTCTGAATTTTTAGCTACCTAAATACCATTGAAGATATGGCCCCAAGGGGCAAATCCCAATCACATTGATACAATTTGAGAGTTTTGTCACCAACTCTAATGAGACCAGGATTTGACCCCAACTGTGTGATTCATATCAGAGATAAAAGACATTGCATCAGAGGGGCTTTGTAGAATCAGGTAATCCACTTGTACATACCTTCACACTGGATATTTGCAACCTTAGACCTGAGATCAAGAGCACACCCAACCTGCAACAAACAGAGAAGTATTTTGAAGTGTCATTCGATTCCTGCATTTGCCCAAATCCAAATAAGCAGAACTTTTCTGCTTTCTTAAGCTCTGCTGCTTTCATGATCTTTGCTACATCTTCATCACTGTTTTATTGTTCTTGAATTAATGTTTAACCTAAACTAGGTATGCTGGGAACCAGCCTTTTTCCAATAGCTTTGGGCTCTGCTACAACAGCTAACTCTGACACTAGTTTATGACACTATTTTCTGCAGTACCACCATGATCTCCAGCCTTTTGTTTGTATGCCAAAGTTATGTGCATTTTTGGAAGCAATTTGAGCTTTATGACCTTGCTTTTCCCCCTCCTCTTAAATTGTTCTTCTGACAAGCAACAGATTAAAGTGCTGTTCTACTCTGGAAAGTGACTTTGCAAAAATGGTACTTTCTTGATGAATAAATCTGTTCCCTGTGTGTATTCAGAGGCAGAGCTCCTGAGAATCTATTGCAGGTTACGGGCAAGAAGGAAAGGAGCCAGCTTGAGTCTCCAAGCCCAGGTTTAGGGCCTGAGCTAGCAGCTCCCATTGATGTCAATAGCCAAAGTCCTGTTGAGGCCTCAGCTTGCAGGGCTGGTGGTTAGGAAAAAAGCCGTTTTCCTTCTGAACTAAACACACCTGATCCTGAGTCACTAGCATCAGCTTGTTTTAGGCACCAGGGTCCCTCCACTGCACACAGCTGTCTTTTTTTATTGGTGAAAGTTAAGCCATGGTGTGGAGGACATGGGGCTCTGTTTCCTGCATGAGTCATTTGACTGGCCCTCATTTGGGTCTTTGTCACACACATATTAAACTGATGTTTAAGACTAATTAAAAGAGAAGGAAACATCCTCCCCAGCCCCTGCCCGCCCCCCCAAAAAAACCCACCACAAACCAAAAAACCCTCCAAAACCCAGCCTGCAGTCACTTCTATATGAATTTTGCCTGTGGCTGTTCATTAGGCTCCATTCTCCAGTCATTTCTTTCTGGGCCTTTGTCTTTTTCTCCCCCCTCACCAATTCACAGTCCTGTTGACTGTTCATGTTCAGACATTGCTTCTTTAGCAACAGTGACAAATTGTAATAAATTGATTCTTCTAATTGTAGTCTTTTGGCTTCAGGTTTTTTAGGTTAAAGCATCATCAGTGTTTTTTAACTTTATGAAGTTTTCAGGCTGACAAATCTTTCTCTATCATGAGGGAAAAAGAAGAAAAATAACCCCTTAGAAAAGAACATTAGGAATCAAAATGCTTTTTTTTCCTTTCTCTCGCTAGTACAAAGATTGCAAAATACATGTGTACTCTGGAGCAATTATTTGCAAAACTCAAGCTACACCGTTGAAACAATTAAATTTAATATATCAGCTCGTTTCATCAGCAAAACTGTTCAACTCCTCTCAAGCCTCTAAAGACATAGCTCCTTTCATCAGCAATCAATAGGGTAAAAGTGACTTTTTTAGGCTGTATCTGGATGGTGGAGTCCTTCCACCACATCAGGAGGATGATGAGTAAGGAGTCACATTTATTTCCTTATTCAGGTAGCACAGGGAGCACATCTTTCTGGAGCTGCCCAGGGCACCCGGGGGGAGGGGGGGTAAGTGGGGCAATTTGCCCCAGGCCCCGCAGGGGCCCCCATGAGAGCTTTTCGGGGCCCCTGGAGCAGGTCCTTCACTCACTCCAGGGGCCCCGGAAAACTCTCGCGGGGCCCGGGCCCCCAGAGCTTCTTCCGCTCTGGGTCTTCGGCGGCAGTTCAGCGGCAGGGGGTCCTTCCGTCCCGGGACCCGCCACTGAAGTGCCGGGTCTTCAGTGGCAATTCGGCGGTGGGGGCCCCCTACCGCCGAAGACCCTAGGCCCCCTGAATCCTCTGGGCGGCCCTGGAGCTGCCTCTTTTGGAACTATGGATGTCTTCATGGACAGGAAAAAGAACAGGATACTTGTGGCACCTTAGAGACTAACAAATTTATTAGAGCATAA
This sequence comes from Chrysemys picta bellii, assembly GCF_011386835.1. NCBI lineage: Eukaryota > Metazoa > Chordata > Testudines > Emydidae > Chrysemys > Chrysemys picta. Next base: position 2,943,611 of record NC_088795.1, read on the forward strand.
GCTTTTGTGGGCTGCAGCCCACTTCATCAGATGCATAGAATGGAACATATAGTGAGAAGATATTTATACATACAGAGAACATGAAAAGATGGAAGTAGCCAGACCAACTGTAAGAGGCTAATTAATTAAGATGAGCTGCTATTAGCAGGAGGGGGAAAAAACTTTTGTAGTGATAATCAAGATAGCCCATTTTAGACAGTTAACAAGAAGGTGTGAGGATACTTAACATGGGGAAATAGATTCAATTTGTGTAATAACCCAGCCACTCTCTATTCAAACCCAAGTTAATAGTATCTAATTTGCATATTAATTCAAGCTTAGCAGTTTCTCCTTGGAGTCTGTTTTTGAAGCTCTTCTTTTGCAAAATTGCCACCTTTAAGTCTGTCACTGAGTGATTAGAGAGGTTGAAGTGTTCTCCTACTGGTTTTTGAATGTTATGATTCCTGATGTCAGATTTGTGTCCATGTATTCTTTTGCGTAGAGACTGTCCAGTTTGGCCAATGTACATGGCAGAGGGGCATTGCTGGCACATGATGGCATATATCACATTGGTAGATGTGCAGGTGAATGAGCCCCTGATGCTGTGGCTGATGTGATTAGGCCCTATGATGGTGTCATTTGAATAAATATGTGGACAGAGTTGGCATCGGGCTTTATTGCAAGGATAGGTTCCTGGGTTAGTGTTTTTGTTGTGTGGTTGCTGGTGAGTATTTGCTTCAGTTTGGGGGGCTGTCTGAAGCAAATACTCACCAGCCACCACACAACAAAAACACTAGCCCAGAAATGCAATACTTCAGGTGTGGCCTCACCAGTGCCGAATAGAGGGGAATAATCACTTCCCTCGATCTGCTGGCAATGCTCTACTAATGCAGCCCAATATGCCATTGGCCTTCGTGGCAACAAGGGCACACTGTTGACTCATATCCAGCTTCTCGTCCACTGTAATCCCCAGGTCCTTTTCTGCAGAACTGCTGCTTAGCCGGTCGGTCCCCAGCCTGTAACGGAACACGGGATTCTTCTGTCCTAAGTGCAGGACTTGTTGAACCTCATCAGATTTCTTTTGGCCCAATCCTCCAATCTGTCTAGGTCCCTCTGTATCCTATCCCTACCCTCCAGCATATCTACCACTCCTCCAAGTTTAGTGTCATCTGTGAACTTGCTGAGGGTGCAATTCATCCCATCATCCAGATCATTAATAAAGATGTTGAACAAAACCAGCCCCAGGACCGACCCCTGAGGCACTCCGCTTGATACCAGCTGCCAACTAGACATTGAGCCGTTGATCACTACCCGTTGAGTAGGGTTACCATATTTCAACAATCAAAAAAGAGGACGGGAGGAGCCCCACCCTAGCCCCGCCCCTGTCCTAGCCCCGCCCCCATCCTGTCCTAGCCCCGCCCCTGCCCCTTCCACTCCCTCCCACTTCCTGCCTCCTCAGAACCCCCAACCCTCCCCCCCACTCCTTGTCCCCTGACTGCCCCCCAGGACTCCACCCCCTCCCTAAGCCTCCCTGCCTCTTGTCCCATGACAGCCCCCCCCCAGAACTCCTGACCCATCTAAACCCCTCTGCTCCCTGTCCCCTGACTGCCCCCTCCTGGGACCCCTGCTCCTAACTGCCCTCCAGAACCCCACCCCCTATCTAAGACTCCCTGTTCCTTGTCCCCTAACTGCCCCCTCCTAAGACCCCCCCCAACTGTCCCCCAGGACCCTACCTCCTACCTGTACCCTGACTGCCCAAAACCTTATCCACCCTCCCCCAGAAAGCCCGCCCCGAACTCCCGACCCCCCCCCGCTCCTTGTCCCCTGACTGCCCCCTCCTGGGACCTGTGCTCCTAACTGCCCTCCAGAACCCCACCCCCTACCTAAGCCTCCCTGTTCCTTGTCCCCTAACTGCCCCCTCCTGAGACCCCCCCCACCTGTACCCTGACTGCCCAAAACCTTACACCCCCAACCCCCAGACAGCCCCCCCCCGAACTCCCTGACCCATCCAACCCTCCCCCATGCTCCCTGTCTCTTGATTACCCCCCCCCAGAACCTCCCTGCCGCTTCTCTGACCCCCAGCCCCCTTACTGTGCTGCAGAACCACGTGCTCAACAGCGGGGGAGGGCAGCAGGCTCGGAGCTCCAGACGAACGGCCGCCGGTGATCTGTGAGTGCAGGGAGGGGGAGGAAGAGGAGGGGGGGTGTCAAGTTTCAGGAGGGAGGAGGGGGAAGTGCAAGCAGGGCTCTGGCTTTGGCTGTTGGAGCACCGGCTGCTTTGTAAGCCGCGCGCACGCTCTGCATGGGGGCGGGGGAGGAGGGGAAGTCCGGACAGTGACAAATTCCCCCCGGACGCTATTTTTAACCCGAAAAAGCCGGACATGTCCGGGGGAATCCGGACGAATGGTAACCCTACCGTTGAGCCCGACAATCTAGCCAGCTTTCTATCCACCTGTAGGATGTCAAGCACTCACTGTCACGGCACCTCCTGCTGGCCATCCAGGAATTAGCTCGATTCCAGCACTCGGCGCACCCCCTGCTGGCCAGTGTCTCTCCTGCCTCAGGCCCCATGTCCCTCCTGGACCCCGGTGCCCCTTATCCTGGGGGTCTGCCACACAGCAGTCCCCATGCTCTGGGTCTTCCTTCCCAGGAGAACTCCCAACCCTCTATTCCCACCTCACCTCAGTGGCTACTGCCAGTCGTCATCTAGCCCCCATTCTCTGGGGGCAGACTGCAGTCTGTAATGGCCACTCATCACTGGCAACGGGGTTGGATCTGCTGCCTTTCTAGGCCCTGCTGTCTCCCTGCAGCCCTAGTACCTCCATTGGCCTTCAGCAAGGCCTCAGCCTGGGCATTCGCCAGGCCAAAGCTCCCCAGCACTGCTCTGCTCTGCTTCTGGTATCCTGGGCTCCCAGGCAGCAGGTCTTTCCCACTCCAAGGCTGGAGTGAGACTGACCCAGCTCCTCCCTTAGGCCTTATATCAGCCAGCTGTGGGCTGATTGGGTGTGGCCACAGCTGTGGCCACCTCCCCAATCAGCCTACCCTTTTCCCTTAGGAGCGGGGTAACTGCCCCGCTACACAACCTTATAGTCCATTCATCCAATCCATACTTCTTTAACTTGCTGGCAAGAACACTGTGGGAGACCATATCAAAAGCTTTGCTAAAGTCAAGATCTATCACGTCCACTGCTTTCCTCATATCCACAGAACCAGTTATCTCATCATAGAAGGCAATCAGGTTGGTCAGGCATGACCTTGCCCTTGGTGAATCCATGTTGACTGTTCCTGATCACCTTCCTCACCTCCAAGTGCTTCAAAATGGATTCCTTCAGGACCTGCTCCATGATTTTGCCAGAGACTGAAGTGAGACTGTAGTTCCTTGGGTTCTCTTTTTTCCCCTTTTTTAAAGATGGGCACTATATTTGCCTTTTTCCAATCATCTGGGATCTCCACTGATCGCCATGAATTTTCAAAGATAATGGCCAGTGGCTCTGCAATCACATCAGCCAGCTCTCTCAGCACTCTTGGATGCATTAGATCTGGACCCATGGACTTGTGCATGTCCAGCTTTTCTAAATAGTCCTTAACCTGTTCTTTCACCACTGAGGGCTGCTCACCTCTTCCCCATACTGTGTTGCCCAGTGCAGCAGTCTGGGAGCTGATCTTGTCTGTGAAGACCAAGGCAAAAAAAGTATTGAGTACTTCAGCTTTTTACAGGATAATTCTACAGGATGCAGTAGTGCCAACCTGCTAGAGTATTCAAAACTCTGAGATTCGCTTAAAATTCTGAGATTTTAAAAATCATAGTTGGGGGGAGGGGGCACATCCATACTTGGGGGGATGTTTTATTTATGTTGGGGTTCTCAGGTTTTTCACCTACATTTTTGCAGGGAAAGTTCTCTAAGTGCCTGTTCCTACCTCTGCATCTGCCTATGCACCTGCGCGTTGCAGTCCCACACCAGCTGCCCGACCACCTAAGGCTCAGAATAATGCATGAACCAGGGAAAGGCAGGCAGAGGAACGGCTAAGTCACCTGCAGGGCCGGGAAGCATGCTCAGAGCTCACCTACCAGATCAAGCTCCTCTGGAGAGCTTACACAAAACACAGTGGTGAAGGTGCCGGGGGAGGAGATCTCTCAACTGTTAGCCCAGTGGATAGGGTACCCCCAGTTCAAGCCCCCTCCAGCAGAAGGGGAGAAAAGAGGTGGCAAATTCCTGTTCAAAGCCCTTTGCCCCTCAGAGCAGGGGGAGCTGACCTGGGGGGTGTCCCACATTCCCACTAGGTGCCTGAATCATTGGGTTACTAGTCATGAGGGAGATTTTCTTCTCCAGCACCCCCAACTAAAACAGCATCAGCGCCTAACCCCAAGAGAGGGCTCACAGCTGAGACCCAAGCAGAGGGAGACAGCTGCCCACAGCCGGGACCTAGATGCCTATCTCAGCGAGGGGCGGGGCTTGGTCCCCACCCCTCAGCTTGACCCTGTCCCCAGCTAGCTTAGGCAAGGAGTCACCTAGGGTGCTGGGTGTTGTGGATCCCGTTCTGAGGCACCCATTGCTCCCCATTCACTGCACAGGGAGCCAAGGCCCAACCTCAGACTGTGAGGCCTGGTGAACTTCTGGGTATCTACGTTCCTCTGTGCATCTAGCCCTGCCTCTTTCTCTTCCCACTCCTTCCCCGCCTCTCCCCTCACATCTCCTTCCACATACCCTCACAAGGACCCAGCACCCAACCTCCTAAGCTCTTCTGCAAAGCTCGCCCTGAGGCTCCCGCCCCCACCTCTGCCCTGAGGTCCTCTGTCCCTGGGTTCCCCTCCCCATTCCATTTCCCCATTTCCCAGTTGCCTCCTGCACCCCACATTCCCCTGTCCCAGGTAGGTAGCACAAAGGGCAGGGCTTTGTTTAATATAGAGCTCTGGCCAGGCAGCAGCCTCTGTCCCAGGGTGTATGTGGGCAGGAGCTGGATGGCTCTGGGCACTGCTGGTGAGCTGTCCCATTGTGTTCTGGCTCCTGTTCTGGTGTGAGGCCGAGATTGTAACCAGGTGTTTTCCATGAGAATGTTTCCTGTGGCTTTAGCCCCAGTATGGGGGGCTAGTCAATAGCTGCCAAGCTGCTGGAGGTGGTGTATTGCCCCATGTGCTGGTGTAACCCACAAACCTCCTGGGTGTGGTGTTCTGTCCCATCGAGTGGCACCGAGACCCCTTAGAGAGAGAGAGAAAATGAATCTGCTCTACAGCCTTAGCTAACAGCCAGTTCATGCGGTAGAGGCTCATACACTAAACTCCAGAGGTCCCAGGTTCGATCCCACCCACCAATGATCGGGGTTTGTCGGCGTTACGCTCGCAGTGTGTACACGTCTGTTAATCCACACAATCCCCCTCTCTCCTTGTGCTCCCTTTAGCTGGGCTGTGGAGAGAGGTGAATCCATTTTAACTAATTCACACCTCAGAACCCCCCACCCTGAAGCACCAGCCCATTTGCTAGGTAGGCGCTGGGCACAAGGCTTGCTACTCCTCTCAGCTACGGAGCAGGGCTCTGGAACAGCAGTGGGTTAATTCAGGCATAGTAAAGCCGAGGCCTGGTGAAGCTACTTGTTCTCCACACCAGGACCTGTGCGAAGCACTGTGAAGTGGAAAGCACATGTCACAACCACAGCACTGTTCAGCGGCAAACCTTCTTGCTTGACAATCAGCTAAAAAAATAAAAACCGTGTAGCTGGCACCAGACCTGAAGACCTGGCTATTAATAGAAGGCAGCACAAGCAGAAGTGAGACAAAGCAAAGGCCATTCAGAGGGCAGGTACAGTGCTGCCTATATATGACACATATACAGCTCTTCTGATCAAGCGTGACGCTGAGCTGAACCACTGACTCAAAGGTAGCATGATATGGCACTAACGCCCCCAATGCTCCCAAGCCTCCCCTGCTGCTCCCCAGGAATGCACCACACCCAGTGCTGTACAAGATAAGAGAAAGCTCTGCTTCCAGCAGCCCGTGCGCGGCATTCCTCCTTTCTGGGCTCTTTTATTTTAAGCCTTAATACGTTAACTTTACTACGTACGGACTCATAGCAAAACAAACTTGGACTTGGGGCTGGTGGAGCTCTGCCTGGGGGACTCAGAAGAGAGGGCAGTCGGGCTGGGGTGGCCGGCTAGCACAGTTAGACAACATGAGGTTTAGAGGAGGTTGGGAATTTTCCGAAGACCTTTGGGGAGGGGCAGGAGGGACTGTGGGGGATCAGAGAAAAGCCACTGTGTCAAAACTGAAGTTTTGCAGAACCCTACCAGAGTTGACGGTACTTTTCTCGGGAACGGTTCTCAGGTGCAGGGTGCAATTTCTGGTGAAAGCCAGAGAGAGAGGGAGACACCCCGTCCCAAAAAAGCCAGAGGCTCAGAGCACTCATCTGGGATATGGGAGCCCCAGGTGCAAGTCCCTGGGCTGCCTGAGGCTGATGAGTGCTCTGGGATGGGAGGTGGAAGGAGGCTCTCTATTTTGTCTGTCTGTCTCTTGATGCAGAATGGGAAAATGTTTGAAACCATGCCAAGTTTCTTGAGCTGGGAAAGCAGTGTCCTGCCCAGCTCCAGCCAGTTCGACTGAGATAAGGCTGGTGGCTGGTGTGCAGGGGGCTGTGTGTGCATGAAAGAGGGCTCTGGGCAGAGGCGGGAGTGGGAGTGAAAGACAGAGCAGGAAGAGCTCTACTGTGGGATGTGTGACAAGGGCAGGGAGGGTGGAGAGATGGGGGAGACCTGGTCAGAAGTGGGGGCACCAGGCAGCTCCCTCTTATTCACTCTTGTTCCAAGGCTTCAGGTTGCCAGGCTTCAGCAGCTCTGCAGCCCCACCGCAGGCCTATCTGGGGAGCCTTTCCCGCACTCCTCTCCTGCTCTGGGTCCTGGGCTCTCAACTCCTCCTCCTTGGCTGAGGGTTTCCACAGCCCTGCGTCCTGGGGCTGTGCTGGGATTCGAGCTCGTTCACAACCCACCAGTCCCCCCATTCCACACAGCCTGCTTTGGTTGGACGCCCATGCTGCAGCCCCATGGTACAGGGGGCTCCAGCCTCCTCCTAGGGGCTCGGCTGGGATCCAGGCAGGCTTCCCCAGCTCCTTCCCTCCTCCTGTAAAAGGGCAAGGGCCAGGCCCTGGAGCAGAGGTTGGCTGGCCTAAGGCTCCACCTCTCCTTAAAGGGACAGACCTCCCTGTTACAGCCTACCATTTCCACCACGCTCCTGCACCAGCTCTGCGCTAGCTCAGCCACGTGGGATTACTCAGCTGGACGCCGCTCCATGGCTGAGGTTCTGTGCTGGGTCTCTCTTAGAGCATCGCTCAGGGCTCAGGCCTCTGCCTTCTCCTGGTCCCGGGTGGACTCCTGTGATTCTCCCACTGTCAGATGCAGCACTCTGTGTGCCAGCCGGGAGGGCTCACAGTAGGTCTGACGGGGTTTGAGCCCTGCTAGTCTGCACTTTGGGAGCTGAGACCAGGGCGAGAATATAGCGACATCAAACAGCCTTTCCAAAGAAAGTCCTGCGCAACGTCATCTAGGGCAGAGGGCTCTCAACACAAGCAGCCTACACACAGGCCTGTGTTACCTACTGCTTAGGGAGACCTGGCTCATCCCGACACCCCAGGGACGGGGTTCAGGCTGCTTACGCACAGGCCCTGTGCGTCTCTCTTGTTTGATCAGTTGCCTGGTTTGTTGTCTGCCTGTGCGCTGGGTCCAGGCCCATGAGGGTAAAGGGGTCACAGAGGGCAGAACAGGAGGGGGGCGGGTCCATGCAGCGAGGAGTGCAGTTGGTTGGGGAAGCCCCCTCTGTGCCATCATGCTCTGTGCACAGATAGCACTGATCGCTGGTGATATTGGGGCCAGGTGAAGTTTTTTGAACAAAACTGGTTTGCTAGAAAGTTGAGTTTTTGACAGGCCCCAGTTTGTCACACGCCGTGTCCGCTTTCCACACACCAGGAGGGTTTTCATTGAACGCTTTCAGCCCAAAACTCAAACATTGCCACAGCAAAAAGCAGCTTTTGGAGCAGCTCTAATGGCTACGCTGGTAGTGCCCAGCAGCCCAGCCAGGATCAGGCCCCTTGGCAGGTGCTACACACGCCAGTCTGGCCTGGAGAACAGCTCTCCCTGACTGGGCCGCCCGGGGGGGCAAGTGGGGCAATTTGCCGCAGGGGCCCCACGAGCCCTGGCCTGGCGGCAATCCAGGTCTTCGGCGGCATTTTGGCGGCGGGGGGTCCTTCAGTGCTGCCCAAGATGCAGAGCGACTGAAGGGCCCCCCGACGCCGAAATACCGCCAAAGACCCGGACCGCCGCCGGGTGAGTACAAGCGCCGCAGCTCCCCCGCTTTGCCCCAGGCCCCCTGAATCCTCTGGGGGGCCCTGCTCCCTGACCCTCGCTCTCTTCCCTTCTTTTTCCTCCCCCAGTGCCCAGAAGGGCGGAAGGCGGCTTCCCCCAGAAATGGAATCACCTGTTAACCCCAGCTGCAGCCACCAGCAGGGGGCTCTTGCAGTTGAGCTGGGTTCAAATGCTGCACTACGGGAAGCCATCCCTCCAGAGACAGGGTGTCCCAATGGGCAACCAATCCCAGGGCATCCCTGCCTGCCAGGGACAGAGTAGCAGGGACCCCTTTCCCTGCAGGGCTGGTTGGCTGCTAGCCATGTAAGGGGGTGTGCTCTCATAAACCCACATGCAGCACCCTCCTGCAGCACTGGGGTTAACAGAGCAGGGCTCCCAGGCTCTCCCCAGCCCCACTCTGCTAGGTGCTCCACCAACACGGTCCCTGGATATGAGTGCTCCTGTGAGGCCAGGTATGTTAGTATGTGACCAGTCCCACTGAAGACAGGCTGCTGAATTGGGATCTGAATACAATAGTCCAGGTTCAGCGGCCATGCACTAGGCCTGATATCCCCTCTTCAGTGAGGGTCTGGCCGTGCGCTTGCAGCCCACACCTAGATGGGGCAGCTTTAGCTGTTTCATTGCATTGTAAAAGCACGTCCCATTTGCTTGGGGTCTCCCAGCTGTACTCCTTGGCAACGTTCCCCATCCCTTTGAAAAGTGGCCTGTCGGATTATTTCCCCCTACTGTACCGCATTAATGTGACCCTCTGCTTTTCTGCCCATATTTCTAATTTTCTTTGGGCCCTAGGTGTTATTTCACTGTCTGGACTGCAGCTTGAAACACTGCCCAGTTCAGTATATGCCATACAGTCCATTAATATGCCTTTGCCACCTTTCCAGACAACCGCGTGCAGGGTTTACATTCTCCCAGAGTATTTCCCAGAGCCCCAGGGTTTCTGCCCTGCGGGGGGCACTGGGTCTCAGGGCTTCTGCCCCGTTGGTTTGAAAATATTTCCCGAAGCTCTGCTCTGGCCAGCTCTGGCTAAAGTTAAGCCCTGACTGAGTGGGGTATTAAATAACAAAAGGCCACTAACCATTTCAACACACTGGGTGAAATCCAAAACTCCCAGCAGGGCCAGGGTTTCACCCAGCATTACTCTTTGCTTGTCATCCTTCAGCCAATTTTCAGTCCATGTAACACTGTCCATGTGTGCACGTAGACCTCAGGGCTCTCACTGAACATGAGACGCTATGTCATGCCCTCTACTAAAAGCCAAATATATTACATTGGCTACACAGCCTTCATCTGCTACATTTGTAAATGTCTCGCTCTTTGTTTGGCAAGCTTCATTCTTTAGGAACCAGGGCTGCTTCTTTGTTTACAGTTCCACTATTCTCCAGGGCATTAGCAGATTTCCCCTTCCTATTTATTCCATTTCTTCACTGGGAACTGAAGCTAGTTAATAATTTACTGGTTGCTAATTGCCAGAGTCACCCTTCTTTTGTGTTTTGATGACCCGTGTCGTAAAGCCTGGGGTCAGGAGGAGGAGGACGGATGTGTTTACTTTGTTCTGCTCTTGGGCATACTTTTACACCCTCGAGCACAACGTTTTAAAGTACTGCATTGTATTTAGGCTAGTTCAGATGGACATCCTGTTTTCCAGCTGGCTTGCTTTGGAGCTACGCAACGCTGAGGCCTGATCTACACTTAAAATGTAGGTCGCCATTAGGGTGACCAGATGTCCCGATTTTATAGGGACAGTCCCGATATTTGAAGCTTTTTCTTATATAGGTGCCTATTACCCCCCACCCCCTGTCCTGATTTTTCACCCTTGCTATCTGGTCACCCTAGTCGCCATAGCCGCGGTGCTCAGGGGTCTGAAAAATCCACATCCCCCAGTGCCGTAGCTTTGCCGAGGTAACCCCAGTGTGGATGTAGCGAGCATTCTTCCCCAGCCCAGCTGCCATCACTCAGGGCGGTGGAGCTCCTACAGTGATGCTGTCCATTGGTGTAAGCTGCAGATACATGACGGGGTGCTGTTCTTGCTAGGCTGGCCCCCAAGACAAGGCCCATGAAATAATATCTTTTATTGGACCAACTTCAGAGCTGCCGTGTTCAGCTCACTCCAATTAGCACCGCAGTCTGTCTCGTTAGTGCTCTTTGACTAATGGCAGAGGTCTCCAAGAATGGGAGCACACACGCTGTGCAAGTGCCTGCCCCAACCCCCACTGCTAGATCCGGAGTGAAGCGTAGTATTAACCCATTCGGTATTCAGTGACACTCCACAACCACGGTGGGATTACACCCCCCTTGATCTGAGCTGCATAGCAGGAACCCACCGGGGCAGCAGGGTTAGGCCCAGGCCGGAGAAGTGCCCATCTAGAGCACCTCATTTAGGGGAGCAGAGCGCACCATGAGCCTGGGATGGGGTCCACTGCAGGGCATCCTCCATGAAGTACACAGCAAGCTGGCAGATGAGCACATGGGGCGGCATGTCCCAGCACCTGCACCACCAAGTCAGCCAGGGATGTACGGGTGTGTCTGGGAGGACAAAGGATCAGACACGTGGGCACAACAGGAGGGTTGAACGTCACAGACCCACCAAAGAAGCAAGATGCTTCTTTTGAGAGTGAGGCTGGAGGTCTCAATCCACCCCTTCCCCTGGAGCCATCAGTCCCCGTCACTGACCCCAACGTGCCATTCAGCACTGCTGGCGATCCCTCCACAGACCCATGAGGGGTGGGCAGCTGGACGCCGTGGCTCAGATCACGGGCAATTAGTAAAATACCCTAAGGATACAGAGGCCCAACCCAGATGCCTGCACAGAGCTCCAGTAAATGAGCTCTGCACAGAGATTCTCTCTGGGTCTGGAGGGGATTGGAGCTTCACCTCACAAGCAACCTCATCATGTACTGGGGTTTTACCACAAGACACGGTCCCTCTCGGCCTTGCCGCCAAGCCTCCTGTTAACAGCTCCCCTCCCACCCAACACACCCATTCTACCGCTTTTCATTGAGCAGGAGGTACAGAGTGTGTTTAGGGCTCACAGAGGCCCTGTGCAGCGTGGGACCCAGCAGCCAGCCAGCCCCCATGTGGCTATATCCAAGAGCTAGTTTCATAGTCATGTGTTGGGTGTTAGCCCTGAGGGACACGCAGGGCCGGCTCCAGCTTCGTTGCCGCCCCAAGCGGCGATTAAAAAAAAAAAAAAGAAGAACCCGATCGAGCTGCCGACGCCGATGCGGACGTGCCGCCCTGACAAGGGATGCACTGCTGCCCCTTTCCATGGGCCATCCCAAGTGCCTGCTTCCTTCGCTGGTGGCTGGAGCCAGTCCTGGAGACACGTCCAGTACCCCCAAGTGCCCCTTCTCTCAGAGAATTTTGTCTGCTCTGCCAACGCTCTTTGGGACAGCCTAGCCTGACCTAAGACTTGCACACAGAAAAGCCAGAAAGTGTGTTGTTTATTGCCCCCGGAATGGTATTGTATTTGTGACCCTTGACCTTCCCATAGCATATACACAAGCTATTGATCAAATAACAAAAAGCAGGATACGTCCATACGTGCAATGCCCCTGCAGACAGGCCCCTGCACCACCCAACAGCTACTTCTTGTGCCTAAGACCCCCAGCCTGCTCACCCTGACATCAGGAGCCACGAATGCCCGTCTCACCTAGACCCAAACCCACCCCGAACAAGACTGCAAACCCTTGCTGATCGCACATGGCTTGGACATTCACCAGACACTGCCAGTGTGCTGGTCCCAACACCTAGGCTATGTCTACACGGAGATAAAAAACCCGTAACACTGGGGCTCAGAGCCCAGGTCAGCTGACTCAGCTCACAGGGCTGGGCTGGGTTCTGGAACCTCAGGACCAGGGAGGGCCCCAGAATCCAGTCTCCAGCCCAAGCCCGAACATCTACAATGCAATTTTATAGCCCTGCAAGCCTGAGCCAGCGGGCCTGGGGTAGCCATAGCAGTGCTGCCGGTCTTTTATTGCAGGGTAGACATACCCTTAGGGCAGTGGTCCCCAAACTTTTCAGGGTCACGCTCCCCACCCCCACGGAGCCGGGCCCCTCCGAACATTCCTCCATGCCTCCTAGGGGGGCATGCCCCACAGTTTCAGGCCCTCTGCCTTAGGGCCCGAGCATGCCTTGCTTGGCATGGGTTTGTGAGAGTACAAGCAGACTTGCCCCACTAGGATGAGGGGGGATGTACTCACTGGGCGGTTCCCTACCGGGTCTTGGGCGGCGGGTCCTTCAGTGCTGCGGAAGACCCGGAGCGAAGACCCAGAGCGCTGCCGGGTGAGTCATCCCTGCCGGGGCCCCGTCGAATCGGGCCCCGCACTTCCTAAAGCCGGCCCTGCCTCCAGCCGGGACTCCCGCCTCTAGGACTGGCTGGGAATTGGGAGGGCAGAGCTGCGGGGACCGCCTTGGCAGGGGGCTGAGCAGCCGGGGCAGGGCAGCCTCAGAGGGGAATGGACCCCTGGAGAGCAGGACGTGGGCCCTGCACGGCAGCGCCTCGGGCACCGGTCCCCTCTATGGCCTCGTTGCTGCTCCTGACCGCCCTGCTGCAGCCCCTGGGCGGCTCGAGCCACTTCGCCCAGCCCTAGCTGCGGCGCTGGGGAGCAGCTGCCCTGCGGTACTTGCAGGCGGCTCTGTGCACCCCGCGGGGCAGCCCCCAGCCCAAGTGTCCTGTGAGCCACATGTCGGAGCCCACCGGATGGCTCGGCCGTGGCTGGCGGCACGAACCACAGCAGCCCCAGGGCGCCCCCCGCGCACGACGCGCTGCTGCTGCTGGACCCCAGTCCCAGGGCCAGCTTTGGCTACTCGCTGCGGCTCTTCCACCTGGACTTCGGCGTCAGCTTGGGGGCTGGGACAGCGTCTACTTGGGTGAGCGCCCGCAGGGCTGGCCCTCCCGCCCCCCACAAAAAAAGGATGGCCCGAATGCAGCCCCTGCAAATGTACCGCCCCAAGCACCTGCTTGCTTTGCTGGTGCATAGAGCCAGCCCTGCTTGGCTCCCTCCACCATGACACAGCACAGCAGTTCTGCAGATCCCTAACGGCAGCACGGCCATGCAGAGCCGTCACTCAGCCTTTCAGCGCCTGGGGCAAACAAGCATATTTGCGCCCCCTAAAGGCAATGCATGGGGGGGCCCATAGGGTCATGTTCCGCCCACCACCACAGCTTTCTGCCTTCCATTTAGCACAGAGATTTTCAAAATGTGGGATGCCCACACACACTCCCCACAGTTTGAAAACCATTGCCTCCTGCCAGGAGCCGGTGGATTGGAAGCTGGTGGGCAGCACCCGGCCTGCTCAGGCCCTTGGCTTTCCATGCTGTGGGAGCTGGGGTCAGGGGTGAAAGTAAAGCCGAAAACTTACCAGTACAGGGGCCGGTGGTAGGGAGGAGGGGTGTGTGTGAGAGTGTTGAGGGCTGGGGCTATATTTAGTACTTATGTTTTATCCTAAATGAGGCCCAAGCACACCCGGTACTACTGTATCCAACACTATGTGACTAGTGGCTGCGGTGGAGTTGGTCAAATGCTACAAAAAACCTTTACAAACATGCATTCAGTCTGGGAGCAGCCATTCCCTTCAGCCACATGCATCTCCCTTCGTCTTCAGTGTTCTCAGGCCTGCAGAAATGGGTGAGTATCTGCGTGACAGTTTGGGTATCAGCTGTTCTCAGTGGGTGAAATTCAGCTGTGTGTAGTGAGCCAGCAAGAGTCCAGAACAGATACACCCTGCAGTGGCGTTAGTAAAGCCTGTCCAAGCCCTTTAACTGCTGGACGCATTCCAGTCACGCTGACCCCTAGGCAGTGGAGTTCAGAAAGCAGTTAGGTCACTGCTGGAGGGAAGATTGGAGTGGGAGGACTTCTTTACCAGTAAAGTTGTATCAGTGTTAGTGTGTAGCCATGGTGTTACTGCATCAGCATCATTCCACCACTAGGGACCTGTGCCACTTTGCCAAAAGGAATAACTATAGAGAATAACAGTGGGACGCACAAGACTGTGTTCGGACAGGTGAATTCTACTGGTGCAACTCTTGTGAGGAGACTAGGTCCAAGCCCCACCCAGGCAGCCCTTGTGTCCTCCACACAGCGGTGTGCTTCATTCTGTTCTCCTACAGAACATGTCACTTATTTAGTCAGGGAGCAGAGATCCCACCTTGTGATCAGTTGCACACCACAAATAACTCAGAGCAGAAATGAAGAACTCACAAACATCTCACAGGCTGAAATGTGTTTGCATAAACTGTTTGTTGAAGAATAATGAACTAGGTTTGTAAAACTCAAAGCTAGTTTGTGGATAATCTGCAAATAGATAACAGGGTTGAGGTTCTCTTGGCAGAAATCTTACCTGCCATGAATAATTCAACTACTGCTCTTTCTCTTAAATATATTTAACATCCCTTTGTCAATGTTTGTACTGACCTTAGAACGATCTAGCTAAACTCAGTAGACAATGAAGCCAAAGGTTCACTTGTTTTTCAGAAATATTGAGAAATTCAAGGCCTTTCTGAATTGTAGTCATTGAGAATATTTCTGTTTAAAGGTTGGTTGTGAGAGTGGGTGTGAGAGTGTGTGAAAGTTGTCAAAATTGTTTGTGCAACCTTAGCTTGTGATTTCATAGGTTGTGATATTTGTGGGCTTTGTACCGATGTGCTTAATGGTATATTTTCTCTTGGTCTGCACTTAGCAGGTTTATCTGTGACATTACAGTATTCTTAGTGTTGGCATTATGTATGTTGTATAGCACCCACGGTGTGGTAGGTATGGAATTTACAGGCAGGGATGAAGGAAAGAGACAAAATTATCAAAAGTGCCTAAGTGAATTGGGAGCCTAAGTCCCAACTAAGGGACTAGGCTTAGGCTCCTATATCACTTAGGTACTTTTGAAATTGTTGCCCATACTGAGGTGATCTAGAAGGTCTCACTGAATCTGGGGGTAGTGCTGACTATTGCTATCATTTCTGGGTATTCTGTAATCAACCCTTGTTGACAGCGGATTGTTTGCTCTGTGTGCTTCTTGCCCATTCTTCGTCTCCTCCACTCCTCCACACACCATACCAAAGAGGGATGAGGTGGGATGCCACCAAATGTGGAGGGATTGTACAAAGGAGCAAGTTAGTTTGTTTCTACACCAATGCTAGGACCCTGGGAAACAAGAGGAATTGGAATAGCACCTTTACTAGCATACATTTGATCTAACTGGTATGACTGAAACCTGCTGGGATGATTCTAGTGATTAGAATGGGACCATTGTGATCTTCTCTGACCTTCTGTATAACACAGGCCAGAGACCTGCCCTGAAATAATTCACAGAGAACATCTTTTATTAAAACACCAATCTGGATTTTAAAATTTCCAGTGATGGGGAATCGACCATGACATTTAGTAAATTGTTCCAATTACTAAAATTGTTAATTACTCTCAAGATTAGAAATTTCCCATATTAATCTGTCTAGCTTCAATTTCTAGTCATTGTCTCATGTTATATCTTTCTCCGTGTAGTAGTTCCAGGGTGGGGCTCGTCCCTTCCAGGGGCGCCTGGGAGCCAGGCTGCCCCGCTACAAAGCTAATAATAGTTTACAGCTCAGACCTTTGGGCAGGGATTGAGCACACAAGTAACAGTTCAGAGCTCAGGCCCTTATGCAGGGAGTGCAGTAAAGTCTATAGCAGCCCAGGCCCTGGGTCAGGGCGGGGCAGCAAACAAATAGTCTGTCAGAGGCCTAGGCCCCTTAGACAAGGAGGAGGAGAGACTGCCACCCGGCACGGGGTGGCAGGGGGGAACACAGGCTGACCCACTCCACTGTGTTCCAGCCCGGGGCCCTATCCGCAGCAGTCCATCTGCCGCGCAGTCAGTGGGGATCCTGACCTCAACACACTGACATGGGTTCAGGGTCTGCTATCCCCGGGCCACTTCCCATCTCCTCCTCCATGGGTACCTGTTCCTCCTGAGTTCCGTCTGGCGGGTCGCAGATCATGGGCTCCTCCGGGCCCCGAGCACCAGGTAAGTTTGTCGCTCCCTCTGGGCCCTCGGCGGGGGGAAGCTCAGACCGCTCCTCAGGATACCGGGCTCTCGGCAGGCTTGGCCAGTCCTCCTCAGGGTACCGGGCTCTCGGCAGACTCAGGCCCGCGGGAGCTCGGGCACCAGCATCTGTCCTCTCCCGCTGCCGGCCAGCTACTGAGCGCTGTGGCTTGGCCTTTATACTTCCTGTCCCGCCCCTTGACTTCCGGGGGGCGGAGACAGGCGGCGGTGGCTCCGCCCACTCTGGCAGCTGTTCTGGCTCGTCCCTTCCAGGGGCGCCTGGGAGCAAGGCCGCCCCGCTACACTCTGCTAGACTGAAGAGCCCATTATTAAATATCTAAATATAGACTGGGATCAAGTTTCTAAGTACCTACGTTAACCTTCCAAACAGAGAGAGGTGAAGAAGGACAAGAAACACCACCTCTCTAAGGAGAAGTCCAAGTCCTGCACCAAGTGAGCTGGTACCGACACTGATTATGGGACTGCAAAATGCCCACACTGAGCTGTCAGGATCCTCCTCGCTGTGGGGAATGACATTGGTATTGTCCTCAGAGCAGGGCACCAACTGGCACAGCCAGGAGTGTACCCTATCAACATACCATCTTGGGGACCATCATCTCATGTTTCCCTTAGCCAGTCCCCTTCCTGCTGATCCAGGAAGTGGGGAGCTCAAGGTCCCCAGTGTCATCACTGCCTAGACCACTGAGACCAGAGCCTGAGGCCAGCATCCAGGAGCTGGGGGCAAAACACCAACACCCCTAGTCTCCACCATCTCTAGACAAGGCAGTCCAACCAGCCCCAGTTGTCAACAATTTCAGGGCTTGCCAGAATCTCCTAGTACATAATGAATGAACAGAATGAAGTACTCTCAAGCAGGCCAAGCCTTCACTTGGCTCACTCACCTTGCAGCAAATTCCCCTTGTCACCGGCTGGTGCAGTCACACTCAGTCTCCTCCCATCCCACAGTGCTGAAGTTTCTTAAAGGGCACCTATGCACTTACCCATCAGTCAGGGAACCCCCTTCTGCCTGGGACCTCAATATAGTCCTCCTGAGACTCCTGGCGTCTCCCTCCACCTGAGCCTCTCTCAGAACCCTCCCTGCACTACCTCACACTGAGGATCTTCCTAGTCACTGTCCCTTTGGCCCCCAGGAGAGCGAGGCGCTTCTGGAGTTTATGGCTGAACGTCCCCAGACAAAATTCCATGGGGACAAGAGGGTGCTGAGGTCTCACCCGACATTCTTCCCCAAGGTCACTCTGAATTCCATCAGAACCAATCCCCCAACTTCCCTGTCTTCTTCCCAGAGCCACATCTGGGACTGGAAGAGAAGAAATTGCACCTACTGAATGTGTGGCCAGGCCTCTGCTTTATTCCATTGACAGGACTAACCCACTCAGACTGTCGCCCCCAGTGTTTCTGGCTATAGCGAGGCATCTCCTCTCAAGTCTCTCCAAATGGGTCACACACTGCTTCTCCTTGTGTTACCAGCTGGCTGGCGCACCTCTCCCACTGAACATCGAGGCTCACACCACCAGACTTCTGCCTGCATCAGGCCCCCACCAGTATCTGAGATCTGCAAGGTGGTGACGCTATAAAGCACAGTGCCTTAGACTTAGCTGTGAGGTCAGTGTGACAGTGCACCCCATAAGGCTTTATGGAAATATGCTTAGGAATGTATCTATATATAACATAACTAGAATGTGTTTTATGCTACATATGCCATGTAACATATCTATGTAAAGGTTATGAACTACTGAATCTATTCCTCCTATTTGTATGCATGTATCATCGTTGTGTTCAAAGTTATGAATATTGGCTGTGTACTTCCTTGATTTCTAAGTAGCCTTAGGGTATGTCTACACTACGAAATTAGGTCGATTTTATAGAAGTTGATTTTTAGAAATCGATTTTATACACTCGATTGTGTATGTCCACACTAAGTACATTAAGTCGGTGGAGTGCGTCCTCACTACTGTGGCTAGCATCGACTTACGGAGCGGTGCACTGTGGGTAGCTATCCCACAGTTCCTGCAGTCTCCGCCACCCATTGGAATTCTGGGTTAAGCTCCCAATGCCTGATGGGGCAAAAACATTGTCATGGGTGGTTTTGGGTACATGTCATCAGTCGCCCCTCCCTCCATGAAAGCAACGGCAGACAATCATTTCGCACCGGACACCGGGGCAATTAGAAGAGCACAGCAAGGCGCGCTGCGCATCAGAGAGGCTTTGAAAACCAGTTTCATGACTGGCCAGGCTTTGGTGTGACAGTTGTGTGTGTTTCTCCTTGATGCAAACCTGCCCCCTTTGTTGATTTTAATTCCCTGTAAGCCAACCACCCTCTCCCCTTCGAAATAAAGTAACTATTGTTTTGAAACCATGCATTCTTTCTTTATTAATTAAAAAAAAATGAGATACGGACAAGGTAGCCCAGATGGGGTGGGGGAGGAGGGAAGGACAGGCCACATTGCTTATTGTAGCCACACTAAAAGTCAAACTGTTTGAATGACAGCCTTCTGTTGCTTGGGCCATCCTCTGCAGTAGAGTGGCTGGGTGCCCGGAGCCTCCCCCCACCGCATTCTTGGGTGTCTGGGTGAGGAGGCCATGGAACATGGGGAGGAGGGTATGCAGTTATACAATGGATGCAGCGGGGATCTGTGCTCTTGTTGGCTTTCCTGCAGCTCCAACAGACATGTCATCATGTCCGTTTGCTCCCCCAACAGATGCTTCATCATGGCCGTTTGCTCCCCCATTAGCCTCAGCATTGCATCCTGCCTCTGCTCTTCAGGCTCACTTAATTCTTTCCTGACCTCTGCCACTGAATGCCTCCATGCATTCAGCTGTGCCCTATCAATGCAGGAGGACTGCATGAGCTCGGAAAACATGTCATTGCAAGTGCGTTTTTTTTGCCTTCTAATCTGCGATAACCTCAGGAACGGAGATGATAGGGGGAGCGTAGAAACAGTCTATGCTCTACAATTCTGGGGGGACTGCATGGTCACCTGTGCTGCTGAGTTCGCCACGCTGACCAAACAGGAAATGAAATTCAAAAGTTCCCGGGGCTTTTCCTGTGTACCTGGCTAGTGCATCGGACTTCAAAGTGCTGTCCAGAATGGTCACAATGGAACACTCTGGGATAGTTCCCGGAGGCCAATACCGTCAATTTGCCTCTGCACTATCCCAAATTCAACCCATCAAAGTCAATTTTAGCACTATTCCCCTTGCCGGGGAGGAGTACAGAAGTCGATTTTAAGAGCCTTTAGGTCGACAGAACGGAGTTGGTTGTGTGGATGCATTCATTTTTAAATCGACCTAATGTGGCTAAATTCGACCTAACCCCGTAGTGTAGACCAGGCCTGAGTAAAGTATTTGGTCAGCTTCTTGAGAAAGGAATGTGCAAATTAAGTGCCCAATCAAGATGCACTTAATGGACAATGGATCTTGGAAGGCTGCAATACACATAAGAAGTTTACTTGAGGATGTTCAAGGCAGCATATGAACAATTGCTGCTGCCTGTAAAGAACTGAGTCATGCATGGACATGTGACTTGCCCAGGTGACTCCAAAACTCCATCTTGGAGCTGGTCTTTCCATAGGAGAGAGGAGGGGGTCTCCACCTACAAGATAAAGTCTATTTAAGCCTGTGGGAGACCCCTACATTTTGGTCTTCAGCTGGCTCAAGAGATAGCCTCTCCACCCCCAAAGATACCTGAAAGAAACCGAAACAAAGGACAGTAACTACAGGGGGTGTGAGTGATTGCTGGAAGGAGACTAGTCTGTAAAAGGAAGCTTACTGGAATTCCTCTGAGGCTGAGGTTTTTATCTGCATTCAGTTTTCTTACTGTATTAGACATAGACTTGTGTGTTCTATTTTATTTTGCGTGGTAATTCACTTTGTTCTGTCTGCTATTACTTGGAACCACTTAAATCCTATTTTCTGTATTTAATAAAATCACTTTTTACTTATTAATTAACCCAGAGTATTTATTAATACCTGGGGGGGCAAACAGCTGTGCATACCTCTCTATCAGTGTTATAGAGGGCGAACAATTTATGAGTTTACCCTGTATAAATTTTATACAGGGTAAAACAGATTTATTTGGGGTTTGGACCCAACTGGGAGTTGGGCATCTGAGTGTTAAAGATAGGACCACTTAAGCTGCTTTCAGTTTAAGCCTACAGCTGTTAGGGGACATGGTTCAGACCTGGGTCTGGGTTTGCAGCAGGTTAATGGGTCTGGCTTAAATCAGGCATGGCACTGAAGTCCTAAGCTGGGAGGGCAGGGAAAGCAGGGGCAGAAGTAGTCTTGGCACATCAGCTGGCAGCCTCAAGGGGGTTTCTGTGATCCAACCCTTCACAGTCAAATGCCAAGTTCTGGAGGGCAGTACTGCAATCACTCTGTGACTCATGCAGTTGAAACTCCACATTCTCACCATCCAGGGAGGATACTGCTTGCCAGTCATCTGCAGTAGAATCACAAGGATTCCGGTGGCACCTCAAAGACTAACAGATTTATTTGGGCATGAGCTTTCGTGGGTAAAAAAAACACTTCTTCAGATGCATCTGAAGAAGTGTTTTTTTACCCACGAAAGCTCATGCCCAAATAAATCTGTTAGTTTTTAAGGTGCCACCAGACTCCTTGTTGTTTTTGTGGATACAGACTAACACAACTACCCCCCTGATACTTGACACCATGCAAGGCAGTAGAATCACACTGACACATAGATGAAGGAGACAACTGCTTGAACCTGGGCCTACAGGGTTTTTAGGTGCAGCCATGCACCAACTCTCCACCCAGCAGCCTGCTGATGCTGGCTTACCCGGGACCCATGAAGCCCAGCCCCGGTTTGAGGCTCTGCCCTGCAGTCCTATTGGCAGAGTCCCGGGGCAGCTGATGGCCCGCTGGCCCTACTTAAGCCAGCAGCAGGAACAGGAAATTCTCCGAACAATTGGGCTTCAGCCCATTCTGGACTGTGAGCCTCTGCTTCCTACCCCTGCTCCCCTGGCTTGATTTCCTGGCATCCTGACCTGGCATGACCCCTGACATCTGATTCATGGGTCTGACCTCCAGTTTTGTCTCCTTCCTCTGACCTCTCACTATCCTGACGCAGCTGACTCCTGTCTCCTGCTTTGTGACTGCAGCCTCTGCCTCTGACTGCTAGGTCTGGCCGCCCAGGACCTGGCCATGACACTGTGGTTCTTTGAGATTCTGTAGTCAATGTGGATCCCACGACCTGCCCTCCATCCCTACCTTTGGAGTCCTCAGCTAACACAGGCTTTGAATTGTGGGGGAATTGAAGCAGGGTCATGGCCTCCCCACCCTTGAGGCCCTCGCATGGGAGTGCACTGATGACAACATTTCAAACTACTGCAGGGTAAGTATTTGGTAATGGATTATAATGATTACTGCAGCTAATAGTCGTCTCACTTAGACATTGCTAGTGACAGTGCCAGTTCCAGCATGTGCTGCACAAGCTGTGAGGAGCCCCTTTGATGTGCATCTGCATAACTAGATGGACCACTTGACAACCACAACACTAGGAGTAGGTTTGCTCACAGTGACAGGGAGGCACTGGTGCAAGTTTGTCTCTAGAAAATGCGTGTAGACATGCAAATAGGTGCAGGCCAGAGTTCCTGGAGAGGAAGCTATTGTGATTTTTCTCATGAATATAGTGGGCTCTCTTGCCAGGTGCTCAATACGTAAATTCCCCCCTTCCATTTCCTTGCCCCACCCCCACACAGGCATAAGAAATACGTACAAGCACCTAATTAACCTTTCTGGCCACTGGATTTCACCTTCATGATTACACCACAAAAGGCACTTACTTGGCAGCAAACATAATAGGCTCTAGCAAAATGCTAAGGTGTCAGAGTTTAGGCTAGCTCACTATATTTCTACTTAATGACTTTTGGGGCTGAATAATAATTAAAACGCATTCCTTTCCTGTGGAATGTTGGCAAGCCATGTGAGTGAAGCCAGAATCTTCCCGAAGCAAAGTATGTGCAATAAGTTAGCAGCTATTGGTAATTCTTCAGAGATTGCTGAGTTCCAGAGCTTCGGGGTTTTTTGAGACTCAGTACTGTTGATCCTTTGGTGCTTACATGCCAGGGCAACAAATCTTTCTTGGAATGTTTTGGGTAGCAGCTGTTCCTAAGATTGTCATTGTGTAAGGCTAGACATTGAAATTCCCTATTTATAAAACAGTATTTATCATCATCCCAGGGGGAAAGAAATACACTGCCCTAGACTCTTGGGGTTGAGTCTATAGTCTGGGTTTATAACACGGTTAGAATGGGAAAAAAATACACGTTGATCCTGGAATACCTGTTAGTCATGCTGAAACCTGATTATTGCTACCAACATTTCCACCATGCTGTAGGGGTCTAAAAGACTCAGGGAGTCTTGAGCAATGTCCTCTTTCACCAACATGAATTACTGTCATATCTAGTTTCACCCGCCCTTTTTCCTGTAATGACTGCAAACCTCTCTGCTTGTGTTTTTCCATCAATGTCCAGCTCCATCCCCACCAGGACAAACAGTTTGTACGCAAAGGAGGCATCTAGATCCTCTTCATGAAGTGCATTAGAACTTCGTTTCTGTGACTGGAATTGGATACTCCTTCCCCACTAGACTACTGCATGCCCTGAGTGTATTTAATCCTCCCTTCTTTTCGTCATCTCTCCCTGGGCTAACTCCTTTCTGACATATATTCACTTCCTGTTTGAACTCCTGGCTTGTCTTCTAATAGGAATCTTGGATGTTTGGATGCCAAACCCTCTCTCCTCCCACGCCTCCTAGTCTTTATCTCATCACCTCCACATTATCACCTCTCTAAGATACTACTTGAAGATTCCACCATAAAACTTCTCTTCCAGCTTTGATCTCCTTCCATGCCGAGTGCTATAATTCCCCTTCTTTCATAAACTCCCTAAATTTCATCTTTCCAAAATGCCGCAATTCCTCCCCTCACTTCATCTGTACCATGAAAAGAGAACACTCTGTCACCATCTTCAGGAACTTTAGCTTCTTTTCCATGTCAAAACCCAGCTCCAAACCTCTGTTCTCGTTTTCAAGACTTTCCTCTAGAGCTGGCTGAAACTTTTACTTTTCGGTTCAGGAGAAATTTCAGTTCCATATTGGAACAAACCCCAACCTGATGAAATTCTTGATGAAATCAAAAATTTTCATTTTGGAAACGTAGTATTTCTGGAAGAAAATATTAAACTGATGTGAAAAAAAACTGTGAAATGTGAACTGAAACAAAACAAAACTGTTCTGACAAAAGTTTCATCGAATTTGCAGTAGATGTAGTTAAATGTTTCAGGCCATTGGCTCAGCTGTTTTTGTTGGAAAATTTCTGACCAGCTCTACTTTCCTCTCTTTTTTTAATTTTTTTTCTACTCTCCAGATGGTTTCTCTGCTCTTTAGACACCAGATTTCTTAGTGGTCCTTGGATCAGTCTCCCTGCTCTTCTGTGCCTAAGTGATTTTCATGTTTCAACTCAAAGCCTGCCCCTTCTCTTTAGCCTATGACTCCTAAACATCACTTTGGCAATGAAATTCTTTCCCTTTGGACTCCCATGGCATTAGTATATTACGCCCAGACATGAACTTGAGACATAGAGTCTGGATCCTGAATTGGATCAGAGTGCAGATGTCCCCTGAACTCAGAATTGTTTGGGTAGTGTCAAGTCTGCTAGAGATAAGTTTGGATAAAATAAGAACTGGGCAGAATGTCTGCCCCAAAGTGGAGTTGAATCCAAACTCAGTAGGAGGCTTGGAAAAAATGGAGCAACTTTTTGAACTTTAAAAATATTCAAATATCTTTGCAATTGCTTGGTTCAACCAGGGCTGGACTTAGAGCTGTTCTTGCAGGGCCTGATTGTGGAGCCTAAATTCACACTGGTGAGTGCTTCCCAGGGTAATGCATGTCACTCTATGGGGCTACTTGTGTGAGCAGGGCGCTGCTTCGAGTGGCCTCTGCACATTCATGCTGATTGGAGGCCCCAACAGCGCAGCTGCAGAGACTGTGCAGAGGCCTTCTTGAAGAACTGTGGTCACAGGCAAGTAACCATTTCCCATTTGTTGAAACTTTTATGAAGAACCCTTTTCCCTGAAATTTCCAGCCCCCAGAATTGGACTAGCATCCCAAAACATTGATGATCTGAACTGCACCAACACTTTTGAAACTTGCCTATCACAAACTGTATCCTATGGCACTTAATTTACATCCTTATTTTGTTCTGGCTGCTCCCAGTTGCACTGATCTCCTTCCAAATGCAATTCCTCTGCACATGGATTACATATTGGGTACAACGGTGATCTTCTTTGACTTATGTTTACTATCAGTCTGAAGCTTTATAGTCTCCTAAGCTCTGATATTGATCACTGCCCTCCTGTTCGGTTTTGTGCTGGGTTTGGAAGGTCAGTTAATCAATGTTATTTACTTGAGCACATGGCAATAGCTTCAGCACCTTTAATAGCACCATTGATCTCTCATTGCTAGTGGGAGCAAAATGCTATGCTCTGGAGAGGCAGCTCACCTCCTCAAAACAGATCTTGCTTTGTTAGTGAAGTGCACAGTTCAGGTTATTTTATGGGAATATCAGGACCTGCTTTCATCAGTGTCTATATGAATATTATAGATGTCTGTAAGATATGCATCCCTCCATGCAAGAGTAATCTCCATTAGACTCCAGGAGAATTGAGGGTTTGCATCAAAGTGAGAACAGATGCCCTGAGGTTTTTAGCTGGCTTT
Source organism: Chrysemys picta bellii (assembly GCF_011386835.1). Classification (NCBI taxonomy): domain Eukaryota; kingdom Metazoa; phylum Chordata; order Testudines; family Emydidae; genus Chrysemys; species Chrysemys picta. The sequence goes on from NC_088795.1 coordinate 2,968,696, forward strand.
GTTTTAAGGCTTAATGAAGAAAACGGGAGAATAGAAACAACAGTAACTGGAGAAAATATTCTGTCTCCTGCCAGAGAGAAGGGTTAGGGTGACTAACCAAGCCCTGGTTCTGGATTTGAGATGAGGGAACTCGCATCTCGTCATTTAGAATCTTTCTGAATTCTCGGGGCCCAGGAGTTCTCCAAGCCTTAGGGCACTTTAATGGTTAGGGGGATTGTTCCACTTTTCTGGAGGGGGAGGGAGGAAAAGAATGGTTTTTCCTTTAAAAAATATTTTGTTTTCAAAACTTAAAATTGATTCAGAAACATTTCTCCATTTTTGGAGGGCTGTTTTTAAAGTTCTCAAGGTTTCATGAAACTGCAGATTTCCCTGCCTCGTCATTTCATGCTATTCTCACTAATCATTGAGTGACCAGAAACATGGAAGCCCAAAATGCCACCCTTGCAGAGGAGAGTCACATTTTCACTGAGATTCATCCGTGTGAAAGAGCCAATATGAGGACTAGGCCCCATTTAACTCCCAGATGAGCCCAATTTTGAAGGTTTAAGTGGGACTCAGGTGGTACACAGGCCTTCTACAAGCCTGCCTGGGGATACATTTCACCCTGAAGAGGCTATGCATTGACTACATGCTATACAGAATTCAGGATCTATGCCTGATTTCCTGCTATTGACAGATTTTGTGAAAAGACACCTGTCACTGTTACAAATTAAAACATTCTTTAGCATTGTTGGGTTGAGAATCAAGGTAGTCTTTCTCCCTACAAAATTCATGGTTAAAGATAAACTAAGATGATGTACTGAATGTGAACCACACACAACACTGCTAAGGGTATGTCTACACTACAAAATTAGGTCGATTTTATAGAAGTCGATTTTTAGAAATCAATTTTATACATTCGACTGCGTATGTCCACACTAAGCGCATTAAGACGGTGGAGTGCATCCTCACTACCGTGGCTAGCATCGACTTACGGAGTGAAGTATCAGGGGGTAGCCGTGTTAGTCTGTATCTACAAAAACAACAAGGAGTCTGGTGGCACCTTAAAGACTAACAGATTTATTTGGGCATAAGCTTTCGTGAGTAAAAACCTCACTTCTTCGGATGCATAGAGTGAAAGTTACAGATGCAGGCATTATATACTGACACATGTTGAGCAGGGAGTTACTTCACAAGTGGAGAACCAGTGTTGACAGGGCCAATTCAATCAGGGTGGATGTAGTCCACTCCCAATAATAGATGAGGAGGTGTGAATTCCAGGAGAGGAAAAGCTGCTTCTGTAATGAGCCAGCCACTCCCAGTCCCTATTCAAGCCCAGATTAATGGTGTTGAATTTGCAAATGAATTTTAGTTCTGCTGTTTCTCTTTGAAGTCTGTTTCTGAAGTTTTTTTGTTCAATGATAGTGACTTTTAAATCTGTAATAGAATGACCAGGGAGATTGAAGTGTTCACTTACTGGCTTATGTATGTTACCATTCCTGATGTCCGATTTGTGTCCATTTATTCTTTTGCGGAGAGAATACCCTCTCCAATTTCTCCACATCTTTCTTGAAATCCGGTGCCCAGAACTGGACACAATACTCCAGAGGCAGAGTAGAGCGGAAGAATGACTTCTCGCGTCTTGCTCACAACACACCTGTTAATACATCCCAGAATCACGTTTGCTTTTTTTGCAACAGCATCACACTGTTGACTCATATTTAGCTTGTGGTCCACTATAACCCCTAGATCCCTTTCTGCCGTACTCCTTCCTAGACAGTCTCTTCCCATTCTGTATGTGTGAAACTGATTGTTCCTTCCTAAGTGGAGCACTTTGCATTTGTCTTTGTTAAACTTCATCCTGTTTACCTCAGACCATTTCTCCAATTTGTCCAGATCATTTTGAATTATGACCCTGTCCTCCAAAGCAGTTTCAAATTCATGCATTCTTTATTAATTCATCACACAAATAGGGGGATAACTGCCAAGGTAGCCCGGGAGGGGTGGGGGAGGAGGGAAGCACTGGGTGGGGTGGTGGATGAGGGGAGGAGGGAAGGACAAGGCCACACTGCACTTCAAAACTTATTGAATGCCAGCCTTCTGTTGCTTGGGCAATCCTCTGGGGTGGAGTGGTTGGGTGCCCGGAACCCCTCCCCCCGGCATTCTTGGGCATCTGAGTGAGGAGGCTATGGAACTTGGGGAGGAGGGCAGGCTGCACAGGGGCTGCAGTGGTGGTCTGTGTTCTTGCTGCATTTCTTGCAGCTCCTCCAGCCACCGGAGCATATTGGTCTGATCCCCCCAGTAGCCTCAGCATTGCATCCTGTCTCCTCTTATCACGCTGCTGCCACCTCTCCTCTTGCTCCCACCAGCTCTCATCTCGCTCGTCCCGCCTGTCCTCGCTTTCAGTTTCTGGTTTCCTGGACTCTGACATTGTTTGCCTCCACACATTCTGCTGAGCTCTTTCAGTGCCGGAGGACTGCATGAGCTCAGAGAACATTTCATCGTGAGTGTGTTTTTTTTCACATTCTTATCTGCGCTAGCCTGTGGGATGGAGAGGATAGGGGGAGCGTTGAAACATTTGCAGCTGCGGGAGGAAAAAAAGGGACAGTAGTATTTAAAAAGGACACATTTTAGAGAACAATGGGTAAACTCTTTCACGGTGAACCAAGCTATTAACATTACATAGCACATGTGCTTTCAGTACAAGGTCACATTTTGCCTCTTATATTGAGGGCCTGCCGGTTTGGTGTGAGAGATCACACACACAGGGCCGGGCAACAGAATTCGGCTTGCAGGCAGACATGGTAAGCCACAGTCCTTCGGCTTCTTCAACCTTCATAACATGTGGGAATGGTTTCAAACAGCAGCGCCCTCATTTCCCATACCAAGCACCCGTTGGGTTGGCCATTTAAAAGGAGGGGCTGTACTGGCCACGAATGCATCCCAAGTCTTCAGGGCAAATTAATCATTAAACACGCTTGCTTTTAAACCATGCATTATATTTACAAAGGTACACTCACCAGAGATGCCTTCTTCTGCTTCACGGTCCATGAGCCCGGGTTGGGAGGGTATTGGCTCCAGGGTGATAAACAGTTCCTGGCTGTTGGGGAGAATGGTTTCTTCACTTGCATGCTCCTCCTCCTCATCCCCAAAATCCTCATCCCTGTTGCGTGAGACTCCCCCTTTGCAGGTGTCCACGGACAGGGGTGGGGTAGTGGTGGGGGCCCCCCCTAGAATTACATGCAGCTTATCATAGAAGCAGCATATCTGGGGCTCTGACCCGGAGCAGCCGTTTGCCTTTTTGGCAGGCTTGCCTGAGCTTCTTAATTTTCACGCGGCACTGCTGCGCGTCCCTGTTGTAGCCTCTGTCCATCATGTCCTTAGAGATTTTTTCAAATATTTTGGCATTTGGTCTTTTGGAACGGAGTTCTGATAGCATGGATTCGTCTCCCCAAACAGTGATCAGATCCAATACCTCCTGTTGGGTCCATGATGGAGCTCTTTTGCAATTCTGGGACTGCATGGTCACCTGTGCTGATGAGCTCGCCACGCTGGCCAAACGGAAAATGAAATTCAAAAGTTCCAGGGGCTTTTTCCTGTCTACCTGGCCAGTGCATCTGAGTTGAGAGTGCTGTCCAGAGCGGTCACAATGGAGCACTCTGGGATAGCTCCCAGAGGGCAATACCGTCGAATTGCGTCCACACTACTCCAAATTCGACCTGGTGATGTCGATTTCAGCACTAATCCCCTCATCGGGGAGGAGTACAGAAATCAATTTTAAGAGCCCTTTAAGTCGACAAAAATGGCTTCGTCATGTGGACGGATCCAGGGTTAAATCAATCTAACCCTGCTAAATTCGACCTAAACTCATAATGTAGACCAGGGCTAAGAGAGTTTCATTTGGAAGCCCATTATAGATTCTTTGAAAGACTTAGCCCAATATCTTTAAAGTAATGCATAGAGATTTACGGTGTAATTCTGAGCCACTAAGTCAAAGGCAAAGCTTTGTTTGACTGTGGTAGGCATCTGACTAGATTTTCAGCCAGTGACCCTCTTGGCAATTAATAGTGCTGCTCCTGAAACTGCTGAGAACTCTTTGCAAATGTAGCGGCTGATGTCTACCCTCTAAACGCCAGTAGCCAAGAATATAATTGTGTGGAGCACCTTCCTCACTCAAGGTTTTGGATCCTTTGATGATAATGATATATCTGTTGCAAGGGAAACCTGATCTGTCAGGGAGGAGGGACTTAGTTTTGCAGGGGTGGGATTAGTGTTCAAACTGTAGTGTGCTTGTTCAAACTAGACCCAAACTCCAAACCACTGGCGATTCACCCATCATGTGCTTCTCTTGAGAAGAGGCTGCCAGGAGACCAAATTGTATGGTGACAGAGGCTAAGGAGAAGATGTTTTCAGCCATTGTTTGAACAACTCTATCATTGTCTACAGAGATAAAAGGGTGAGCATGTGAGCCCATGGCATCATGGCCTTAGCTTCAACTTTTCTGAGTCCAAATGATGATAGAAATAATTATGTTAAAAAATGTCATTGTGCTGGCCTGGTCGATTTATGGTCATAGATGAGTGGGTTTATCCAGCCAGACTTGAAACCATTGTACTAAGGATTTCATTGGATGGTTCACATGAGCCATGTATATTTTAAGAATAACAGGCTTTGACTGTACCAAATCCTTGGGAAATGTTTTACAACTCTGTAAGGCTAATCTCAATTGCAGATGTTAGCAGGGTTCCGGTCTGCTTGTTTGTCACACACATTTTCACCCTCCTTCCCCCTGATTCCCCAGAGGCGCCTCTGTGGGCCAGCACCCAAACACATGATTTGCAGATGGCCAGAGTGCTGCAAATTAGTCTTCAAACATGTCACAGAGGTGGTTCCTGCTGCCTTGTTTTCTAGTCAGGTCACACCAGTTGTCATGATGATGAATAAATGTCAGGTAATTTTCTATGGCTGTGCTGATCCCAGCTCATCTCCTGGATGGCTTCTATCATGTCATTTTCTGTTTGCATTACAGTTGTCATCAGAGCAGTAAGTTATCGCCCCATACAATTCCTGATGGGCTCTTAAAATGCAGACTAAAATGTAATGTCCCCATTTTTCTTTTCTCTACTGTCAGCTTGACAAGCTGACACAGCCTATCCCCACCCTGCATCCTGTCGCATTCTAGGATGGATCAGCCTCCATCACCAACTTGTTCCGTTTTCAAACAAGCCCTTTGTGCTCTTTCCCACACTGCCCCTCACGCTCAGGAGCAGGTCCCCATAAACATCCACAAAGCAAATTCCTTCACACTCTTCTCTGCCAAGAAGCCTCCAAAACCCTTGACACCAGCTAGGCCAGGGGAGGGCAAACTACAGCCCATGGGCTGGATTCGGCCCGTCAGGCCTTTCAATCTGACCCGCGGGATTGCCAGCCCCGTGGTGCAGTGGAGCTAAGGCAGGTTCCCTGCCTGCCCTGGCCCCGCGCCGCTCCTGGAACTGGCCAGCATCACGTCCCTGCAACCCCTGGGGGCAGAGGGCTCTGTGCACTGCCCTCGCTTGCAGGCACCGCCCCCCACAGCTCCCATTGGCTGGGAACAGGGAACCACGGCCAATGGTGGCTTTGGGGGTGGTACCCACAGGTGAGGGCAGTGCGTGGCAGAGACGCCTGCCCCACCCCACCCCACCCCACGAGCCACTGCCAGACATGCTGACCACTTCTGGGAGTGTCGTGGGGCCAGGGCAGACAGGGATCCTGCCTTAGCCTCGCTGTGTGCTGCTGTCACCCTGAAGGCGCTTGAGGTAAGCCGTGCTGGGCCGGAGCCCGCACCCCGAACCCCTCCTGCACCTTGCCCCCCATCCCCCTGCCCTGAGATCCCTAACCCCCTGTCCTGAGCCCCCTGACACACCCCACGCTCCCTCCCACACCCCAACTCCCTGCCTCAGCCCCACATTCGTGGCCTTGCATACAATTTCCACACCCAGATGTGGACTTCGGGCCAAAAAGTTTGCCCAAATCTGAGCTAGGTCAACGTTTCTCAGATGCGGCCACCATGGCCACATGCAGCTACCAGGGGCATTTCATGTGGATACAACAGCCTCCTGGGTGGTGATGGGGGGCAAAGGATCAGTCCCTCCAATTCCCTCCTTGCTGCTCCTGGATGTGCAGGGCTCTGCACTGCCTCTGGAGAGGGGTGGGGCAAAACGCTGCAGGAGCAAGGTGAGTTCTTGACCCACCTTGGGGGGAGGGGGTTTGAGCAGCAGGCTCCAGCGGCAGGAAGTCAGGAGCCTAGCAGTGCGGCCTCAGGTTCTAACCACGGGCAGCGGGTACTGACCCCCCCCAGCTCCGGCCACGCAGCCCTGGCCTCCAGCTGCGGGGCTTCAGCCTGTGGCCCCAGGTACCAGCTGTGTGGCAGCAGGTGCTGGCTCCTGGCTCCAGTCCCAGGCTCTGGCTGTGCAATGGCAGGTGCTGGCCACAGGCACCAACTCCCAGCCCCAGCCATATGGCAGCGAGCTCCAACTGCGGGGCTTTGGGTGCCAACCCCTGGCTCTGACTGCAGGGAAGCAGGTGCTGACCCCCGGCTCTGGCCACAGGCGCCAGCTACGCAGCCCCAGCCCCTGGCGCTGATCCCCTGCCTCACCTGCACTGCAGCAGGTGCCGACCCACAGCGCCGGCCGAGCAGCCTCAGCCCCAGCCCCTGGCGCTGATCCCCTGCCCCAGTTGCAGTGCAGCAGGTGCCGACCCACAGCGCCGGCCGAGCAGCCTCAGCCCCAGCCTCTGGCAATGATCCCCTGCCCCAGTTGCATGGCAACAGGTGCCAACCCACAGCTCTGCCTCCTCTCTCTGAGCAGACTGTCTCCAGGGCAAGAAGCTCACACAGCTTCAACCTTCCTGGGCCTGACCTCGGAGCATTCAGCATCCCCTTCTCATACCGTGCGCTTCCCACAGCAAGTCCACACAGGCGGGGCGCCTGGGGAAGCCACAGGGCCCTGCACCCCAACTCCGCAGTCAGACGTGATTCTCAGCCAGCGTAAAACAGGTTTATTTGTCGACAGGAACATAGCGTAGAACAGAGCTTGTTAGCACAGAAATCAGTGACTTTCAGCCAAGTCCATCTTGGGAATCCTGGGCCAGATGCCCTGGACTCCCCCTCTTCCAGTCCCCCTACGCAGACTGCCAGCCTCCAGACCTCTGACTCCCTCCTTCATGCCGCTCCTCCTTCTCTTCGTCTCGCTTTCTGGGCCAAAGGTGTCACCTGGTCGCACCCCCCTGCTAGGTCTCAAGTTACACAGGTGCAAATAGCTGGGCAGTCTCACCTGCCCTGAGGGTGAGCAAAATCACACCCCCAGTTCTCACCACCGAAGTATTGGTGCAGCACACAGGGAAACTAAGATACAGACAGTATTAGTATAGGACAGTAAGACTCACATGCAACATAGCAAGATGAATAAAACCCCACGTTGTCACACTAGCATAAAACATATTCCAGTTATGTCATATTTACACTCATAACCATATTTCTATAAAGCATTATGGGGCGCAAGTCACACCCCCATCCAGGGCTTAATGGGTCCTGGGGTTTGCTGAGAAAAGTGCTGTGAAATGTGACACTTGTATATTTGTTGATATCACATCACTTTTCATAGCCTCCCAGGTAGCTAAAGTGTGCTGTGATATTAACAAATATACAAATTAGGGCTGTCAATTAATCACAGGTAACTCATGCGATTAATGAAAAAAAATTAATTGTGATTAATTGCAGTTTTAATCGTACTGTGTAAACAAAGTACCAATTGAAATTTATTAAAAATTTAGGTGTTTTTCTACATTTTCATATATATTGTACTCTGTGTTGTAACTGAAATCAAAGTGTATATTATTTGTGATTACAAATATTAGTACTGTAAAAATAAACAAAAGAAATAGTATTTTTCAATTCACCTCATAGAAGTACTGTAGTGCAATCTTTTTCTTGTGAAAGTGCAACTTACAAATGTAGATTTTTTTTGTTGCACTCAAAAAAATATTTTTAAATTTCAGAGCTTACAAGTCCATTCAGTCCAACTTCTTGTTCAGCCAATCGCTAAGACAAACAAGTTTGTTTACATTTACAGGAGATAATGCTGCCCTCTTCTTACTTACAATGTCACCAGAAAGTGAGAACAGGCATTTGCATGGCACTTTTGTAGCCAGCATTGTCATGTTCCAGATATGAATCACAGAATCATAGAATATCAAGGTTGGAAGGGACCTCAGGAGGTCATCTAGTCCAACCCCCTGCTCAAAGCAGGACCAATTCCCAACTAAATCATCCCAGACAGGGCTTTGTCAAGCCAGGCCTTAAAAACCTCTAAGGAAGGAGATTCCACCACCTCCCTAGGTAATGCATTCCAGTGCTTCAACACCCTCCTAGTGAAATAGTGTTTCCTAATATCTAACCTAGACCTCCCCCACTGCAACTTGAGATCATTGCTTCTTGTTCTGTCATCTGCCACCACTGAGAACAGCCGAATTCCATCCTCTTTGGAATCTCCCTTAAGGTAGTTGAAGGCTGCTATCAAATCCCCCCTTATTCTTCTCTTCTGCAGACTAAATAACCCCTGTTCCCTCAGCCTCTCCTCGTAAGTCATGTGCTCCAGCCCCCTAATCATTTTCGTTGCCCTCCGCTGGACTCTCTCCAACTTGTCCACATCCCTTCTGTAGAGGGGGGGGGGGGGAGAGGCAAAACTGGATGCAATACTCCAGGTGTGGCCTCACCAGTGCCGAATAGAGGGGAATAATCACTTCCCTCAATCTGCTGGCAGTGCTCCTACTAATACAGCCCAATATGCCATTGACCTTCTTGGCAACAAGGGCACACTGCTGACTCATATCCAGCTTCTCGTCCACTGTAATCTCCAGGTCCTTTTCTGAGAACTGCTGCTTAGCCAGTTGGTCCCCAGCCTGTAGTAGTGCCTGGGATTTTTCCTTCCTAAGTGCAGGACTCTGCACTTGTCCTTGTTGAACCTCATCAGATTTCTTTTGACCCAATCCTCCAATTTGTCTAGGTCATTCTAGACTCTATCCCTACCCTCCAACCTATCTACCTCTCCCCCCAGCTTAGTGTCATCTGCGAACTTGCTGAGGGTGCAATTCATCCCATCATCCAGATCATTAATAAAGATGTTGAACAAAACCAACCCCAGAACCGACCCCTGGGGCACTCCGCTTGATCATAGAATCATAGACTATCAGGGTTGGAAGGGAACTCAGGAGGTATCTAGTCCAACCCCCTGCTCAAAGCAGGACCAATTCCCAACTAAATCATCCCAGCCAGGGCTTTGTCAAGCCGGGCCTTAAAAACCTCCAAGGAAGGAGATTCCACCAGCTTCCTAGGTAACCCAACCCATTGATACCAGCTGCTAACTGGACATCAAGTCATTGATCACTACCCATTGAGCCCGACAATCTAGTCAGCTTTCTATCCACCTTATAGTCCATTCATCCAATCCATTCTTCTTTAACTTGCTGGCAGGAATCAATATATTTGAAAATGTAGAAAACATCCACAAATATTTAAATAAATGGTATTCTAATACTGTTTAACACTGCAATTAATCACGACTAATTTTTTTAATCGCTTGACAGCCCTAATACAAATATTACTTTTCACAGCAAGCCCCAGGACCCATTAAGCCCAGGATTGGGGATGGGGGAGGGAGCTGTGAAGCATTATTTTTACTATACAGTCTGCCAAAAAACCTGACAAATATAAATTACAATGATTTGGATGTTTAGCTGTGAATTTTTAATTGTTTTTCCTAAAGTTAATTAAGTATTTTAGGAAAAAAGCGTCAGTGCGGCCACCAGTGAGAGTTGGTGGCTACACTCTGAGGCCACCAAAAAATTTGTTGTGAGAACACCTGAGCAAGACGACTGTTGTGCTAAGACCACTGCCTGCCATGCTGACTACTATTGTCATTGTCCAGTTGTCATTGTCATGGGCATGGCCAATATTGTCAGTGTTTCCATGTGCTCCCCCATCTGCCTCTCTGGATCCAGCTGTTGGCTCTTGTCTTAGAGTGGAAGCTCTGTAGGGCAGGGACCGTCTTTGTGTTCTGTGTTTGTGCAGCACCAAGCACAGGGGGACCCTGGTCCATGACTGGAACTCCCAGGCACTACGGCAATAAAGATAATAAATAACAAGCCAATGTTTAAACTCTGGTTTGGTTGGTGTGCGAGGTGCTGCACAGCCATTAGCCGATCATTCCCCACACACAGGGCAGCTGAGTTGCTCTGCTTGGCCTCAGTTATGGATAGGGACTCAGGCTCTGAGGCATTACAAATTTGCCCAAGGTCCCGGGGGAGTTTAGTGGTAGAGCTAAGAACTCGGTGATTACGGCTCTTAGCCCCACCAGCTAACACTGCACCAAGTCAGGGGCACTGAGCATTGCAGCGCTGGTCAGGAACCATGCACATATCCCAGGCTGCCTGGCTCCAGTAACAGCCACCCGGCCGAACTAGGGCAGGGCGAGCGGGGAAGCTGCCTGGGGCACAAAGCCAGCAGGGATGAAAAAATGGGGCAATGCAGGATTGGGCCCAGTGGCATCAGCCTCCCCGGCAGGATTGGGCCAGCAACACTGGCCAGAGCCCAGGGTGCTCAGTGCCCCTCCATCTCTGCAGGATTGGGCCCAGCAGTGTCAGCCAGAGCAGAGGGTGCTCCCCCTCCTCCCCCGCACCTGGGTTCAGTGACCACAGCAAGAGCAGAGGGGGCTCGGCCTCCCCCACAGGGTGGGAACCTAGGGTGACCAGACAGCAAATGTGAAAAATCAGGACGGGGGTGGGGGTAATAGGAGCCTATATAAGAAAAAGACCCAAAAATCAGGACTGTCCCTATAAAATTGGGACATCTGGTCACCCTATGGGAACCAGCAGTGTCAGCTGGAGCCCAGGGTGCTCAGTCCACCCCCGCACACACACACAGGAGCGAGCCCAGTGACCCCAGCCAGAGCAGGCTCTCCCCGCAGTGCTAGGACTGTGGCAGGCGGGCAGGGTGCTGAGTGCCACCAGCTGCCTGTCCGTGGGCCCACGTGGAGACGTGTGTCAGACACGTCCCCTGCTCCCCCCCCCCACACACCCCTGGCAGCCTGCCCATGGTGCAGGGAGGTCGCTCTGTTCTCAGGGCCTTGATTTCCGCCCTGCCAGCAGCAGCTGCCTGCCCCAGCGCCTGGGCTGGGCACTGGGCTCGCGTGACTGAGCTCAGGCTGTGTGACCCAGAGCCCCACAGCCACGGGACTGGGGCAGGGCAGCCAAGGGGAGAAGGGAGGTTCCACTCTGTGCACAGGTAGTGTGGGGAGAGTGACCCAGCTGCAATGGCAGGTCCCCAGGGAGGTGAGCGGGGTGTGACCGGGCTGCTGAGAGGCAGGTGCCCAAAGGGGATGAGTCCTGCAGGGAGCACCTTGGGGAGCAGCGAGGCTTCATGGGCATGGGCAGGGGCTGGCTCCAGGCTCTTTCGGGGCAGAGGCAAGAGTGTATTAGAGGCACAGCTCAGAGCAGAAGCAGCCGGCCTGGGGAGCAGTGAAGGGAGAGCTGCCAGGCAGCCAGCCAGGACCCCAGCCAGGGGTGAAAGTAAGCCGGTACGGGAAAAACTAGCCGCTGGTACTGGCCCGTACCAGCTGACTTTAAAGAACCCTGCTTAAAGCGCTGCCAAGGCAGTACTTTAACGTCACTGCCCCTTTGCCCCCCCTCCCCAGCTGTAGGGGAGAGGAGTGTGTGTGGGAGAGGAGAGGGCTGGGGTGGTGGTGGGGAGGGGTGTGTATGGGAGCAAAGAGGGCTGGGGCAGTAGTGGGGAGGGGTGTGTGATGGTGGAAAGGGCTGGGGCGGTAGCGGGGACAAGGATGCGTGGGAGCAGAGAGCAGGGCTGGCCTTACCATGAGGTGAACTGAGGGGGACGCCTCAGGTGCCAGACTCAGGTGGGCGGGGGGTGCCACTAGGTTCCAGAGTGTAGAAAATTGTGTCTGCTGCGGGTGCCTATGTATTCTCTCTGCTCGAGATGCACAGAGATGGCGGAGTGCTGTGCTGGAGGAAGGAGGGCACAAGAGACATAACAGGCAGGCAGGACAAAAGGTGAGAGGGAATAACAGAAAGCAGCAGGAGCTGCAGGGAGAGAGAAGAGGAGGAGCCTCTTATGTACCTCTCCAGCACCCCCAGGAGCCTGGACTGATTCACACCAGCTTCTCAGGGAGCTTCCTGTTTCCTGCTGCTTCCCTGAACCCACTTGAGGAGAACAGGTTTCAGAGTAGCAGCCGTGTTAGTCTGTATCCGCAAAAAGAAGAACAAGAGTACTTGTGGCACCTTAGAGACTAACAAATTTATTAGAGCATAAGCTTTCGTGGACTACAGCCCACTTCTTTGGATGCATATAGAATGGAACATATATTGAGGAGATATATATACACACATACAGAGAGCATAAACAGGTGGGAGTTGTCTTACCAACTCTGAGAGGCCAATTAAGAGAAAAAAAAAACTTTTGAAGTGATAATCAAGATAGCCCAGTACAGACAGTTTGATAAGAAGTGTGAGAATACTTACAAGGGGAGATAGATTCAATGTTTGTAATGGCTCAGCCATTCCCAGTCCTTATTCAAACCGGAGTTGATTGATACACATTGTTTGAATAAGGTTTGAATAAGGACTGGGAATGGCTGAGCCATTACAAACATTGAATCTATCTCCCCTTGTAAGTATTCTCACACTTCTTATCAAACTGTCTGTACTGGGCTATCTTGATTATCACTTCAAAAGTTTTTTTTTTCTCTTAATTAATTGGCCTCTCAGAGTTGGTAAGACAACTCCCACCTGTTTATGCTCTCTGTATGTGTGTATATGTATCTCCTCAATATATGTTCCATTCTATATGCATCCGAAGAAGTGGGCTGTAGTCCACGAAAGCTTATGCTCTAATAAATTTGTTAGTCTCTAAGGTGCCACAAGTCCTCCTGTTCTTCTTTTTGAGGAGAACAGGCAGTCAATTGAAATAGTAGGAGCCAGTTAGGCCCTTAAGACGCTGATATCTTCCCTCACTCAGACTCTGCTACCAGTCTGCTTATTTGTCCCCTTCAATTGAGTGTTGAGAGCCACTATAGCTGGCACAGAACAGCAGTCATGAGTGAAAGAAGAAAACGCCCCTCTGGGCAGTGATGAGCTGCCAAAATCTTAACCACCGGTTCTCTCCTCACCCCACAAGGGGGTCGTGGCCTGCCCCATCCACCCCCCTTCCCTGTCCCCTGACTGCCCCTCGCCACCCCATCCAACCCCTCTTCTCATTCCTGATGCCCCCCCAGGACCCCTGCCCCATCCAACCACCTCTTCTCCCTGTCCCTTGACTGCCCCCAGAACCCCTGCCCCTGACTACCTCCCACTGCCCCATCCAACCCCCCCTCCTTCCTGACTGCTCTCCCGGGACCCTTGCCCCCATTCAACCCCCCTGTTCCCCACCCTCTGACTGCCCCGACCCCTATCCACCCCCCCCCACCCCAACCACTCCCCCGAACTCCACTGCCCTCTATCCAACTCCCCCTCCCCCCGGTCCCTGGCCCCTTACCACTCTGCCTGGAGGTGGCTGGCAGTGCTACAGCCGCGCCACTCGGCTGGAGCCGGGCCACGCTGCCACCATGCAGCGCCTGGAGCACTGGGTCAGGCTGAGCTCACAGCCCCCTGCTTCCCGCGAATCAGCTGTTTGCGCGGGAAGCCTGGGAAGGCTGAGAAGCAAGCGGCGGCTTCGCGCTCAGGCCCAGGGAGGCAGAGGCAAAGCGGAGATGAGCTGAGGTGGGGAGCGGTTCCCCTGTGCCCCCCCCTCGGGTTACCTGCTGCGGCGCGGGCGGCCCCCCTGCCCCAGCTCACCTCCGCTCCATCTCCACTTCCCCGGGCCTGAGTGTGAAACCGCTGCACCGCTTCTCCGCCCTCCCAGGCTTCCCCCGCGAACAGCTGATTCGCAGAAAGCGGGGGGGGAGGGGGAGAAGTGGGGCAGAGTGTTCAGGGGAGGAGGCGGAGCGGAGGTGAGCTGGGGCCGGGGAGCTGCTGGTGAGTGCTCTGCACCCACCAAATTTTCCCCGTGGGTGCTCCAGCCCCGGAGCACCCATGGAGTTGGCACCTAAGGCGCCACTTTTGGATAATGTGCTCAGGGGGAGCGGCTGCTCCCCCTGCTTCCCCCCCCCCAGCTCCTCTCCTGGGTCACTTCAACTTACCAGTTGTTACATTTAGAAGCCCTTTTAGAACCGGTTGTCCCACGCAGGACAACCGGTTCTAAAAGGGCTTCTAAATTTAACAACCGGTTCCCGCGAACCGGCTCCAGCTCACCACTGCCTCTGGGGCAGCATTCAGAAAAAGAAAGAAAGAAAAGGAAGCTTTTCTATCTAAGCAGGAAGGAGCTCTCCTGAGATACATAGACACAAATGTTCACGGTGAGCCTTCCGGCCCCAGTGAGGATGTGAGTGATGAGAAGATGCCTGATCTTCCAGTTAGTCAGAGTGCAGGTGACCTGGCAGCTACTGCAGCATCCAAATCTCTATCTCAAATGGATGTAACTTGCACATTCCTGAAGAAAAGTGTAGATCAGAGAAGAGTGTGGTGGAGGCGCAAGAAACAGCTGCTGCTGAGTTTAGTTCCTTAAGTCTAAATGATCCAGGACTGTGGACCTACTTGAGCAGTAGCCTGAGGGACTTCCTTGTACTGCATGGGCCACAGCAAGTGAAAAACTTCATGTTCCCCAAAGACAATGAAAATAGAAGTTTCCATCCAACACATTAGTGACATGAAATCCCCAATGGTGACAAAGTGGAGAGGCCATGGCTTATGTACTCAAAAACCCAGAATGCTGCATACTGCTTTTGCTGCAAACTCTTCCAGTCTAATGTTCCAGCCACATTGGGTTCTACAGGAACAAAGGACTGGAAAAATCTAGCTAGAAATCTGGCATGCCATGAGAAGGCAGCAAATCACCAGAGAACATTCCATAGGTTGAAAGAGCTTGAGACGAGACTAAGGTTAAAAGCCACCATAGATGATCAGCATCAAGAGAAGATTGCATCAGAGTCTCTTTACTGGCAAAATGTTCTGAAAAGGCTCATTGCCGTTGTGAGTATGCTTGCTACCCAAAACCTAGCACTGTGTGGCACTTCCGATTAGCTGTATGTGCCAAACAATGGAAACTTCCTTAAAATTGTGGAGCTGATGGCTGAGTTTGATGCTGTACTCCAGCATCTAAGAAAAGTCACCACCCAAGAAATGTACACACACCACTCCCTTGGAAAAACAACTCAAAATACAGTTACTGGCAACAAAAGTCAAACAAAAGATTGTGGCAGATCTGAAGTCAGCAAGATATTTCTCTGTTATTCTGGACTGCACACCTGACATCAGCCATACGGAACAAATGACTTTAACGGTGCATTTTGTAACAACAACAGAACCTAGTGAAAATGTCCCTGCAATGGTGACTGTCAGAGAGCATTTTCTAGAATTTATTGACATTGATGATACTACAGGAGCTGGTATGACAACTGTGCTTCTTAAAAAGCTGGAAGATACGAGAATTGCGATAGCTGACATGAGAGGAAAGAACAGAGGAGTGCAGACACGGATCTGAGAGTTAAACCCTCGAGCTTTTTTTGTCCCATGCAGTTCTCATTCATTGAACTTGGTGGTCAGTGATACCGCATTAGCTTCTAGTGAGGCTGCTGAATTTTGTGATGTAATTCAAAGTATCTATGTATGGCAAATTTTGAAGCAACATCTGGGAACATCCTCTCTGACACTGAAACCACTGAGTGCCACACAATGGGAAAGTCAAGTGGAGGCGATAAAGCCTATCAAACACCAAACTGGGAAGATAGATGATGCCATAGTTGCCATTATGGAGGATAATGCTATGACAGGAACTGTTCAGAGGCAGAGGGAAATGGAATCACCAGAAACAAACATAACTTCAAATTTCTGTGTGGCTTAGTGTTGTGGCATGACAGTCAGTTGAAGAATGTTTCATGCAGCTCAAGGAACACAGCAGTATATTTGGGGTGTTGTATGATATTCCAAAACTCCTCACTATACCTGAAGAAGACCTACACCAGCAGTGCAGGGCACTAGAGACAGTGTTGATGTGAGTGATTTAGGTGATAAACTGAAAGACCTTTCAAGATACATTTCAGCAAGATCAACTCCAAAGGCTGTTCTGGAATGTATGTGCACAAATAAGATGACCGCCTTCTTTCCAAATACTTTTGTTGCTCTGCGCATACTTCTAACACTCCCTGTAACAGTTGCCAGTGGAGTACACAGCTTCTCCAAGCTGAAGTTAATAAAAACACATTTACGGTCCACAATGACACAGGAGAGGCTGGTTGGCCTTGCAACCATCTCAATAGAGCATGAGCTGGCCCAGACTGTGGACCTTCAGCAGTTCAAATTTTTGCAACCAAGAAGGCACGGAAAGCACCACTTTGGTTATTCACACTGCCAGTGTTTACTATGCAGACAAGAAAAGTTACATTTGCTGTTCAGCCATTTGAAAGTTAAGTGATACTTAAAATTTTTGAACAAGGCATTTTAAGTTGTTCGTTCTCCTTTATTGGGGTAGGTAGCAGAGCAGCACCGTGAGAGGAGTAGAACAGAAAGAAGGCAGAATTGAGACCTTTCCAAGTTTTGGCCCAAGTGAGGGAGTATGAGGGCATCATTTGAGCTCCCTGCCTCAGGTACCAAAATGTTGTGGGCCGATCCTGGCAGAGAGGACTGGGGCGGTAGCCAGGAGAGAAGTGTGTGAGAGCAGAGAGGGCTGGGGCAGAAGCAGGGAGGGGTGTGGGAGAGCGGAGAGGGCTGGGGCGGTAGCCCAGAGGGGTGTGTGTGAGGGCAGAGAGGCCTGGGGTGGTAGCGGAGAAGGGTGTGTGTGAGAGCACAGAGGGCTAGGGTGGTAGCAGGGAGGGGTTTGTGTGATGGTGGAGAGGGCTGGGGCAGTAGTGGGGAGGGGTGTGTGTGTGAGGGCAGAGTGGGCTGGGGCGGTAGCGGAGAGGGGTGTGTGTGTGGGAGCGGAGAGGGCTGGGGAGGTAGTGGGGGGCTGTGCGTGAGGGCAGAGAGGCCTGGGGTGGTAGCGGGGAAGGGTGTGTGTGAGAGCACAGAGGGCTAGGGTGATAGCAGGGGGGGTTTGTGTGATGGTGGAGAGGGCTGGGGCAGTAGTGGGGAGGGGTGTGTGTGTGAGGGCAGAGTGGGCTGGGGCGGTAGCGGAGAGGGGTGTGTGTGGGAGCGGAGAGGGCTGGGGAGGTAGTGGGGGGCTGTGCGTGAGGGCAGAGAGGAATGGGGTGGTAGCGGGGAAGGGTGTGTGTGAGAGCACAGAGGGCTAGGGTGGTAGCAGGGAGGGGTTTGTGTGATGGTGGAGAGGGCTGGGGCAGTAGTGGGGAGGGGTGTGTGGGAGCGGAGAGGGCTGGAACGGTAGTGGGGAGGCGTGTATGTATGAGGGCTGAGAGGGCTTGGGCGGAAGTGGGGAGAGGTGTGAGGGCGGAGAGGGTGGGGGTGGCAGGGAGGGGTGTGTCAGGGCAGAGAAGGCTGGCGCGGAAGCATGGAGGGTATGTGAGGGCAGAGCAGGTTGGAGCGCTAGCGGGATGTGTGAGAGCGGAGGGGGCTGGGGTGGTGTCGAGGAGGGTGTGTGTGTGGGCGGAGAAGGCTGGGGTGGTATCTGGGAGGGGTGTGTGTGAGGGCAGAGCAGGTTGGGGCGGTAGCGGGGAGGGGTGTGTGTGGGAGCGGAGTGGACTGGCACGGTAGAGGGGAGGGGTGTGTGAGGGATAAGGGGGCTGGGGCACTAGCAGGGAGGGATGTGTGTGTGTGTGTGTGTGTGTGTGTGTGTGTGTGTGTGTGTGTGTGTGTGAGAGAGCGAAGTGGGTTGGGGCGGTAGTGGGGAGGGGTGTGTGTGAGGCGGAGACGTGTAAGGGCGGAGAGAGCTGGGGCGGTAGCTGGGAGCAGTGTGTGTGAGGGCAGAGCAGGTTTGGGCAGTAGCAGGGAGGGGTCTGTAAGAGAGCAGAGAGGGCTGGGGCAGTAACGAGGAGGGGTGTGTTTGAGAGTGGAGAGGGCTGGGGCAGTAACGAGGAGGGGTCTGTGAAAGGGCAAAGAGGGCTTGGTCGGTAGCGGAGAGGGGTGTGTGTGAGGGGTAGCGGAGAGGATTGGGGCGGTAGCAGGGAGAGGTGTTGGGGGCAGCGGAGCGGGTCGCGGCTGTAGCGGGGAGGGGATTGTGTGGGAGCAGAGAGAGCTGGGGCGGTAGCAGGGAGGGATGTGTGTGAGAGCGGAGAGGGCCTGGGGTGGTAGCTGAGAGGGCTAGGGCTTTGGTGGGGAGGGATGTGTGTGAGGGCGGAGAAGGCAGGGGCGGAAAAAGGGAAGGGTGTGTGGGGGAGCGGAAAAGGCTGGGGGGCTGGGTGTGTGTAGGACCGGAGAGGGCTGGGGAGGTAGCGGGGATGGGTGTGTGTGAGGGCAGAGTAGGCTGGTGTGGTAGCGGGGAGGGGTGTGTATGTGTGTGTGTGTGGGAGTGGAGCAGGTTGGGGCGGTAGCCGGAAGGGGTGTATGATGGCTGAGAGAGCTGGGGCGGTAGTGGGGAGGGGTGTGTGTGTGTGAGGGAGGAGAGGGTTGGGATTTTAGCGGAGAGGGGTGTCTGAGGGAGGGGAAAGCTGGGGCAGTAGCAGGGAGGGGTGTGAATGAGGGCAGAGAAGGCAGGGGCGGTAGCGGGGAGGAGTGTGTGTGTGTGTGTGTGTGTAAATGAAGCGGGTTGGGGTGGTTGTGGGGAAGGGTGTGTGTGAGAGCAGAGACGGCTGGGGTGGTAGCAGGGAGGGATGTGTGTGTGTGTGTGTGAGTGGAGAGGTGGGGTAGTAGCGGGGAGGGGTTGTGTGTGCGCAAGCAGAGAGGGCTGGGGTGGTAGCAGGGAGGGGTGCGTGTGTGTGTGAGCGGAGAGGGCTGGGGCAGTATTGGAGAGGGGTGTGTGTGAGGGTGGAGAGGACGGGCTGTAGCGAGGACGGGTGTGTGTGGGGGGGTGCAGTGGGCTGGGGCTGTAGCTGGGAGGGATGTGTGTGATGGCAGAGAGGGCTGGGGCAGTAGTGGGGAGGAGTGTGTGTGTGTGGAAATGAAGCGGGTTGGGGTGGTTGTGGGGAAGGGGGTGTGTGAGAGTAGAGACGGCTGGGGCAGTAGCAGAGAGGCGTGTGTGTGTTGGTGGAGAGGGCTGGGACAGTAGCGGGGACGTGTGAGGGCGGAGGGGTCTGGGGCGGTAGCAGGGAGGGGTGTGTGAGAGAGCAGCAAGGGCTGGGGCAGTAGAGGGGAGGGGTGTGTGTGAGGGCGGAGAGGACGGGCTGTAGCGAGGACGGGTGTGTGTGGGGGGTGCAGTGAGCTGGGGCTGTAGCTGGGAGGGGTGTGTGTGATGGAAGAGAGGGCTGGGGCAGTAGCAGGGAGGGGTGTGTGTGTGTGTGTGTGTGTGTGTGTGTGTGTGTGTGTGTGTGTGTGTGTGTGTGTGTGTGTGTGGAGAGGTGGGGCAGTAGCGGGGAGGGGTTGTGTGTGCGCAAGCAGAGAGGGCTGGGGTGGTAGCGGGGAGGGGTGCGTGTGTGTGGGAGCGGAGAGGGCTGGGGCAGTATTGGAGGGGGGGTGTGGGAGGGCGGAGAGGCCTGGGGCTATATTTAGTACTTGTCTTACCCTAAATGAGGCCCAACCACAGCCAGTACTACTGTATCGAACATGTCATTTATTGTTTCAACAACTATAAAATGGGTCTAAGGTTACTTAGCTCACATGGTTTTGTGAGGTTCACATATGCTGTTCTACAGAGCAGTTCATTAGGTTGCCCAAACCTACCCATCAATTTTGAGGTAGAACCAGGAGTTGATCCTTGGAGGCCTGTAGGAAAGATCTCTGTACTTTCCACTGAAAAGGCTGGGGAAGGTGCTAAGAGGCCTGAGATCCATTTCCAAGTCTCACTGACTCGCTGTATAGACTTGGATATGTGATTTAATCTCTCTGTGCCTGAATATTATCTTCTGTAAAACATGGGTGTGACATTTAGTCACTCTTTGTACAGTAATTTGAAAATGTTAAGTATTAGGAGTTAAGAAACCCTTCCTTTAAAGCTGATGGATGGCTAGCTGTTTGGTTGTGTGGATATACTGAGAGTGCTTTTTGCAGGTATTGTAGTACTCTGAATTGAGAAGACCAAAAATAATGTTCAGAGACTGAACAGTAGCTGCACTTGGATGGCAAAGAACTGCAGAATGAAGGGAATAGATAACGGGGGGAATGTAGTGAAAACATACAATGCCTGTTTGGTATTGGAGGGCACGGAAATGTATTTACATAAGGAGGTAGGGCGAGAGAAAAGTGGTTAATGACATTTTAAGATATATTGTGGACAAACAGTTCTGCCAAAATCCTCACAAGCAAACAGAGCATTGCATCTGTCTGCCCAGTCAAAGGTAAGTGAACTGTGCTGGACTGTGGTGCAGGAAGAGAACATACACTGTAGATACTAGGGAAAGGAGATTTCTCAGAATATAGATTTTGTTCTATAGCCCCAGAAAAGGAGATACCAAGGTGTGTGATATTTGTAGCTAACTTGCTGAGAAATAGAGCAGGTTTAAAAAGACTTTGATCATAATCCAGGACATAAAAAGGAGGAGAAAGAATTACCAGATGAAGTCGATTAGAATGAGAGCAAATTAGTTTCAGGAAAAGTGTCAAAAAAGGCAGTTATCTGTCCGTAACTGTTCTTTGAGATGTGTTGCTCATGTCCATTCCGCAGTAGGTGTGCGTGCTCACCACATGGACCAGTGCCGGAAGTTTTTCCCTTAGCAGTACCCGTAGGGGAACGCCCCTAGCAACCCCTGGAGTGGTGCCGCCATGGTGCAGTATAAGGGGTGCTGTGTGCTCCCCCCACCCTCACTTCTTCGTGCCGGACAACTCCGACAGAAGAGAAGGAGGGCGGGATGTGGAATGGACATGAGCAACACATCTTTTATTGGTTGATCACAGGATGACTATGAGTCGCCAATGTGATATGGCCGTGAAAAAAGCTAATGCGGTCTTGGGATGCATCAGGCGAGGTATTTCCAGTAAAGATAAGGAGGTGTTAATACCGTTATACAAGGCACTGGTGAGACCTCATCTGGAATACTGTGTGCAGTTCTTGTCTCCCATGTTTAAGAAGGATGAATTCAAACTGGAACAGGTACAGAGAAGGGCTACTAGGATGATCCAAGGAATGAAAAACCTGTCATATGAAAGGAGACTCAAAGAGCTTGGCTTGTTTAGCCAAACCAAAAGAAGGCTGAGGGGAGATATGATTGCTCTTTATAAATACATCAGAGGGATAAATACCAGGGAGGGAGAGGAATTATTTAAGCTTAGTACCAATGTGGACACAAGAACAAATGGATATAAATTGGCCATCAGGAAGTTTAGACTTGAAATTTGACGAAGGTTTCTAACCATCAGAGGAGTGAAGTTCTGGAACAGCCTTCCAAGGGGAGTCGTGAGGGCAAAAGACATATCTGGCTTCAAGACTAAGCTTGATAAGTTTATGGAGGGGATGGTATAATGGGCTAGCCTAATTTTGGCAATTAATTCGTCTTTGACTACTAGCGGTAAATATGCCCAATGGCTTGTGATGGGATGTTAGATGGGGTGGGATGGGAGTTACTACAGAGAATTCTTTCCTGGGTGTCTGGTTGGTGAGTCTTGCCCACATGCTCAGGGTTTAGCTGATCGCCATATTTGAGGTCGGGAAGGAATTTTCCTCCAGGGCAGATTGGCAGAAGCCCTGGGGTTTTTTTTGCCTTCCTCTGCAGCGTGGGGCACAGGTCACTTGCTGGAAGATTCTCTGCACCTTGAAGTCTTTAAACCATGATTTGAGGACTTCAAATGGCTCAGACACAGGTTTGATACAGGAGTGGGTGGGTGAGATTCTGTGGCCTGCATTGTGCAGGAGGTCAGACTAGATGATCATAATGGTCCCTTCTGACCTTAACGTCTTTGATCTTGAAGAACACCAATTACGGAAAAGTAACTGTCTTTTCTTCTTCGAGTGATTGCTCATGTGCATTCCACAATAGGTGATTCCAAGCTATTTCTGTTGGAGGTGGGTAGGAGTTCACAGACACTTGGGACGGAACACTGCCCTGCTGAACCCGGCGTTCTCCCTGGTATGGGAGATGATTGCATAATGCGAGGTAAACGTGTGAACCGATGACCATGTGGCAGCCCTACAGATGTCCTGAATAGGGACATGGGCCAGAAAGGCATCCAACGAGGCTTGCGCCCTAATCAAGTGCACCCTCACAATCGGCGGCGGGGGAACTTCCGCCAGGTCGTAACAAGCATGGATATGTGATGGTGCACTCCATAAGGCTTTATGGAAATATGCTTAGGAATGTATATATATGACATAACTGAAATGTTTTATGCTACATATGCCATGTGACATATCTCTGTAAAGGTTATGATCTACTGAATCTATTCATCCTATTTGTATGCATCCAAAGTTATGTATTCAAAGTTATGCATATTGGCTGTGTACTGGCTTGATTTTTATGTAATCTTTGTAAAGCATTTGGGCAGGTTCTTGAGAAAGGAATGTGCAAATTAAGTGCCCAATCAAGAAGCACTTACGGGACAACGGATCTTGGGAGGCTCCAATTCACATAAGAAGTCTACATGAGGACATTCAAGGTAGCAGGTAAGCAATGGCTGCTGCCTGTAAAAACTGAGTCATGCATGGACATGTGACTTGCCCATGTGACTCCAAAACTCCATCTTGGAGCTGGACTTTGCATAGGAGAGAGGAGGGGGTCTCCACCCACAAAATAACGTCTATTTAAGCCTGTGGGAGACCCCTACATTTTGGTCTTCAGCTGGCTCAAGAGATAGCCTCTCCACCCCCAAGGATACCTGAAAGAAACTGGAACAAAGGACAGTAACTACAGGGGGTGTGAGTGATTGCTGGACCCAGACTAGAAGGAGACTAGTCTGTAAAAGGAAGCTTACTGGGTGAGGTTTTTATCTGTATTCAGTTTTCTTAGACATAGACTTGTGTTCTATTTTAGTTTGCTTGGTAATTCACTTTATTCTGTCTGCTATTACTTGGAACCACTTAAATCCTACTTTCTGTATTTAATAAAATCACTTTTTACTTATTAATTAAGCCAGAGTATGTATTAATATCTGGGGGTGGGGGACGGGGACAGCTGTGCATATCTCTCTATCAATGTTATAGAGGGCGAACAATTTATGAGTTTACCTGGTATAAGCTTAATACAAGGTAAAACACATTTATTTGGGGTTTAGACCCCATTGGGAGTTGGGCATCTGAATGTTAAAGACAAGAACACTTCTATAAGTTGCTTTCAGTTAAGTCTGCAGCTTTGGGGCACGTGGTTCAGACCCTGGGTCGGTGTTGGAGCAGACTGGCATGTCTGGCTCAACAAGACAGGGTGCTGGAGTCCCAAGCTGGCAGGGAAAGCAGGGGCAGTAGTAGTCTTGGCACATCAGTTGGCAGCCCCAAGGGGGTTTCTGTGATCCAACCCGTCACAGGATACACAAGGTGATCCAGTTGGAGAGTCGTTGAGTGGCGATCAGCCAGCCCCTCATGCGTTCAGCCGAGGCGATGAACAGTTGCGAAGACTTCCTGAATGGTTTTGTACGTTCCAGGTAAAAGGCCAGAGCCCGACTCACATCCAGCATGTGGAGGCGGCGCTCCTCACTGGACACATGGGGTTTGGGACAGAGCATCAGCAGGAAAATGTCTTGCCCCATATGGTAGGCAGAGACCACCTTAGGGAGGAACAAAGGATGTGGTCGGAGCTGGACCTTATCCTTATGGAACACCGTGTATGGGGGTTCGGAGGTCAGGGCCCGGAGTTCTGAGACCTGTCTAGCAGATGTGATCGCCACCAGGAAGGCTACCTTCCATGAGAGGTGTGACCAGGAGCATGTAGCTAGTGATTCAAACGAAGGACCCGTTAACCTGACCAGCACCAAGTTAAGGTCCCACTGGTGGACTGGGGGCCTAACATATGGGAAAGGGCGATCGAAACCCTTAAGGAATCGGCCAGTCATGGCATGAGAGAATACCGTGTGACCCTGTACTGGCGGGTGGAAGGCCGATATGGCTGCCAAGTGCACCTTGATGGACGAGGGCGCTAGGCCCTGGGCTCTAAGATGAAGGAGGTAGTCTAGTATAAGCTGGATCGAAGCAGCCACAGCGGCCCACCAGGAAAACCGAGACCATTTCGCCAGGTAGACCTGATGCGTGGAGGGCCGCCTGCTCTCCAGAAGGACCTGCTGAACCCCTTCAAAGCAAGTTCTCTCCTCCCGGCCTAACCATTGAGCAGCCACGCGATGAGGAGGAGTGCCACTAGATTGGGATGGAGGCAGCGACCTTGGTCCTGGGAGAGTAGGTCCGGATGGGCTGACAACGGCCACGGTGGGGCGACTGCCAGGCTCGTGAGAGTCCCATACCAATGTTGCCTGGGCCATGCCGGGGTGATCATGAGGACCCAGGCCCTGTCCGTTTTTATCTTTTCCAAGACCTTGCCGATCAGTGGAATCCGGGGAAAGGCATAGAACAGCTGGCCCGACCAGGACAGAAGGAAGGTGTTGGAGATCACATCCATGCCCAATCCTCCCCTGGAGCAGAAGCGGGGACACCGGTGGTTCTGCCAGGTCATGAACAGATCCACTTGGGGAGTGCCCCACATTTGGAAAATCCTGTGCACCACCTCTGGGTGCAGCGACCACTCATGCTGAGAGGAGAAGTCCCGGCTCAGCCGATCTGCTCGAGGGTTCCTGACACCCATTAAGTGGCGGGCTTCCAGGCAAATATCATGGGCTATGCAGAAGTCGCACAGCCTAAGGGCTTCCTGACAGAGGGCTGAGGAACAGACCCGCCTTGTCTGTTGATGTTCCCCGGGGAGGACCACCAGCGTAGGGAGGCTATCACCAGTTCGGGCACAGTGAGGACTTTGTCCATCCTGTCTCTGGACTGGGAGAATACCGAGGCCAACCAGAGCTGGAGAGGCCACATCCTGAGTCTGGCGTGACGAACCACGTACATGCACACTGACATATGACCCAGGAGTTGGAGGCACGCTCTGGCTGTCATCACGTGGAACCTCGTGACAGCTGATGAGCTCCCTTCGGGTTTTGCATCTGTCCAGTGGGAGGGAGGCTCTGGCCGACACTGCATCCAGAATTGCCCTGATGAACTCTATGCGCTACAACGGAACTACGTGGACTTGGTGTTATTTAGCAACAGCCCCAGCAGGAGGTGTGTTACATGATCCTGTACCTGTGACCTGGAGCTGCCCTTGACCAGCCAGTTATCGAGTAGGGGAAGATCTGGACCCCCTGACATCTGAGGTAGGCTGCTAGCACAGACATACACTTCGTGAAGACCCTGGGAGCTGTGGATAGGCCAAACGGGATGATAGTGAAAAGACAGTTACTCACCTTTGTAACTGTTGTTCTTCGAGATGTGTTGCTCATATCCATTCCAATTAGGTGTGTGAGCGCCGCGTGCACGGCCATTGGAGAATTTTTACACTAGCAACACCCAGTAAGTTGGCTGTGGAGCACCTTGGAGTGGTACTTTCATGGCGCTGGATATATACCCCAGCCAGCCCAGTGCCCCCTCAGTTCCTTCTTGTCAGCTACTCCGACAGAGGGGAAGGGGGGCGGGTTTGGAATGAACGTGAGCAACACATCTCGAAGAACAACCGTTACAAAGGTGAGTAACCGTCTTTTCTTCTTCAAGTGCTTGCTAATATCGATTCCAATTAGGTGACTCCCAAGCCTTACTTAGGCAGTGGGGTTGGAGTGAAGTACCGTGGATTGTAGGATTGCCCTACCAAATGCTGCATCGTCTCTGGCCTAACGATGGCATAGTGTGAGGCAAACATATGCACTGAAGACCAAGTAGCAGCTCTGCAGATCTCCTGGATTAGCACCTGGGCCAGGAAGGCTGCTGATGAGGCCTGAGTCCTCATGGAGTGAGCGGTGAGATGGGGTTCGGGACTCTGGCCAGATCATAGCAAGCACAAATACATGACGTGATCCAAGAAGAGATCCACTGGGAGAAGATTGGAAGACCCTTCATCCGGTCTGCTACCGCGACGAAGAGCTGCGTCGTTTTCCGGAATGGCTTTGTATGTTCAATGCAGAAGGCAAGAGCCCTACGAACATTGAGGGAGTGAAGCCACTGTTCCTGACTATTGGTGTGAGGTTTTGGGTAGAAAACCGGGAGGAAGATGTCCTGGTTGATATGAAAAGTTGATACCACCTTGGGAAGAAAGGCAGGGTGAGGTCGTAGCTGCACCTTATCCTTATGGAAGATCGTGTAAGGTGGTTCCAATGTAAGAACTTTGAGCTCAGAGACTCGCCTCGCCAACGTGAGAGCCACGAGGAAAGCGGTTTTCCAAGAGACGTACAAAAGAGAACATGTGGCCAAGGGCTCAAATGGGGGTCTCATAAATCTGGAGAGGACCAGGTTAAGGTCCCGTGTGGGTACAGGCTGTCGTACCTGCAGATATAGATGGTCCAGGCCCTTGAGGAACCCACCAACCATGGGGTTGGCGAAGACAGATTGGCCATTCACTCCCAGGTGGAAGGCTGAGATGGCCTCCAGGTGAACTCTGATGGATGATATTGCCAGGCCCTGCTGTTTCAGGTTCAGGAGATAGTCCAGAATGAGAGGCATGGACACTTGGAGGGGAAGTGTGTCGTGGTGAGAGCACCAGCATGAGAATCGCTTCCATTTAGCGATATACGTAGCCTGAGTGGAAGGTTTCCTGCTGCCCAACAGGACCTGTTTCACCAAACGGGAACAGAGGAATTCAGAGTGGCTCAGCCATGCAACATCCACGCCGTGAGGTGGAGGGACCACAGGTTGGGGTGACAGAGGCGGAGGCTATCCTGCGTGATTAGCTCCGGAAAGAGAGGCAGTGGAATCGGAGCATCCACTGAGATCTCCAACAGCGTGGTGTACGAATGCTGCCTGGGCCATGCCGGGGCGACCAGAATCAGTCATGATCTGTCCCTGCGCGCCTTGAGCAGGATCTTGTGTACGAGGAGAAACGGCAGGAAGGCGTAGAACAATCGGCTCGTCCATGGGAGTAGGAAGGCATCTGTGAGAGAGCCCGAGGAGTGACCTTGGAGGGAGCAAAACGCCTGGCATTTCCAATTGGTGCGTGAGGCAAACAGGTCGACCTGGGGAAACCCCCACTTTAGGAAGATGGAGGGGATGACATCCGGACAGAACGACCACTCGTGGGCGTGGAAGGACCTGCTGAGGCGGTCTGCCAACGTGTTCTGGACCCCTGGGAGAAATTACGCCCACCACGTGAATGGAGTGGGCTATGCAGAACTCCCACCAGTGGAGGGTGGGGTCAGGACCCTCTCCTGGACAGTGACCACCAGGTTCAGGCTGTCTCGACCTGGGCGATAGACCGATGCCAGCCAGGCTTGAAGTGGGCAGAACCTTAGTCTGGCATGCCTGGTGACGTGTGTGCAGGAAGCCATGTGTCCTAGAAGACTCAAGCATGTTCTTGCCGTTGAGGTTGGGAAGTTTTGAAGACTCCGGATGAGGCCCGACAAAGTTTGGAACGAGCGTCTGGCAGGATGGCGCAAGCGAGCATGGAGTCTAGGACCGCCCCGATGAATTCTATCCTCTGGGTCGGTTCTAGCATCAACTTTGCCACATTGAGAAGGAAGCCTAATTGACCAAACGTATCCATGACCAACTGATTGTGGGACTGCACCTGCTCTTTGGTGCGCCCTCCGATGAGCCAGTCATTGAAATACGGGTATACCTGAATTCGACGATGACGGAGGAAGGCTGCCACTACTGCCATACATTTGGTGAACACCTGGGGGGCTGTAAAGAGGCCGAACGGAAGGACCGTAAACTGATAGTGTTTAGTATCAGAGGGGTAGCTGTGTTAGTCTGGATCTGTAAAAAGCGACAAAGAGTCCTGTGGCACCTTATAGACTAACAGACGTATTGGAGCATAAGCTTTCGTAGGTGAATACCCACTTTGTCAGACGCATGCGTCTGATAGTGTTTGCGGTTGACCACAAATCGAAGGAAGCGTCTGTGCGCTGGATGGATCGCTATGTGGAAATACATGTCCTTCATGTCGAGGGCGGCGTACCAGGATCCAGGGAAGGTATAATGGTGCCCAAGGAGACTATGCAGAACTTCAACTTTACCATGAATTTGTTGAGTCCGCACAGGTCCAGGATAGGCCGAAGCCCGCCTTTTGCCTTGGGGATTAGGAAGTAACAGGAGTAAAACCCCCTGACCCTTAGCTCCCTTGGAACCTCCTCGATCGCCCCCATGGCAAGGAGCGACTGCACCTCCTGGATAACGAGTTGCTCGTGAGAGGGGTCCCTGAAGAGGGACGGGGAGGGAGGGTGGTTAGGATGAAAATTGGAGAGAGTATCCCCTTTCCACCATGAGAAGAACCCAACGGTGTGTGGTTATGAGGGACCAGGCACGGTGGAAACGGGATAAACGATTTAAGAAGGGGGTATGATCCTGAGTGAGGTCCGGTACACCGTCCTCGGGCGTCCCTTCAAAAGTTTAGTTTGGGACCCGCCGAGGGCTTGGAAGGACCTTGGGCCTGGCCAGATTGGTGGTTGGAGGGTTTTCTCCTGCCACCACGCCCCCGTCTCCTATAGAAGTCCTGTCTCGGCCGAGGAGGAGGGTAGGAGTGTTGAAGCTGCAGTTTAAATGGTTTCCGCAGGGTAGATGGTGTGTGCATCCCCAGCGAACGCATTATGGCCCTAGAGTCTTTGAGGCTTTGAAGCCTCGAGTCTGTCTTGTTTGAGAACAGGCCCTCTCCATCAAAGGGGAGATCCTGCAAAGTTTGCTGAAGCTCTGGTGGTAGACTAGAAGCTTGCAGCCAAGAAATGCACCTCATTGCTATCCCTGAAGAGAGAGTCCTAGCAGCAGAGTCCGCGGTGTCCAATGAGGCCTGCAAAGCGTTTCGTGCGACCGTTTTGCCCTCTTCTACCAGAGCCCCAAACTCTTCTCTGGACTCTGGAGGAACCAGTTCCTTGAACTTCATCATGGAGTTCCAAGAGTTAAAATTGTATCGGCTCAGGAGAGCCTGCTGGTTTGCAATCCAAAGTTGGAGCCCCCCTGAGGAGTAGACTTTGCGCCCAAATAAATTGAGGCGCTTGGCCTCTTTCAATTTGGGTGCCGGGGCTTGCTGACCATGACACTCCTTCTCATTCACTGAGGCCACCACCAGTGAACATGGCTGTGGGTGAGTGTACAGATAGCCATATCCCTCGATCATGAGTGGCACTGTCCAGGCGGCGACTGTGGGGGTCTGAGCGGTGGCTTGCCTCTGGACTGAGGAGCTGACGATGGCGGTGCTACCGGTACTGGTAGAGACATAACATCTTGAGCTGCCAGCAGGGCCTCCGGCGTGGAGGGCACCTGAATGTGGCCACTGGCGTCCAGGAAGGTCAGCTCGGAGTGGGCCAGGCTACTCTACTCAACTTGTAGGGACAAAATCAAAAAGGCTAAGGCACAAAATGAATTACACATAGCAAAGGACATAAAAGGCAATAATAAATAAATTACACGAGGAACAAGAAACACAGGAAAGTGTACAGCCTCTACTTAGTGGGGAAGGAGC
The DNA here is from genome assembly GCF_011386835.1 of Chrysemys picta bellii. Lineage (NCBI taxonomy): Eukaryota > Metazoa > Chordata > Testudines > Emydidae > Chrysemys > Chrysemys picta. The sequence continues at coordinate 2,998,359 of NC_088795.1, forward strand.
TCTAATAATGGATGACATTAAGAAGGCGGAGGCGTTCAATGCCTATTTGCTTCACTATTCACTAAAAAGTTTTATGGTGGTCAGACACTCAACTCAATAAATATTAACAAGAGGGAAGGAAAACAAGCTAAACTAGGGAAAGAACAGTTAAAATATTTGGGTACATGATATGGAGCGGCGAACAGCAGAGGCTAACAGCAGGAGTTTGCCTGGGAGCTGTCCAAGAGGAGGTACGCTAAGTGCTGCATTAGGGGGGCTGTGTTGGTGAGTATCTGAGTGCCTGCTGCTGGGACAGTTGGTCAGTTTGACCGTGTGCTTGATTGCTTGCTTGTTTGTTTGAAAAGTGTGAATTGGGAGTGCTTTGTTCCAGGTGGGCCTTGAGTGGGCCTGACTGGTATATAAGGGCAGTCAGCAGCGAACCAGCTGAGCGGCGAACAGCAGAGGCTAACAGCAGGAGTTTGCCTGGGAGCTGTCCAAGAGGAGGTACGCTAAGTGCTGCATTAGGGGGGCTGTGTTGGTGAGTATCTGAGTGCCTGCTGCTGGGACAGTTGGTCAGTTTGACCGTGTGCTTGATTGCTTGCTTGTTTGTTTGAAAAGTGTGAATTGGGAGTGCTTTGTTCCAGGTGGGCCTTGAGTGGGCCTGACTGGTATATAAGGGCAGTCAGCAGCGAACCAGCTGAGCGGCGAACAGCAGAGGCTAACAGCAGGAGTTTGCCTGGGAGCTGTCCAAGAGGAGGTACGCTAAGTGCTGCATTAGGGGGGCTGTGTTGGTGAGTATCTGAGTGCCTGCTGCTGGGACAGTTGGTCAGTTTGACCGTGTGCTTGATTGCTTGCTTGTTTGTTTGAAAAGTGTGAATTGGGAGTGCTTTGTTCCAGGTGGGCCTTGAGTGGGCCTGACTGGTATATAAGGGCAGTCAGCAGCGAACCAGCTGAGCGGCGAACAGCAGGAGTTTGCCTGGGAGTTCGCGTGGGGAGAGCGCACTGAGGCTTTCATCTGCAGGTTTCTCCGAGTAGTTCCTGCAACAGTTGAGGAAGCTCCTAAGAGGACGGTGATATGGAAGGTGAGCGATCAGCTGTTGTAACCTGCACAGGTTGTGCCATGTTTGTCTTTCTTCCGCAGGACAGAAGTGACTTTGTCTGCACAAAGTGCAAGCTGGTCTCCATATTGGAGGAGAAGGTTCGAGGGCTGGAGAAACAAGTATCGACTCTGCGTTGCATAAGGGAAAATGAAGATTTCCTGGACAGACGTCAGGAGATGCTTCTACGGCCACAATGTTCTGAAGGTTCAGAGCAGGCGCAGCAGGGACAGAAGGATTGTGAGGAGGTTTGGCAGCATGTGACCTCCAGAAGAAGAAAGAGGAGCGTCCATGCACCAGCAATGGAGATACAGGTGAGCAATCGTTTCCATGTTCTCTCTACAGGTGCTAATGCGGAGAGTGGACTAGATGGCCCATCTGAGGGAAGGGAGCAGAAGGAGACTCCACCGATTGGAAGGCAAAAGATGCACTGTCCTAGGGATGGGGGTTCCACGACCACCACTCCCAAGAGGAGGAGGAGGGTGGTGGTGGTCGGGGACTCCCTCCTCAGGGGGACTGAGTCATCTATCTGCCACCCTGACCGGGAAAACCGAGAGGTCTGCTGCTTGCCAGGAGCTAGGATACACGATGTGACGGAGAGACTGCCGAGACTCATCAAGCCCTCGGATCGCTACCCCTTCCTGCTTCTCCACGTGGGCACCAATGATACTGCCAAGAATGACCTTGAGCGGATCACTGCAGACTACGTGGCTCTGGGAAGAAGGATAAAGGAGTTTGAGGCGCAAGTGGTGTTCTCGTCCATCCTCCCTGTGCAAGGAAAAGGCCGGGGTAGAGACCGTCGAATCGTGGAAGTCAACGAATGGCTACGCAGGTGGTGTCGGAGAGAAGGCTTTGGATTCTTCGACCATGGGATGGTGTTCCAAGAAGGAGTGCTAGGCAGAGACGGGCTCCATCTAACGAAGAGAGGGAAGAGCATCTTCGCCAGCAGGCTGGCTAACCTAGTGAGGAGGGCTTTAAACTAGGTTCACCGGGGGAAGGAGACCAAAGCCCTGAGGTAAGTGGGGAAATGGGATCCTGGGAGGAAGCACAAGCAGGAGAGCGCAAGAGGGGAGGACTCCTGTCTCATGCTGAGAAAGAGGGACGATCATTGAGTTATCTTAAGTGCCTATACACAAATGCAAGAAGCCTGGGAAACAAGCAGGGAGAACTGGAAGTTCTGGCACAGTCAGGGAACTATGATGTGATTGGAATAACAGAGACTTGGTGGGATAACTCACATGACTGGAGTACTGTCATGGATGGATATAAACTGTTCAGGAAGGACAGGCAGGGCAGAAAAGGTGGGGGAGTTGCGTTGTATGTAAGAGAGGAGTATGACTGCTCAGAGCTCCGGTATGATACTGCAGAAAAACCTGAGAGTCTCTGGATAAAGTTGAGAAGTGGGAGCAACAAGGGTGATGTCGTGGTTGGAGTCTGCTATAGACCACCAGACCAGGGGGATGAGGTGGACGAGGCTTTCTTCTGGCAACTAGCAGTAGTTGCTAGATCGCAGGCCCTGGTTCTCATGGGAGACTTTAATCACCCTGATATCTGCTGGGAGAGCAATACAGCGGTGCACAGGCAATCCAGGAAATTTTTGGAAAGCGTAGGGGACAATTTCCTGGTGCAAGTGCTGGAGGAACCAACTAGGGGCAAAGCTTTTCTTGACCTGCTGCTCACAAACAGGGAAGAACTAGTAGGGGAAGCAAAAGTGGATGGGAACCTGGGAGGCAGTGACCATGAGATGGTCGAGTTCAGGATCCTGACACAAGGAAGAAAGGAGAGCAGCCGAATATCGACCCTAGACTTCAGAAAAGCAGACTTTGACTCCCTCAGGGAACAGATGGGCAGGATCCCCTGGGAGAATAACATGAAGGGCAAAGGGGTCCAGGAGAGCTGGCTGTATTTTAAAGAATCCTTATTGAGATTGCAGGAACAAACCATCCCGATGTGTAGAAAGAATAGTAAATATGGCAGGCGACCAGCTTGGCTAAACAGTGAAATCCTTGCTGATCTTAAACGCAAAAAAGAGGCTTATAAGAAGTGGAAGATTGGACAAATGACCAGGGAGGAGTATAAAAATATTGCTCAGGCGTGCAGGAGTGAAATCAGGAAGGCCAAATCACACTTGGAGTTGCAGTTAGCAAGAGATGTTAAGAGTAACAAGAAGGGTTTCTTCAGGTATGTTAGCAACAAGAAGAAAATCAAGGAAAGTGTGGGCCCCTTACTGAATGAGGGAGGCAACCTAGTGACCGAGGATGTGGAAAAAGCTAATGTACTCAATGATTTTTTTGCCTCTGTCTTCACGCACAAGGTCAGCTCCCAGATTGCTGCACTGGGCAGTACAGCATGGGGAGAAGGTGACCAGCCCTCTGTGGAGAAAGAAGTGGTTCGGGACTATTTAGAAAAACTGGACGTGCACAAGTCCATGGGGCCGGATGCGCTGCATCCGAGGGTGCTAAAGGAGTTGGCGGGTGAGATTGCAGAGCCATTAGCCATTATTTTTGAAAACTCATGGCGATCGGGGGAGGTCCCAGATGACTGGAAAAAGGCTAATGTAGTGCCCATCTTTAAAAAAGGGAAGAAGGAGGATCCGGGGAACTACAGGCCAGTCAGCCTCACCTCAGTCCCTGGAAAAATTATGGAGCAGGTCCTCAAGGAATCAATTATGAAACATTTAGAGGAAAGGAAAGTGATCAGGAACAGTCAGCATGGATTCACGAAGGGGAAGTCGTGCCTGACTAACCTAATTGCCTTCTATGATGAGATAACTGGCTCTGTGGATGAGGGGAAAGCAGTGGATGTGTTATTTCTTGACTTTAGCAAAGCTTTTGATACTGTCTCCCACAGTATTCTTGCCACCAAGTTAAAGAAGTATGGGCTGGATGAATGGACTGTAAGGTGGATAGAAAGCTGGCTAGATCGTCGGGCTCAACGGGTAGTGATCAATGGCTCCATGTCTAGTTGGCAGCCGGTTTCAAGTGGAGTGCCCCAAGGGTCGGTCCTGGGGCCGGTTTTGTTTAATATCTTTATTAATGATCTGGAGGATGGTGTGGACTGCACTCTCAGCAAGTTTGCAGATGACACTAAACTAGGAGGCGTGGTAGATACACTAGAGGGTAGGGATCGAATACAGAGGGACCTAGACAAATTAGAGGATTGGGCAGAAAAAAACCTGATGAGGTTCAACAAGGACAAGTGCAGAGTCCTGCACTTAGGACGGAAGAATCCCATGCACTGCTACAGACTAGGGACCGAATGGCTAGGTAGCAGTTCTGCTGAAAAGGACCTAGGGGTCACAGTGGACGAGAAGCTGGATATGAGTCAACAGTGTGCTCTTGTTGCCAAGAAGGCTAACGGCATTTTGGGCTGTATAAGTAGGGGCATTGCCAGCAGATCGAGGAACGTGATCGTTCCCCTTTATTCGACATTGGTGAGGCCTCATCTGGAATACTGTGTCCAGTTTTGGGCCCCACACTACAAGAAGGATGTGGAAAAATTGGAAAGAGTCCAGCGGAGGGCAACAAAAATGATTAGGGGTCTGGAGCACATGACTTATGAGGAGAGGCTGAGAGAACTGGGATTGTTTAGTCTCCAGAAGAGAAGAATGAGGGGGGATTTGATAGCAGCCTTCAACTACCTGAAGGGGAGTTCCAAAGAGGATGGAGCTCGGCTGTTCTCAGTGGTGGCAGAGGACAGAACAAGGAGCAATGGTCTCAAGTTGCGGTGGGGGAGGTCCAGGTTGGATATCAGGAAAAACTATTTCACTAGGAGGGTGGTGAAACACTGGAATGCGTTACCTAGGGAGGTGGCGGAGTCTCCTTCCTTGGAGGTTTTTAAGGCCCGGCTTGACAAAGCCCTGGCTGGGATGATTTAGCTGGGAATTGGTCCTGCTTTGAGCAGGGGGTTGGACTAGATGACCTCTTGAGGTCCCTTCCAACTCTGATATTCTATGATTCTATGATTCTATTCAAGTCAGCAGCAGATGATGAAATTCATCCTAGGATACTTAAACTAGTTGAAGCAATCTCGAAACCATTAGCAATCATCTTTGAGAACTCATGGAGGACAGGTGAGGTCCCAGAACACTGGAAAAGGACAAACATTGTGTGTATCTTTAAAACGGGAACAAACAGGACCTGGGGAATTATAGTCCAATCAACCTAACTTTGATATCTGGAAAATTACTAGAACAAATTATTCAACAATCAATGCCTAAGCACTAAAGCATAGGGTTATAAGGAATAGCCAGCATGTATTTGTCAAAAAACAAACCATGCCAAACCAACTGAATTTACTTCTTTGACAGGGTTGCTGGCCTAGTGGATAAGTGGGAAACAGTAGACATGATATATCTTGATTTTAGTAAAGCTTTTGACATTGTCTCGTATGACATTCTGATAAACAAACTACATAAGAACGGCCATACTGGGTCAGATCAGAGGTCCATCTAGCCCAGTATACTGTCTTCTGACAGTGGCCAATGACAGGTGCCCCAAAGGGAATGAACAGAACAGGTAATCATCAAGTGATCCATCCTGTCGCCCATTCCCAGCTTCTGGCTAACAGCCATTGATGGACCTATTCTCCATGAATTTATCTAGTTCTTTTTTGAAACCTGTTATAGTCTTGGCCTTCACAACATCCTCTGGCAAGGAGTTCCACAGGTTGACTGTGCATTGTGTGATGAAATCCTTCCTTTTGTTTGTTTTAAACCTGCTGCCTATTAATTTAATTTGGTGACCCCTAGTTCTTGTGTTATGAGAAGGAGTAAATAACCTTATTTATTTTCTCAACACCAGTAATGATTTTATAGACCTTTATCATATCCCCCCTTAGTCATCTTTTTGGGAACCCCAAACTGTGTGCTCTGGTGCATTGCCTAGCTTTATGACAGGGCATAGCAGGCACCTTCCACAAGAGCCCCAACAGTAAATCTACTAACACCAAACTGATAACAATCAGTGATGGTGATGCCTCATTATGGCAAGGAGGACTCATGGTGGTGTTCTGCTGGTGCATCTGCAGGGTGAGCTCTGCGTAGATTTATAGCAAAGTTACCCTTGTCATCCTGAAGTTCCACATCACTACCCTGTCCCACCTATTAGTGCTAGTTGACTGAGCCAGAAGTGGCACTCCACTAAGTAAATTTGCTCCAGTTATGTGCTCTACAGAAGTAACTGCTCAGTTTCATCTTCCTGCTCCTCCTCCTCCAATAGCTGTGTCATCATGGTCTCATAAGTCTTATGAAACTGCAGCCAACACCATCTGCCTGTATGACTCAAAATGCATAAGCATCATCCTGTTCATGAGTGACTGCCATGAGCACAACATTCAACACCGGGGTCAACTATGCTGCCTGACATCAGTTCGAAAATAATGCTGGCAAAATGAATGGATGCCAAGAAAAGAATCATTGGATTGTTAATCTGACCCAGAATGCTGAGCAGTTAATTTGAACTAACACAGAACTGAGTGCACATGATCAACCATGAAAATACCATAACGAAGTAGTGCGCACACACTTCAATTTGCTACAGTTAGGTCGTTGCACTTTAGAACAAACAGGCTACATCACTGTAACATCCCTGTGTAGACATGCCCAAGAGCAGGGCCCCACTGTGCTAGGTGCTATACAAACACATAAGACAGTGCCTGTCCCAATGAGGTTTCCTTAAAACCTGGTTATAATACAGTTGGGTCAAAATTGTATCAGATTTGAAACGTTGAGTGAAAAGTATGAAAAAGAAAAAGACAATTGACAGTAATGAAAATCCACAGGGAAGAAGTGGATTAGAAGTAGAATTGAGACAAATAGCTCAAAGGAAGTTGAAAATTCTAGAGCAGAAGGATTTTACAGATACCAGAATAGTCACAATAATTTACTACTCTGAGATCTGAAGATGCAGGATAAGAATGAGCAATTCTTCTGCTAGCCCTCATCCACCTGATACTCACACAGCAAGAAAATGCCTTGGGTCTGTCTGTTTAGTGAGGCCTGATAACCCTGTGCTGACCTATTCTCGAGAGACCTTATTCTCACAGCAGGGCCTCACTCTCCAAACTGATGCTTGGCAACACATTGTTACTAAAAGAGTCAACAGTTGCCAATATAAATAATGAGGGGAAAATGTAGCATTGCCAAAGAATGAAGCAGCACTTTCAAAAGACTGTTAGTCTAATTTTCTGTTCATATTTAGGTAGTTTGGAGGGCTCCTAGCACCAGAGTAGGGCATGCTAAATACACAATTTAAGTTATTTTCTTCAATCGTATTAACATCTTTTTTTAGGATACAAAATTACTTGATCATGCTTCACCCAAACTCACTCTGAAATAAAAGCTAAAACAAACACATGTCCCATGCTGTGGGGTATGGTGACTCAATGACAAACATTCTCTTTGTGTACGAAAGGTTTGTAGGTATTACCAGGTTGCTATCTCAATATTCACCAAGACTATTCATAGATTTTAAGGCCAGATGAACCATTATAATTTCTAGTCTTACCTATCTTGCCTGGTACAGCTAACTAAATATCACTACTTCTTGTTTCTCCTATCATCCCCCTCAGTAAATTGTAAGAACTTAAATATACCTCGAACAGACATTTCATAATTATTTAAAAATGATTGAGAAAATAAAGAAGACGGTACATTTCAGGTGTCTGAAAACAAGTTCTTAGGATACAGGATATTATGTGAAAGCCTGGACGAAGGATCCCTTTATCCATCTCTAAAACATATATAAAGCACTTTAATTACTGTCAGAGTACAGACACCTAATGACATGACTGCTGTTTAACAATTCAAAACAAGAGTACCGGTGAGGTTAAGAGAAAAAAGAAAATTAATTTATTAATTGCTTATAGAGTACATCTACACTTCCAGCAGCATGTAGAATACAGACACTGTATGCCCAGCCAGCATGGGTATAAATAACAGTGTAAACAGTAAAAACAACGAGGAGTCCTTCTGGCATCTTAGTGACTAACAAATTTATCTGGGCATAAGCTTTCGTGGACTACAGCCCACTTCATCGGATGCATGGAGTGGAAAATACAGTAGGCAGGTATAAATACACAGCACATGAAAAGATGGGAGTTGCCTTACCAAGTGGGGCGTCAGTGCTAATGAGCCAATTCAATTAAGGTGGAAGTGGTCTATTCTCAACAGTTGATAAGAAGGGGTGAATACCAAGGGATGAAAAAATCACTTTTGTAGTGCTAATGAGGCCAATGTAATCAAGGTGACCCATTTCAAACAGTTGACAAGAAGGTGAGAGTATCAGCAGAGGGAAATTAGTTTTTGTAGTGATCCATGCACTCCCAGTCTTTATTCAGGCCTAATTTGATGGTGTCCAGTTCGCAAATTAATTCCAGTTCTGAAGCTTTTCATTGGAGTCTGTTTTTGAAGGTTTTTTGTTGAAGAATTGCCACTTTTAAGTCTGTTATTGAGTGTTCAGGGAGACTGAAGTGTTCTCCTACTGGTTTTTGAATGTTATAAACAGTGAGGCATGGCTTAGATGGGAAGAGTGGCCTACACACCTGAACCCCCAGAGTATATATCCTTCACAGGCTCTCTACGTGCACAAGCAGCGTCTCCAACGTTTACATGGCTAATTTTAGCAACATAGTGTCCCACTGCTTCTCTACTGCCAGGGCCTTTTCCTGGTGTCTCTGCCTTTCACTGCGGCGCATAGCTACACACTGCAGTGACCAGTCTGGACAGAGCCTGCTTTTCACTGAGGCATGTATTCAACACATAGAAATAGCCACAGTGATATAGGGAGATCTCTAACTGACACCTAACTGCTGCAGGAAGCCACGTTAGCAAGGCAGAGCTAAAAGCTAAAAATGCCCGGGGATGACATTATGGGGCACTGTGTTGCTGTTTCAAATGAGAAACAAAACAGAAGTTCTGACCCCATGAGGCTTCCACAGCACTCTTCAGAGGAGCAGATGTGTTCACCTGCATGGCCAGCCCAGAGCATTCCCTCTGAGGGGTCCACTGGAAGAGTTATTGATAACATTTTGCCCTAAGATATGTGCAGAGTCGCAGCCTGTCCACTGCAGCTGTATAGCATCACATCAGTTGCTACTTTTCACCCAGAGATAGCTGCATATCTGTGTGGATGAATTAATTCACGTGTTTCAGGCCTTGTCTACAAAAAAACTTCCCCAGTTCGACTAAAGGTGAGCCTTAAACCAAGTCACTTAAGCAGTGCATTGGCACTGGTAAAGAATGTTGTGTTGGCACCAGATGAGTCATAGGTGCTGGGAATGGTAAGGTGCTGGCGCCAAGGTCAGAGCTGGGTTTCCAGCCCCCAACTGGGCTTTCATGTAATATGTAGGGCCACTTGCGCAGCTGAAGAGGGCCCTGAATTATATCCTTCCAAAACATCTGGATTTGAGGTGAGGGAAGCACCTGAGGTCAAGTCAGCCGATCCTCCAAGTTCATCTCCAAAGGGATGCTTTGAAGATGCTTTGAGACAGTTCCAAACCAGGACCAGAGGAGTAGGTGTGGGGTGCAGAGTCAAGCAACAAAAAAGCATGCAGAGGCTTATATAGTAGCCTTGACAGTGCATCCCACTCAGAAAAAGACTGAAGGTGGTATGAGAATCCAAACTGCTGAGGAGCCCAAGTTAGTCAGTACTGGGATGTTAGCAGCTGCACTTGTGACACCGCTCTAGAACCACAGCCCTCACCCAACGCATAACCCTTGCATAAACATTAGAACATCCTAGACAATTAATAACCATAACTGTTTCACAGTTACTAACTACCCACGGTGTGCCTGACACAAAAGCATAGAAGATTCCCCCATCAACAGGCATAGGATAAGGTTGATATTCTGCAGAATGACAGATTCCTGCCATGCTTTCTCAAGAGAGGATCATCAGGCAACAGGCTGGTCAGAAATTCCTGCATGACACGAGACTGCCTGAATCCAGACAGAGCTGTAATACAACCAAAGCGGGATTGGAGCTTCCCACCTTCCCAATAACCCTTCCCCATCACAGAAGATTACAGTAATATAAACTAAAGAGATGCCCAGATGTTGGCATGCACGAGATAACAAAGTCAGGCAATAAAGTACATTCCTGTGCGTAGCTAGGTCAATGTACTAATGTCCTTTTAATTTGTTTTCCCCCTTTCAAGTGTAATAATATTTGTCAATCATTGAACATTTGTTACCAATCTAAAATTTTATTGGACTACAAATCTCAGTCCATAATTACAAAAAAAACACTATTAAGCCGGTAACTTTTTTTTGTTTCTGTTTGAAATATAGTAGTTGTAGAGTATGGTCACTTAATTTTATCAGAACAGCAATCTTCCAGGAGCCAGTAATACATCAGAAAAGAGCAAACTGACAATATCAGCTGAATTTTAAAAGATTATTCATATAAAGGCAAAAATCCCAACAAATACAGAACATTAGTGTTTCACTAGCCATGACCCTGTTTCAATTCATAGAATATCAGGGTTGGAAGGGACCATAGGAGATCATCTAGTCCAACCCCCTGCTCAAATCAGGACCAATCCCCAACTAAATCATCCTAGCCAGGACTTTGTCAAGCCGGGCCTTAAAAACCTCTAAGGAAGGAGATTCTATCACCTCCCTAGGTAATGCATTCCAGTGCTTCACCACCCTCCTAGTGAAAAAGTTTTTCCTAATATCCAACCTAAACCCTCCCCCACTGCAACTTGAGACCATTGCTCCTTGTTCTGTCATCTGGTACCACTGAGAACAGTCTAGATCCATCCTCTTTGGAACCCCCTTTCAGGTAGTTGAAAGCAGCTATCAAATCCCCCCTCACTCTTCTCTTCTGCAGACTAAACCAGTGCTTCTCAAAGTCAGGCCGCCGATTGTTCAGGGAAAGCCCCTGGCGGTCCGGGCCAGTTTGTTTACCTGCTGCATCCGCAGGTTTGGCCGATCGCGGCTCCCACTGGCTGTGGTTCGCTGCTCCAGGCCAATGGGGGCTGTGGAAGCGGCGTGGGCCGAGGGATGTGCCGGCAACCACTTCCTGGGAGCCGGGATCAGCCGAACCTGTGGATGCGTCAGGTAAACAAACTGGCCCGGACCACCAGGGGCTTTCCCTGAACAAACGGCAGACCGGCTTTGAGAAGCACTGGACTAAACAATCCCAGTTCCCTCAGCCTCTCCTCATAAATCATGTGCTCCAGCCCCCTAATTGATGAAGTGACATAGTTAAAATACTAGAAATACCGAAGAAGTGAATGCCGATATTGCTTGTTTTTAAAGAGTGAGTTAAGTAACTTATTTTATGAGTTTCCAAACTGCTTTATTAAAAGTTGATACACTTGAGGGGTAAATTGACAAACATTACCACTTGTTTCAAAATGATTGAAAAGTAACAAAAATTTAGGGTCTGCTTCTAATATAAATTACACCATGGCTCCTTTCATTTCACTAATTAACGGAATATAAAAAGCCACTTCAGATTTCCAATAATGTACACAAGAGTAGAATCTGGTCATTAATGTTTGTCCCTCGTTTCAAAATGTCTTTGCCAAAAATGTATTTGCCAAAAACGTCAAGTCTGTGCTTAAAATAAGTGATATCAAGTTGCAATTGTCCTTTACTTATTAAACCTATAGTATAATCTGTAACTAGGCTGGGCCTCATTGGACTGGTTGCCACACAATAAATAGGTAAATAAAGGGATTGCAACTAGATCTAGGGAGATGCCAATGTTTGATGAAAATGTTTGCTGGGCTCAGCTTGATTTCATCATAAAAACCTTTACCACAATGATCCATCATGTAAAAAAAAAAGTTATTTACCAAAATGTTTCCAAAAAGAGAGGACACTTTGTTTAGTACCTGAAAAATCAAATATATAATTAACATTTTGTACAAAAGTCTGGCAGAACATGAAGTCATATATGAACACGTGTTCATTATTTTTACTAGCTACGTAAGTTATTTAAGAGGTAAGTACATTCGCTGTAATCAGATATTTTTAGAATGGTAAAACTGAAAAGCTTCATAAAAGAATAATGTAAATTGACAAAAGGACCAATGAAATTATATAAGGTAAAAATAAATGATTACTTACCAAAACTGATAAAAATCATCTTACGGTTTAATGTCTAAAGTACCCATAATGACACACACGCATGATCTTTAAAACAAAGATGCTCTACTCCTGCACACTAAAAAGGAAAAGCCCTGAGATCAGATTGATTCTTATCTCTATTACATACATTTTAAAAACAATCTGTATTTATTTTCAGGTTTATATTGGCTTAGTATGAAGATAATTCATCAAGAGTGGAAAAAAATTCCGCATCAGCTAGACAGTGATCATCTCTGACAAAGAAAGACTAATTATGAATTCAGAGAATATAGAATATCATAGACTATCAGGGTTGGAAGGGACCTCAGGAGGTCATCTAGTCCAACCCCCTGCTCAAAGCAGGACCAATTCCCAACTAAATCATTCCAGACAGGGCTTTGTCAAGCCTGACCTAAAAAACATCTAAGGAACGAGATTCCACCACCTCCCTAGGTAACCCATTCCAGTGCTTCACCACCCTCAACCCTTCAATTAAGCACCAGCAGCTTGTTTTCTGCAAGTCTTGATTAAGGAGAATAAGCTATTGTGATGGGGCAAGGCCAGATGGCTACAGTAAAGTAGTGAGGAACAGGTATGTTAGCCCCAGGCTAAACACATCCCTGGTACCATGGTAACCTAATGTCAGTTGCTCCAGGTTAATCAAGACACCTGGGGCCAATTAAGATCCTTCTAGAAGGTAGTGGAGATAGCTAGATTGATTGGGACACCTGAAGCCAATCAAGGGCTGGCTGGAACTAGTTAAAAGCCTCCCAGTTAGTCAGTGCGGTGTGGGTGTCAGGAACTATAGGAGGGAGCTGTGCTGTTGGAGGAACGAAGTAGTACGAATCCATATCAGGTGCAAGGAAGGAGGCCCTGAGGTAATTGTGAAGAAGATATTGAGTGGGGGCTGCTGTGGGGAAGTAGCCCAGGGAATTGTACACGTCCTATTTCCAAAAAGTCAGCTTCCATAGCTGCTAATTTTAGGGTCCCTGGGCTGGAGCCCAGAGTACAGGGCGGGTCTGGGCTCCTTCCCCCCTCCCTGATTAATCACTGATACTGGGAGACAACAGAGACTGTGCGAGGGAGGGTTGTTTCTCCTTACCTCCCTTGCTGGCTTATGATGAAAATGGCTCAGTAGACTGTAACCCTTGCCTTTAGAGAGAGAAGGCCTATGTGGAGAGTCACAGTGAGCCTCTGAGGCTAGCAAAATCTGTCAGGAAACGCAGGACCCATGGAGTCAAAGACAGAACTTTGTCACAACTGGTGTCAGGAGTGGGATCATTCCTCACAGCGTGGCGGAAGAAAGAGGTTAAAAAAAGAGTACTGGGGTTTTGGATTTGTTTTTGGTTCTTTTTTTTGGTTTGGTTTGTATCACAATGGAGGAGGTGGTAAGAACTCTGGCACAAGCCACTGCAGCCTAGCAGGCGGCCACCCGGGTTCAGGCAATGGCGCAACAGGAGTCTATGCGGCTACAGCAAGAAACCAATCAATTATTAATGGGCCAGGCAACCCAAGATTGTGCCCTCTCGTGAGAGATAGTGGACCAGCTGAAGATCCTCACCACCCAGACCCGGGGGTCAGATGGGACGCGAACCTTGAGGGCCACTGGTTGTCTGCCAAATATGACATGAGAAGATGACGTAGAGCAGGGGTCGGCAACGTTTGGCACGCGGCTCGCCAGGGTAAGCACTCTAGCAGGCCAGGCCAGTTTATTTACCTGCTGACGCGGCAGGTTCGGCTGATCGCAGCCCTCACTGGCCGCGGTTTGACGTCCCGGGCCAATGGGGGCGGCGGGAAGCCACGGCCAGCACATCCCTCGGCCCGCGCCACTTCCCGCCACTCCCATTGGCCTGGGACGGCGAACTGCGGCGAGTGGGGGCCACGATCGGCCGAACCTGCGGCGTCAGCAAGTAAATAAACTGGCCCGGCCCGCTAGGGTGCTTACCCTGGCGAGCCGCGTGCCGAACGTTGCCAACCCCTGACGTAGCGGCATATCTCCTCTCATTCGAAAGGACTGCTCAGCGTGATACATGGCCCCAGGAGCAGTGGGCCAGCATTCTCGCCCCTTTTTTGTGCGGAGAGGCCCAGAAGGCCCACTTTGACTTGCCTGCTACGGACGCCACTGACTATACCCGACTGAAGGCAGAGATCCTAGCACGATCAGGGGTGACGGCCGCAGTACAGGCCCAGAGATTCATGGAGTGGAAGTACCAGGAGAACAAACCCCCGAGGTCCCAGCTATTCGACCTCATACACCTCGCGCGGAAATGGTTACAGCCCGAAGTGTGCAGCCCGGAGATTTTGGAAACCCTGGTCATGGATCATTACATGCGAGGACTGCCACCAGATCTCCGCAAATGGGTAGGCCAGAACGATCCATCCACCTATGATGAGATGATCACGCTGGTAGAAAGACGCATGACAGCCAGGGAATTGACCCGACTACCCAAGGAAGGCCCCTTTCTAAGCAAGCACCCGACCCCAACCCTGGAAGGTGGGACAGCCAAACCCCTGGGGAGTCCTAGGTGGAGGAAGAGGGGGGGGGGGGCTGAAAACCAGCGGGGACCCCAGAAGGAAGGGATTGGCCTGAGTGGGGGGAACCCTGGGACTAAACCCCCTAACCTCTGTGATAGGGGAGTGATTAGAAACAATTATAGATGTTATGCATGTGGGGAGTGGGGACACATAGCAGCACAGTGTCCCAGCACTGAGGACCCTATGCAATGCAACCTGGGGGATTGGGAGATCCCATGCTCTCTTATCCACCTTGCAGGCGTCACATTAGCCCCGCATAACTACACCAGGCCGGTGAAGATAAATGGAGCAGAGACTACAGCGCTTGTGGACTCGGGGAGTGCTATCACCCTTATACTGGGTAAGCTGGTAAAAAGTAGCCAGCTGCTACAAGCCAAACGTGTAGCAGTGACGTGTGTGCATGGGGCCGTGAGCCATTACCCCACCATCCCAGTGGAGATAGAGGTTCAGGGGAACCCCATTGAGGTGACAGTGGGCGTAGTTCCTAAACTCCCATATCCTGTAGTCATTGGGAGGGACTATCCAGGGTTTGATAATTTACTCCCCCCGGAGAGGCTGGAGGGAAGTGGGGACCCTGATGGCAGCGACTCATCATTGGGGGAATGTCAACCCCCAATGTTCGCTGAGATTTCTCAGGATCTATTCTCAGCTCCCCAAAAGGCCCGGAAGACCAAAAAAGAGGAAGGCTGCGAAGGCCTTGAGAACCCGGATCCTGACCCAGGGCCAGAAGACCGCCCTAGTAAGCAGAGGGACATGAGCTGCCATCAGAGAAACTACCACCACGGTAGGTGAACCAGAGGCTGGCCCCAGCCATGACGGCGGTGAGCCGTTGGAAGAAGCAGAAGCCGGCCCCTGGGAGCTCAGGCAGGTTAGTCCCGGGAGAGAGACTTTCGGGTGGGACCAGGCAGAGGACCCTAGATATGATAACGTCAGGAAAGAGGTGGCTGAGATAGATGGGTACCAGTGGAGGGGAAGATCCAGGGTCCAGGACCTTACTTTATAGTGAAAAAAGATCTCCTGTACCGCATGGTGCAAATGCAGGAGCAGGAGATGCATCAACTTCTGGTGCCACGAAAACACCAAAAAGCCATATTGAGCCTCGCCCACAGTCACCTGTTTGGAGGACACCTAGGTGTAGAGAAAACCCAGGCAAGGATCCTGCGGAGGTTCTTCTGGTCAGGAGTACATGAAGATGTCCGGCGATACTGCATCTCTTGTCCAGAGTGTCTGCTACATAGCCCTCGCCTGCACTTGCGGGCCCCTTTGATACCTCTTCCAATAATAGAGGTACCATTTGAACGCATAGCCATGGATCTGATTGGGCCCCTAGAGAAGACAGCTAGGGGCCACCAACATGTGCTGGTTGTACTAGACTATGCAACCCGATACCCAGAAGCCATCCTCCTATGCAACACGGCTTCCAAGACGCTAGCTAAGGAGCTAGTATAGATCTTTTCCCCGGTTGGGCTACCCAAGGAGATACTGACTGATCAAGGGACACCTTTCGTGTCCAAGTTGATGAAAGATCTCTGTTCATTGCTCCATGTACAAGCCCTACAGACCTCTGTATACCACCCACAAACAGACGGCCTTGTGGAAAGGTCAATAGGACCCTCAAGGCCATGATCAGGAAAGTGGTGAGCTGGGATGGCAAAGATTGGGATACCCTATTGCCTTACCTCATGTTCGCCATCAGGGAGGTTCCACAAGCCTCCACAGGTTTCTCTCCGTTCGAACTACTCTACGGGCGCCACCCCCGGGGCATATTGGATATAGCCAGAGACGCCTGGAAGAGGAGCCAAATCCCAGAAGGAACATAGTGGAGCATGTACTGCAGATGAGGGATCGGATAGCCCGAGTTACGCCCATTGTACGGGAACACTTGGAGAAGGCACAGGAGACCCAACGAACCCATTATAACCACCAAGCAAAGCTTCGGCGGTTCCAACCAGGGAATCGAGCGATGGTCCTGGTGCCCACAGCAGAAAGTAAGCTGTTGGCCCAGTGGCAGGGACCCTACAAAGTGATCAAAGCCATGAGAGAGGTAAACTATAAGATGCGGCAGCCAGGCCACAGGAAACCGGAGCAAATTTACCACATCAATCTTCTAAAGCCTTGGCATGATCGAGAGGCGTGCTTAGTCACCCAGGAGACCCTTCCCCAGGAGGAGAACTTACATGAGCAAGTGAGGATATCACCCGACTTGACGCCGATCCAAAAGATTGAGGCAGCTGACATGATTAATCGCAACTGAGATGTGTTCTCTACAAAACTGGGGTGAACGACTGAGACCTATCACCATATCCGCACGATCCCAGGAGCCAAGGTAACATTGAGACCCTACCGAATCCCAGCAGCCAAAAGAGAAGAAATCAAGGCCGAAGTAAAGAAAATGTTAGAATTAGGGGTTATTGAAGAATCTTACAGTCAGTGGTGCAGTCCAATTGTTCTAGTGCCTAAACCTGACGGCACCATGGGATTCTGTAATGACTTTCGCCGACTGAATGAAGTATCCCAATTCGATGCATATCCCATACCACGCATCGACGAACTGGTTGACCGACTGGGTAGTGCCCGATTCCTGACTACATTGGATCTTACAAAAGGGTATTGGCAGATTCCCCTGACCAAAGAAGCTAAAGAAAAGACACCGTCCTCCCTTTTGGGCTACATGGGGCCCCGGCCACATTCCAGCGCCTCATGGATAAGCTGCTGCGCCCCCATACTAGTTATGCAGCTGCATACTTAGATGATTTCATCATCCATACGCCAGACTGGGGGATCCCCTTGGAGAAAGTTGAGGCAGTACTGCGCACCTTAAGGTGGGCTGGCCTCACTGCTAATCCTGCTAAATGTGCCATAGGGCTAGCAGAGGCTAGGTACCTCGGATATATTGTAGGGAGGGGCATAGTGAAGCCCCAAACGAATAAGCTAGAGGTGAATGAAAACTGGCCCCGGCTGACCCGAAAGCAGGTCCGTGTGTTCCTAGGCGTGATAGGCTACTACCAATGTTTTATTCCCCATTTCACCACTATAGCAAGTCCCCTAACAGACCTGGTGAAGGCCCGAGGTCCAGACATGGTGAAGTGGACCGATGCAGCAGAGAGGGCATTCATAGACCTTCGGACGGCCCTCTGTAATGACCCCATACTCATAGCCCCAGACTTTAACAAGGAATTTATCTTACAAACAGATGCTTCCGAGGTGGGGTTGGGGGCAGTTCTGTCGCAAATGGTGGGAGAAGAGGAACACCCGATCCTCTACCTAAACAGAAAGCTTCTCCCAAGAGAATAGAAATATGCAGTAGTTGAGAAAGAATGTCTTACTGTCAAATGGGCTATGGAGACACTGCGCGATTACCTCTTAGGCTGGCGATTTACTCTTGTGATGGACCATGCACCCCTCCAGTGGATGCAGTGGAATAAGGAAAAGAAAGCAAGGGTCACCAGGTGGTTCTTATCCCTCCAACCGTTCCAGTTCCGCATACGGCACAGGGTTGGATGCCACCATGGCAACGCTGATGGCCTGTCACAGGCACACTGCCTGGCATCCCAAGTTGCCCAACTCTACGGTGTTGAGGGGGAGGATATGTGATGGGGCAAGGCCAGATGGCTACAGTAAAGTAGTGAGGAACAGGTATGTTAGCCCCAGGCTAAACAAATCCCTGGTACCATGGTAACCAAATGTCAGTAGCTCCAGGTTAATCAAGACACCTGGGGCCAATTAAGATCCTTCTAGAAGGTAGTGGAGATAGCTAGATTGATTGGGACACCTGAAGCCAATCAAGGACTGGCTGGAACTAGTTAAAAGCCTCCCAGTTAGTCAATGTGAGGTGGGTGTCAGGAGCTATAGGAGGGAGCTGTGCTGTTGGAGGAACTAAGTACTATGAATCCATATCAGGTGCAAGGAAGGAGGCCCTGAGGTAATTGTGAAGAAGATATTGAGTTGGGGGGGGGGGGCTGTTGTGGGGAAGTAGCCCAGGGAATTGTACTCATCCTATTTCCAAAAAGTCAGCTTCCATAGCTGCTAATTTTAGGGTCCCTGGGCTGCAGCCCGGAGTAGAGAGCGGGTCCGGGCTCCTCCCTCCCCTCCCTGATTAATCACTGATACTGGGAGACAACAGAGACTGTACAAGGGAGGGTTGTTTCTCCTCACCTCCCTTGCTGGCTGATGAAAATGGCTCAGTAGACGTGACCCTTGCCTCTAGAGAGAGAAGGGCTACATGGAGGGTCACAGTGAGCCTCTGAGGCTAGCAAGATCTGTCAGGAAACGCTGGACCCACGGAGTCAAGGACAGAACTTTGTCACACTAGGAATATAGATGGCAGATAAGTATTTTTGCCAGAGAGAGAACAAACTACCTGAATGCTCCTTTCTCTGACTTTTTTGACTCTGGAATGACAAAAATTGAATTGTTTTGATTTTCAGGACAAAAAATTATAATTTCAAGTCAATTAATATTCAAGTGCAGAGCCACTACCGAGCCAAACAAACAGAAGAAAGCCTTGGCCTAATTAAAACATACATTTAAGTATCAGTGGAAAATGGAGTTGTATTATCAGCAAGGCCCCAAATGGAATGAAGTTTAATTTTACACTAACAGATTTTGACATCATAGAATATTAGGGTTTGAAGAGACCTCAGGAGGTCATCTAGTCCAACCCCCTGCTCAAAGCAGGACCAATCCCCAACTGAATCATCCCAGCCAGGGCTTTGTCAAGCTGGGCCTTAAAAACCTCGAAGGTTGGAGATTCCACCACCTCCCTAGGTAACCCATTCCAGTGCTTCACCATCCTCCTAGTGAATAGTGTTTCCTAATATCCAACATAGACCTCCCCGACTGCAACTTGAGACCATTGCTTCTTGTTCTATCATCTGCCACCACTGAGAACAGCCTAGCTCCATCCTCTTTGGAAACCCCCTTCAAGTAGTTGAAGGCTGCTATCAAAACCCCACCTCACTCGTCTCTTCTGCAGACTAAATAACCCCAGTTCCCTCCACCTCTCCTCGTAAGTCATGTGCCCCAGCCTCCTAATCATTTTTGTTACCCTCCACTGGACTCTCTCCAATTTGTCCACAACCCCTCTGTAGTGGGGGGGACCAAAACTGGACACAAGACTCCAGGTGTGGCCTCACCAGTGCCAAATAGAGGGGAATAATCACTTCCCTCGATCTGCTGGCAATGCTTCTACTAATACAGCACAACATGACGTTGGCCTTCTTGGCAACAAGGGCAAGCTTCTGACTCAGATCCAGCTTCTCGTCCACTGTAATCCCCAGGTCCTTTTCTGCAGAACTGCTGCTTAGCCAGTCAGTCCCCAGCCTGTAGCAGTGCATGGGATTCTTCCGTCCTAAGTGCAGGACTCTGCACTTGTCCTTGTTGAACCCCATCAGATTTCTTTTGGCCCAATCCTCCAATTTGTCTAGGTCACTCTGGACCCTATTCCTACCCTCCACCATATCTACCTCTCTCCCCATCTTAGTGTCATCTGTGAACTTGCTGAGGGTGCAATTCATCCCATCATGCAGATCATTAATAAAGATGTTGAACAAAACCAGCCCCAGGACCAACCTCTGGGGCACTTGGCTTGATACCAGCTGCCAACTAGACATCGAGCCATTGATCACTACCCATTGAGCCTGACAATCTAGCCAGCCTTCTATCCACCTTATAGTCCATTCAGCCAATTCATTCTTCTTTAACTTGCTTGCAAGAATACTGTGGGACCTCCCACGATCGCCACAAATTTTCAAAGATAATGGCCAATGGCTCGGCAATCACATCAGCCAACTCCCTCAGCACCCTTGGATGCATTAGATCTGGACCCGTGGACTTGTGCATGTCCAGCTTTTCTAAATAGTCCTTAATCTGTTCTTTCACCACTGAAGGCTGCTCACCTTCTCCCCATGCTGTGTTGCCCAGTGCAGCAGTCTGGGAGCTGACCTAGTCTGTGAAGACCGAGGCAAAAAAAGCATTGAGTACTTCAACTTTTTCCACATCATCTGTCACTATGTTGCCTCCCCCATTTAGTAAGGGTCCCACACTTTCCTTGACCTTCTTCTTGTTGCTAACATACCTGTAGAAACCCTTCTTATTACCCTTCATATCCCTTGCTAGCTACAACTCCAATTGTGCTTTGGCCTTCCTGATTACACCCCTGCACGCTCTAGCAATATTTTTATACTCCTCCCTAGTCATCTGTCCAAATTTCCACTTCTTGTAAGCTTCCTTTTTGAATTTAAGCTCACCGAAGATTTCATTGTTAAGCCAAGCTGGTCGCCTGCCGTATTTGCTATTCTTTCTTAAAATACATCAAGGTTGACATTTTCACGACTGTTTGGTATGGTTCATTACATAAATGCAGTTGGTATTTCTTTGGCCATACAGTTTTTACAGAATATCCAAGTGACACTACAAGTATACCAAGCCATACTCTACATTATGTTCAATATTGTAAGTATTTTTACTTCACCCTTTCTTTAGAGTCCTGGTGACTGATATGGATTAAACAGTTACACTTAATTTGATTTGGAATGAGAAGAGAAGAAATAAGTGGACCAACCCATTACCTAGAAGAACATGAAATTCTGAACACTAAAACCTTTTTACAGACAGATTATATGTACATTAAAAAAATCAATTAATCCCAATAGCTGGATGAAAACTTTTTATTCAATACAGTTTTTTGCCACCCAATGCTACTCAATTATTTAAGAGACAGAAACTGACTACTGTATTCCTTAAAAGACCCTCCCCTCTCCAATGCTTTTAAATCAATTAAAACAGTAAAGAATGCCCCCACCTTTCCTATCTTACATAAAAAGAGGAGGCTGTCTGCGGCTATCAAATGTGCACAGTAGGTAAAGCCAGTCTGGTCAGGGTACTGTACAGTTCTTCTGGAAGTGCATTGTATATATGCAAAGGGTAATCAAGATGCTAAAAGCTATTGCAGTACATTTGTTTTTTAAACATTTCTACAACCATCCTCTTTCTTACGAGCTGGGGGAGGGAGAGGGCACACTGGCTAACCACACTTTGTATTTTTCAATTAACAATTCTACACACACACAAAAAGAAATCTCAACATCCTGCCAGCATACTATACATTGACCTTGTATGAAAAGGTGCCAAGATGACTTACAAAAATATTATCAGCATGAAAAGTGCTGTAGCACAAGTTTTAATTAACAGAGTTCATATGCTCCCCCATTTATTTTAACAGAGATAGTTGTTTAAGGTGCTTTTAGATTTTGCATTGCAGAACTGGTTCATTGAAATGGCCACGTGATAAGATGTATTAACAATTCCTAATTTAAGTCTTCAATATTGGTCCATAATGCAGCATGTTTCGACACCTAGTTTCTAAAACGGGGCATCTGCGGACCAGGGGCTCCCTCTACTGGGGCAGAGGATGATACACTCATTAGCTGCCCACCATGCATTCTCTCATTCACACGCAGCTCGCATCCATCCTGAAGCATACGTATAGCTATCCGTGCAATGTTCTTAGAGTCATCAAGTCCGCTATGAGGACGCCCATCATAGTTCATTCCCAGCTTTTCAAGCATGATTGTTAGCTTGGTCTGGTTTCTGGGAACCTGACAAAGAAAATGAACCACGTTAAAGAAATCAGACAAAAAAATCTCAGCATAAAACATTCTACATTATCCTGCATAAGTTCTCATACTGCTGTGGGTCTAGGACTACCTAGCACTGCTGTGCCACTTTTGATTCATATCTCAAAGCACTCTGCACACAATCAAACCTCAGAATATCTCTGTGACGTAGCAAAGGACTATCCACCTTTTATGGATGAGGATACAGACACACAGAGATAAGAGTCTTGTCTAAATTAGAGAAAATTTTTGCAAAAGTTTCCCACCACTGCCAACTCTAGTTCAGTTTTGCCAGTGCTGGCAACAGTAGGAGCCATGAGCAGACAGACTGCCACCAGTATTATCTGACACTGCTCAGAGCAGCAGTTTACTGACATGGAGCATTCTCAAAAATGCCCAAGGGAGTTAGAAGCACCATGAGGGAAGATTTTCAAAACACTGGTGACTCATCTACACTTGGGTGATCAGTAATGTTAGTGACCAGTGTTAGCAATGGTGAGAAATTTTTGCAAAGATTTCCCTAGTGTAGTCAAAGCTTAAGTGACTTGTCCAAGGCACAGGGCACACCAGCACCAGAACTCAGATGACCCTGAGTCCTGATTCTGAGTCCTTCACTTGTCTAATTATAAGATGACACTGCTGCAGTGGAAATACATAATATATGCCACAGGACTCTCTGATAATATTCTTAATTTTCTTTAAAATGTGAAATTTGGTCTTTAAAAAAATTCCTGCAAAGTACAGGGCACTGGAAGATAGATGCCCTTCCACTTAGCACCAGCATTATCAGTGTTCTGTGTATTTGCCAAAACCTGACAACAAACAACTCTGATAGTGACAATTACACAGATAAGTGCCTGGAAGGGGAAAAAAAAAATCATACATGCAAGTTGTGGGATATTTCACAATGATGTATTACTATGCACAGTTCAATTAAAAAGGTAAAATT
The DNA here is from genome assembly GCF_011386835.1 of Chrysemys picta bellii. NCBI lineage: Eukaryota > Metazoa > Chordata > Testudines > Emydidae > Chrysemys > Chrysemys picta. The sequence goes on from NC_088795.1 coordinate 3,021,615, forward strand.
CGAGATCCAATTGTCTCCCAGAAAATTAAAGTAAGTCACGCATTACACTTTTAACATAACATTAATTATAACATCTCTACTACCTTCTACTATTTTAGATACATTCAAGAGGAGTTTGGAAGAGGTTATCAAAAAGTTTGAAATGATCTTCAACACTGCAGCCTCTTTGGATAAGAAACTGCGTGGAAATGTAGAGGAAATGATGAATTAATTCCAAAATTGATTTACAGTGGCTTTTACGTAATCCAGTAGTTTCACTGCCATGATGGAATCAGATGGTAAGCCAGGCCCTATTCTGATTTGAATAGCCTAACCAGGCTGCTAAACTCAGAGCTCATTAGAGCCTCAAAGGATCAAGTATAGCAGCTTAAGCCCCATCAGGATAAAAAGCAGCAGCATGGTCTAGTAGTAAATGAGTTAAGTATTCCTGATTTTAATCCTAGCTCCGCATGATCTGTTGCGACTTTAGGCAAGTCTTGCAATCTCTCTTTCCTCCCCATGCCCCCTGTAATACTGTGTCTCAGAAAATGGGGATAATGCTGTTTACCTACTATAATTCACATAGGAATTGTGAGAGTAGCTCTTTGTAGTGTACAGTTTTTGAAGACGTAAAGCAGTAATTGGTACAATAATGCTAAACATGATCACATCTGGGTGAACTAGTTCCAGCGTGGTAGAGCTACACAGCTCCAGGAGCACCAGTATTGTACAAAAGATTGCTTCAAGTTACAACAGTGAAAACATGAGCTAAATCTTTATTTAAGCACCTAAGCAGTGGTCTGATTTTCAATAATTCAACAAAGGCTGTGGGTGCTCAAAATTAGCATTTTGTTAAGGCCCTGCAACCTAAATAAATGCTACTGAAATTATACAAACTGGAAGGTCTTACAGCTTGACCCAGCAGAGTATAAAAAATAATTGACATAAAAATGTGTGCAAGACTTTACTTATTCCAACTTTAGACTGAATTTTCCCCAGAGAATTTGCAATCAATTCAAACCTTGTAGAAGTTTCCATAGGATTTGCGAATGTTGATCCACTTTTTGGCAAAAGAGGGATATTTGATACGGCTGATACGGCACTGGATATTCAGAAATTTACTCATATCCCAAGACCTTGGGGGGAAAAAGCAGGAGAGAGAGAAAAGGTAAAGACAAAACTTTAACAGGAAATCTTAAATGGGAGCAAAAGAGACATTTGAAACATTTTCAACATAGCAAACTTGTAGCACAAGTGTTCTTTGTCTTTCCTTTGGGACGATGGACAGGAGGAAAAACATATTGCATAAGAAAAATGTTATCATTCACAATAAAATATATCCGCAAAAGAGAGGGACTTACTGGCTACTGTCTCCAGTCAACTCCAGACATTAAAGCAAGCACTCTTATTTTTAGGACCTTATCCTCACTCATGGAGGATGTAGACATGGCCCCAGGCATTTCCAACTTTGCATTCTGAAGCCAGTCACCCTTCCAACCTCATGCACATCCAACCCAAAAGGTGAGTTTTTCTACCTATACAGCTGACTGGTAAGGAATCCTGTTGTATCTTCTCCCCTTGAGTGAAAGTCACTTCAGGAACACATTTGACGCTTACTCTGTAAAGGTTACTTTCCTGAACCAAGTAATCAAACTGATTTGATGACAGTTGACCATTCAAGATCCCATAGTATTTTTTTAAATCAAGAATAGGGCCCAGTGCCCCAAGTAAGTTCTAAATCTGTCAGATTTGTGGATGAAAAGTAAACATTCTGTTGTAGGAGCCTGCTCAGCAAACACTACATTTAAAGTTAGTGAAAAAACTTCCATTATGTTTCCATTTCTGTTCTTGGTTTGGAGATAAAAATAATGTTAAGTGACTGAAAAGAAGTCAACTGCTGAGCAAGACACTGGCACCTACTAAAATCTTAGAGCCAAAATAAGCTCAGCCCTCTCTGTGACATAACTGCATATTCTTCCAAGATAACACAGGGGGGCCTAGAAGGGGAAGAGGCTGCTACTGGGACAATTTACTTGGAAAGAAAGATTGTGTCCCGCTGAAACTTAGCATTCTTAAATATATTTTAAGGCTGCCTTTATATCCAGAACAGGAAAAAGACACTGGCAGAGAAAATTGCTTTGCTGACCCCATGAGAAAGGGTTCTTTACACTTTTCTCTAAATTACATGCTTTCATATAATACATTTTTTTATCTTCTTCCGGCACAATGATACAGCGATCTCAACATAAGACAGGGGTAGGCAACCTATGGCACGCGTGCCAAAGGCGGCACACAAGCTGATTTTTAGTGGCACTCACACTGCCCGTGTCCTGGCCACTGGTCCGGGGGGGCTCTGCATTTTAATTTAATTTTAAATGAAGCTTCTTAAACATTTTAAAAAACATATTTACTTTACATACAATAGTTTAGTTATATATTATAGACTTCTAGAAAGAGACCTTCTAAAAACGTTAAAATGTATTACTGGCACGCAAAACCTTAAGTTAGAGTGAATAAATGAAGACTCGGCACACCACTTCTGAAAGTTTGCTGAACCCTGACATAAGATATACTGTTGCCTTCCAGCCTAGCAGAAAACGTTTACCAGGCAAACAACAGCAGCATCAAATATAAGAACATGCTCGTCTTGGACACTGTGACGGCATGTCCATCCCACACAGGACTGAAAGGGGTTAAGATGGCCAGGCAGGCCAATTAACTCCACAGGCTGCACCTGGAGGAGGAGCCAAGGAGCAGGGAACTAATTGGAAGAAAGCTCAGCGGAACAGGAACAGGTAGGGCCATTACAAAGCCAGGGAGCGGGCAGCAGAAAGGAAGCTGCAGGGAAATAGACTGCAGTCACTCCCTGAGTGGAGGGAGTTGGGAGGTTGGCAAATCCAGAGAGGGGAAAAGCCAGGAAGGTAGGTGAAGGCTCAGGGGAATAGCAGCAAGGAATAGGAGTGCAGACTTGGCTGCTGACTGGATAGCACAGGTTCCCCTACCAGCCACTGGGGATGTGGCAAGTACCAGGAAGAGGACAGTGGACTGCCTGGGACAATTTGGTCCAGGAAAGACTTTGTTACACTCCTCCCTGGAAGGGGAAACCACATAGTGACATGGCCGGAAGGCTGAGTCACGAAGAGGCGGCTGCGATTCCTGGAGCAAGAGAGAGCCACAGGATAAGAGGAGGACATGAGACCCCCCCCCCGCCGGAGGAAGGTGCAATGCCCGACCGGAGCTAATCCCAAGGATGGCCAGGAGGAGGCGCCTCCAGCAGTGAGTGAACCCCATGACAGACACCATTCACTTCACAAAGGTGTGCACTATGAAGCCTCAGTGAGATCATGTAAAGTTTAACATTTAAAATTGCCTGTCCTGCTTATATCTCATTTTTAAAAAAAGGGGGGAGGGGGGATTGCAAAGGCAGTTAACAGAATGTTAAAATTTCACAGTTGACCAATGTTATGTTGTCTACATTGCACATCTATCTAGATATTTACATAGTCCTCATCAGCATTGTATCTGAGCACCTCACAATTATTAATGTCTTTTATTCTCACAAAATCCTTGTGAAATAAGGAACTATCACTGTTAGGAAGCTCAGGCACGGGGTAGACTGACTCGCATAAGAACATTCCGTGCAGAGCCAGGAACTGAACGATGGTCTCCTGAGCCCAGCTCCAGTGTTCTATTCACGAGGCCACTGTTCCTAACTTGTCATATACAGCATTTTCTTTTCCTGTTTTCTGGTTAAATATTAGCACATATTACAGGTAGTGGTAATGTAAAGCATAAGATGTATTATGTAGCCAACAGAAAGAACGAGGAGTACTTGTGGCACCTTAAAGACTAACCCACAAAAGCTTATGCTCAAATAAATGTTAGTGTCTAAGGTGCCACAAGTACTCCTCGTTCTTTTAGCTGATACAGACTAACACAGCTACACTCTGAAATATGTAGCCAACATTAACACTGCTTCTAGAAAGTCAACTTTCATATTTTCATGACTTTTAATCTAATTACACAACCTCAATACTGCATGTTATATTTTGCACTCATATTTGTTAATTTTATTAAGGATATGAAAAGTGTGTAAAGCTTTCATTTTGGACTCAGGAGAATGCTGGAAAATAATTGGTGCCACCTAGTGGATTCAAGCCCTACTCAATTTCATTTTCAGCTCTATAGCCCAAATGAAAAAGAAAGTACTCATGTGCTCTTAGGGCCAATGTTACATTCTAATTTTGGCAATACCGGTTACAAAAAGTAAAATAATCTAAGAATTGCTTCGCAGTTTTAAAATGCATTTAAAAGATTACTATATAAAATTTGCACCCTGCTTTCCGAGACATACCCATCAGTCAATATGGTATAGCTATATTTGGTTCCCAGCTCTCTCTGTCTCATCCACTCTACAACATTTTGTAGAACCTGAGGAAATGCATCAGCTTTGTCTACGTGGTCCTGAGAATACATAAAAACAAAAGTCAGGTACGTTTTCTAAAAGAAAATGTGTAGTGTAAGACATTACAGTTAAACAGGAACTAACACTACATACTTCCAATGAACTAAAAACATTTAAACAAGAGGGGATCACAAAACCCCTCTGAGGTGGCTACGCATTATCCCAGTTTCAGAGACAAAGAGAGCTTAAGGGCCTGATTTTCATAGGTGGGAAGTATTCAAAGATCCAATTAACACAACCTATGGGAGGGTGGGAATGAAAATCAGACCTTAAGAGCCCAGATTTTTAAAGATACTGAGGCATTGCTGCACTCACTGTTAAAATGGCTAGTTGCTTTAGCAGCCTAAATCTTTTTAAAAGGATTTAGACATGTAGGAGCCTAAATCCCACTGACAGTCAATTTAGGCTCCTAAATCAGTTAGGCATTGCAACACTGAAAACAACATCTCAATACTTCTAAAAATCAGGATCTAAATGACCTGCAGTAAATCAAGTAGTCAGCCAGTGACAGAACTTAGATTAAAATCCAGAACTAAACTAAAACCACTACCAGTCATCTTGCAACCATTTAAGATTCTTTGGGCAGGCAGGAAACTGGCAGCTATAGAGGATCCATGTCCAGCCATTAAAGAGGAATTATCACTAATGCACAATCTTTATTGTTGGTGGAAGTAAAAACAGAAACCAAAAAACTCCCTTCTCTCAAAAACCAAAACACAACCACGAAAGCAGCAAGTTTTGATGTTCATCAGACATTTACTGTACACACATGAGGTCTGAACACAGAAATCAGAAACAATACCTCAGTCTATGCACCAAAGACAGATTGAACATCTACACTAAGGGTGGGCAAACCCCTCCTCTGCCCCAATCCCTTGCCCTGAGCCCCTTCCTGCACATCGCATCCCCTCCCACACCCCGCACTCCCTCCCGCACCCCAACCCCCTGCCCTGCATACAATATGAGAGCGCTCTCCCAGCACTGTAAAAAAAAAAAAAAACCCCACCCCCACAAGGGGAACAGCCGGTGCACTGTCTACACTACCACTTTACAGTGCTGAAACTTGCATCGCTCAGGGGGGGGCGTTTTTTCACACCACTGAGCAAGAAAGTTTCAGTGCTGTAAAGTGGCAGTGTAGACAAGGCCTAAGAAAACTAATAAGGACTTCAAGGGTTTTAGGCCTTAAACTGTACTTACTTTCAAAGACGTATTATTGTTGTAAGTCTACATTTCCAATTCCCCTAAATATAACTCTTTTAAAAACCCATCTTCAAGCAAAAAGAGCAAAGATTTAATTCTTAACAGTCATGTAATCCTTGGGCTATCTGCACAGGTTTGCATATATTTGGACTTGGAATAAATCTGTGCTTCTCCTCTGAGCTCCCAACTTTGCTTGTGTCTGGACTCACAGATATGGAAGATAACAAGGAGTCTGGTGGCACCTTAAAGACTAACAGATTTATTTGGGCATAAGCTTTCGTGAGTAAAAACCTCACTTCTTCGGTTGCATCCGAAGAAGTGAGGTTTTAACTCACGAAAGCTTATGCCCAAATAAATCTGTTAGTCTTTAAGGTGCCACCAGACTCCTTGTTGTTTTTGTAGATACAGACTAACACGGCTACCCCCTGATACTTGACAGATATGGAAGATGTTACCTGAGTGATTCCTGTCAGATTGATGCAGAAGTTTGAAAGCTGGGGATTAATCTCTGGTTTCACATACTGTTGAAAGGTATCCTCCTACAAGAGAGGATAAAAAAGTCAAATATTGTACAGCGACATGGCGAAACGTACAATCACAAGTCAGGTTTCATAGGATTTTTAGCCTTGTGTGAAAAGAATGGTTAACTATCAAACAGCCAGATAATATTCATATTTGAGCCCTCTTTATTAGCCATTGTCCATCATTTGAAGTTTACCAAATAAACGGGACTGCAATAATGTAATTAATAAATGACTACAAAAATTTTGTGATATACGGTTCCAAGGTAAAAATCATTTACCAAAAATAAAATCTACATAAATATATTTGCTTCCATGTGTCATCTTTGATAGATGACTAGGAATTGCTTGTTTTCCCTCATCAACTGAAGTTACAGGGAAGCCATGGGCTGCACTCTGATGTGATATGATTTGATTGTTGGATGACCTCAGTTCCTAAAGCTTCCTGATATATCTATCAGCTGAGGTGCATATATATGCTGGGTTTCATCATGTTGCTAACTGCATGATCCTCTCTCTCTTTTGCACTCCATCAAATGGAAAGCCCAAGAGTTAATCTTTGGCTACTACTAACTTCTGTAGGGCCATATGAAGTAGACCTTACCAAGCCTAGACAGTTTTGCTGGTGTAGTTATACCAGTTAGCTATACCAAAATACTCTCCAGTGTGGATATAATTCTCTCAGCATAAGAGAGCTCATACTAGTATAATTGAATATATATTAGTTTTACTGGTAGCTATGTTGTTTAAATAAATAAATAAAATCATACCTGTAACCAAGGTAGCTATAGCAGCAAAGGTTTTAAGTGCAGACCAGGCTTTAGAGATTATGCACTGAGGTCCCAACAGGGTAACGAACATTTGCCTTCGCTGCAGAGTGAACCCGGGGCTCTTATTCAGGTGTTGCTCCTCATCCAGCTTCCATCCACACACAAAGACCTCTGACCCAAGATTAACGGCGTTTTCAACCTGAACTGGTTGGCTCAACATGCTAAAGATGGAGTGAGGCTTTCACTTGGGCTCATAACCCACCCACTTTGCAGTGAGAATGCAGGCTAAACCACTAAAATGCGGTTAATACTCCAATGCCTTCCCCAAAGCCCACTTGTGTGCCCAGAAGGAAAAAAATTCTCCCACAATTCACTGGGAAAGAATCAGAGCAGCTCAACTTACTACAGCATAAAGAAAAATGGGACCCCAGTTAGTGCAGCACTAATGAAGGTACAACTTTGAATGAAGGTGTGGCTTTGCAGTGTTGCTGCTCATACTCAGGCTAAGCTAACCTGGGTGCTGATTATCTGAGTTAACTCTGCTGTGAAGACATAACACTACTGATTAATCTCCGACCAGCACTATAAGAAAGCCAAACTGAAGAAAACTCCATGTTTAGGAACATGCTGCCTTATCCTGGAGTTGGTGTAATGAACTGAGCTCAGAGCTGGAAGCCAAGAATTCCTGGCTCCTAAACCTAGCTCTGATTGGCAGTGAGGCCTTCAGCAAGTCCCTTAATCTGTTTTAAGTATCCCCATTTTATACATGAGGAACTATTAACTAAACCACAAACAATCCTATCCGGTAGCCAACTGAACATCACTCTGAGGATCTAGACCACCATGTATACCACCAGGTATTATTCTAGTTTTGTCTCTCTGAAAATGGAGAGGATCTTAAGGGATGTTGTCAACATAGGGAAGATTTTGAGGACTCTACTCTAAATGACTGTTGGTTGAACTGGACAGAGGTATACACAAAGATACAGCAACATCTACTTAAGTCACATTTCTACCTGATTATTTACAATATACAATTAAGACCTTATCCATTTTAGAAATTGTGCACTGGTGCAACTAGATTGATATTAAATTGACTTAATTACAATAGTGCAAGTTTTCTAATATAGACTAACTCTAAGATTACCATAACTGGAAAAAAAAATTAAGGGAAAAAATTATTTTATGCATTTGAGAGCACTTGTTTCTCCTGTTTCCGTGGCTCTTGGAGAAAAACAGACATTTAAAAAATGGGAAACCAAACAAGGGCAGAAGAACCCAGGAGTGAGTATATTACCCAGATATAAAAATGCAAAGTAAAATTGTTTAAGGGACATGGTGAACTTCATATCTGGTCTTTAAAAACAAAAATAAAAATAAAAAAAATGCAGAAGCAAATATCATTCCTGCTGCACTCTCTTTTAAATAAAGAAAAACTGGCTGTATGTTAGCTGTGTCCCTTTAAACTCCAAGTTCTGTAACTATTTAAAAACCGATCAGTCCCTACTTTTTGAAGCAAAGAGCACAAGAGGCAAAGCAAGTAGGTCACTTACTATTTCTAGGGTATGAGTATTTAATAAAACAATAGGAAATTCAATTATTTCATGTGTAAATTCAGGCCGATTGTCCTCTTCACAGGTTGCTTCAAAGTCAATAACACAGATGTAATCATAGTAACTGTCTCCATTAGTGGGCTCCTTCTGCATCAGTTTCTGCTTCTTATAGTAGTTCTTCAACCTCTTTTTCAGGACATCTTTCACTCCCCTGTATAGGAATGAGACAAGGTATTAGAACTCATATTCCAATCCAATTCTGTTCATATTAACTGCTTCATCACTCCAGAAATGAAGCCAAATCTACTGCTTCAGCTTATTTAAAACAGAGTCATAAATGATGCACAAAGTCACTATGCAATCTAGTTTTATCTTCAAAACAGCTAAATGATCCTAAAGTAGAACGATTTACTTTTCAGTATTTTGAAAAACCTTAACGCTGTGATCCTGCACCCTTGAAGTCGGTGGCAATTTGGATAATGATTACAATGGCAGAAGGTTAAAAACTGGAGAGAGATTTTATTTTCTAATAAAATTATTTTTAAAACCATTGTGCAGGGAGTTGCTAGCTGAGAACTGCCATGTTACAAATCAAGAGGTAGATGAATGATTCCTAGATATAAGGAAAAACTGCTTTGAGCGGAAATGAACTGTACAATTAAGGCATTTGGGCATGATTACAATCAACTTAGGGTAAAAAGTCATCCATATCAGATTGTGTTATCACAGTCAACATGATGGAATGGTTGAACTTCGAGATGTGTCCCCCTGTGGGTGCTCCACTTCAGATGTCGGTGCGTCCCAGAACCAATCAGAGATTTACGGTAGCAGTGTCCGCGCGGGCCACATGTGTGCCAAAGGTATCTCGCGGTGCCATTGGTGCTGCATCTAGCACACGCACGACTCGATCCCTCCAGTTCCTTCTCTATCATGGAGTCCTTACTGCAAACTCCGAAGTAGAGGGGAGGAGGTAGGTAGTGGAGCACCCAAGGGACACACATCTTGAAGAACCTCAGTTACTGTACAAGGTGAGTAACCTTCTCTTCTTCTTTGAGTGCTGTCCATGTGGGTGCTCCACTTCAGGTGACTGAAGAGCAGTGCCCCATAGAGGGCGGGAGGGACTTCAGGTTCATTTGTGTTGTAGAGGTAAGTACGGTTAGACCAACCATGGCATCGGATCCAGAGCCTTGAGTGATTGCATACTGATCAGTGAATGTGTGGACAGAGGCCCAAATGGATGCTCTACAAATTTCAATTATAGGTGAATTGTTTAGGAACGCTATCGAGATCAATAATGAGCATGTGGAATAAGCTCTGATGTAGGGTGACCAGACAGCAAGTGTGAAAAATTGGGACGGGGGTGGGGAGTAATAGGAGCCTGTATAAGAAAAAGATCCAAAAATCAGGACTGTCCCTATAAAATCAGGGCATCTGGTCACCCTACTCTGATGTGTGTAGGAGGGTCCATGTTCTGAATTCGATAGCATTGTTGAATGCATGTGGAGATCCATTTAGATAATCACTGAATGGATACTGTGCATACTTTCAAACGCTCAGTAGTAGACATGAAAAGTCTAGGGGACTTTCGGAAAGGCTCAATCCTTTTCAAATAGAAAGCTAATGCACATCTAACATCTAAATGTATGCAAGACGGTTTCTGTTGGGAGTCCCCTGTGGTTCTGGATGGAATGTGGGAAGATGAATTGGTTGGTTTATATGAAATGATGATGCTATCTTCGGTACAAATTCTGGGTGTGGTTGTAGTGTGACCTTGTCTTTGAAGAATACTGTGTAGGGAGGATCAGCCATGAGGCCCATATCTCATTCACACATCCAGCGGAAATAATAACGACCAGAAATGCCACTTTCATGGACAAATGCAGTAGGGAACAAATGGCTAAGGGTTCAAATGGTGGTCTAGTGAGGCATTTCAATACCAGATTGAGATACCAGGCGGGAATAGGTTGGCGAACCTCTGGGTTAATGTTCTGGAGGCCTGTGTGGGAGTGTTTAGTAATAGAGTGCGCGAAGATCGAGGTCCCTCTGATATCATGATGGAATGCAAGATGTACTTTGATCAAGCTCGTTGCTAAACCCGAGCATTTTAGCTCCAACAGGTATTCCAGTCTATCGGTAGTGGCGTTGTGGAGGCCGTCAATTATTTCTCTTGACACCATGAGGAGAATCTTTTCCACTTTTTAAATTATGTATTATGCATGTCAATTTCCTGCTGTTTAGCCTTGTTCTGAACGGGTTAGATCGTCATGATGGAACCATGCAGGAGCCACACTTGTAGGTGGAGTTTATCCGGATTTGGGTGAAGAGCGCAATTGTTGTTCTCTGACAACAGGTCCAGATAGTGAGGGAGAGCTCGAGGAGCACATATCGCCATGCGCATCAGTAAGGGTACCAGGCTTGTCTGGGTCACATCGGGACTCTCAGGATGACCTTGTCTATTCGTATCTTGTGTATTACTCAAGATATCAAGGGGATCTGTGGGAACACGTACATGAGATGTGTCCCCCATGTGATGAGGGAGGTGCCCCCAGTGATCGCGGTCCCATCTCCACTGTCAAGCAGAACATTTGGCATTTGTGGTTCATTGGGAATGCAAATAAGTCAATGAGGGGAGAGCCCCAACAGTGGAAAATAGATTGCAGGACTCCCTCGTTCACTTCCCATTCGTGGTCTCAAGAGAAGTATCTGCTTAGCGTGTCCACCGTTGAGTTCTGACAGCCGGAAAGGTAGGAGGCCAAATGTTTATGTTGTGGTGTATGCACCAATTCCAGAGTTTCATGGCTTCGGTGCATAGTGAGAGAGATCGAGCCTCCCCTCCCCTTGGTGATTGATGTAAACCTGTTGTTGGTTATTATGCGAATTGATTCGTTCCTTATGTGTGATAGGAAATATCTGCAGGCACTGAGTACCATGTGTAACTCTAGTAGGTTAATGTGTAAGTGGGCCTCCGCAGGAGACCATTTGCCTTGAACCGTGTGCTGATGCATGTGGGCGCCCCAGCCTATCAGCGAGGCGTCTGTGGTGATGACTATTTTGGGGAGTTTTTGTTGGAATGGGATGCCCATGCATACATTTTCTGGTCTTGTCCACCAGTGTAGAGAGTCCAAGACCGAAGGTGGTACTGTAAATCATTTGTGTAGGCTGTGCTTGCTGGGTATGTATATCGAGCTCAACCAGCCCTCTAGGCAACGCATATGTAGTAGTCTTGCGTGTTGTACCACAAACGCTGTGGCTGCTATGTGTCCTAGCAGTTGCAGACCTATACGGGCCAGTATTTGGGGGCTGACTCTGACCTCTGAGATAAGGTTTGTCAGTGTTGGGAATCTGTTCCGTGATAGGGATGCTTTGGCCTCTATGGCGTTGAGATGTGCCCCAATGAAGTCCAGTTGTTGAACAGGGATTAGGGTAAATTTTCTTTTATTTAGCTGTAGCCTTAGATCCCTGAATAACGTGATCGTCTTCTGGACTGTGTCCAGTTCTTTGCCGAGTTGGGCCTTTGAGAAGTCAATCATCCAGGTATGGGAAGATCAATATCCCTTGTTTGTGTAGATGTGCTGCTACTACCACTAAGGTTTTGGAGAAAACTCTTGGTGCAGTGGATAGGCTGAATGGTAGTACTCTGTATTGGAAGTGTACTTGTAGTACTGTGAACCGCAGGTATTCTCTGTGAGAGAGGTGTATAGAATTTGAAAATAAGCATATTGGAGGTCGAGGGCTGAAAACCAGTCCCCCTTTTGCAGTGCTGGATGTATCGTACCCAGTATGTCTATCTTGAACTTTTGAGTTCGTACAAACTTGTTGAGTTTCCTGAGGTCCAAGATAGGTCTCCATTCCCCATTCTTCTTCTGGGTCAAGAAGTAGTGGGAATAAAACCCCTTCCCCCTGTATTGCGAAGGCACCCGTTCTACGGCACCTAGTAGTAGAAGATGATCGACTTCTTGTCGTAACAGGTGCTTGTAAGAAGGGTCCCTGAAGAGGGACAGGGATGGGGGTAGGGTAGGTGGGTGGGAGGTAACAGAGATTGTATGATCGGGCTATGCCAACCCTAACACCCTAGACAAAGCATGGGGACAGATTGGGTGAAGGAGATTGTTCAGACCAGGGGTCTCACACACGCGGCCCGCAGGGCTCTTGCATGTGGCCTGCCAAGCTCCCCGCCCCCTCCTACCCACGGGATTGCCCCCTGTGGCGCTGCGGGCCCCGCGCCGCTCTCTGAAGCAGCTGGCAGCACGCCCCTTCGGGCCGGGGGGGAGGGGGAAGGAGGCAGAGGGCTCCTGCATTGCCTCCTTCCAGGCACCGCCCCCCGCCGCTCCCATTGGCCGGGAACAGGGAACCGCAGCCAATGGGAGCTTCGTGGGAGGTACCTAGAGGAGCAGCAAGAGCAACACATGCAGGGAATCCTGAGCCTTTCCCCCTCCCCCAGGGGCTGCAGGGACACGGTTCCAGCTGCTTCCTGGAATGGAGCGGCGCGGGGCCAGGGACCAAGGCAGGCAGGGAGCCTGCCCTGGCCCCGGTGCGTGCCGCTGCCACCTCAGAGCTGCTCTAGGTAAGCAGCACCGGGCTGGAGCTCGCATCCTGAACCCCTTCTGCACCCCAACTCCCTGCCCTGAGTCCCCTGCCACATCCCACACCCCAACTCTCTGCCCTAAGCCCCATGCCGCATCCCGCACCCCTCCTGCACTCCCTGCCCGGAGCCACCTGCTGCACCCTGCACCCCGACCCCGTGCCACACCTCTCACCCTCTTGCACCCCACACACCAACTCCCTGCCCTGAGCCCCTTGCCACACCCTGCACACCTCCTGCACCTCAACTCCCTGCCCTGAGCCCCTGCTGCAACCTGCACCCTTTCTACACCCCCTGGGGGCAGCATTGGGGTGAGGACTTCGGGGAAGGGGTTCGAATGGGGCGGGGAAGGGGTGGGAAGAGACGGGGCGGGGCGGGGCCTAATGGAAGGGGTGGAGTGGGGCGGGGCCAGAGGCAGTGAGGGGGGCTGTCAGTGATGCGGCTCTCGGGTCAATGCACTAGTCCTCATGTGGCCCTCGTGGTCATTTGAGTTTGAGACCCTTGGTTCAGACCCTCGACTAAAACTTCAAAATTGTTGTTTGGGTGCAGCTGTTTGAGATGTCAAGGGTTGAGATTGAGGTGCTCTCCATCGCTGCAAATGTTATCATCTTTGGCTCTCGTATTGCCTCTGTTGCTTTCGGCTGGATGAGGAATCTCTGTTCCTCTGATATGGCTGGTATTGTCTTCTCTTCGCAGGTGAAGTGTAGATCCTCAAAGTGTGAAGAGTGGCTCTAGAATCTTTCATCGAGTGGAGCACCTCATCTGTCTTGGTTGAAAATAGTTTCTCTCGGTCGAAAAGTAGGTCCTCGGCTTTGGTTTGGAATTCTTCAGGTATGACAAAGGATTGTAAGCAGGATGCTCGATGCAATACCAAGGCTTTGGCCATGGTCATTGCTGTCGTGTCCGTTATGTCCAAGGACACTTGGAGGGCTGTTCAAGTGACGAGCTGCCCCTCATTTAGAATAGCCTTGAAATGTGTTTGTTTCTCCTCTGGAAGCTCCTCAGTGAAAGAGCTCACCATAATTATCATAACCATATTTAGCTAATAAAGCAGAATAGTTGGCAACTCTGAATTGTAGCGTCACCAAGGAGTAAACTTCGTCCGAAAAGGTTGAGCGTTTTGTGTTCCTTGTCTTGTGGGGTCGATCTAAACCCGTGATCACCAACCGGTCGATCGCGATCGACTGGTAGATCCTAGAGCAGGGGTAGGCAACCTATGGCACATGTGCCGAAGGCAGCACGTGAGCTGATTTTCAGTGGCACTCTCACTGCCTGGGTCCTAGCCACCGGTCCGGGGAGTTCTGCATTTTAATTTAATTTTAAATGAAGCTTCTTAAATATTTTAAAAACCTTATTTACTTTACATACAACAATAGTTTAGTTCTATATTATAGACTTATAGAAAGAGACCTTCTAAAAACTTTAAAATGTATGACTGGCACACGAAACCTTAAATCAGAATGAATAAATGAAGACTCGGCACATCACTTCTGAAAGGTTGCCAACCCCGTCCTAAAGGATCTCCCAGCTGATTGTGATCTCCGGCGGTGTAGTGTGGCTGCTGCTAAGGCAGACTCCCTGCCTACCCCAGCCACACGCTGCTCCCAAAAGTGGCCTGCTCCTGCCTGCAAGCACCGCCCCCGCAGCTCCCATTGTGCTTGCAGAGAGGGGCAGCGCACGGAGCCACGTGCCCTCCCTCCACCCTCCCCCATCCGGGCGTGTTGACCCCTTCCGGGAGTGGTGTGGGGCCGGGGTAGGCAGGGAGCCTGCCTTGGCCTCACTGTGTCCGCCGCCGACCAGGAGCTGCCAGAGGCAAGTGCTGCCCAGCAGGAGGCCACACCCCAATCTCCATCCCTGAGCCTTCTCCCGGAGCCAGCACCTCATACCCCCTTCTTCACCCCGAAACCCCTCCTGCACCCCAAGCCCCTCCCAGAACCAGCATCCCAAACCCCCTACTGCACCCTAAACCCCCTCTTGAACCCCAAGCCCCTGCCTTGAGCCCCCTCCCGGAGCCAGCACCCCAAACCCCCTCCTGCACCCAAAGCCCCAGCCTTGAAGCCCCTCCCAAAGCCAGCACCCAGTACCCCCTCCTGCACCCCAACACCCTGCCCCAGCCCCCTTCCAGAGCCAGCACCCCATACCCGCTCCTGCACCAACACCCTGCCCCTCTTCCCAGAGCCAGCACCCTGTACCCCCTCCTGCACCCCAACACTGTGCCCCAGCCTGGAGCACCTTCCTGCACCCAAACTCCCTCCTAGAGCTTGCACCCCTCACCCCCATTTGCACCCCAACCCCCTGTCCCAAGCTCAGCCCAGAGCCCCCTCCCACACTGTGAACCCCTTGGCCCCAGCCAAGAGCCCGCACCTCCTCCTGAACTCCAACCCCCTGCCCCAGCCCGGTGAAAGTGAGTGAGGGTGGGGGAGAGTGAGCGACCAAGAGGGGGGGATGGAGGGGGCAGGGTTTTGGGGAAGGGGAGGGTTAGATCCTGGGTTGCCCTTAGATTCAAAAAGTGATCTTGGGCATAAAAAGGTTGGAGACCACTGATCTAAACTGTTGTTGTTTTCCGCGATGATTAGTGGCGTCGACCACCAAGGAATTAGGAGGCGGGTGGGAGAAGAGGAAGTCTACCCCTCTGGCGGGGATGTAGTATAGGGAATCTCAGACTTACGACACAATTCGTTCCTCAGAATTGCGTTGTATGTCGAAACTTAAGTCAAAACTGCTTTTCCCATAGGAATCAACGGTATAAAGGGGGGATTGGGTCCGGAATCAAGGCTTGATACACTATTTTCACCACAATAACCCAGATTTTTGTACTAAATGAATTATAGATGACTAATCACATATGCTTTGACATTCCAGAACTCTTTGGCTGGGGGCTTCTCTGAAGCCTGGGCTGCAGGTTTCTCTGGAGTCTTCTTGCAGTCTTAAAAAAAGTGTCCAAGGAAGTTTGGACAGATGGTCTCCTCTTCTTCTTGTAAATTTCTCTGTAGCAGCTTTATGTGTTGGATATGCCCCTATTCACAGATGCAATGCGTTCAATGTTGGGAGACAGGCTGGGCAGACAGCCAGGGAGGCAGGCAACTGCTCAGAATGCCAGCAACATACTACGCAGAATTGGGCTTGCTTTTTACCGAGTTGCTTGTAAATAACTTTGTGATTGCATTATAATAGGGTTACCATATCTCAAAAATAAAAAAAGAGGACCCTCCACAGCTCCTGGCCCCGCCCATTTCCCCACCTCTAGCCCCGCCCCAGCCCCGCCCCTTCCCACCCTAACTCCGCCCCCTCCTCCCTTCCACTCCCAGCCAGGGGGAAAGGGCTGCCCCAGTGCTACCGGCTTCAGGGTTTGCCGGGCAGCCCCCAGACCCTGCGCCCCCAGCCGGCGCTTCCCCAGCGCAGCTGGAGCCCGGGAGGGGAAGCGCCCAGCCGGGGGCGAAGGGTCTGGAGGCTGCCCAGCAAACCGTGAAGCCGGTAGCACTCGGGCTTTGGGCAGCCCCTATGCCTCCAGACCCTGTGCCCCCAGCCGGGCACTTCCCCTCCCGGGTTCCGGCGGCGCAGGGTCTGGAGGCACGGGGGCTGCCCGAAGCCGGTAGCGCTCGGGCAGCCCGGCTCTTAAACAGAGCCGAAGAGGAGCAGAGCCGCTGCGGCTGGAGGCTCTGCTCCTCTTGGGCTCTGTGTAACTGACACCGTGTCAGTTACACAGAGGCGAAGAGGAGCAGAGCCGCTGCGGCTGGAGGCTCTGCTCCTCTTCGGCTCTGTTTAAGAGCCGGGCTGCCCGAGCGCTACCGGCTTCGGGCAGCCCCCGTGCCTCCAGACCCTGTGCCGCCAGAGCCCGGGTGGGGAAGTGCCCGGCTGGGGGCGCAGGGTCTGGAGGCACGGGGGCTGCCCGAAGCTGGTAGCTCTCGGGCAGCCCGGCTCTTAAACAGAGCCGAAGAGGAGCAGAGCCTCCCGGCGCGGCGGCTCTGCTCCTCCCCGACTCTTCAGCTCTGTTTAAGAGCCAGGCTGCCCGAGCGCTACCGGCTTCGGCCAGCCCCCTTGCCTCCGGACCCCAGCCGCTGGCCGGGCACTTCCCCTCCCGGGCTCCGGCGGCGCAGGGTCTGGAGGCACGGGGCTGCCCGAAGCCGGTAGCGCTCGGGCAGCCCGGCTCTTAAACAGAGCCGAAGAGTCGGGGAGGAGCAGAGCTGCCATTTTCCCAGACATGTTCGGCTTTTTGGCAATTCCCCCCGGACGGGGGTTTGAGTGCCGAAAAGCCGGACATGTCCGGGAAAAAGAGGACGTATGGTAACCCTACATTATAATTAATGGAGCTGGAAGGGGGTCTCTTGCAGTCTCTTGTCTGATTGGCTTCCATGGCCAGGGTAGTTTGTTGCTGGGTAGCCTTGCCACTTGTTTTTGATTGGCTGAGCCTAGGGCCGGGAGCCAATCAGAAAGCTTGAACAGTAAAAATCAGTGATTGGATGAGGCTCAGCATGTGATATGTGCTGTTGTCCCTGTCGGCTTTCCTGGTAAGGGCGAAACAAGTGTCGTAGGTGGTTAGGCCGTCTATAGTAGATCCCTACCATGACATCACCCTTGTTTTTTTACCCCTTTTATCCTTACCCAGAGACTTTCAACAAGTCTGTCTCCTATTTCCATCTCAACCTCGGTCTAAGTATATAAGGCAACACCTCCTCCCTCTTCTTCCCTGCCTGTCCTTCCTGACCAAACTGAATCCTTCTATACCAATATTCCAGTCATGCATATTATCCCACCAGTCTCTGTGATGCCAACTATGTCATAGCTGTGCTTATTTACTAGCATTTTGAGTTCTTCCTGCTTATTCCCCATATTTCTAGCATTAGTGTACAGACATCTAAGATAGTGATTTGATTCCCCCCTAGTTCTGTCTTGTCTCTCCTTTATCCCTGCTGTAACAGCCCATGCTCCCCCCGCAAATTCCAAACCTTCTCCCAGGTCTTGACTTACCTGTGGGCTTCAGTCACCTGTCCCCTTCTAACCTAGTTTAAAGCCCTGCTCCCTAGGTTAGCCAGTCTTTTTACTTTAGACTCATATGTCCTTCTCTTTATACCAAAGACCTTATTGATTTTTAAAGTTGTATATATTTTTCTGTTTATTGTTCTGTGTATTTCCCTGGTCATCCACACTGAGGGGGTAAGGGAAGCCACTGTCACTGACAAATACCTCCAGTGTATTTCTCAAAATTAAAAAAAAAAAAAAAATTGTTTTGTTTCCCAAAACTTAATTTTGAGTATTTCCCATATACCTCTTCAGGTGTCCTTTCTGCTCAATTCAACTATTCTTTGTATTTAGTATGCAGTTGTGGTTTTTCATTTGTTTGGTTTTAAAATGTTCCTTAAAGTTTAACATTGTCTTCCCTTTTGGTAAGACTCCCTACTCCTAACTTTCCAACTTTTTCCCCTTTTAACATTTCAGTTATCTTGTCTGTGTTACTTAAAAGTTTATGCTATATATGGCACATATAACCATTACATAGTCAACAGTTCAAAACTGTATGCAAAGCATATACATTGTAATTAAATATCATATTAAAATTTCTAAGTGTAAGAAACGTAGCAAGACTCAGGGCTGGTCTACACCTAAAACTGAGGCCAACCTAGCTATGCCGCTCAGGGGTGTGAAAAATGCATACCCCTGAAACATAGAGTTAAGCCAGTCTAACCCCTAGTGTAAACACATCTAGATTTCCGCTGACCTATCACCTCTTAGAGAGGTGGATTTATTACAGTGAGGGAAGAACTCCTTTCGTTGTTGTAGTAAGTGTCTATACTACAGGGGTGGAGCCACAGTAACATTTCGGGTGTCGTAGCCTAATGCTTTTCCAGATTACTGCGGCATAGCCTTCTTGGAGGGGAGCATGAAGGGAATATTTTCTCTTCAGATTCACTAAGTTTCCTTCCACTACCTGAACCACAACAGTATGTAGGGTCACCTGTGTTCCCACATTATTACACTTAGGTATTTACTTCGCATTAGTCCTGCTCACACTGTAGAGCCAACCCAGCTAACAGAAAGGGCTGGTGTACCATCATCAGATTGTTCTGACTGTAGAATCTTTGTTGGTGATGCATAAGATAGAAAAAAACCCAGCTTGACTTTTAAATTTCACGTTAGTTTTGCAGGGCCGGCAGTTAGGAAAGAAATAAAAGACTACAGTTTTGTGCTAGAAGCCACTGAGACCCAATGACACCATTTTCAGAAAATCACTTTTCAGTGTAGTTACTTCAATACAGATCTTAAAGTGTCAAAAATTTTGCAGCCAATTTAAAAGACCCCTGAAATTGAAAGTATATATTGGAAATGCTGACACACCCTGCTGCCAGTTATGTCAGACATGTATCACTGGTTCCACATAACATAAGCCACCACTATTTAAACAGAGATTTAAAGATAATGTGCAAAAGAAAATAATTAGGCTTGTGTTTTCTCCCCCCCCCCCTTTTTTTTTTTTGATTGTTTACAATGTATGTAAAAAATATAAAGGGTTTATTCCCCCTGCTTTTTTCTTTTTAAGTTAGGAATTCAGATCTTATCTTAGCCAGAAGACTCTACAGCGGCTGGAGAACTAATTAATGTTTTGAAAGACTATTTTAGAACCCTTAAAATTCGTACAGTTCTTTTTCTTTGAAAAGATGACAGAAAACATTTATTAAGAACCGTATAATTTACATGATCTTTCTACCTAGTTTATGAATAAACATCACTGATTAGGACAGCAGTGTTATGGGAACAAGGGTTATTAGGTAAATTGTGCTATACACAACTATGTGTAGGTCTCACCAAGAGTCTATTTTTTTTTAATGCTGTCTGATAATAGAGGCTAAATTTACCACTATGGAGATGCGATTATAGAAAACCTTAAGATAAATATTTTTAAAATTAATATTCAGATTACTGAAGACTTCCCCTACTTTACTACAGCAATTTTAAAGGCAATCATATAACAGCCTCCTCTTTACAAGAACCAAAAAAATGCCATGGCAGTCCTCAGAAATGATTAACAGGCTTATAACTAAATCTTACCTGGTTTCAAGTTTGAATTCTGCAAGTTTAGCTCTGAGCTCATCTCTACTCATTCTATTAATGTAACCATTGGTCACAGCAATTTCTTTGTAAACTGGGTCACTGTAATCACTTGAACTGGAAGTGCAATGTTGTTCATTATTTTCTTCGCCATCAAGTCTACAACGCTGCTTGCCCTAGAAGAAAAAGTCTGCAATTAGTTTAAAAAAGCTAAAATGGAAGTTAAGGAATTACAACTGACACATACCTCCATCACCAAACCTCAATGTAGCATCATGCAATTTTCCTCACGCACAGTATGTATTGGTTTATATAGCTAAAAATACATCAATATGCCAACTATCCGTTTTGAAATGCCATTCTGTCTCCTTTCCATCATATATCTTTACAATACATAGATGGTAGAAAAAAGAAGAGACTGGGATTTTAAATTGTTTTTTGGTATGACACAGGGATGTAAAATAGTAAACATTAAACAGTAAGCATTAGTCTTACCATTAACCCACCCTAACCATTAACCTCCAGCCCCAGGCGGGCGGGCGGGAGCAGCCCCAGCCCCTCTCCCTTTAATTAACCAGTTAAACAATATAATGTTAATCGTTTAAACGGTTAACTTTTTAAACAATATTTACATCCCTAGTACGACATACCAATGAGGAAAGAAAGTGGGAGCAGACATTTGTCACACTTAAGCGTAATGAAAGTGCCACTCTTCCTAGAAACATGAGCTGTCAAAGGCTTAGCTGGATAAGGGAAAATATAAGAGTTTCTATACCAATTTTGACCAAGATTTTTGTTGGCAAATATGTAATAGTGTATAAAGTCAATATGACAACTAAGCTTTATAGTCATTCTTCTTCAGGAAAGGAGCTGCACATTCACATTTAATTCTACCACATCTCACATTAAATCACTGTATCTAGGTGGTCATCACTCCTCATTTCTACAAAGGGTTCTTCCACCTCAAGCGCAAGGACAGAGTAATATGTAAGCTTGCCATCCTATCTTCTATGCTATTCTAGAGAGGATATCAGTCATCAGAGCTGTCAGAAAGACCAGCATCTTCCATTGGCACTTAATTCATGTAACTAAATGTTTTGATTCCCTCTGCAGGTGAAGTATACACCTTGGTGCATTATCTCAGATCACATTTCTCTTTGAGGCTTTGCAGAGTTTTGATGTGAAGGATGTGTCCTACCATATTATAATCCACCCATTTTATCAGAAATACATCACATTGTGCAAGAGACTAACACCAACAGCAATGGATTCTACCATTTGAACTCACCGCACTCCAAAGTGTTCACCAAGTGTCTGGCAGTAGTGTCAGCCCACCTGAGAAGACCTGGTATTTATTTGTGTGTGTATATCCATATCTGGATATACAGAGTTAATCAGAGATTATTCATCCCAAAAGATGCAATATGCTTTCAGGACAGCATCAGGATTTTCCCATCACTGGGCATAAGACAAACTTGAAAAGTTCACTTTCATCACTGCGTAAGCAGTGGAGTTTATGGAGCAGTCCTGGATTACAAATCTTCTAAAGCTATCTCCCAAAGGGCAGATTCCAGACCATGCTCAAAACTATCCTTGAGTTTCAGGTAAAACCATGAGACAACTCTCTGATTTTACTTTGGATGGTTAGCATTCATGCATATAATATTACTGCTCTAGTAAAAAATGGCTAAGATCACTGCAAACTTGGCCAAGAACAGTTCATCAGCCCCATCTAAATTGCATCTCCATATACCTTGCAGCTGTGCTTTCCTATTGAGACATTGTCTAAAACAGAACATGTTTTCAAAGGCATCCACTTCACTACAACTCCATCATCTCCTTGGATAACAGACACTTCAGGAATAGGCTGGGGAATTCACTTAGGTCAGTTCACAAGCCAAAGCCCTGGGATAGTATGGATAGCACTTAAAAAATACACAATTATAAAAATGACATTCACTGATTGATTTCTTTATGTAAAATATGAAATTGTTTCTAAATAGCAAGGTGACTGCTCTTCAATGAAAGCCAGTGGCCTGCCAAGTATTGGGATTAACAGAGAAGACATTTTAAACAACCACAGAACCAAAGTTTGAATACATTATAGAAAAGTATCAGAGGGGTAGCCGTGTTAGTCTGGATCTGTAAAAAGCAACAGAGTCCTGTGTCACCTTTAAGACTAACAGATGTATTGGAGCTTAAGCTTTCATGGGTGAATGCCCACTTCGTCGGTGCATCCGACGAAGTGGGCATTCACCCACGAAAGCTTATGCTCCAATACATCTATTAGTCTTAAAGGTGCCACAGGACTCTCTGTTGCATTATACAAAAGGTAAATCAATCGTATACAGAAATGAAAGCATAAAACGTTTTAGCTGAAAGAATGTGCCAGGCTTAGGGCCTGTTGAAAAAACAAGGGGGTTGGATAAAAAAATAAAAATATTTACTGCAGAAGACTCAGCCCAAAACACATTAGTAACAACTCTATCAAGTAAACTGCAGGATTTGAGACCACTGTTGTGGAACAATATCCATATTTTCTTGCATTTTTTTTTAATATACATGCAGGTCTCTGCCTTAGCCAAGACTGTTGCTAATAACACGGCACTTATGTACAGAATTTTTTTTAATTTAAATACATTCCCTTGTCATCAAGTTCCTTCAAAAAGCAAGACTAGCCTAATTTAACAAGTATCAGAGAGAATGGACGTTGATCTATATAACAAGTGCAGACTGTGCCTTCTGAGACACTTTTCCAGTTCCCCAAGGACACCCCTTAATCCAACCACTCTGAAATAGGTCTCTTGGGATACACCTTCCATATTGCCAACCGTGTCACATAGCAGGTCCAACTATACTTGGACCCTGACAAAAGTTCTCCTTCAGGGGCCTGTAGTCAGTAACAAAATGCAGTGACACAGGAGCATTTTCTGCAAAACAAAATATGATACATTTTGCTCAAACAGTACACAGAGCTTAGAGAATTTGTTATTTTTAACCTACGATACCTACAAGGACATGGTATTACTTATGGCTTTCCCCATAAGCCCCTAGGTAGACATGATTTAGCCTCAGTGGCCCCTCCCCATTCTCTCTGGGCACCAAGTTACAGCTTTGCTTGTCAGCTCACAGCCCCACCAACACCTTTTAACAGAGCAGCCCTCCCACCAGACCTGAGGCTGAGCGGTCCCTCTTTCCAGCTATAAAGCAGCATATTGCATCCACTCCCAGTCTTTATTCAAGCCTAATTTAATGGTGTCAGTTTGCAAATTAATTCCAGTTCTGCAGTTTCTCGTTGGGGTCTGTTTTTGATGTTTTTTTTGTTGAAGAATTGCGACTTTTAGGTCTGTAATTGAGTGTCCAGGGAGGTTGAAGTGTTCTCCGACTGGTTTTTGAATCTTATAATTCTTGACGTCTGATTTGTGTCCATTTATTCTTTTGCGTAGAGACTGTCCAGTTTGGGAGTGGATGGGTCATTACACAAACTAAAAACTATTTCCCCATGCTAATTTTCCCTCTCCTGTTACTCACACTTTCTTGTCAACTGTTTGAAATGGGCCATCCTGATTATCACGACAAAAGTTTTTTTTCTCCTGCTGATAATAGCCCACTTTAATTGATTACTCTTGTTAGCGTTGGTATGGCAACCCCCATTTTTTCATGTTCTCTCTGTGTGTGTGTGTGTGTGTGTGTATATATATATATATCTTCCTACTGTATTTTCCACTGCATGCATCTGATGAAGTGGGTTTTAGCCCACGAAAGCTTATGCCCAAATAAATTTGTTAGTCTCTAAAGTGCCACAAGTACTCCTCGTTCTTTTTACTTATTCTGGTATAAGTGCCCTTTCCCACATTAGCTTTGGAAAGGTTTTAAGGCCTAGTCTACACTTAAAAACGTAGGTTGACATAGCTACAGCACTCAGGGGTATGAAAAATCCACAGCCTCCTGAGCATCGTAACTATTCTGACCTAAGCCCCACGCAGACACAGCTAGGTCAATGAAAGAACACTTCTATTACCGTAGTGACCATCACCTGGGGAGGTGGTGTTTCTACAGCAATAGAAAAATCCCTTCCATTACTGGAGTCTGCATCCACACTACGGGGTTATGGTGGCATAGCTCTGGCACTATAGCTACATCACTGTAATCATTGTCTAGGCTAAGCGCATTATCATAGTTAACTGCTCCACAAAAACATAGCAAAAGCTTGGCATTATCACTTAACTAGAACAGGGCCAGTGCAAGGATAATTTGCGCCCTAGGCGAAACTTCCACCTTGCGCCATCCCCCCTCTGCTCCCCCCAGAACATCGCTTATTATAAACTTTCAAAAATGAATACAATGGAGTCACATTTTACTCAGGGGTTAGGTTCTAAGGTCAGCACGTAAGAGGAAAATCGCATATAGTGAAAACTACCATAAAGTACAGTACACACAGTATACACTGTATACACTAGAACAAGGGTCCTGAACCTATGGCACGCGTGCCAACGGTGGCACACGAGCCCTTTTTTTTTTTTTGACGACAGGCTGCGGGTCCCAGCTGCCGATGAGCCCGCTGCCGGCCTGGGGTTCCAGCAGGAGAAAAAAAACTCAGCCAGCAGCGGGCTGAGCGGGCCAGCAGCCGGGACCCCGCTGCTGGTCTGGGGTTCCGTCCGCTCAGCCTCCTGCCGGCCTGGGTGAACGGAACCCCAGGCCGGCAGCGGGTTGAGTGGGGCCGGTGGCCGGGATCCTTCCAAACAGCAGCTCCCAGCCTTGACCTTGAAGTAGAACAAGCTGCTCTAAGTCGAGAGCTGGGCTGGCTAAGACTGGTGAGGACCGAATGGAAGTGCTGAATACCCCAAAAGGCATGTGGAAAACCTTGGCGAACACATGGTCACTGTTTGCTGGGCTCCCATCAACAATGTTTGCTTGGAAAGAATTATTCTAGTTCAGGGCCGGTGTAACCATTAGGCGAACTAGGCGCCCGCCCAAAAAGTGGTGCCCAAAAAAATTTTTTTACACTACAATGGAGTCACATCTTACGTGGGGGTTAGGCTCTAAGGTCAGCACGCAAGATGAAAATCGCATATAGTGAAAATTACCATAAAGTACAGTACACACCATATACACTAGAACAGGAGTCCTCAACCTACGGCACATATGCCAAAGGTGGCATGAATGACAGGCTGTGGGTCCCGGCCGCCACTGAGCCCGCTGCCGGCCTGGGGTTCTGTTCACTCAGCCGGCTGCGGGCTGAGCGGGCTGGTGGCCGGGACCCCGGCTGGCAGGAGTCCTGGCCGTCGGCCCCGTTCAGCCTGCTGCCGGCCTGGGTGAACGGAACCCCAGGATGGTGAACGGAACCCCGGGACGGCAGCAGGCTGAGTGGGGACGGCAGCAGGCTGAGCGGGGCGGGCGGGCGGGATCCCGGCTGGCAGGAACTGTTGGATGGAACCCCAGGCAGTCAGCCCAGGACCCCAGACCTGTTTGGCAGGACGGGAAGACCATGGGGCTTTCCCCTGAGCAGACACACGCAGTGCATCATAGGAGGAGAGCTTATGTCCCAGGCAGGCGCGAGGGCACACCCACAGCACATACAGCGTGAGAGCAGAAGAGTGTGTACACACACACACACACACACACACACACACACACACACACACACGGCGTGACGGCGCAGGGCTCACACGGAACCGGGGAGACCCCCCCCCCCCCCACTGAATAGGGGCTATGGCTGCTGCGGCCAGTCACACGTGACGGCGGTTAGGACCGTTGGGTCAGGCGGTCACGAGGGCTCCCCGCGCGTGGGCGATTCTCCCGGGGAGGGGGAGGCACTGACCGGGGTGTGGGCGGGTCGCTCCGCGCGCGCCACCGCCTCATTGTGGGCTCCCTGCGGCCGGTTCTCCTTCTGCTCCTCCATCGCCTCCGCTCGCCCGACGCCGGCGGCCCGCCTCTCTCGGCGCCAGGAAGAGGCGGAGCAACCGCTCCCGCGCGGCCCCGGGCAGGCGGGGGAGCCCGGCGGTGACGTCGCCACGCAGCCCCGCCTCTCCGGGCGGGCGGGGGCGGGGCAGTTCCTGGCGAGCCCCTGGGCACTGCCCCCACCCGCGGGTCTTGTCCCCGGGCCGCGGCCCAGGGTAGCGCTTCAGGCCCAGGGGGAGCCGCTCCCGCGGGCATTGTTACCCCACCTCCGGGGTTAACTGCATTGCCTGGGGGGTTTCACACCCCCGAGCAACAGCCTTGTACTGGTGTGAGCCTCGCGGGTCGATCTGGCCCCGAACTAAGCACGTGCCTAGACCTTCCACAGCTCGTGTCCAAGGGAAGCTGGAGACCCCTGAAAGCACCAAAAGAGGGGCAGGGTTGTTCCCCCCCCCCTCCAATCTTTACCCATTCTGCCATTGACCCAGAGAAATGGTAAGAGCTGGTATGTTTCTAAGGGCCTGTCTACACTTAAAAGGCCATAGCGGCGGTGTACCTATACTGAGGGGGGGGTCTCCTGGCAGCAGAGGTAATCCACCCCCCAAAAGGCGATAGCTAGGTTGGTGGAAGAATTCTTCCATTCTGTCCACACCGGGGTTAGGTCACTGCTCAGAGATGGGAAACTTTCACACCCCTGATAGATGTAGTTAAACTAACTTAATTTTCTAGAGAAGACCAGGCCTAAACAGCTTAAGTATAAATAAGAGGGGTTTGGGGTTTGTGAGTTATAAATTCTTAGCTTTTTTTCACATCTGAAGGAACTAAGTTCTGTATATCTTCACAAAGAAGGGAAATCCCAATTTTGAAACACAATATTTGTAAACCTTAAAATATAACTACCTTTTTGTTGTTAAATATAGAGAATAAAATAAGGCTTTGGTTCATAAATTCCAATTATAAAACAAACATCTCATCAGATTTAGTTCATAAAGAGGGGGAATAACTGTTGTTCTGCCTATTAAAAGTCCAACTTGGTCTATTACAAATAATTGTTTATGAAAGATAGGAAAAGGTGGAGACAAACAGATGGGTACAAACTGAATTGTTTAGTTTTCAGAGTAGCAGCCGTGTTAGTCTGTATCCGCAAAAAGAACAGGAGTACTTGTGGCACCTTAGAGACTAACAAATTTATTAGAGCATAAGCTTTCGTGGACTACAGCCCACTTCTTCGGATGCATATCGAATTGTTTAGGTTACAAGAACAGTGCTGCACTTCTGAGCTCCTGGTAGAGTCCAGGTTTGGCATGACAATCAACTGAATGATTTTAGACATGGGAGGGAATGTGTATAACTGAAATGTGTTTGTTTGGTTTGTGTTAATGAATGAGGGTGCCCCCACACTTCTTGGATGTTATTTGGGAGTCGCTCAGGTGGACAGAGGGAGACTGGAAGAAGAGCCCTTTACTATTATAGCTGCCACCCTCACCATCTCTTGGGAGCAGTGGTGCAAGTAGAAATCATTTGCCGGTACTGCACTCATGGGAGTGATGGGGGCACATGACCCTCCATGTGACTCCTCTCTTCCCTGCCCCTAGCCTGGAGCCCCCATGCTCTCCCCATCCCCTCGGACACCCCCCTTACCTGTCTAAAATGTTAAACAGCTGCAGTTGGAAAATGATGCTTTGGGCCCCTGCTGTCATTGAGGATCCAGCAGCACCCCAAATTGAAAACTACTTAAATGAAAGGCTAGGAAGGACAATCACCCCACTTTCCCTTAACACACTATCAGTGCCTCCCTTATGTCCAAACTAAGCTTCTGCCAGCTTACCTTTATCTACGTATTGCTCTCCACAAGGCACTAGGAAAGCAAAGATGCTGCACCATTTGGGTTTGATGGAAAAGAGGCATAGAACTGTGTGTGCCATGTACATCTTGATAGAACTACAGCCCAAATTGTTTTATTTTCCTCAGCATGACATACAGGAGGGGCAATCAAAATCAGCCTGGCAGAATGTGCATGAGAACTGTCTCTGGACAGATAAGCAATTGATCAAAATCACATTCTCTGATCTCTTGGGGCCAGCTCCTGTTCCCATTGAAATCAAAAGGAGTTTTGCTATTCAGTTCAATAAGAACAGGCTTTGACATTTGGAGAGGAAAGAAAAAAACACCCAAGCAAGAGTATCAAAGGCTGCTGACTCATGTGAGAAAGTCAGCAGACATCTGATCTTTGTCCATTGCAAGGCAAGGGAGAAATCAGCAATCAATGAGGCTAGAACAGTCTCTGTACCATATCCAACTCATAAATCCATCTACAAAGGATCAAGGAAATATGAAGGCTCCAGATTACCTTACAGTCCTCAGTCCCTTGGTTAGAATGCTCCCATTAGTATATGTTCATAGTCCAGAGGCTGGGGAAAGAGGCAAAATGGAGATGTTTCAAGGCCAGGGCCTTTTATCTTCTGCCAAAAGTGCCAAGTAAAGGGAAAGCTGTTCTCACTGTGAAAGATGGTGTTTGGAGTTACATGTCCATCACCCCCACCCATATTTGAGTTAGAACGTTCACAAAAAGTCAATTGTAGACAGGCATTTTCCAGGCTCCATTATGAACTAAAAAAAGAAGAACAGGAGGACTTGTGGCACCTTAGAGACTAACAAATTTTTAGAGCATAAGCTTTCGTGGACTACAGCCCACTTCTTCGGATGCATATAGAATGGAACATATATTGAGGAGATATATATACACACACAGACAGAGAGCATAAACAGGTGGGAGTTGTCTTACCACCTCTGAGAGGCCAATTAATTAAGAGAAAACAAACTTTTGAAGTGATAATCAAGCTAGCTCAGTACAGACAGTTAGATAACAAGTGTGAGAATACTTACAAGGCGAGATAGATTCAATGTTTGTAATGGCTCAGCCATTCCCAGTCTTTATTCAAACCGGAGTTGATTTCTTTTTGCGGATACAGACTAACACGGCTGCTACTCTGAAACTTTTCATTATGAACTAAGTGTTCCTTAATGGGCCATTCAACTTGACTTGTCCCTTCATGTGCTGGCTGAATACCTTGTGGGCATTACCAGAGGAGCAAACATGTAGTAGTACACATAGCTAATATTTATAACTTCAGATACCAAGATGAATATACATGCATAGAAATAGCATAATTATAAGGACCAGCTATTTCACATACATGACTATTCCCAAAAGAGATTCTTCAAAATCACACCACGTACCTGAGACCCTATGTGCCAGCACCGTGCCCCACTGGAGTTTTGTTCTCTGTTATGTAACAACAGAGATGGAGCCAGTGCCATGACTCTGTTTAGCCTAAAAGGGCAAGGTTAATGTGTAGCTGTTCAGGTGTGTCTGCACCTTTCGTCAGTGAGGGCACTGGCTGGCACACATTCAGGTAAATTGGCTTCAGTGTTCCTTTGCAGTTAACTTTTTAATGTTCATAAACCGGCTATGTCTGAGGTGGTTTAAAGCATAACACAGATTTTTAGGTTTGCAAATCTGTGAACCTCTGCCTCTTTGAGATTTTGTTGTTGTTGTTATTTTTTGCTGGTCATAATGTGGGAGGGTCTCCTCTCCACCCTCTGCTCATGGTATGTATGTGTCTTGTAGCACTCTTTTGAACACCAGTTGGAAGGATTTTTTTTTCAGTAAGTGTGAACTGATTCTTTTCTCTTAGAAGGCCTGTAATTTTTTCAGGCACACACTAATTAACACTGAAAACAATTGGGGCTGTTAAACTTTCTTCAAATTCCATAGAAAATTAAGTTCAGCTGTATTTTCCAGTACAGTGATGAAATAAATGAGTGTTTGTGTATACAAACATCAACATGCTTAACTACTCAGTTTCCCCCCAAATATGTAGTATTTGTCTGTTTATATGGAATATGGGAGTTGGGTGAGGAGCCATTTCAGCATATGTATGACTTATTAAAAGACAAATTTTAAGTAGAACTGTATCCTAAACTGCATTATGGTATTGTACCCAAACATTAATATATATATGGAGATATACCTATCTCATAGAGCTGGAAGGGACCCGGAAAGGTCATTGAGTCCAGCCCCGTGCCTTCACTAGCAGGACCATTGTTTTCAATGGGATTGACCAAATGATTAAGGTTTTACAGGATTAGATTCCAAGTTTGTAAATTGTTCTGGATGACACTGAGATGCCTGAGCTGTTAGATCAGAAGGAGGTTCATTCAAATAAAGGTGGGCAGGTGTGTGATAAGTCTTAGCTCTGTTGCTAAGATGAGGAACATATTTTCAGCAAAGTTCTTGGCAGATTCCTGAGGCAGCTGGTTTAAGGCCGTCAGTGTCCGGCATTATAATTTTCATTTATAGTTCTCTCATCCATAAAGCTGGAAAATGAGGCATTTGTTTTCTTTGTTTTGCTGCTCCAGTTCCAGTTAACAAAATGCATGTTAGACTAGTTTCGCTTCAAAGAAAAATTCTATGTACACTGTGGACAACACCTGGTTCCTGTAAGGCTGCAGAACTGGCCTGACCTCAGAATCCAAATATCCTCTGGTCAGTGGAAGCAGAGGCATTTCTCTAATGATTTGGACTTGATGTGATGCAGTATGAATGTCATGGATAATTCAGACTAATGGGGAGAAACAGAATAAAAAACACTGTTTAAATACCTTCTGTCCCCCCACATCCCTCCCTTCTTGAGGGCTCCTGACCAACTTAACAACACAATACATATGCTAACAAACTTAAACAAAGGCCATATAAAGAATGAATGCCCTCTCTAGCTGCATTCTGCTCCTTTAAGGAGCAGAGCGCAGCCCCACCCCTCCGGAGAGGGGTGCTAGCCCCAAGTCTTTTCAGTACGCCGTACCCGCTAAAAATCTCTTGTTGGTACTGCATACTGGAGGGTACCACCCTACTTGCACTACTGCTTGGGAGCCTGCAAGCCACCATGATACCATTAGGCCTGTGTCGTCCTGCTCCTGAAAGGTGTCCAGGTCAGCCTGGGCCAGAGAGAGGGAACTGATGACATTGACATCTCCACCAGCTTCAGGTAGCTCCTGAACTGCACCTGGAATGTGGGATTTGAGTTCCTGCTCTCATCCCCTCATATGCAACATCTTTTGCAACACTGCTGTGAACCCATGATAAGAGAGGCAGCTAAATGCAGAACCTTACACAATGCAGGTACAAGTTTGTCAGGTCTCGAAGTGCCTGCTAAGAATGTGTGTTGTGCCTGTGTTTCTCCAGCAGTGAGGTTGCAAGGAAGAGTATGTCTATAGTACAGAGACTATACCTGTATAGCTAGGTGTAGCCCCATAGGGCAGATGCAGCCTACTTCGGGGGCCTCAGAGGCTGTATTGAGTGTCATGAACAGCGTCAGCCAGTTTGAGTCTATGTCTGTGTTCTCCTTCTGCTGCTCTGCCAGGTGCCTGTGGTGGTCAGAAAATGCTGCTGGAATGTCCACCAGCATCTCCTGGAAGCTCTGCCCGTTTCCTGAACCAGGAGAAGCAAGAGAAGTTCTTCAAATGACACCTCCTCGATATTGCTGGCTCTGATTACTGGGCACGCATAGCCAAACATGACTGCTCAGCAAGCTGTGTTGGCAGGCTGCTCAAACTTCCTGTAATGGGGGAGGTGGGGAGACACCATCAAGATTTTCAAGTCCAATGTGAACGCTGGAGCCCTGGTTTAGAAAATCCTTCACGTAGGGTTGCCAGTCAGTCTAGATGCTCAGACCCTGGGGTCTTAAACCCAGGATTTGCAGATTCTCATTCCACTAACCCTGGGCTTACATTGCAGTTGGACATACCCCCGCTTTTCAGCACAAGAGGGGAGCCTGCAGGACAATCCCATGTCCCCTCAATCTCTCCCTGCTGGGGGAGACATGTTGCACCTCACTGTCATCTTCACTTGCTGTGGCCAAGGAGAGGGCAGGCTGTGCTAATGCAGCCATGTTCTCTAGACCAGAGGTGGGCAAACTATGGCTCGCAGGCCACATCTGGCCTGTGGGACCCTCCTGCCCAGCCCCTGAGCTCCTGCCCTGGGAGGCTCACCCCCGGCCCCTTCCACGCTGTTCCCCCTTCCCCACAGCCTCAGTGCGTCGTGCCGCCGGCGCAATGCTCTGGGCAGCCGGGAAGGGCAGCTGCAGAGCCCAGCCTGACCCAGTCTCTGTGCTGCATGGTGGCGTGGCTGGCTCCAGGTGGGCGGCACAGCTATAGCGCTGCCAGCCATCGGTGCTCCAGGCAGCATGGTAAGGGAGCAGGGAGGGTTGGATAGAGGGCAGGGGAGTTCGGGGTGGTGGTCAGGGGGCAGGGGTGTGGATAGGGGTGGTCAGAGTGCGGGGAACGGGGGGGGGTGCAAGGGTCCCAGGGGGCAGTCAGGAAGGAGAGCGGGGTTGGATGGGGCGGGGGGGGCAGTCAGGGAGAAGGGGTGGTTGGATGGGGCAGAAGGTTTCTGGGCAGTGCAGCCTTATTCTGTCCTCCATGGTAGGACACTTTACCACACCATGCTAGTGGTAAACTGCAGCACTCAACGGGCTTTGCTTGGTATGTGGGAAAGGAGGGCGCTGCTTTTATGAAGGTTGCAGAAGCTGAAAGACAGTGGCTTACCATGGCCGCATGCAAGCTGAATTCTGTTGCCCGGACTTGCATCTGTGATCTCTGATACCAAAGCTGCAGGCACTCAATATTAAGATGCAAAATGCGACCTTGTACCGAAATCACATGTGCTATGTAATGTGAATAGTGTTGTTCACCGTGATAGAGTATAAGCATTGTTCTGTAAAATGTATCTTTTTAAATACTTCTCTCCCTTTTTTCCCCTCCCGCAGTGCAAATTTTTCAAGCCTCCCTCCTCCGTCCCGAAGGCTATCTCAGATAAGGCGGCAAAAAAAACGGACGTGAGACAAAATGTTCTCTGAGATCATGGAATCGAGCTGCAATGAAAGAGCTCCCCTGAATGAGTAGAAGGACACGGTATCACAGTACAGGAAAGCGGCCAGTGAACGTGAGGAGAGGAGGGACGAGCGTGAGGAGAGGTGGCGGGATGCAACGCTGGGGCTGCTGCGGGATCAAACGGACATGCTCCGGCATCTGGTAGAGCTTCAGGAATGGCAGCAGGATCACAGAGTACCGCTGCAGCCCCTGTTTAACCGCCCTTCCCCATCCCCAAGTTCCATAGCCTCCTCACCCAGACGTATAAGAAAGCGGGTGGGGGGAGGCTCTGGGCACCCTGCCACTCCACCCCAATGGACAGCCCAAGCAAAAGGCTGTCATTATTTTGAACTTTTGAAGTGGCCTTTTCCTTCCCTCCTCCCCTCCTTCCAAACCCCACCTGGGCTACCTTGTCAGTTCTCTCCCTATGTTTATAATCAATTAATAAAGAATACATGATTTTTAAACGAGTGACTTTATTTCCTTTGAAAGCAAGCTGTGATCGAAGGGGGGAGGTTGGGTTGCTTGCAGGGAATGAGTCAATCAAGGGGGCGGGTTTTCATCAAGGAGAAACAAACAGAACTTTCACACGGTAGCCTGGCCAGTCATGAAACTGGTTTTCAAAGCTTCTCTGATGTGCAGCACTTCCTGGTGTGCTCTTCTAATCACCCTGGTGTCTGGCTGTGTGTAATCAGCGGCCAGGCGATTTGCCTCAACCTCCCACCCCGCCATAAAGGTCTCCCCCTTACTCTCACAGAGATTGTGGAGCATACAGCAAACAGCAATAACAATGGGAATATTGGTTTGACTGAGGTCTGAGCAAATCAGTAAAGTGCGGCAGTGACCCTTTAAACGTCCAAATGCACATTCTACCACCATTCTGCACTTGCTCAGCCTGTAGTTGAACAGGTCCTGACTACTGTCCAGGCTGCCTGTGTACGGCTTCATGAGCCATGGCATTAAGGGGTAGGCTGGGTCCCCAAGGATAACTATTGGCATTTCAACATCCCTAACGGTTATTTTCTGGTCTGGGAAGTAAATCCCTTGCTGCAGCCATTTAAACAGAGTAGTGTTCCTGAAGATGCGAGCGTCATGAACCCTTTCTGGCCATCCCACGTTGATGTTGGTGAAACGTCCCTTTTGATCTACTAGTGCTTGCAGCACCATTGAAAAGTACCCTTTGCGGTTTATGTACTGGCTGCCCTGGTGCTCTGGTGCCAAGATAGGGATATGGGTTCCATCTATCGCCCCACCACAGTTAGGGAATCCCATTGCAGCAAAGCCATCCACTATGACCTGCACGTTTCCCAGAGTCACTACCTTTGGTAGCAGCAGCTCAGTGATGGTGTTGGCTACTTGCATCACAGCAGCCCCCACAGTAGATTTGCCCACTCCAAATTGATTCCCGACTGACCGGTAGCTGTCTGGCGTTGCAAGCTTCCACAGGGCTATCGCCACTCGCTTCTCAACTGTGAGGGCTGCTCTCATCTTGGTATTCTGGCGCTTCAGGGCAGGGTAAAACAAGTCACAAAGTTCCATGAAAGTGCCCTTACACATGCGAAAGTTTCACAGCCACTGGGAATTGTCCCAGACCTGCAACACTATGCGGTCCCACCAGTCTGTGCTTGTTTCCCGGGCCCAGAATCAGCGTTCCACGGCTATAACCTGCCCCATTAACAGCATGATCTCGAAAGCGCTGGGGCCCGTGGTTTGATAGAATTCTATGTCCATGTCCTCATCACTCTCGTCGCTGCGCTGCTGTAGCCGCCTCCTCCTTGCCTGTTTTTTCAGGTCCTGGTTCAGCATAAACTGCACGATAATGCGTGAGGTGTTGACAATGTTCATGACTGCTGTCTTGAGCTGAGCGGGCTCCATGCTTGCCGTGGTATGGTGTCTGCAAAGTTCACCCAGGAAAAAAGGCGCAAAACGGTTGTTTGCCATTGCTTTCACGGAGGGAGGGGGCGGATGTACCCAGAACCACCAGCGACAATGTTTTTTGCCCCATCAGGCATTGTGATCTCAACCCAGAATTCCAATGGGCGGGGGAGACTGCGGGAACTATGGGATAGGTACCCACAGTGCAACGCTCCGGAAGTCAACGCTAGCCTCAGTACATGGACACACACCGCCGAATTAATGTGCTTAGTGTGGCCACATGCACTCGACTTTATACAATTGGTTGCCAAAAATCGAATTCTGTAAATTCAGAGTAATCCCGTAGTGTAGACATACCCAGAGTGTTTGCAGGCAGCCTGATACTAGAGTAACTGGAGGCTCAAGGTGACACGCTGTAGCAGCTGTGTGCTGTGAGTCCAAGTCTGTCCTTGGTAACTTTCAGAGTGTGTGTCTTGTGCACAGTAGGTGCTCTTTCCCGTGTTTTGCAGGAGGTCTTCTGGGAGTTTTGCCCTGTGAACAAACTTCTGGTTTAAGCTCTGATATTTCAAAGGGTTCTAAAATCCACATGCATCCTCAGATTTTACTTTAGAAGTTTTGTCAAGAAAATAACATTCTTGAAATTAATGGGAAGATGAGAGACTCGAATAACCAGCAGCAGCGTTAGGCTAATGTAATCCGGCTACATTCTCCTCAACCTTCTCCTGAATAATGGGACTGTGTGATCAAAGAGAAGCAAATAGCTGTAACTCATTAATGTCAGTATGATCAACGGGGTTGCAATGCATCAGGAAAAGCACCATAAGAGATCCCTGTTGTAAGAATCGGGGGAAGGTCCACATTGACTAATGCAGTGCCAGGACACAGTCCTCAAATCAAAATAGTGATATATATTAATCATGAAAAAGAAACATAGAAAACGAATTTCAACTTTCTACAATCATTCATCCAATGTACACAAACCAAAGAATCACACCAATCAATTCCACTCCTCAAAGAGCTGAAGTTCTTTGGTAAAAGGAGTCTGAAGGAAATGTCAGACACTAGAAAAAAAGTTAGTCACATGGCTCTTTTAAAACCAGGCCTAGCAAATGTCAAATGAGAGTTCCCCCCCCCCACAAATAGCAATAAAAAAAATCAAGCCATGTACAAACTACATTAACAATTAAAAATGATACTTTAACCCAAAACACAACTCTGTAGGCATTCTGCACTATGTGAATGGAACTCCTGGTGCAGTCTTAACTGCGGTGGTGTTATTGCCCCACCATAACATTGCTGTGCCACTTTATGGCTAGGCACACACTAAGTGGTGCAAGTTGGGGTCATTTGTTCAAAGAATTCCTCGAGGGCACCCAGTAAAAGGCAGATTTTAATAATCAACATGCTATAAAATCCACATGCATAGGGAGATTATCTTGAAAACTGGTATGTCACAACAGGAGATTGTGTGTTGCAAACTGGGAACCTTTTGATTAAAGGGTTCCAGAGATACAGGCCTTCTCAAAGTGAGCTACTAGCTGCACTGAAATCAAGGAGATGAAGGGGGGACATGATAGTGGTCTTCAGAGACTTGAAAGGCTGCCATAAAAAAGATGGAGAAAAGTTGTTCTCTCTTGCCACAGAGGGCAGGACAAGAGGCAATGGAGCGGGTGGTTTTCAACCTGTGGGCTGCCAGCTGCTTGCAGCCCAATCAGCACACAGCTGTGGCCCATGTGACATCCTCAGGGCCTTACAGGTAGTATTGATTGCGGCCCACAATGGTAAATAGGTTGAGAACCACTGGTTCAAACTATCACACAGCAGATTTAGATGAAATCTCAGGAAAAACTTCCTAACTGTAAGAACAGTAGGACAATGGAACAGACGCCTAGGGAAGTCGTACAAGTGCCTTCACTGGAGGTTTTCAAAAGGAAGCTGGGTACCCACCTGACTTGGGTGGTTTAGCCACAACAAACCCTGCATCTTGGTAGGGGGTTAGACTAGATGACCCTTGTGGAAGCAGCGCGGGCCGAGGGATGTGCTGGCCGCCCTTCCCGCTGCCCCCATTGGCCTGGAGCAGGGAACCGCGGCCAGTGGGAGTCGCGATCGGCTGAACCTGCGGATGCGGCAGGTAAACAAACCGGCCCGGCCCGCCAGGGGCTTTCCCTGAACAAGCGGCGGACCGGCTTTGAGAACCACTGATGTAAATTACTTGTAAAATTGACATGCTGCACCAGAGTCTGGAGTAGACCTTCTGGTACGATTTTGGGGTCATTTGCT
Organism: Chrysemys picta bellii; assembly: GCF_011386835.1. Classification (NCBI taxonomy): domain Eukaryota; kingdom Metazoa; phylum Chordata; order Testudines; family Emydidae; genus Chrysemys; species Chrysemys picta. The sequence goes on from NC_088795.1 coordinate 3,058,712, forward strand.
CTACTGCTGTGAGACATAGCCCCCCCCAGATTTGCTGTTTTTATTATTTTCAGATTCTTATAGCTTGTTTATTCTTATTATATTGTGCAGTGCTAGGGGAGAAATGAGGACTCTGGCTCTCATAAAATGTATACTACTGGAGTGACCTTGAGATCAGCTGTTCGGAAGGACCTCTACTTACAAACCGTTTGCCTCTGTGTCAGCTATTGCTTCCTCCAGAACTCCAGAGCGACGCACGCTAAATGATGTATTCACTAGGTGGCTTATGGGGACAAGCACTGCCCTTAGAACCCAAAGACAAGTTCAAATTCTCTACTCCAGTGCCTGCCATGGGGTGCGCATTAGTGCTCTCACCCTGCCTTTCTGCTTGGTGCCAGGACTACAGTGGAGTTTGTTTGGAGGTGTCAGTGGTGTGGTGAATTCTGAGGAAGTTCAGCACCCCACAAATACACCCCCAATGCCATGTACACCTCAGCCCAAGTCCCGCCCTGGCACAGTTTGGCACTGTGTTGGGGTTATGAAACCCTGCTGGGTGAGGATGTGGGGTCAGGATGATATGGGAGAGCCTAGTTGCCACATTTAAAATGGCACCAGCCAGGATAGGCTCACTGGATTCCTGCCAGGCAGCACTAGGCACAATGGACCAGGTCTGCATCAGGCACAGGAAAAAAGTATACTTAACGTATGGCACAGACACACACTGCTGAGACCAGGTGGGACGCTGAGAACAGGCCTGATCAGTGCATACACCTAGTGTAGAGTGCAGAGACTGGGCTAGAAGGCTGGGAATGAGCACATTCAGTTCCTGGCACATGCTCACAAGTGCTGAGATGGGCTGGGGAGCTGAAAACAGCCACGCTTGGTGCATGGCAGAGGCACACACTGCAGAGATGGGCAGAGAGCTGGAAATGGGCAGATCTAGAGCATGACTCAGTACACAGGCATACCTGGCAGCTGAGAACGGGCAGGCTCAGGGCACAGAACAAGCCCACAAGTACTGGCACCACAGGAGGAGGGATGAAAACACATTCTGAGATGAATGAAGCTGTTCTTACCTCTCAGAGCCATTGTTCCAGGCTGCATTCATCTCCATGGGCATTCTCCTTCAGCTGAGAATATTTTAATGAGATGAACTGGCAACTTCACACCTCGCTAAACCTCATATGACTTTGATGGCTGACAAGAGTTCCTTTCCCATACACTAGAGCAGGGGGTTCTCAAACTTCATTGCACCATGACCCCCTTCTGACAACAAAAATTACTACAGGACCCCAGGAAGGAGGACCAAAGCCTGAGCCTGCCCAAGCCCTGCCACCCCAAGGGGGGAGCCAAAGCCAAAGCCCAAGGGCTTCAGCCCCAGACAGGGGGCCTGTAACCTGAGCCTTGCCACCCAGGGCTGAAGCCCTTGGGCTTTGGCCCCGGGCCCCAGCAAGTCTAAGCCAGCCCTGGCAACCCCATTACCCACTTTGGGGTTCCAACCCACAGTTTGAGAACCACTGCACTAGGGGAAGGGATGCCACAAATCTGAACACCTGGTAGTTCAGATCTGGGCTAGGCACTCCACATCACCCTACTCCTGCTCTTTCCTGCCTCCAGCTGGTACATGCCCCCCTCACAGCTACACCTCCATCCCATGGCCCCTCCAAGTTCACCAGGGTCACAGAGCGGTAAGAAGGAGAGTGGAGCTGGCAGGGTGTGCGTGTGGTGGAGGAGGAGGAGTTTTTGTCTGTCGTGGCAGTGATGGGGGAGTATGTGGGAGGTTGGAGCAGTAGGGGGAGGCGGGGAATGGGAGAGGCTGTGCAAGTTGGGAGGGTCATGGTGGGAGTTCTACCCCTTGGCCAACCTTCGCCTCTTAGGGCTGTGCTCTGACACAGCTACTGAGCTCTGAGGGACCAGTGCAGCCCTAGACGACGATACCTATCAGCAGAAGGGACTCCTAAACACTGTTCTTGTGACTAGAGCATTGATGAAGAACTGGGTTTCCAAAAACTATTCTTCCACAATCTCTCACTGAACGGGGCTCATCCTCCAAGAGACATTTGCTCCCTGGGAGCTCAGAAAACAGAGCAAAACCACAAAGAGAAGGAAAGTTGGGCACCTTCCCTCCAGTGACATTCGGGGGGGGGGGGGGGAGAAAGGGTAGTGGAACCATTTGTGCCCCTCCCCCTCGCCTACAAATACCCCTAGCCCCCACAATTAGTTTCCATGGCTGCTACACCAAGCCGAAGGGGAGGGCTCCAGGGTTCCCCTTCCCTCCACTGTTTCCTGCTGGGGGAAGGAACCCAGAACTCCTGTCCTTCCCCATTTGACCTCTGGGGAAGGGGCTCCAGGCTTCCCAGAATGCTGCTGCTTCTAGGGGAAAGGGGAGGTCAGGGCAGTGCAGGAGAGTGTGTGGGTGTGTGTGTGTGTGTGGAAGTGGGTCAGCTGTGCAATGGGGAATATAAGGGGGTGGCCCCCCAAAATCACCTACATCTATGACTCTCCATTTCTACCCTCTTCAAAAATGTCCCCCTGTTGAGTCCATGCACTATTCCTACGTCCTCTCCCCAGCTTCTCAGCCTGCAGGGCCACCACCAGTGCCCACCCCTATGTGAGCAGAAGGCTGGGGAGCGAGGAGCGGGCTGTGCTGGACAGGCAAAGAACTGAGAGATAAGGAGGGGACTCAGGAGCAGTGAAGGCGCTAACATGCAGCCTGTGCATTCTAGGGCTGGGGCAATCATTGCCAAGGAGCCAGAGGCCACGGAGGGGGAGAGGTGGACTGTGTACATGGGTGCTGAGAAACTTTTTAAAAAGCAAGGAAACTTCCCCAAATGTCATTAACGCAGAGTTAAGGTTGCCCAGTGTGCCTCAGGCCTTCCAGAATGCGGAGTTCAGCTACACGCAGGCCTCTGACAACTAGGAAATGAAGAGTTAAGGAATACATCACCCCCATAATGCAACCTGAACTGTGCGCTCTTTGCACAATGCCTCAACACCCCAGTAGCACACACCCCGGCACACTGCTCTTACAGGTTAGTAACTAGTTGTACAGCGCCTGGGAGCTCCGGTCAGAGCCAGGATCCCAGTGTGCTGGGTTCTGCACACAGAGCAACACTTCAGGGACAGAGCACATGGGCACTGTAGGACAGTCGGAGGCCTTCTATTTGCTGAGGCACAACCTGGGTTTAGGTCATGCATAGTGAAGAGGAGCTCCCCACACCTGGCCTACACTCTCACACTCAGCCCACTCCACAGACTTGCAAAATGTTACCACCCCTTCACCCTGGCCCTCAGGATGCCTTCTGAGTTATTGCCTTCATTCACCCCTCAGTAGGCCCCAGAGAACTCATCACACATGGCACCAGGCTGCAGACAATCCCCATGGCAAGACAAACTTGTGCACTTCTACTGACACAACCTACAGAACTCAGAACTGAAATGGGGCACGCTTGATCCCTCAAGGTACACATGCCCCTTTCATCATATAAGTCACACCTCTGTCCAGCTGCACCAGCTAACCCCTCCACTATTCAATACAGGTGCACGTAGCAAACACAGCTGGAGAGCATGCAAATAAATGCTGCAACTCAAAGTTGCGGAACACAACACAATAGCCCGTTCTCTCAGTCCTTCCTCATGCCTCCTTATTATGGCACCCCCTTTACTGAATCATTCTCAGTGGTTATTGCCAGCTCCAGGAGGCAGAGTTAAGGTTGTGCTACGAGTGTGGCATGTACTTTGTATTTCCTGAGGTTTCAGCTTAGCCACTCGCTACATTCTAGAAGGGCACATGGCAGCACTAACTTGTTCCAGAGCCGGCTGCCGTGAAGCTGAGACTGACATTCAGAATATGAGGAAGGAAGGAAGGCTGAAAGAATTGGGTTTGTTTAGTTTGAAGGAAGGAAGGCTGAAAGAATTGGGTTTGTTTAGTTTGGAAAAGAGAAGACTGAGAGGGGACATGATAGCAGTTTTCAGGTATCTAAAAGGGTGTCATAAGGAGGAGGGAGAAAACTTGTTCACCTTAGCCTCTAAGGATAGAACAAGAAGCAATGGGTTTAAACTGCAGCAAGGGAGGTCTAGGTTGGACATTAGGAAAAAGTTCCTAACTGTCAGGGTGGTTAAACACTGGAATAAATTGCCTAGGGAGGTTGTGGAATCTCCATCTCTGGAGATATTTAAGAGTAGGTTAGATAAATGTCTATCAGGGATGGTCTAGACGGTATTTGGTCCTGCCATGCGGGCAGGGGACTGGACTCGATGACCTCTCGAGGTCCCTTCCAGTTCTAGAATCTATGAATCTATGAATCTATGAATAGAGTCCATGATTACGGAAGGCCCATAACTGAGAGCCTTCGCTTCTAGGCAGATGATGTTTTGCTTCTTAGGCCTCCCTTTCACCTTACTTTAAAAATCATAACACATACCGCTATGATCATCGTCTCTCCATTCCCATGCTCTCTAAGGGGCACAATCGAAGACGCTGAGTGAGTTCTATCTCCACAAGCAGTGAACAGACTGTTCCAACTGGGTGCAGATAGACGACCTGGGAGCTGAGGTTTTGGAGCCACTGTCTTTGCTGGCAGCAGTAGCATTCCTGGCGCTGGCAGATGTATTACTGTAGTGTTGCAGGCTGGAGCAGTTGAGCCTATACCACTTTGGGGAGCTGCACATTCTTGCTGATGTTTCTGGGTGGTCTCTCCTTCTGTTAACCAATCCAAGAGGCAATGATGATGTATTTGGGAAATACGTAGTTCAATGTTTTTGACAACGATGGGCTGGAGAGACCTTGCTCTTACTAGAAGAAGAAGGGATGCGCATCCACAGTAAAGCTCCTGTGCTCTCCTTCCACATAAACTACACAGGAAAGGTGGTAGCTTCTGGGCACTGAGCGATAAAACAAGGATACTTAGCACTCTTCATCCACAGCTCCCCTAGTGCTGTTCAACGACGAGGAGCGTGTGTGACACAGGGGCCCTGACTGCTAAATGAGCATAGTTCAGGGATCCATGGGTGAGACTAGCTCACTCCTGCAGACCTCAGACTTACACTGGCTTTGGTTCTACTCGACTTCCCGTCCCACCTAAGCACTGGCTGAATCCCAGCCCATTGGCTCCCCGATGCCCTGACAGCAGTGGTCGGCAAGCCAGTGGCAGAGAGGCAGTTGCTCAAGTGGCAGAGAACTTGCCTAGCATGCGAGCTAGTATGATCATGCTCACATTCTGCAGTGAGGAAGACAGCCTGCTTGTCTCCCTCTAGACAAACACAGACGACAGTGTCGTACAAATGGCTGCCATAGGTACTAGTCAAGTAAGGGAAGAGCCCAATGCGTTTAGCTGTGGCTTACTGAGCACCTGATTATACCACTAACTAATCTATGGCTTTGCCTTAGCTGGTTCTCCAGCCTGAGTGCTCGCTGCCCGTAGCACCTATGCCGCACTGCACAGCATTGATTGCAATATTTTCCAAAGAGCGGCATAAATAGCTTCCTCTACCAAGACACAATGTCTTACTCACCTGTCGCACGTTTTTCCTTTGTAGGATCTAGCTCGCCCTGTGCTGGCTGTGGCACTCTGGCTACGCTGGCAGCACCCTTCAGAACAAGAGAAATGCATTTGGCAGAAGCAGAGCAGAGCAAATCATTTGGAACATATCATTTGACAAAGAAGCTGATAACTTTCTGCTTTTTGATTGTGCAGGAAGGGAGAAGATTAGAAGGGAAAAACTCACAGACTGAGTGATTTGAGGAAGAGAGGAATTGCCAGACTGGATCAAAACAATAGTCCATTTAGTCCAGCTAACTGTTGCTGATATCAGCTACTCAGAGGAAGGTGTAAAAATCCCACAACCATAATGGACAATTATGGAATAATCAGGCCATAAAGAAAGTACGAAGCTGGTTCATGCCCAGAGGCAGGGACATTTAGGCCCATGATACATATTTCTCCTACATCATGTAACTGTGACTAATTCTTGGTTTGCTTTTTGTTTAAAAGTGGTTTATTGCGAGTATTTGATACTCAAAACTTGAAGTTCCAAGTGTTATTGGACACATGGTATATTTCTGTTCCCTGGTTGGATGAGCATAACTCATATGATCAAGTTTCTAGTGTGAACAGTTGCAATTAACATTTCTGCTAGGGTTTGCTAGGATATTAATAGAAAAAGCAAATACAAAAAAATACAAAAGGTCAACATAAGAGCATAAGAACGGCCATACTGGGTCAGACCAAGCATCCATCTAGCCCAGTATGCTGTCTACCGACAGTGGCCAATGCCAGGTACCCCAGAGGGAATGAACAGAGCAGGTAATCACCGAGTGATCCAGACCCTGTCATCCATTCACAGCTTCTGGCAAACAGAGGCTAGGGACACCATCCCTGCCCATCCTGGCTAATAGCCATTCATGGACCTATCCTCCATGAATTTATCTAGTTCTTTTTTGAACCCCGTTATAGTCTTGGCCTTCACAACATCCTCTGGCAAAGAGTTCCACAGGATGACTGTGCGTTGTGTGAAGAAATCCTTCCTTTTGTTTGTTTTAAACCTGCTGCCTATTAATTTCATTTGGTGATCCCTAGTTCATGTGTTATGAGGAGGAGTAAATAACATTTGCTTATTTACTTTCTCCACACCAGTCATGATTTTATAGACCTCTATTATATCCCCCCTTAGTCATCTCTTTTCCAAGCTGAAAAGTCCAAGTCTTATTAATTGCTCCTCATAAGGAAGCCATTCCATACCCCTAATCATTTTTGTTGCCCTTTTCTGAACCTTTTCCAATTCCAATATATCTTTTTTGAGATGGGGTGACCACATCTGCATGCAGTATTCAAGACATGGGTGACCATGGATTTATATAGCAGCAATATGATATTTTCTATCTTATTATCTGTCCCTTTCTTAATGATTCCCAGCATTCTGTTTGCTTTTTTGACTGCCACTGCACATTGAGTGGATGTTTTCAGAGAACTGTCCACAATGACTCCAAGATCTCTTTGTTGAGTGGTAACAGCTAATCTGGACCGGTGGCAAAGTACCTTCTTCTCCTCAGCAGGCTCAGTCCTTTTTAGCCTTGGAGACACAGGCTTGGGCAAAGCAAATCCTTGTAGGTAGCACAGAGTCTGGCTATTCCTTCCCTCAGTCAGTCCCTTGTGCTTGTTTATCTTCCCTTCTGGGGACAGAGTGCGGCCTTCCTTGCAGGAAGGGTTCAGAGCCTTGCTGCTCCTAGCTTACTGGCAGCTTCCCTGATTCTCTCACTCTCTCCCCCCCCCCTCCCTTCCACGCCAGGGAGGGTTTAAAAAGGTCCCAAGCAGTTGGAGCCAGCTGAACCTAATTAGTGCCCTGGTAACCCCTTGCCCAGCTGAACCTTATTTCCCCATGGTTCTCTCTCCTCAGTGGCTTGGGAGAGGCCTTTTTAACCCCTGGGACTGATTATTACCCCCCCCCCCCTTGTAGCTGTTTGTCCTGGGTTTGCCACAGACCCCATCATTTTATATGTATAGTTGGGATTATGTTTTCCAATGTGCATTACTTTGCATTTATCAACATTGAATTTCATCTGCCATTTTGTTGCCCAGTCACTCAGTTTTGAGAGATCTTTTTGTAGCTCTTCGCATCTGCCTGGGACTTAACAGTCTTGAGTAGTTTTGTATCATCTGCAAATTTTGCCACCTCACTGTTTACCCCTTTTCCCAGATCATTTATGACTATGTTGAATAGGACTGGTCCCAGAACAAACCCCTGGGAACACCACTATTTACTTCTCTCCATTCTGAAAACTGACCATTGATTCCTACCCTTTGTTTCCTATCTTTGAACCATTTACCAATTCATGAGAGAACCTTCCCTCTTATCCCATGATTTCTTATCACAGGACAGGTGATGATCAAAGTCCAAGCAATTTTCATTAAAAATTGAACAAATATTTGTGGACTTTTGTTGCAGCATTCACTCATCTCTTGTGAGGCATTAAAACAAGATACATGTAGTTTGTCTGAATGTATGAGTTGATGGAAAAAACAAAGCATCATGAAAAATGCATAGCTGAAACCCACGAAAGCTTATGCTCAAATAAATGTGTTAGTCTTGAAGGTGCCACAAGTACTCCTGTTCTTTTTGCTGATACAGACTAACACGGTTGCTGCTCTGAAACCACTTACATGTGATCGCCCACCAGCTTTTCTCTGTGTGGCCTCAGGGTACCAGTACAAATATCTGTAAAAGGGAGAGACAACGCAACCTGGATTTGGACACAGTCTGTAGCACAGAGTACAAGGCTATTTACATTCTGTGCAGCAACTGTCTGCTAATGTTTGAACAGATCAAGTGTCAGTTAGGATTTCTCTAAGCAGAGGACCAATAAAAGCATACTACAGTAGAATCTCAGAGTTGTGAACACCTCGGGACAGGAGGTTGTTCATAACTCTGAAATGTTTGTAACTCTGAACAAAACATTATGGGTGTTCTTTCAAAAGTTTACAACAGAACATTGACTTAACACAGCTCTGAAACTTTACTATGCAGAAGAAAAATGCTGCTTTCCCTTTTTTTAGTAGTTTATGTTGACAGCAGTACTTCATTGTATTTGCTTTTTTTTGTCTCTGCTACTGCCTGATTGCATACTTTCAGTTCCAAATGAGGTGTGTGGTTGACTGGCCAGTTCGTAACTCTGGTGTTCATAACTCTGAGGTTCTACTGTAACACTTTGGACATAGGAACTGCCAGACTGAATCGGACCCAACGTACATCCAGCCCAGTGTCCTGTCTCTGCCCAGACAGTTCAGAGGAAGATGCAAGAACTTCCCTGTTAGGGTCTCATCCAGGGCTCGAGTAGCTAGAGATTGGCTTGAGCCCTGAAGCATGAAGTTCTTTCTCCCTTCTAAAACTGTTTTTACTATTAGGATGCTGAGTATTCTTGTCAGCCACATAAGTGTCCAATCCCTCTTTAAATCTTGCTTTACTTTTGCCCTCAACATACTTGGATATGTACTTATTTTTTTCCTGAAAGCCCTGATCCTGCAGACATATAAGCCCATGAACAGTGCCATTGTCTTTGTAAGTGTTTGCAGGCTAAGTATCTGAATATACGACCGGCATGCATGTTCCTTATTATGATACAGACTAACTGGAGAGGAGTGAAAAACTTTTACTAAACTCTGTGCTGCCTTTTTGCACTCATTCATTTCTCATGATTTCGCAACTCAGTATTTTGGTAGACTGGAAACGTATTGCAAAGAAGCACATGAAAGTCCTGTGCTGCGTGGGGACTGTGCAGGCCTCGCTGCGTTCGTGGGGAAGATAGGCGCTTTTATGTCTTCTCATTTCATATGTTCCCCAGCCAAGTTTGGATTTTACAGAGGTGCCATGACACAGCCTGATTGCTCTTGGGCTGGACGGGGCTGAATGTCTCCGCCCTATTTTTGCGCTAGCCCGTTGTTCCCACATGGGTCCGATACACTGAGGTCTCTAAGCTCAGGTAAGCACTATGAGCCTTAAAATGTAAAATCCCTGCACATTTTACCCTTAGCCTGAAGCAGAAAGCACAGCTGAAGAGAACTCATATCCTCCAAAGGCCAATAGGATCAGCATCCACAATGCATTTTCTCTGGCTTTCTTCAGTCTCATTTCAAAATGTCCCAAGCAATGGGGCTTCCCTTCCTGCCTTTGGGAGACTGTTCCACAGCCTCAACTCTCACTGCAGGAAGCTTCCCCAGAAATTTACCATTCCTTAGTGTCAACTCAGACCACCTTAAACAAGCCCTAGCTGCCTTACCGCTGCAGGTAGGAATTGACTTTGCAAGGTAGCGGTGAGTGTGTGCCCTGTCCTCCTTCTGGTAGCCACTTGATGGATGTGTCAGCCCCAAACCCAACATGTCCTTCAGCTCCTGAAGATATTGGCATCCCCTGTTCAGCTGAGACAGCCCAGGAGAGTGCCAAGGAGCCCAGCCACCTGCTCCCCTGGCACTCACCACTGCAGCCTTGAATGGCTGCGGCCCAGCCTTGGTTGTTGTGGTTGTCATGGAAGCAGTGGCTGTCCTACTCCTTTGCAAAACAAATACATGAAAACCTGCCAAGCACATTTCAGCCAGAAAAGCTTTGGGAATGGAAACAATCGCCACAGTCTCCAGCTCTTAATTACGCTTTAGCTCCCCAAGAGTCAGGGGTTATTTTTAGGCTACAAGGCTCAGGCCAAACAGCCGGTGGGTGTGTAGGATGTGGGGGGCTGTTTCCATCTATAACTTTCTCAAACAACTGTCCTGCCAAAAGGATCTGCAGTGGCTCGTGGAAGGTGAACAGGAAATCATACTAGACACTATTGTGCAACAAGGGAAACAATAGCTGGAGCTCAGAACCAGGAGGTGGACAGATTGCTCATCGTCTGTAAAACAAAGAGCAGCCTCTGGTACTAGAAGGAGGAACCTTCCCCTAGCAATGGGTGCTGGCCAAAGGGAGCCCTGATGTAAGTGGGCGCAGCTCTGCCTCAGGACACTGGATTTGCAGTGACTCACCCACAGGCTGGATTTGGCCCCAGTGAGCGGTTTGGAATGAAGGGTTCTGGGCCCAGCACTCTTGGTGCAAGTGTAACCCACAAACCTCCTGGGTGTGGTGTTCTGTCCCATCGAGTGGCACCGAGACCACCTAGAGAGAGAGAGAAAATGAATCTGCTCTACAGCCTTAGCTACCAGCCAGTTGGATTTTAGCTCATGCTGTAGACACTCATGCACTAAGCTCCAGAAGGTCCCCGGTTCGATCTTGCCTGCCGACGACTGAGCGTTACACAAGTCCATTGGCTTCACAGTGCACGGGAGAGCACAATCAGGCCAACTATTCACCTAGAGGAATAATGACAGGTTTCAGAGTAGCAGCCGTGTTAGTCTGTATCCGCAAAAAGAACAGGAGTACTTGTGGCACCTTAGAGACTAACAAATTTATTAGAGCATAAGCTTTCATGGGCTACATCCGAAGAAGTGGGCTGTAGCCCACGAAAGCTTATGCTCAAATAAATTTGTTAGTCTCTAAGGTGCCACAAGTACTCCTTGTTCTTGGCAAACTGGTTAAGATAAAATAAGCAGCCACCCAAAGCTCCAACCAAACCAGTTTTGAGGATGTCCACACCTCATCCCAGAAGGAAGAAAAGTGTAAATTAACACCCTTTTCTACAAAGGGACAATGGCTGCTGCCTGCCTGCACTGTAGGGCTTGCAAGGAGTAGCTGTGGGAGTCAATGACTCTCTTCAGTGTCCTGGAAATGGGAGCAGAGCTAGGGGGATGGGGTACCAGATATTTCCCCAGTGCCATCAGGCAGGTCACACAGTAGCTGATGGAGCTATGTGAGGGCTGGCGGGCATCCCTGGGCCAAGGTTTGCGCCAGCAGGGTACCCACCAGGTCCAGAGCTAGGCTGCTCATTGAGGTCCCTTACCTTAGCTAAGATGGAACTGAAGGATGACCCCAGAGCAGGCCTGGTGACCTTCCATGAGCAGCAGAGAGCTTGTAATGGTCAAGATTTTTAAGGCCAGAAGGGACCACTATGATCATCTAGTCTGACCTCCTGCATAGCACAGGCCATTGGATTTCCCTGTATTAATGGTCCATCTAAGACACATGCCTATTTCTACTGCATAGATGTATGTAATGAGTAAGTAAAATGGCAGGTTTCCATTGGAGTTATCCCATCCCAGAGACAACTGCTATCAGTTTGTCCCATAAGTCCCTCTTGTAGGGCCTGATCCAAGCCTATGGAAGTCTATAGGAGACTTTTCATTCATTTCCATGGGCTTTGGATCAGGTCCATAATGTCAAGTGAGTTTTCTCCAATCAACACATTTATCATTCCTTTCTGATGCAAGGTGCTCAAAGAAAATGAAAGCAATTTGGCTGAGGAGTATGAAGATGGGCAGGGAGAAAGGGATGGACAGAAGGAAGTGTGACTATTCTAATCCCTTTTCTTAGAAAAACATGATTACACTTTAGTGAGAGTCTGCTAGCCCTGCCCAGAAAGCCAGAGAATGCAAGAAGCATTGCTCCATCTCCACCCATAAACCTGTCACCGGGCACACATACCTACAAACGCTTCCCATTGCCACTTCCACACTTGGGTGTCTAAAGTTAGCCTAAATCTGGATTTATTTGTCTATGTCTACACTACAGCCTATGTCGGCAGAACTTATGTCACTCAGGGGTGTGAATAGTCCACCCCCCGAGTGACAAAAGTTACACCGACATAAGTGCTGGTGTGCACAGCGCTATGTCGGCAGGAGATCTTCTCCCGCTGACATAGCGTCTACTGCTCATGGAGGTGTTCTTTTATCCTGTCAGCATAGAGCATCTTCACCAGATGCGCTCCGGCAGTGCAGCTGCATCGGTACAGCTGTGCCACTGCAACGCTGTACATGTAGATGTGGCCTTAGACTGCTAAGTAAGAGTGAGCTGATGTTCAAAGATGCTGAGCTCCAGCAGCTCCAGGAATCATTCTCATGGCTAAGGCATATTCATGGCAGGTGAACCATTGTGACACTGAGCCAGCAATGCGTAAGCAACCAGCAGGCTAAATGACCCATAAATCATCCTTTAAGAACATGGAAAACTATTGAAATGGTAATTAGGGCTATTCCTTGTGGATAGTTAATCAAAGCCACATTAAATAAACCTGTAATGTTAGCGCATTAAGAATAGGTACCAATTGTATTTGTCTGTGTTTACCTATATCTTGTTAGAAGATTAACAATGTGATCCAATTAGCTTGTGGATGCTAAACTTCAGTTCCTATCCGTAATGTCTGTTACTATATTCTATTGATTCAGAGATCAAAAAGGAATGTTAACTGTAGATGAAACTTGGGTGTAATAATATCATTGTAAACTGTTTATGAACTGCTTGAATGGTTAATTACCTTATGCTAATGAATGCAGCTAGTTACCGATGTGTGCCTAGGAAATAGAGATTTACTTCAAAGCAACAATGTATATTACTTACTCTTCATCCAAGAGATACCTGCTGTGGTGTCTGCTGTCAAGAGGCTATCACAGCCTGCTAGAGAACTGTAAAAGAACTCTAGGGCTTGATCTTTACCATCTCAGATCTGCTTGAACTTTGTCGTGGCAGTTTAAGTTGCAAGACTGAGATCTCCAGTCCACCTAGAGATTATCCCGCTAATTCTCATGGAAGAGTTTGAGCACTTGCAGTGGTTCTCAACCAGGGTTACACATACTCTGGGCGTACACAGGTCTTCCATCAATTCATCTAGATAGTTGCCTATTTTTACAACAGGCTACATTAAAAAGCAATAGCGAAGTCAGAACAAATGAAAATTTCATACAGACAATGAGTTGTTTATACTGCTCTATATACCATACTCTGAAATTTAAGTACAGTATTTATATTCCAATTGGTTTATTTTATAATTATATGGTAAAAGTCAGCAATTTTCCAGTAACAGTGAGCTGTGACACTTTTCTATTTTTAGGTCTGATTTTGTAGGCAAGTAGTATTTGTGGAAAAAATCTAGCCAGCCCTATTAGTTTAAGCCTTAAATCGACATAGACCTGCCCTGCAGGCCACAAGCCTGAACCAAGCTAAGTGTTGTGCTTCCTGCCAGGGACAGTCAAGGGTTATGACCAGAGGAGGGTGGTCCGGGGAGGGGGGAGGATGAAAAGTCCCGGCGACTGCAATAATAGCGTGTGTGTTTATGGCTGGTGAAATATAATAACCGCTTGTGTGAAGTAATAAGCATCCAGTAACTAGCTTGTGTATGTATTGCATGTACCCCCATTGTGTAATCGTACCCTGCCTGGAACATGTAAGTAATCGGCACCCCAAATAAGGCAAGATAATGCCAGTATCGGAAATCACCAAGACGCCCTCCACTCAATTTGCACCCTATTCTGGGAAGATTGCAACAGGGATGCCGGGAAAGAATGGAAAGACCCTAACTCCCCTGTTCTAATAAATGACGTGTAACGTGTAATATGTTTGCAGTTTTCGGCTTTAAAAAGACAAAGTGTACGCCAATTGGGGGAGTGGTTTCTAACTGCTACCCCCAACGCGTTGGTATGTATTGCAATAAACGGGCCTCAGGCTTGAGTCTCTGATCAAAATGATGCATGGGTGACTTTTTCCATGACATATTTAAGTGAGGTGAACCTTGGGGTACTCAAGCGAAATCAGACTTCTGAAAGGGGTATAGTAGTCTGGAAAGGTTGAGAACCACTGGCCTATTGAACTATAACCGAATGAATTGTTTCTGGAAGGACTTTTGCAAATCAGCAGCTCACCATTTCTACTATGAAACTGACCTAAGAACTTTATTCATATCTGTATGTATAATGATCTTTTAACCATAGTAACACTTTTCTTTTTTAATAAATCTTAGTTTAGTTCATAAGACTTGGCTGTAAGTGTGTATTTGGGTAAGATCTGAAATATACATTGACCTGGTGGTGGGTAATGCACCCAATCTCTTGGGATTGGTAGAACTTTATATTAGTGAATAAGATTTTATGTAATCCTCACCATATTAAACTTGGTTGTCTGGTTGGGAGCCAAAGGATGGATTGCTTAAGGGGAACTGTATTTTAGCTTCTTGGTAACCAGGAAGGTATTGCAGAAGTTGTTTTGTTACTGACTTGGTGGCTCTAATTATTGAACTAAACCACCAGTTTTGGGAAGCATCTACCCTATTCTTTTCAGTTTGCCCTGATTGCGCATTCTCAGCGTGGCCCCTCCAGTGACCATGGTCACAGCCACACTTTGCAGTATTGGGTGCTAATGCTACAGATAAATGCCTGAAGCCAGCCCCTCTTCCCACTGATATCAATAGAAACCACCTTACCTTTTCTGGACAAAACTCTTGGAAACTGGTGACATCTGGGATAAAAATCAGTGATGGCACCTCCTGGGGGAGGGAAAAGAGTGACCACAGCTTAGGGGAAGCAAACCCCCAGTAGGCATTAAAGCTGCCTAGAATCCATGTGGAAGATGCTCAGTCTAACAAGGGAGAAGACTAACACAATATAAGCTTGCTGTGTCTCCGGGCCAGGGCGCCCCCTGTGGTGGCATGGGGGTTCGGGACACCCGCCAGATGAAGCGGTTGGCGGCCCACAAATGATAGTTCAAGCTACCGCATGCAGATTCAGCATGTTAACGGACAGTCTATATCGTTGGCCTCCTAGGGTGAGGGCTGAGCACTTAAACGTTCATGGGCTCCAGCCTCCTGGCTGGAGCAGCCAATAAGAGTTGATGGCTCAGGCTTCCTAAGATGAGGGCTGAACAAACAAACAGGTAGCGTTTCCAGACACTGGCCTAAAGGTTAGAGCACACCCAGACCTGCGTATGGGGCTGGAGGTAGGTGGACCTGGATCCACCCTGCTCCACCAGGTCCCAGCCCGGGGCCCTAGAAGTGGTGTGTGGCCCTACCACAGGGTGAGTGGGAAAACATGCAGTCTGGGGGCAGGGCCGGCTCTGGCTTTTTTGCCGCCCCAGGCTACTTCCTACCAGCTCCGGCAGGTGCTGCTCCATCCCCGCTGGGACCTGGCTCTCAGCCTCACAGCCAGGCAACCCTTGCGCTTGTTTCTCTCCGGGGTTGTCCAGCTCCTGGAGCAGTAGGTCACCTTTCCTCCCTGCTGCTGGTTGCGGGCTCAGATGAGGGCTCAGCTTCCTGGAATGGAGTCTGCCGCCTTCTCTGGTCCAGCCCCAACTGAGTGGCAGGGCCTTGCCCTTCCCCTGACTTCCTTGCACAGCACTTCCTGCGAGGGAGTAGGGTGAGCTGGACCCCCCAGGGGGGTTAACCCCTCTGTGCTGGAGGGAGGCCACGCTGCTTCACTAGACACAGGAAGACTTTTAGCAATGCTGAGTTTGGTGACTGCCCGCATGTGATGACCAGACTGAAAAGGGCATATCCCAGAAATAACTATACTCAGCCTGTCCTATGTTTCATCCATTCTAGGGCATTTTCAGCCTACGTGATCATTAAGGTCATGTCAGAACTGGCAAATGAGGGATTCATTTTGTTACTGCACCTGCCGAGCCAAAGTAGAGCACTGATAGCAAAGCCGAACTACTGACAAAGGGATCAGGTACCCGCCTTCACTGCAGGAACAAGAGCCAATCCCGCTGTATTAGCAGCACAAGAATAACTGAGCTAGCCGCAATGTGGGACAAGTGCAATACACTCTACCTGGAACTGCTTTAGGAGAAAAAAGAATTCACAGATACATTGACTCCCCTAGGCTGGATGAACAGACAGCTGGGCTCACAGGCAGCCACTAACCGAAAATGGTAGTCATGCTCCCACTGCCACTCAGACAGAGCCCTCGCTGTAAGAGGCAGACTAAACTATGCACTCCACTGTGGCCAACTCTCCTGAGCTTATTGTAAGTCTTGCAATAGTTGGTGTTTTTCTTAAAGGCCCAGCTCCTGGAGCCATGGGATTACACATAAGAATTTAGTTTACGCATTGGCCTGCTAAACCCAGGGTTGTGAGTTCAATCCTTGAGGGGGCCACTTAGGGATCTGGGGCAAAATCAGTACTTGGTCCTGCTAGTGAAGGCAGGGGGCTGGACTTGATGACCTTTTAGAGTCCCTTCCAGTTCTATGAGATAGGTATATCTCCATAATTTAATTTAATTTATTTTTTTAATTCCAGATTTCAGCTTCCAAAAAAAGGTTCTAGCCCTTGTGATTGTGAAGAAAAGCTTGACGCCAAGACCCCTGCTGGCTGCAGCCCCAGGCAGCCAGGAGACACACCCCACAGTTGGTATTGTTAAAACCCCTGGGATTTGCGGGCCTGACTTGTGATTGGGATGGCTCAGGGCTGGCCTCGGCGACGAGTGTCAGGCCCAGTCGCGGCTCAGACAGTGCTGGTGATGGAGAAGGGCTGGCTGAGATACAGCATGAAGCAGACGCTCCACGGCAAAGCCCAGCTCATCCACTGTGTGGTGACAAAAGGGGTCTCACAGAGCGAAACAGGCCTCCATGCTCAGAGCACTCAACCACCTGTAATTTCATCACTGGGGAGGGCAGTGCCCCAAGGGCTCCACTCCACTACCTCCCCTGGGTTTGGTGGGAGCTTGGCCCTTCCTGCCTCTCACAGGCTGCTCTAACGAGCGATCAGTGGGGCCACCGGGGGCGCTGGTGCCAGCTGGGAGTCCATGGGGCTCCAGGCCTGTCACACCAGGATGGGGACGCACCAGATGGCAGAGAGGAATTGTCCCATGGGCAGTCTCCTACCAGCCTCCTCCTTCCTGCAGGGAGAACTGTCCCTCCTCCTCTAGGGACAGAGCGGGGAAGGGGGAGTCTGCTGCTTCCAGTCCTCCAGGGGAAAAGGGAACCTTGCCCCTCCGCCCCCCTGCAGGGGTGGTCGAACAGCACCGTCCCCTACTGTCCATAGAGAGGGCGGGTGGAAGCAGGAGGGCTGAGCCCCTACACAGCTCCACACGGCAAACGCACATACAGGGCTGCTGGGGACACACTTATTCCCTTGCCCCTGTTCCCTGTGCTAAGCTGGGATAGATAATAAAACAGAAAATATCATAAAGCCACTGTATAAATCCCTGGTACCCCCACATCTTGAATGCAGTGTGCAGTTCTGGTCACCTCATCTCAAATAAGACACATTAGAATTGGATGAGGGGTATGGAACAGCTTCCGTATGAAGAGAGATTAAGAAGACTGTGACAGTTCAGCTCAGACAAGAGATGACTAAGGGGGGATAGCGGTCTATAGAATCTTGACTGGTGTGGAGAAAGTGAATAAGGAAGTGTCATTTACCTCTTTTCACATAACACAAGAACCAGGGGTCACGCTGCTCTGTTTGCATTAGAGAAGACAGGGTGGCACCATGCACCTGGTACTTGGAGTGGAAAGTGAGGAGGTTTGTGAAGGTTCTTATCCCCTGGAGGAGTTCATTCCACCATCTCAGACTGGCACCTGAGAAAGCTCTGTCTCTGGCAGTATTACCATACTGAAGAGTAGCATGAGCTGCAGAGCTGTCAACTCCAGCCTGCATCCCGCACCTTTAGACTCTTTTAGATACGCCATGGAACAGCTTGAAGATAGAAGTTTGCCTCACTAGTCTACGGGGAGCCCGTGTGGAAGCAGAGGACAGGTCAGATGATCGCTGAAACCTGTGCTGACAAGGAGATGTGTTGCAGTCTCCTTTACTGGTTGGAGTTTCCGAAGGGCTGATGGCTTCATTCCCATTTTCTTTCAGTATCCCAGGGAGACGTGGAGTAGATGTAGTTTCACAGGTTGGCAAGCTTGCACTTGGAGATCATGTTTGTCAGAGACCCTGGAAGTGCTGTATCCTGTCCCTCTGCATTGCACCACATAGGGACCCTAAAGAGAACATTGTGACTAGAAGAAATGTTACCAGATCTCCCCTGTGTAATGGCCCACAACAAACTGGGGCATGTTGTCATGTGAGCGAGCACGTCACACTGCTCTGGGAGGCAGCAGCTGACCTGGTCAGGAGTCTTGGAAATGTCCAAGGCTCGCCACCCACGCCAAAGAGTTCTGGGAAGAGCAGGGAGAGGCAGCTGCTCCCCTTGTGCTGCTTTAGGCTCCTCACCCCAGCTGGCTGCCTGCCCACTGTGCAGCAACAAAGGCAAAGAATGTGAGGGCGGCACAGGATGGAGCTGGCTGGGCACCGAGCCATTCGCTGCACTTAGCACTTCCCAGCGTTCCGGCACATACACGAAGGGAGCCCAAGGGGGTGGCAAGCCTGCTGGAGGCACTTGCCTAGAGCCAGAGCAGGAGAACACAGGCATTCCTCGCTCCCAGTCTGGGCTCAGCTCTCACCTCGCTCACGCCCAGCAGGCAGCACATCTGGACTGACAAACCACCTTGTCCTGCTACTCCTGGGATTGGTATGGGGGAGATGGGAGTTTTGCCCCCTTCCTGCTGCCCTCTCCCTAGGGACTCCCTCCACGGGGGACAGCAACTGGGTCATTCATCTCTTCTCCTCTAGAGTCCCATCTCTCCTGCATCACTGCCGTGGGCGGCCCCAGCCATGCCCTGAGGGGTGCAGTAGAGAAAGGACCCTGAAGCCTGTTGGTAACAATGCAATAGCTTATGATCTCACGGGGCTCCATGGTAATGATGAGCTGGGCTCACTTCATGTGGGTGCTCAGCCCCTCTGTCAGGGTGGGCCTCAGCACTGCAGGTGTGAGAACTAAGAGGAGCAGCCCCATGGGGCAGACAGGTCCCGGGAGCCCCCCCCACCCACCAGGAGCTGGCAACAGCTCGAGACAAAATCCTCCCCCACTCTTTGGGTGCAGGTTGGTGGAGTGAATTGTCAGGGAGGGGATCCTGGGGAGTGGAGGGGCTGCCCTTTGCGAAGTGGGGAGGGATGAAAGGGGGAACATCCTGGCTGGCCGGAGGGGGAGAGAAACCCCACAGAGCTAGGGACAGTTTTACTGTCCCTTTTCTTGGGTCGCTGTGTTTCCCTGTGTGACTGGTCTGGAGCAATGGGGGACTGGCTGGCCGCATGCTGGTACTGAGGGAAGAGTGATGGCTGTCCATGGGAAGGTGAACTGGCCGAGATTCGGGAACCTTAGTAGAGCTGAGAGGGGAACACTAAAGGGCATGGGAGTCTAGTGCAGTGGTCAGGAGATGGCATCGCTACAGCCTGAGACAGATAGTGTGCACTGATGGGCTGTCACTGGGGGAAGGGCGTGACTGCTTTTGTCACACTGCTGAGACCCAGGCTAGCTGGGCTGTTGGCAGGCATTGTGATGTGAGTGTGGGAAGTGCCCTGCAGCAGACAGAGACGGAGACACTTCTCAGGAAATCACTCGCAGCTGCTGCTTAATGCCCCTTCCCACACTAGTGTTAGGGAAGGGCTGAGAACCCCCTTGTGGAGCAGCTCCATCAGGCGCATGCCAGTGCCAGCCACAGGTACAGTGTGGAGGAACCATTGGCGGCTCTGGCTGGGTTCTGGACACAAGGTGGGCATGCACACCAGCCTGCAAGCGCCGCTTCTGGGACTGGCTGGCCAGCGGAGGGGGGTTCACTGCTTCTTTTCCAGACCATCCCAGAGCAAGGGATGCGGAGGTGGGCTTGTCGTCCCCGTGCCCGTCATAGGGAGTGCAGCTCTCCCCTCCCTCTTCACTGTAGGGCTGCAGTGTCACCAATGTGTGGGTAGCACCCTGGTCTGGGTCAGACACAGCAGGGTCTGTGCTCTGCCGCGTCCTGCCAGGCCGGGGAAGTTTATGGCAGCACAGGAAGGAGTGATGCCAACAGTGAACCCCCTCCGAAGCATGGGGCGGGGTGTGTGCCATCCCTGGGTGGGGGAGGGAGCTGGCCAAGCTGGACCAGGACTCCTAGTGGATTCATGGTGGCAGCTGTGCCTCACAGCTGGGGCTGCAGGCCAGGCAGACCGCCCCACAACAAGCCATACCTTTGCAGCTTCCAGGAAGAGTTAGTACAATAGGTACTATTGTGGCCAGCCACTGCGCATGTGCAGAATTTGTGTCCCCCACCGGTTTCTTTTATTCCCTGCAGAAAAATGACTTTCTGACAGGGAAGCAAAGGGAAGCCACAAGAGTGATCATGCGACCCTTCCCAGCAGTATGCTTTGGTTGCCCAGGGCAGCAAGCAGAGAGGTAAATAACGGTTGGGCGAGCCAGGCTGGGGAAGATGTGACTTCCTCTTCCTCTTCCCCTTCACGGCACCCGGAGCGGGGTCAGACCCACCCCCAGATTTCTTCCCCAGCTGCAGGAAGCTCTGCAATCCCCCTCCTGCTTCCTGCACCCATCATTCCTCTGCTGCAGGGGGAGGGATACCTGTACAGGGAGCTGTTCCCCTATCCTCCCAACCCCTGTGCATCCAGACCCACTCATACACAGACCCTCCCACCAAGCCTCACCCCCCTGCACTCAGAACCCCACGATGAGCCCACTCCCCCTGCACCTGGATCACAGGGACGAGCCACCCACATCCGTATCCCTACTCCACCAAGCCACAACCAGTTGTACCTGGATCCCTACCCCATTGAGTCCCACTCCCCCAGCATCTGGATCCCCCACTGAGTCCCCCACACTCAGACCCCCCTGCAGAGCTCTATCTCCTCCACACCCAACCCTGCTGAGCCCCAACCACCTTCACCTGGATCCCCCCTGCAGAGTCCCATTACCATTGCACCCAGAATCCCCCAACAAGCCCCTGTGCATCCTGATCCCCCACTGAGCCGCCCGCACCCAGATTGCCCCACACAGAACTCTCTGAACCCACACCTGGATTCCCTCACACTAAGCCCCTCCACACTTGGATCCTGCCTTGCTGAGCCTGCCGCACACTGGTGCACCTGGCCTGGAGGGACAGGGCCCTGGGGTGTTTCTGGGGCAGGCCCAATCCTTGCACTGTGTGAGTCTGGGTCCCAGGAGGAGGAGCTGTACAATGATCTCCCACCTATGTGCAGCCAGTGGCCTGTACCCCCCAATGCCATTCTGGAGCTGCCACATTTATTTGACAAATACAATTTGCAGAATTTTAAAATGTGCACAGAATTTTAATTTTTTTTGGTGCAGAGTTTTTTATTTGTTGGTGCAGAATGCCCTCAGGAGTAAATGGGCTGGATTGGGAAGTCAGCTGGGATCCCCCCCCCCACCTTTGCAAACATAACCAAAGTTATATACATAGAGCCGCCATAGCCTGGATGCCCCAGAGGATGACAGTGACCCACTACAGCAGGGCCTGCATCTTTGTTATCAAGCTGACACAGATTTGGAAGGGAACTGCCTGGCTCTTGGGGAGGATTCGGAGCACAAAAGACAATTAAAAGCAGGTCTGCTAGTGAGTAAAAGCTGCTGTTTGCTAGTGCCTGTTAACTCAGTAGGTGGCACTGGAGACACAGGGAACAAACAGCCTGCAGGCGAAAGGGTGTGGAAATCAGGCAGATAAGAACACGCTGCGGGTCCTTTACTGCACTGTGGGAAGCTGGCACATAAGCTGACAGACCAGGCTCATGACTTGGCTCCATCACACCCGATGAGCTTGGGAGTTGTCCATTCCAGGGTCTGGCCTCACCGCAGCTCCACTCTCTGGAACTGCTGGCAGAGGAAGCCACCAAGGCCCCTCCAGCCCCAGCTGAGGGAGGGATCCACCCAAGTGCTGTGGAACATTTCAGCGAGTGACACTGGCTGGCAGCACAGGAGATGGACAGGTGTTTGCATAGGTCGGCCAGCCAGTTCACTTACTGTTCTGGGGAACACGTGGTGTGTCTGGGGAGCACATCACATTTCAGAGTGAACGGGAGCTCTGGGAGGCTGGTCAATTAATCCTTCAAGACAACAGCCAGACACTGGTTCCACTCTGCCGAGCTTCCTAGCCCCTGGGCAGTGGGAGGAGCCGGCTGCACAGCTGCTGTCCTGGCTTGCCCAGAAGAGTGTTGAGACAATGAGGCACAATAGACGCGGTGGCTGGGAGGCATGTGTACGAGTAGTGACGGACTCAAGGAGGACTGGCCTGGTGAAATGTCCAGATGTGTGACACTATGTAACAGGCCAGGTTATTGGCAGTAAAGATCACTGTGGTAGAGTGGTAGGAAAAGCCTCTAGTATAAAGAGAGACTTGCCAAAGTGTCTGTTCTAGCAGAAGCAGCAGCAATGACAACTCCAGAACAGGTAACATCCCCATGTCGATCCCAACCCATCGCATTCAGCTACTTACAACTTTCCAAAACGATTAACTTCCCCGCAAGTTTGAGAAAACTGGATTGTCCATTGGGGGGGGGGGGTGAGATTAACGCTAACAATAAAAGAGTTTTCCAACCTCTCTTTGAACAGCTCTAGCACGCCAATGGCTGAGATCAGGAAATTGAAATCTGGCAGGGAAATAGCTTCCCTTCAGAAGTGTCTTTGCAAGAAATGAGGTAGAGATTGTGGCATAGAAAGGAAAGGACGTGAGAGAGGAACATGAGGCCACGAGTGGGAGGAGATACCAGACAAAGACCTTCCAACACATGAGATGTGAGCGAACAGTAAGATGTGATCACATAAGGGCCTTTACGGGGAGCAGCCTTCTCTCCACCTTTGGCGGCTTTAGCTAAGCAACGTTAGTCCCCTCCGGTTTGTCACCTTACTCAGGGTGGAGCAGTGCACTGTTTAGCTAAGCGCATAACTCACCGCGTGAAAAGATGTCTCCATTTGCAGCTAGCAGGAGCAGACTTTTTTTTTTTAATGGAATCAGAGAGTTTAGTAGGGAAAACTGAATTCAAGGTTAAGCCACAGTGTCCATTCACAACAGTGCTCAATGGAGGGTGGTGAAGGGTAAGATAATCCTATTAGGAACCGTTGCTGCAAGAGTTGCCCCATACATTTTCAATTTGTCCTTGCAAAACAGGCAGGACCTATGGGGGCCCCTGAGTCCTGAGCTAGCTTCTGAAGCCATATCAGTGCATGACACCTGGCTAGGGCCAGCAGACTAGTTAGCTGAAGTCTGGTATAATCACAGCAGAAAAGTTCTTCTTTTGATGCACCACATCTTTGGAGCTGCCATGAACTTTCAAGGGAGTGAAACGTCTTCACAGCAACATCCCATCACGGTATCACTCAAAGCCAAGCTGCAGTCTTGCAATGTTAGCTGAAGCCTTTCAACATAGATTGGTAGTGACCAGGGCAGCCGAGAGCGGATTCAGGCCCCAGTGAAAAAAATTTTTCAGCCCCCCAGCAAGGGCGGACTGGCTAAACAAGGCCAAAGAGAGGGGGGGGGAAGCCAGGCCTGGAATTTTTTTGGGCCCCCCAGCAAGGGCGGACCGGCTAAACAGGGCCGACAAGAAGGGGGGGGAAGCTGGGGAAGCCAGGCCCCAGCCCCCCTTCTGGACCGCTGGGCCCTGGTAATTTTACTGGCTTCCTCCCCCTCTTGTTGGCCCTGGTAGTGACCAGACATTCTTACATTTGACGTCTGCTTTCTGGCCTATGAAATGAGTTCGTGTCTCCATCCAGTTCCTGCTGGACGGGCTTCCACAGAGGTGAAGTAGCCAGTTAGACTGAGCACTGACCTGCCCTTGGCAGGTAGCTCCACAGTAGGTTGAAGCAAATCAGCATGTACGTTGACTGGCAAATGCCCACTGCCTGGGCTGTGCTTGTTCAGTGAACGGATAGGCCAGGGGTCAGCAACCTTTCAGAAGTGGTGTGCCGAGTCTTCATTTATTCACTCTGATTTAAGGTTTTGCGTGCCAGTCATACATTTCTAGAAAGAGACCTTCTAAAAACGTTAAAGTCTATAATATAGAACTAAACTATTGTTGTATGTAAAGTAAACAAGGTTTTTAAAATGTTCAATAAGCTTCATTTAAAATTCAATTAAAATGCAGAGCCCCCCGGACCGGTGGCCAGGACCCGGGCAGTGTGAGTGCCACTGAAAATCAGCTCGCCTTCGGCACACATGCCATAGGTTGCCTACCCCTGGGATAGGCTCTCAATCCAGAACCTGGAAGCAAAACATACAAACACACATGAAATGTCCCAGGTGACTCAAACAGCTGCTTGGAAGAGCTGGAAGATAATATTTTTGCAGAGATGTTGAAAATTACTGCACCAGGTGTCACGGTTACCATGGAAATGTTTTATTCATAAATCCAAGTGGAGCCAGCAGAAAGCTTGGTCTGGGAATCATGTTTACCAGGAGGCGGGGGGCAGGGAGATGGAAGCACCCTCTGGCTGCAGGTCCCTCCCAGCAGGACAGTGTGGGATGTCATGAGGATTGCCTGCCCACACCCTTTGTTGTGCCTCATAGAATCATAGAATATCAGGGTTGGAAGGGACCTCAAGAGGTCATCTAGTCCAACCCCCTGCTCAAAGCAGGACCAATTCCCAACTAAATCATCCCAGCCAGGGCTTTGTCAAGCCGGGCCTTAAAAACCTCCAAGGAAGGAGACTCCACCACCTCCCTAGGTAACGCATTCCAGTGTTTCACCACCCTCCTAGGGAAATAGTGTTTCCTAATATCCAACCTGGACCTCCCCCACTGCAACTTGAGACCATTGCTCCTTGTTCTGTCATCTGCCAGAAGAACATTTAGACTCTTGCTCCTGACGTGGGGAGAGTAAAGGGGGCAAAACCAGCCACTGATTCTGGGCTGCAAGAACGTTCATCTGTCCATCCTTCCCCAGAGATCTCTTTGGGGCTGGTCTTCCTCCATCCTGAAGGTCCTGTATGGTAGCCAGGTGTCCGCCCCCATTGCGTGTCACTCGTCAATCCTTAGCACAAAGGAAATCAAATCCCTAGAGGGGAATTCCCACTATGCATAGTGAGGACCCATCCTTGACAAGACAGAAACCTCTCTCTGAAAGCAAATCAAGACAGGAAGGGGCCCATAGGGGCAGGGTCTCTAAGGAATCCCACTCTTACCGGCTAACAGCCCCAGATCACTACTAACAGCAAGAAGAGATGTGCACTGTTCCCCATCTACATCCTGCTTCCCACTTACAGAGAACAGCTGCCTATGAACTGGCAGCATGTGTGTACCCCTTGCTGTGCCTTAACCACATCTCTCCCACCATGAGAAAAACATCTTTAGGCCTGGAACCCGAGGGGTTGAAAGTGGCAGTTCCAAAAAGTCATGGCAGGGCATTATCAATTGATGTGAATGATCTTAATGGATTAATCGATTTTCGTTACAAATTCAGTCAGATACCTGAAGCTCCCTCTTTGCTGCCATTGGGCAGGGCCCCTCAAAAGGTGAGCATCCGGTCTGTGTGACAGGGAGGTTTTTGGTATTATCCAGGAGTACATAACATGCAGCATGTTCTCCCATACGGGTGTGTTCCTGCTTTAACCAGAGCTCTGCCTCAGCGCCGGCTGCACCAGGACAGAATTTACTAATCTAATCTAGCTGGCTAATTTCAAGCCTGGTATCTGGACCCAGACTGGTTACCAAATGCCCAAAGCCCAGTGGAGATACCTTTCTAGCCGCCTGGAGCTCGTGGTTTGTCTAAACGTTGCCTTTTTCCTGCCCAGATTTTTATAGCCGATGCCATTGCTCTTCTAGCCATTTAGTGCCTGGGATTGACTCTAACGTAGGGAGTGAGAAACAGGAAGCGGAAATACTGTTCCTTCCGTTCCAAAGAGGGAAACAAAGGTTAAAAGACTATGAGAGAGGTCATCACACCAGGGCACCGGGGTTTGGGGAATCAGAGGCACACAGGGCTATCCCAGGGGCCCACAGGTGGCAAGAACAGGTTTCTAGAACCAGAAACACCTCTGTATTACTGCCTGAGCATTGCTTTCCAAGTCTGTGATCTCAGCACAAATGTCTCCCTAGATCGGTCAGTATCATTTAGTTACCCATTTCTCCTACATAATTTTGCTGTTTATACATTAATCCTTGTAAAAGTCTGATAGCGAACTAGGAGCAACTGACCTGTATTTGACAGCTCCCCTGATCTCCTGCTGGTGGGAGAAAAGCAGCATGTGCCACCCCCACTTCACGCTGGGCTGGAGGCCTGGCTGCCTCTTTAAAGGATGAAACTGCCAGGAACTGGAGCTGCAGGGTCAGGGGAAGGCTGCAGCCACTGCAGAACCAGGCCAGGAAGTGCAGAGCATGGGACAGGCTCTTCCCTGAGCTGGGAGCAACGGGACGTATACACCTCCCCTCCTGACGTGACGCATCATTGGCTCCCAAGCTGTAATCTGTCTAGATACCAAGGTATCGGTGTGTCCCCGCCTGCTGCCGTCTCTGAGTGCCTTACAATACCAGTGAGGGAGATGCCACTGGGCCTAGAGATGTAAGTGACTGTGTGACCTTGGGCAAGAGTCTGTGGTGTGCTGGGACTTGAACATCACTGCTAACTGGCCTAGGCACAGGAGATTAAAACAGATTTCTGTGCTCCATTTACATTCCAAACATTCTTTCAAACCACTATTCTCCTGCCATGAAATCTGTTTTTCCAGGTTTGCAAATGATGCCCTATATTCAGCATTCTGTGATACTACAGATACCTGAAGAGTCAGCTGCCAGAGGAGACATCACAGCCACCAGGAGGGTTAGCAAAAGATTTCTGGTACTTGTGACACCCAAGAGAGCTAAGGTCTCCTTGTAAACCCACAAGAGAAACGGATTCAAATGGAGAGGGAAAATAATTTGATACGGTTAAATTAGAACAGATTCCTGACAATTATTGGGGGCTGATATTATTACAAGAGCTCAAAGATCATATCAAAGGATTGTCTGCAAATATCTGTTCTTCAAATCAGCGGCTCTCAATCTTTCCAGACGACTGAACCCCTTTCAGCCATGGGCAGCAGGACCCAGGCTTCAGCATGTCTCTCAGCTTTGCGGGGCTCCTGCTTGCCACCCTCTAATGCCAGCTCAGCACTTGCAACCCCCCAAACCATCCCACCCCCCCCACCCCCAGGTTGAGAAACACCAATATAGTACATAGAGCAGTATAAACAAGTCATTGTCTGTATGAAATTTCAGTTGTCTATCAGGGATGGTCTAGACAGTATTTGGTCCTGCCCTGAGGGCAGGGGACTAGTCTCGATGACCTCTCGAGGTCCCTTCCAGTCCTAGAATCTATGACTTCACTAGTCCTTTTTACATAGCCTGCCGTAAAACTAGGCAAATAAATAGAATCATAGAATATCAGGGTTGGAAGGGACCTCAGGAGGTCATTTAGCCCAACCCCCTGCTCAAAGCAGGACCAATTCCCAACTGAATCATCCCAGCCAGGGCTTTGTCAAGCCTGACCTTAAAAACCTCTAAGGAAGGAGATTCCACCACCTCCCTAGGTAACCCATTCCAGTGCTTCACCAGCCCCCTAGTGAAAAAGTTTTTCCTAATATCCAACCTAGACCTCCCCCACTGCAACTTGAGACCATTACTCCTTGTTCTGTCAGTAATATCTAGGTGAGCTGATGTACCCCCTGGAAGACATCTGCATACCCCCAAGGGTACATGCACCCCTGCTTGAGAACTGCTTCCAACTGATAATATGCCAGTACAATCCAGAACTGCTTCATGTGTAGCTCTGTTTTAGAAATGTCTCCATCTGCTATTACGTAGTATTGCAAATTAGGACATCAAAAGTAGCTCTAGAAATCAAAACTCCTTTGTTTCTTGAGTATCTGCCCTGAGCTCTGCTGCATGACACCAGAACCTTTAAATTGGGCCCTGCTACAATCAGCAGTTACCAGTCGCCTCTGCCTGAGCACCTCAGCGCTGATTAATCTATCCCGCCCATCCTTTGTGGTGCTGATGTCTCCTTCAGTAGAGCTCAGGTTTTAGACATTGTACGTGTAGTCACTCTCTCTACACTTACTGTGAGTGAGTGCCATTTGGAGAAACAGCAACAAAAAGAAGTGGAGTTTATATGTTCTCTAGTGTTTCGATATGGGAACAGGGACTATGGGAGCTCTGGAGGGGCACACGTGGTGTTACAGAACAAGTGTTTACACTTATATGATCTGTCTGAATTTGTATTTTATGACAGTAATTAGTACTCAGCTCCAGCACCAAATCCCAATTATGCAGGGTGTGCATCAATCTTCTATGTTCATAGTTCAAAAACATAACTAGGCCCTGGGTCTTCAAAGCCAGAAATCAATTTGGGGGGGGAGAGGGGGGGAGGGGGAAGTGGTGGAAATTCTGAACGGAGTTAAAATGACTGGGAAGAGATGCCTTGTTTCAAGTTAAGATCAGATTTATTTTCAATCTTTTTGGCAAGGATAATTTGTAAATTTCTACCCAGTTATGGAGATTAATGGATAACTGTAGCTGCAGCATCAGCTGTACACCAACACCACTTGCTGTTCTTGCAAGAGTGCAAATCACAAGGACAGGCCCAACATAAGCAAGTGAACCTTTTAGGAAGGAAAAACACTTGGGCAGTGCCTTGTCACAAACCTGGGAAATGGCTTTTCTACCTCAAGAGGCACAAGTAGAAGACAGAACAGCCTCAAGGGGCAGTTTCTGGCCGGGGGGGGAGGCAGGGGGCGGCTTGCCTGGGCAGAATCGTTTCTCTTGTGCTTACTGGAGTAGAACTTTGGCCTTTTCCTGAAGAGCCTGACACGGTTCTTCCAATGATGCTGTCCCAACAAGATCCAGCCTGGGGTCTCAACAGCTGAGCTCCCGGGGAATCTGGCTGCAAAACTCCCAGGCGATGAGACAGAAAGGAGCTTCCTGCACAGAGGGTTAATGATCCTGCCCAGCGAAGGAGCATTTCCAACTGTTTGTTTCTTCAGCCAGTCTCACACATTTCCTGCACCCTGCCAGCACAGCGCCTGTCACACCTGGGCACAGGCTTTGCTACTTTGGCAGCTTTAGGTATCAACAACAAAAAATAACTCACCCTGGTATGACCCCCATTGACCAGAAGCGCTATAGCAGGGACCAAGCATGCTCACTGCCCCCAGAGAAGCTCAACACACACGCACCTGCCTTTACTTTCAAGGTTTATAGTTACCAAACACCTTACTGGGGGACTGCCCAAGGGAAACCATCTCCTTCAGTTCTGACTCCTGTTACACAAACCCCGAGCTGCCTTCAGAGACTGAGTACAGACACGCCTGGTTAACCCCAATTCATTCTTAGACCTCAGCTGTATTCACATTTAAAACTGAGTCCTAAAGCGTTTAGCAAAGGCCGAACCTGGAGAGAACAATGCACGTTGAAAAGGGACTAGTCAGCCCAACTCTGGCCTTAGGCTAAGCAGTCAGCAGAAACTGGAGCTATGGAGCCAAACTCCTCTCGGTAAGAACTCCAAAGATGTCAAATGCAGTTACAACAGGGACGTACGTGGTCCAGCAACAATCCAGTACTGCAAGAATACTCCAGATTTCTCACTATACAAGACATGTAAAGTACTATCCACTGACAGAGTTCCCACCTTTCCATGCTCTCACTGATTACGTACATATAGTTATGCACATTTTCTGTCAACACACAAAGTAAGCAAGCAGCCGCATTTGAGCTTCATTTAACTGAACCACCTCTTTGGGATTCTGCTTTTAAATGCAATATAAGATGCTACTGGTCACCCCCCAAGGAATAATGGTGCTATCTGCCTCCCATTGTTGCCCCAAGGGCAAATGATTTATTGGTTTGCCCTTCTGAACTGTGCTATTTCTGTAGAACACAGATCAGCCAGCAACCTGGAGACTGGAAACAGGTTAGTGAGCACAATATGGTGCTCTCTGGTTGAGAATGTTGGCTGCTGGGAATTTATCCTCCTACTTAAAAGGAGCAGAATTCCCCACTAATTGAAGTACATTTTTCTCCGATACAGCCAGGGCGCGCTACACCCTTGGAACATATTCTCAAATAGCAGAGTGCCCTGCCCTCCTGCCAAGGACCCATGGTACATGACACCCGAGTGGTTTAAAAACCCTACTTGATTGCGACAGTTCATTAACTCCCAAGCATAGTATGACAGCGAGGGATGTGCATGCAGGCTGAAAATGTATGTTTCCCTGCCCACCTTTCCCTGGTCTCCATTCTGAGCTCAGCGACACCAGTCTCACTGGTGCTTGGCCTGTGATTAGCAACAGGTTATTTTCATTGAATGCCTAGTCCCCCTGCTCCTTGCCATTGTGCTGTGCTGAAGCATGGCACTTGGAAGTGAGGGTATTCCCAAACTAGCATCTTCTGGCTGCCCCCACCTTGTTCTGGGGGGTTCTTTTGGGTTTCTTGGAAGCGGAGAGAGACAGGGACGATGAACATCAGGCAGCATATCCTCACCGTGGAGAGGGGAGAACGTCTCCAGAAGCAGCCGCTCCTGTGAGCTGCTCAACAGTGATAGCCTGGAGCGTACTTGGTGAGCTAACACTGTGTGTGAGGGACAAAAGAACAGTGATAGATACTTGAACATATCGACAACAAACCAAGAACCCAAGGGCTATTTGGCAGGGCTCCAAGCAGAACATTGCACTCAGTGGTCACTAATACTAGAAGCTTTAAACTGTGTAGAAAATTAAATGGTTTTGCACATTACAAAAATAAAGATAAACCACATTGTTCTACACTAGTTACTGAACAGCAGTGAACTTCAGATGAGTGATCCCGCTTCCACATGAAATAGAACCAAACTGGAGTGCTCTAAATACTGCCATCAATCCCGACATTATGGCTATTTGTGTACAGCAAACAGAATCCCTGAGAAGCCGTTCACACTGTTCGTTTGTCAAGCAGCTCTTCCTTGGAGGATGATCATGATTCTGAGGTTCAGGTGTAAAACATTTACTCAGTTCTGCTTTACCAAGCCACGGCATTTATTCCTTGAAAACATCTGAACTCTTCTTGTTAGTGTGTCCATAGATCACGCTGAGTTATCAGGAAACGGTCCTCCAGCTGGGAAAGAGATTCCAGTCTGGAGTTTTCTTTTCCTCACTTATCACAGCAACAAATCACTAGTTTCTTCCTCTGGGGAAAATAAAGAGAGAGACACATCAGTGGCAGTGAAGAGAACAGGAGAATGTTTCCAAATGTGGGAAATGATGGGAGATCCTTGCTATTTATCCAGCCCCAGCTCTGGGCACAAACAAAGCCTGTATCCATGTGGGCATTCTGTACCTCTCCTGCCCCCTCCAAGCAGTGACACTGAGCTCCAACAGCTGGAGAACATGCCACCTCTAAGGCTAGCCTTGTCTCTACGCCCCTTTGAACATCTGTGTCCTCCCACTCCCCCAACCTTTGTAGGTGAATTTAGTTCACGGGTGGGTTTTATGATAGCGCTAAGTAGACCATGACTGCGGTGCCAGCAGAGCCCTGTCCCCAAGCCATTCTGCTCCTGGAAGAACCTGCTTTTTATTGAGCCAGAGGATTTGGAGGTTTCCCCAAAACCAGAGCTAGGGAGTTCTTAGCCCAGACTAGCATTCCCAACCCTCTCATGCTGGAAAGGTTTTGCCAACACCTAATACACACTAGCTATTGCTGATCACATCACTCAAATAGTTAAGATATTGTAAAGGAGGAGGAGCTGCATCTTTAGCTAACTATACATTATTTTAACTGTAAACAAGTTAAGAAAGAAAAGAAGCCAGCTACACACTCCCCGCTGACTCTAGCTTGTACGGCTTCAACTGGTCATGACTAGAGATTGGTCCAATCCAGAGCTCCATCTGTGAGCGTCTGTGTTCCCGATTTGGGGATGTACAGGTCTTCGCGGCTCAAGCTCAGGTTTAATTAGGGGACTTCTAGAGCGCTGATGATTTAGTATTCATCCAAACCTGACCAGCACTGGCTGTGGCACAGTTCATGGGAGCAAACACCAAACTATTCCTGAAAAGGAGGCAAGGCCTTCCCATTTTAACGTGTGCCTTATGGTTCTGTAACATTTCTCAAGCTCTCAGTCACAGGGGCACTCAGTATTCCTGGGGGGATTCTGCGCCACTGCGCACGCACAGAAACATGGCCCCCCACTGATTCTCTTTGCTTCCTTGCAGAATAATTTCTGTGGGGAGGCAAAGAGAAGCTTTACCAGTGCTCACTGCGACGAAGTGGGGATTTTCCCTTGTTATGTTGTATGTGAGTCTTACTGTTTTGCATGAATGCTGTGTGTGCCTCAGTTTCCTTGTGCATTGCACCAATGTCTAGGTGATGGGAATAAGGGTGTGTGAATTTTGTGGGGGCTGCTCCAGCTGCCTGCACGGATGCCATGGAGACCCAAGAGGGGGATGCGACCAGATGACTCTTGACCAGGGAAGCGAGACAAAGGTCGGAGGAGGAGGAGCAGCAGGCAGGGTAGGGGCCAGGCAGCTGGAAGCGAGTCAGTCTCAGGTGGCTTGGGGGAGGGCCAGAGCCCTGGCTCTGGGCTCCCCTCCCCCGAAGATGGACTTGGATGAAAGTCACTGACTTCTGTGCTAACAAGTTCTGTTCTACGCTGTGTTCCTGTCGACTAATAAACCTTCTGTTTTCCTGGCTGGCTGAGAGTCATGGCTGACTGCGGAGTTGGGGTGCAGGGCCCTGTGGCTGCCCCAGGAGCCCCGCCTGGGCGGATTCGCTGCGGGAAGCGCACGGTGTGGAAGGGGAGGCTGAATGCTTCGAGGTCAGACCCAGAAGGGTCGAAACTGTGTGAGCTTCTTGCCCTGGAGACAGTCTGCTCAGAGAGAGGAGGCTCCCTCAGAGTCCTGACTGGCTTCGTAGGGAGCAGTTCCAGAGCATCGCCCAGTGACTCCGTGACACTCTCTCACTCCTCCCTGGCTGTGCAGACACATCTGTTTGGGAGCCTGGAGCAGCCAGGGGAGAGGCAAGTCACTGCAGGAGGTGGGGGGGAAGAGTCCAGATGCACGGGCATTGGGCAGACAGGGGAGCAACTACCCGTACAGTGATTCTCCCGCCATTTCCTGGCCCTATTGCTCCTCAGCCACGGGGGAGGGGTCCCTGTACAGGGAGCTGCTCCCCCTGTCCACCCAACCCCCGTGCATCTGGATCCCTCCCCCCTGCACCCAGAACCCCCCCACAAGGCCCCCCTGCATCGGGAGCCCCTTGCAACCTCCACCAGAATTCCCACCCCTGCATCAGGAGCCCCCAGTACCCAGACTTCCCCACACCCAGAACACCCCCACTGAGCCCCCCACATCCAAAGCCCCACCCTATAGAGACTCACCCCATGCTTCGGGAGCCCCACACCACTCAGTCCCAACCAGCTGCACAGTGGCATTCTGACCCCCACCCCACCAAGATCCACTCCTCCAGCAGCCAGATCCCCCTGCTGAGCCCTAACTACCTTCACCTGGACTCCCCTGCACCCAGAACCCCCAACCAAGCCCCTGTGCATCCAGATTCCCTCCCCCACACCGGGCTGCCCACAACCTGATTGCTCCACACAGAATCTGGTACCCTTGAGGGAATTCTACACCAAAATTTAAAAATTCTGCACCAAAAATCAAGTTTTAAAATTCTGCAAAATTCTGCATATTTTATTTGCCAATATAATCACATCATTTTCAATTATTTTGGTCATTTATTTCAAAATACTTTTCAGCAAAGAATTGAAAATAGTGTGATTATATTGTGTTATTTTGACAAATATGCAGATTTTTGCAGAATTTTAAAATATGGTGTGCAGAATTTTTATTTTGGGGGCACAGACTTGAGGAGTAAGTCAGTGTGGTGTGCCGAGGTCTCTGCCATTCCCGCGTTCCATGGCGTGCTGATTCGGCTGCGTCTCTGCGGGAGTACCTCAGGAAGCTCTTGCAACTGAGGTTTTTTGACTTCAGTGGAAAATCACAACATACTGGTCACCTTCCACAGCACAGAGTGTTCAAACAGCAGCTTGAGCAGTGTAGCCTAGCAGCTTTACCTTCTGGATCAGTACATTACATGCTACAAAGAAATCATTTTTACTACTATAAAAAAAACCTCTTCAATCAAGCTGCCTGGAGCTGCTTACAAGACCAGCACTCCCCTGCCCGCACATGCTATCAGTGCATTTTACATTAGTGCTCAGAAGCGAGGTGGTCTCCAGCGCCCAGGCGGCTCACTGACTATTTGATCAGAGACAAAGGGTTGAGGTCAGTCTACATTTTTCTTCTCTAAGTAGCTTCCTAGAGACAACCCTCGCTCGGCTCTCACAGCAAGTCTGCATCTCAATAGTGCTGAACTGCTCTTTCTGGTCTCCGGTTATTTCAGGGGTCACCGACCCAAGTGATCTCTGTTTGATAGGCCAGGATGAGCCTAAAATGCTCCAAAACAAAACCATGAAAAGCACCACTGTTAGCACAAGGGAGACAGAGCACTCTGGTTTGGGCGACGCTCCCAATCCCTCAGACTCTGCACTACGCAGAGTGGTTCCCCGTCCTAACAAAAGAAGGGCCGTACTGGGTCAGACCAAAGGTCCATCTAGCCCAGTATCCTGTCTTCCAACAGCGGCCAATGCCAGGTGCCCCAGAGGGAATGAACAGAACAGGAAATCATCAAGTGATCCAGCCCCAGTCACCCATTCCCAGCTCCTGGCCTCATTCCCCAGCTCCTATTATCCCCCACCCCTTTTTCTTACTCACACATCCTTCTCCACAGGAAACATCCATGTGGGAAGCCAATCACTCCCCACAGCTGTGGGGAAGCGTCCCCTCAACCCCACTATGGTCCTGTTCCTGGAACCAGTGCAGGGGTCTTTGGGGTCAGCCTTCGATGGGTTCTAGATAACCCCTCTGCTTGTTGGAAGGGAGAAGGAGCTCTCTCTCTCCCCTCCTGTCTCACCAAGGGACCTGGCAGTTCACAGTCCAGGCGAGGAGTCCACGGTCACTCTGCTCCCCCAACACAGCTCGCAGGCCTGTCTTTGATGCTACTCACAGCTTTGCCAAGCAGCAGAGTGAGGCTGCCTCTATTCTCGGTGATATTACTGCTGCTTGCAGCTTCAGGAAGTGCCACGCATGAGCAGCAGCGCTGGAGCCATCTGCCAGCTGCCTCAGGAAGGCGGTTCTGCACCTTGCCCCACACAGGACACTACTGCGAGATTCCCTCAGGAACCGCAGGGGTACAGCCCTCACAAGCAGGAAGCAGGCCCTTAGAGTCTGCAGAAGCTGAAGGCACTTGGCCAAGGGAGCCAAAGGCTCTTCCAAGCCGTGAGCTCACGTTTGTGGCTGAATGCTTTCCTGGTAGAATGCTTTTCTTCAGGCTGTCACCAGCTCACTACACAACATGACTGCACTACGGGGCTCGCTCGGTGGAGGAGCAGCCACGGCACGTGTGAGTGCTCCACAGCAGCTGGTCAGTCTGCCACGCCTGCCACGTGTGCCCACACCAACAGATCTGGTCCCAAAGGTACCCGAGAGCGGGGAGTGTGCACTTTTCCAGCCCAGCTCCCTAAGGACAAGCCCAGCCTGGCAGCTTTCAGACCACTGTGCGTTTGCTGAGTAGGGCCACACAACTGGCCGTGCCTTTCCCTGCAGACCCCAAGGGAGCTCCAGTTCCCAGCCAGGCAGTAATTCTGTCAGGGATTTCAATGACCAAGTCAGGTTTCTTGTTTACAGGAGCAGGCTCTCGCTGAGCGAAGTGTCGGGAGGACCCCATGCATTTGTTTGGGGTTAAAATGCAGACGGGTTCGCGCAGCAGCCAGCCCTCTCTTAGCAGTGACAAAGGGAGCATGCAGGCCTGATTGTCCCCACTTTCCTAAGCTGGTAGCATTTCACACCTGCTCTGCATTGCGGTAAGTGGCTGCGCCAAAGGCAGGGCAGGGTGAATCAGCCCCTCTCCTCCCAGGGTAGCTCTTAGGACTCCGTTACGCTAGGGGCTGTGCATCCCGGCCTAGTGAGAATCTGCTACTTCCTTTTTCCACCTCAGCCCGTTGGCAATAGATGGCCAGAGCCCAGCATACACAGTGTAGGACTTTTCAGCTGTAAGAGGGCAATTGCAGCCCCTGCAGGCCAGACCGCCCCCTCGTGGCCCATCAGGAAAGGAGCCAGCACTTTGCTCCGGGTAGCAAAGCGTCCTATCTGACAGCACACCCAGAGGAAAGCTCTGCCTGGTAAGCCATCGTCAGCACCAGAGACCCGCAGTCGGAAGAGTTAGACCCGTGTGTGTGATGCACAAGCTGGAAGAGAACCCAGCTCGCTCTCTGTAGTGGGACCGCTGCCCCACTCCTGGGTAAACAGGGCTGTGGCCGGGTGAGCCAATCAGCTAGGCCTATTGGCCTAGCAGCCTCAGCTGTGGCACGCCCCAATCAGGGCCCAGCTGGCCCTTATAAGAGGGCAGTGGGCCAGGAGCAAGCATTCCCTAGCTGCCTGAGTGCTAAAGGGGACTGGAGTGAAGCAGGGCTGGGGAAAGGCCAGAGGAGCTGGGGAGCTCCAGGCCGGCAACTCCCCAGGCTGGAGGGCCTTGTACAAGGCCCCTGGAGATACTGGGTTGCAGGGAAAGGCAGCAGGGCAAAACCTCCCTTGCCTATGATGACTGGCTTATACAGACTGCAGTCGGCTCCAGTGAAAGGGGGCTAGATGGTGACTGGCAGTAGCCCATAGGCTGAGGTAAAGTGGGGATAGAGGGTGGGGGTTCCCTGGGGGAGAGGAGACCCAGATCTGTGGGGTATTGCTTGCACCCCAGATAAAAGGGCACCGGGGTCCGGGAGGGACATGGGGGCCAGTGACGGCGAGACACTGGCAGAGGGCACTCTGGAGCTGGTAAAAAGAGCTAATTCCCGGATAAACCAGCAGGAGGCGCCACTGGATGAGTCTCCGCCCCGCTACTCTCCCCCAGAGGTAAAGCACTCATTTGCAACTGAAGTCTGGGCACATGTGTCTGACCAATACGTGGCGCTTTTTCAGTTGCTTTTCTCAACACATCTGCACTTGGAGGAGGAGGAGGAGGAGAGGAGCAGTAAGAAGCGCAAGAGTTGTCTGCCTTAAAAGGTGACTGACAGGGTCCTTTGGAGGGAGAGGAATCAGTCATATCAAGCCTCCTGTGGTGGCGTTCTCCCCCATGTTAGCCCACGTAAGATGGCTCCCGTACCCTTCTGTGATGGGGTAGTAGCACCTAGTGGTCAGCCTACTCCGCCCCCTGGGATGGCCCTTTAGGGGTCTGGAAGGGTCCAGCAAATACAGAGAATGACCTAACCAACTAAAGCCTTCTTCTGCCCTGGAGCTGTGCCTCACCCCCACTGACTTGGCTTCCCCTGGATGGGACAAGATGGCTCCTGCTTCAGCTCTGCCCTCCCCTCCCAGAAGCAAGGAGAGAACTGGGAGGGAAGAAAGAGAGCTGCCCTTTTCAGAGAGATACGGCCCCCTTCCATCCATGAACAATGTGCCACCCAGTAGCTTCCTCCGTACTCCTGCCACCCCTAGCCAGTCTCCTGGCAGCTCCAGTCCTTGCAGGGACAGAGAAGACAGGGGAAGTCAGCAATCACTGG
Organism: Chrysemys picta bellii; assembly: GCF_011386835.1. NCBI lineage: Eukaryota > Metazoa > Chordata > Testudines > Emydidae > Chrysemys > Chrysemys picta. The sequence goes on from NC_088795.1 coordinate 3,096,465, forward strand.
GAGAGGGTGGCCAGTGTTAGCAATGTGGAGGATTGGATGGCCAGTATTCACTGCAGGGTGGGGTGGCTGGGGGGGTGGGGGGGGGGGGAAGAAGAGTGCTGGTCTCTTAGAAGGACACTGTAGATATTAACTCAGCTGCAGCCAGTCATGTAATGAGCTTGGGCTTAGAGCCAGTGAACACTGGTGCTCATAAAAGCAGTTTTGTAATGCCAGCCAGGAGATGGGATTTCTGTTCTGCAAAAAAAATTGAGTTTGAGGGAAAATATCATCCTGAATCAGGACAAAAAGCCACAAAACTTGAATTTTTTGTGGGGATGAAATTCTTAAATGTTTTGCTTTGGAAATACTGACACATTCCCACAGTGGGACCACTTCAATGTTTCCAAAACAAAACGTGCTCCCCCGGAATCACCTGCTCTGCAGGAGCACAAGGAGCTGACTGTCTGGGAAGCCCACCAGGTGAGCTGCGGAGAAGAAGGGAGCCCCGGTGGCCAGTCTGCCTGCCTGGTTCCCAGCACAAGTGCTGGTGGAATCAGCCTGTTTACGCGGCACATTCTGATCCCACCAAACCAGTCCTTTTGGATGGACTGTCCAGCCAGCACTAGGTGTTTGATGGGGAGCAGTAGTGAATGGAGGATCCATCTTGCAAGAAAGCAGGTGGAACAGAGAGGGACAGGGGTATCTTCCCAGCTCTGTACCAGTGAATGCCATTTGAATGGGAAGGGTTAGGATAATGTCCTAGCTCTACACCATCATGAATTTAGCAGAGGATTCAAAGTAACAGATCTGGCTGAGATTTAAAGAAGGTTTACAAACTATTCCTCTTACAAATGCCACAGAAAGCAGGATACGTACAGGCAGCGTGTGGGTTTGTGCAAATGAGAGACACCACCAGCATGTCAGGGACTTAAAACACGTAACTGATTGGTTAGCTACAGTTCAGTTGCTCCTAAACTCAACCTGCTACAGACCAAGCATCATGTGTCATTATAACCTAGCACATGCCAGCCCAGAGCTGGACTGTCCTCTTATTCCATCTCAACCTTCGATATGTGAAATCCACCAGCGAGCGAATTAGGTTCACGTACATTTACAACCTCATAGTTAAAAAATGTATCTGCAGTTAACTGTCTGGGACATTAATTTTGATACTGGAATTCATACCATGTGAAACTATCTCCATTAACAAGCTGCCCCAGTCCACCCCTCCACCAAATTATCGGAGGAACATTTGTGCCATAGATTGCTATGGTGAAGAAGAGCCAGACCGCACTGGCCTGCTCTACCGGTCTGCTTTTAAAGAGATATGATTGCTACCTGCACGCTGCCAAACCCCACTGAAAAATCTGACTGATGCAACCCCAAACACTCACCTGTAAGGAAACAACTCCATGAAACTCCACAACAGCAAGTCTCAACTGACTTTTCTTCAGTTACATCTGAATGAAACAGCACTGAGAACATTTTTACATTCATCAACAGGTCTAAATGGGTGCACAGCAGGTAATCAAAGGGTCCATAGAATTTCAATCCCAGTGTTTCATCTCCAGCCAGTAATGCTGCCATCTGATTGCTGCAAGACTATTGTTTCACGTCACATCTGGTCATCAGTGACCTTCAGATTGCACTGTACACTTAAGTTCTCAAGGGTATCCCAGGAGAGACACACTCAGCTGTGTTCCCACTTCAAATAGTTCAGAGTTCCAAAGTCTGGTCTCGTTGTAAAGGCAGGACTCCAAACCCAAGAGAGACAGTAGCACTACAGATCCTTCAGCCACACCGCAGTTTCACATGCCGCCCGATATAAAACCTTTAGCACTAGCATTACCATTCATCTGAAGGAGAGAAGGACAAAGAAACCGTCATGTAGCAGCAGTCTTTCATGGCTTATAGTGTTCATGATGAACAGATTAATACACATTCTGTTTTCTTCCAGATGCCAAATATGGTGAGTACTCAGTCTAAATAAAATGGCCCTTTTTCAGAATAGACAAGGTTTCTTTTGTCATGGGTTTGCTGGCAAATGAGTCACCATCACAACTATTACGGGATGGGGGCACTAGTATTAGGTGCTACCTAGGGCAGACAAGCCTTACGGCATTTGTGTTCCATCTCAAACTGTTTAGTTTGTGGGTAGAAATGTATTTGCTTCTGAGATCTAACCCAGTGTCAAACAAACAAAAGGAGAGGTGTGCAGCTGTGGTTCAGGAGCTTCAGGAGATGCAAGGTCTACACACAGAGCTGTGTTTGAACACACACAACTCAACACAGCTTCCCCCCTCTCCCAAGCTGGTTAATCGCAGTTGGCCCACTGCAGGGAGGCCAGGGCAAACTGTGCTCAGAACTAGTGTCAGATAGTGAACGAAACCAGTGAGGATCTAAAAGCAGGAAAGAACACCAAGGCTGGTGCCCAAGATGAGAACAGCTGGCCACGTATCCAGCTGACATTCTTTGCACATCTTTGTCTGCTCCCATTATAGAGCGCACCCCTCCCCACAAGGGGGAACACATGGGACATGAATCTCTGAAGAGGGTCTCAGCAAAAGGTTTGGGAACCTCTTCCATAGCAGAAGCTTGCATCCAGAGAAGCGAAGACACCATTTTAAAACCTGGACCTTTCTATCTGCTTTGAGCAGGGGGTTGGACTAGATGACCTCCTGAGGTCCCTTCCAACCCTGATATTCTATGATTCTATGATCAAGTGATGTGTAGCCAGAAGAACAAAAATAAAGGATACTTCCTGTAACTGGGAGTTCTTTGAGATGTGTGGTCCCTATCTGTATTCCACACATGGGCAGGCATGTGCGCCATGCGCCCAAGTCCACATATTTTAACAAGGCGTGTCAGCTGGCCTGCACACGCACAGTAGATCTCCTTATGCTCCCAAGCAAGAGTACAAGAGGAAGTGTGGGTCGATGCCCCCTCAGTTCCTCTTTCTGCGAATTTAACCAGAGGGGACGGAGGGCGGGCCGTGGAATACACAGAAGGACCACACATCTCAAAGAACTTCTGTCATAACTATAAAGGGAAGGGTAATAGCTGTCCTGTGTACAGTACTATAAATCCCTCCTGGCCAGAGACTCCAAAATCCTTTTCCCTGTAAAGGGTTAAGAAGCTCAGGTAACCTGGCTGGCATCTGACCTAAAGGACCAATAAGGGGACAAGATACTTTCAAATCTTGGGGGGGGGGGGGGAAGGCTTTTGTTTGTGTTCTTTGTTTGGGAGTGTGTTCGTTCTCCGGGAATGAGAGGGACCAGACATCAATCCAGGTTCTCCACATCTTTCTAAAAAAGCCTCTCCTATTTCAAACTTGTAAGTAAATAGCCAGGCAAGGCGTGTTAGTTTTCCTTTGTTTTTCTCAACTTGTAAATGTACCTTTTACTAAAGTGTTTATCTTTGTTTGCTGTACTTTGAACCTGAGACTAGAGGGGAGTCCTCTGAACTCTTTAAGTTTGATTACCCTGTAAGGTTAATTTCCATACTGATTTTACAGAGATAATTTTTACCTTTTTTCTTTAATTAAAAACCTTCTTTTAAGAACCTGATTGATTTTTCCTTGTTTTAGATCCAAAAGGGGTTTTGGATCTTGATTCACCAGGAGTTGGTGGGAGGAAGGAGGGGGGATGGTTAATTTCTCCCTGTTGTAGATCCCAGGGGGGTTGGAACTGATTCACCAGAAGTTGGTGGGAGGAAGGAGGGGAATGGTTAATTTCTCCTTGTTTTAAGATCCAAGGGGTTTTGGATTTGTTTTCACCAGGGATTTGGTGAAGGTTTTTCAAGGCTTCCCAGGGAGGGAATCCATTGAAATGGTGGCAGCCGAACCAAAGCTAAGCTGGTAGTTAAGCTTAGGAGTTTTCATGCAGGCCCCTACATTTGTACCCTAAAGTTCAAAGTGGGGATCTCAGTCCTGACATGGTGTTAGCGGTGGGATCATTTTAAACCCAAAAGCCAGTGAGATTTTTTTTTCCTTCTAGCTGCTTGGAAAGCGGAGCTGGAAGTAGATAGATGCATATCTTATCTCTCCTTGCCTGAAGGCAAAGGTGTTAAGTTTTTTTTTTTACAGGTCCTTTGTTAAGAGAAGGGTTCAATTAGCAAATGACTGGTAAAAGGTATGTACAAGCTGAATTGTTTTTTTTTTCTTTTTACATCCTCGGGAGTAGCTAGTTAGAAAGTTACTGTTAACTCTGCAGCAGCCAGAGCTGAGAGCTTCCCAGTTTGTCAACTGCAAAGGGGGTTACCCAGCACAAAAAAACAGAAAAATGACTACCAAAGAAGTAGCTAACAAAATAGAACTGGCCAAACTAGAAGCAGAAGAAAATGAAAGAAAACATCAAAGACTGCTTCAATTAACAAAACTCGAGACAAAGCAGAGAGAAAGAGAAGAAAAAGCCAAAAAGGAGGCCCACAAGAGAAAAATGAAGCTGAAAAAAAAAAAGATGGAGGAGAGAAAAAAAGAAAGAAAGCATGAACTGGAAGTAGCAAAGGCTAAGCAGGATGCACCAGCCAATGCTAACAACCCCCCTCCAGGTACCACTTCCCATCCCAGAAAATTCCCCATCTACAAGGCAGGCGATGATACTGAGGCCTTCTTAGAAAATTTTGAAAGGGCCTGCCTTGGATACAGCATCACTGCAGACCAGTACATGGTAGAGCTGAGGCCGCAGCTCAGTGGACCCTTAGCAGAGGTGGCGGCTAAAATGCCTAAGGAACACATGAACAGTTATGAACTTTTTAAAAACAAGGCCAGACTCAGAATGGGGCTAACACCCGAGCATGCCCATCGGCGGTTCAGAGCCCTAAAGTGGAAACCGGATGTGTCATTTACCCGTCATGCCTACCACATTGACAAAAATTGTGATGCCTGGGTATCAGGAGCAAATGTTAAATCTCTGGAAGATCTGCTTTCCCTAGTAAAAATGAAGCAGTTTTTAGAGGGTGTTCCTGAGGAAATAGAAAGGTACATCCTAGATAGGAAGCCCAAAACTGTAACTGAGGCGGGGGAGATTGGAGCCCAATGGGTGGAGGTGGCAGAAAAGAAAAAAACTAGTAGCAGTTGAAGCGAATATCAGAAGGGGCAAGCCGAAACAAAACCTTACCACCGGGGACAACCCAAGGCCCCACCCACATCCCACTATCTGTGATTTGGGGGGCGTGTCATAACTATAAAGGGAAGGGTAATAGCTGTCCTGTGTACAGTACTATAAATCCCTCCTGGCCAGAGACTCCAAAATCCTTTTCCCTGTAAAGGGTTAAGAAGCTCAGGTAACCTGGCTGGCATCTGACCTAAAGGACCAATAAGGGGACAAGATACTTTCAAATCTTGGGGGGGGGGGGGGGAAGGCTTTTGTTTGTGTTCTTTGTTTGGGAGTGTGTTCGTTCTCCGGGAATGAGAGGGACCAGACATCAATCCAGGTTCTCCACATCTTTCTAAAAAAGCCTCTCCTATTTCAAACTTGTAAGTAAATAGCCAGGCAAGGCGTGTTAGTTTTCCTTTGTTTTTCTCAACTTGTAAATGTACCTTTTACTAAAGTGTTTATCTTTGTTTGCTGTACTTTGAACCTGAGACTAGAGGGGAGTCCTCTGAACTCTTTAAGTTTGATTACCCTGTAAGGTTAATTTCCATACTGATTTTACAGAGATAATTTTTACCTTTTTTCTTTAATTAAAAACCTTCTTTTTAAGAACCTGATTGATTTTTCCTTGTTTTAGATCCAAAAGGGGTTTTGGATCTTGACTCACCAGGAGTTGGTGGGAGGAAGGAGGGGGGATGGTTAATTTCTCCCTGTTGTAGATCCCAGGGGGGTTGGAACTAATTCACCAGAAGTTGGTGGGAGGAAGGAGGGGAATGGTTAATTTCTCCTTGTTTTAAGATCCAAGGGGTTTTGGATTTGTTTTCACCAGGGATTTGGTGAAGGTTTTTCAAGGCTTCCCAGGGAGGGAATCCATTGAAATGGTGGCAGCCGAACCAAAGCTAAGCTGGTAGTTAAGCTTAGGAGTTTTCATGCAGGCCCCTACATTTGTACCCTAAAGTTCAAAGTGGGGATCTCAGTCCTAACAACTTCCCATTACAGTCAGCAACCTCCATTTCTTCAAGAGCTGGTCCCTACATGTAGTCCACGCATGGGTGATTGGCAAGCAGTGCTCAGGCTGGAGGTGAAGGCAAGGAAGCCAGCAACAAAGATGTGTGCACTACTGCAGATCCCACTGCTGCATTTGCAGCAGAGGCCCAGACTAGTGCACAATGTATAGCAAATGTGTGTCTGGAGCTCCAAGTCGCTGCTCTGCATATGTCCTGTGTTGAGACTTCCTGCTGGGATGCTATCATGTGCTCTCGGGGAGTGTGCTACTATGCCTCCGGGAGGCGGAATGTGAGCTAGCATGTAGCACTTGATAATGCAGCCAGAAACCCACTTAGAAATCCTTTGAGACGATATAGCTGTGACATTCCACACCTTGGGGGAGTGTGCTTTAACCCCCATAGTCCTCATTTTTATATAATCGCTATCTTACATATAAAGCATGCCTTGTAAGGTATCAGGGGAAAGGCTATGATCTGCTGAAAGTCATTTCTCTATCCATATGTGTATCATTAATGCATGTGAAGTTATGAGAATTGTGTTGTATGGTGGTCACTAAAACATGCTGTAAGTTGGGGAATCAGCCAGATATTAGCTCCCCAGAGACAACAGCATGGAAAATAACCAGCGCCTGGGTGGGTGTCAAACAACCATCAACAACCATTGTCCAGCAACGGAGCTACAATTCAATGACTCACCTGCATAAGGCCACACCAGGGGAATCGCTCAACCTTGCTTGGAGACTCAGCAATGCCCCCAGACATGCCTGGACTTCTGTTTTCCAAGCACATGGACTGAGGGTATAAAACAGACAGAGGGGCCATATGTTTGGCCTCTTCTCCTGCCCCCACCTATGCTGCAAGCAACTAAGACACTGAGAAGACAAGACTCCAACAGAGGATATTGGCCCAGGAACAAACCTGTATATTAAGGACTGCAGTATCCAGTGGGGTGAGAAAAACTGCTTAATCTAGATGTTTTCCCGTCTAATAGGGTTGAGAGTTTAGACTGAGTGCTTATATTTCATTTCTTTTGGTAACTAACTCTGACTTTTTGCCTATCACTTATAATCACTTAAAATCTATCTTTTGTACTCAATAAATTTGTTTTAACTGTTTATCTTTACCAGTGAGGTTGTATGAAGTGTGTGGCAAATCTGCTCAGGTTTGACAGAGGCTGGTGTATATCCACTTTCCATTGATGAAGTGGTGAACCAATTAATAAATTTGCATTGCTCGTCTTGAGCAGCGCAAGACGGTACATTCCTGGGGTACAGTGCTGGGAAGGATTTAGCTGGTGCCTTTCCCTCTGTGATTCATGAGTGGCTCTGGGAGCATTCATGCAATCTAGCTGGGTGTGGGGCTCCACATGCTGTTGTACTGAGTGATAACAGCTCCTGGAGGGGTTTGCTGCTGGTCATTAGCAAGGCATTGTGAGAGACAGCTCAGGCTGGAGAGAGTTCAGGGGGCACAGTGGTCCCACAAGTCCCAGGCTGCACCCCGGGAATCCCATCACAATAGCTTGACCTTGGGATCTCGCAGGTATCCTGATAGTGTGTCTTGGTGACTTTCTGATGGGTTTTGGTTCTTTGCAGGTAAAAAGCCAGCGAATGCTGGACGTCAAGGGAATGAAGTCTCTTCTCTTTGGGAGAAGTGTGGGGTTTGGGAAAAGAGATGGGTAAGTGAATACGCTGGTTAAGGTAAAATTCAGAGACTAGCCTGGGAAGAAATTCAGGGTGAAACCTTGTCCTTCTGAAATACCATAAAGGGAAGATCCGCCATGAGGGCTCCCAGTTTGTTGACCCTCCTGGCCGAAGCGATGGCTACACCACCACTTTCATGGATGGTGACACAGGGAGTGGGAGTAGAGAAGGGTACCTTTTTAGGTTTTGACCATCAAACGAAGGAGGCCATGATCCTGGTGGGAACCTTGGAGTTGATGTGGTCCTTGTTGGGTGAGTAGACTAAGCTGAGCCAGGCCTGTAGGCAACACAGATGTCTGGCAAAGTGTGTCACATTAGAACATGCTGCCACATGGCCCAGCAGTGATATGCACATTCTCACTGTAGCCTTTAGTCTGCAGGAAATCAAATAAAACAGGTTGCACATCATTTGAAACCTTTCTGCGGGGAGGAAGTCTCTTGCAAAAAGACTCCATTGTTGCCCCAACACATTTTGTCAGCTTCATGAGGGATAAAATGGATTTTTCTCTGTTCACGCAAACCCCCAGTGCTGTGAGAAGCTGAATGAGGAATTGAATAGCTGACGTGATCTCCCATCGAGAGGGTCCTAACAGGAGCCAGTCATCCAGATACAGAAAAACTGTATGGCCCTGACATCTCATCAGAGCTGCCACCACAGAAAAAACTTTTGTAAACACTTTGGGTGCTACCACTAGTCCAAAGGGGAGGACTCGGAACTAGAAATGCTCCTGACCCACCATGAACTGTATGAGCCTCCTGTGGGAAGGGTGAATGTCTATATGAAAATATGCATCCATGTTGAGAGCTGCAACCCATATTACCTCTTTGAGAGGAGACTATTGATGCCAACGTAACCATCCTGAATTTTGACTTTCAAATGAAGATGTTGAGGTGCTAAAGATCCAGATTGGGTCTCCATCCTCAGTGTTTTTGGGGACTAGGAAATATGGACACTAGAACCCTCTTCTTTGATACTGAGGCAGGACGTGTTCTATTGCCCATCGGTATAATAGGGATTCCACTTCCTGCTGAAGGGTCATCTAGTGAGACTGGTCCCCAAAGAGGGACCGGGAAGGGGGCTTGTGCAGAGGGAAGGGGAGGAACTCTATGGAGTATCCCTGATGGATAATCTCCAAGACCCAACTGTCGTGATTAGCTCCCAGTTCCAGGCGAAAAGAGTAAGATGGCCCCCAAAGGTGATGGAAAAAAGGATAGGTGGCATCAGAGATGGCACATGGGTCTCAACTAAGATGCCAAAAGTGGCTCCTAGCAGCGGGCTGGGAATGGGCTGTGGTTGAGGTGGTAGAGAGGACTTAAAAGCAGAGCCTCAGTCTTCTGTTGCTTGCGTGGAGGCTCAGCAGGATGCTGGTAGTAGAAAGCATGAGGAGGAGGAGGTCTTGATTTATAGGTCTGCCTCTAGTGCTTCCTTCTCGGGACTGGTGAGCAGATCCCCAAGGAGCAAAGGTCAGACATCAAGTCCTTTAACGAATAAAGAGAATCATCAATTTTCTCATTGAAGAAGTTCAACTTGTCAAAGGGAAGACCTTGGACAGTATTCTGCACTTCCCTGGGAAATTCCGAGGATTGCAACCAGGAATCCCTCCTCACAACAATACCAGTGGCCAAGCTTGTTGATGCTCTATCCACTGCATCAACTGCAGCCTGAACAGCCATTTTTGCCACCAACTTGCCCTCCTCTAGTAAGGAGAGGAATTGGGCTCTGTCAGGGGAAAGTTTGTCCTGAAAGGCCACCAGCCTAGAGAAGCTGCTGAAGTTGTACTTTGGTGATGCGGAATTGCAAGCCCACAAAGAAGACCTTTCTCCCCAGGAGGTCCAGTCTCCTGAAGCCTTTGTCTGACGGGATGGTCCTTAGGTATAGTGACCTAGTCCTCTCGGTAGCAACCTGTACCAGCAGAGAGTCTGGAGCAGGGTGGGAAAATAAAAATTTGGCTCCCTTTGGTGGGACCAAAAAGTGCCAGTTGGCCCTCAGAGGTGTGGGAGTACAGGATGATGGGGTGTGCCAATCTTACTAGTGCCAATACAGCCTCTTTAACTGGGAGGACCACCTTACTTGGGCCCTGAGGCTGCAGAATGTCCAACCAGTTGGTGTGGGCCTTGGGTTTCCTCCAGAGGTATCTAGAGACAATTAGCCACTCTTTGCACAAGTCATGGTATTGCTGATGATTGTCCAGCGGGGATGGGGAAGAGGAGGAGATTCCCATCGGGACTGTCTGTACCTGTGGTTCTGGTTCGACATCCTCCTCCTCCTCATATACCAATGAATCTGGTTGTGGGTGAGAAGGAGAAGAGTGAAAAGTCTCCTGGGTGAGTCCCAGGCATCTGCTATCAGGATCCTACTGTCCCCAATAAGGCCTGAAAGAGGGGCCAACTGTGTTTGAGGGGGACCCCGTGGCATGGGAAACCGTCAGTCCCTAAGAAAGTCATGACTATAAAGGTAGCAACTGTAAGTCCTGGATTGCCTGTTTGGGCTTGGCTCTCTCTGGGGGGGATGAAGAAGCAGCCAGCTCCTCAAATTCATCTGAATCTGAAAACTGCTCCTGTTGGAATGGCGGAGCTGGCAGCAGCTGTCACTGCTGCCTGAGATTGTAAGTGAGATGGTTCCTGGGACAACAACATACTATCGTCTTCTGGTGTAGTAATGTCCCTCAGGAGGGCTGGGCCAGAGAAGAGGGGAGACTGTGGATAGGGGAGAAAAGTATCCTCTGGTGCCTTGTAGGCCTGAATATGAATATATGCACGGGAGGTTCGGATGGTCGGCACCGACGGTATGGGTGCATTCCTGAGCGTGATGAGTTCTTTGGGCAGGTAAGTCAGTACCAAAGAGTCTGGACCGTTGTGGACAGAACCAGCAGACGGCTGTCTTTATGCTTCAATTCCAGAATCACCAGTGCATTCTTCTTCTTCCTACATGCTTTACCCTCAAGCCAGGGTTGTGTGTGGTTTGTTTTTTTGTTTTTTTTAATTGTTGTGGGTTTTTGTTTTGGTCTGTCAGAACTGGTTCTTTAGGACATGTAAGGGTTTGCCTGACCTCAATGGGCTCGGGGAAGGAGCACATCTCTTATGGACAGTCACTGAGTCTGTCCTCGTGCCCATGAGTGCCCCTTACTTTCATGGGAAGTCCTGGAGGGCTCCACTCCTAAGCATGTGCTCATAAGGGCGCTGCTCATTTGTTGAGGCTGAAGTACACATATGTCTCCCTAGCTGGATCGGAGAGGGGCCTCATGGCCTTCTTCATCAAGCATTCCTAAGGCAAAGCTGACGGGCTTTGTGATTTCTCAGTGGAAACAAGAGACAAAATATGCATGTCACCCAAACAGTAGAGGCAGCATTGCTATTCGTCACTGATGGAAAAGGACCTAGGGCGGGAGATGCAGTTTTTGAAGCCTGGGACTCTGGGCATAGTCCCAGACCATGGGGAAGAAGTCCTTGGTCTAGGGACACAAACTACACTAGAACTATAACTGTACTAAGCTAAAAAGAGTAATTATTCACCTACCATTTTATTTACAGGTTTTCTGAAAAGCTGAAGAAGGAGAAAACGCTGGATTCAGACTCAGGCCACGTGGTGGTTAGAAGGAACTGAGGTGGCGTCTACGCACACTGCCTCTGATACCCTCAACTTTGAACACAAGGAGATCTACTGCGCCAACAGACACTGTTTGTTAAATTCTCTGGGCGTGGGAGCATGGTGTGCCTGTGTACCCACACATGGAATATGCACACGGACCAGCACTCAAAGAAGAATCACCAGTTAGTCAAACATTTCCTTCATTCAGCAAAACAAACGGAGGAGGATTTTGCTTTACTGTACCTTTATTCTGAGAAGGGGATGTCCACATCCCACTAATAATTAGAACAGTCCCTGGGCTCTGTGGCGGCTAGTTTTCAAAAATGCTTAGCGAGGGCTTGTCTTATGTAGGGTTTTTGGCGTGTACTGAAATTGGGGTCCGTGCGTCTCTCAGAGCTCACTTGGAACAAGGGCTGATGAGTGTCGGGGTGGGGGGGTAAACCAAGGCGACATTGACTCGCTCGCTGCCATTCCTGGGGCAGATTATCTCCATCACTCCCTCTGGTCTAGGCTGACTCAGCAATTCTCCTGAGAGAGAGAGAGAGAGAGAGAGAGAGAGAGAAAAAAAAAAACACACATTGAGCATCACAGCCATATTCACAAGACAGCTCATTTCACAAAGACCCATAAGGGAGACATCTAAGACCAATGTCATAAAATGTTCTATAAGGAATTTTATTTTTCAGCCCAACAAAATTCTCATCTGCATAACCATGGTGGTGATTATAGCTGGAAGAATGTTGCTCCAGACAAAGACAATATCTGCCATTACTCTCGGCTCCCCTAACCTGATCACCACAGACTGACTCAAAAGAGCTTTAGCTAGACATTGCAAATTGAAGTGGGTCTCTAGAGTCTAATGAGGCAAGGCCTGCAGAGTAGGTGTTCCTAATTAGGATTCAAGGGCAGATGGGATCTGAAATTCACCTTCCAACAAAGCTCTGCATACACAATATGAATTGTAGGTGTCAGTAAGGCAGCTGGCAGATCAGTGGAGACAGCTATAGACATCCCCCTATTATTTGTGTCTATGCAGTACAGTGATCGGCACCCCCCCCCCCCGAGAGATTACCCTACCATGGAATAAGTCAGTACAAATCTGGAGGGATTCTATGACTACCCAGTGGAGACTCTATTCCTTTGCATTAATCAGAAGTGACCAAATTTGAGCATCATTAAAAATTTAGATTCTGGGATGCAACTTTCCCAGGGTCTGCTGCTGCTCTAGCTCAGAGATCATGCTGCACCAGGCGGCTGGCTCTTTGTTTGCTGGCTGGAGTACGTGTCCTATGCTCCCATTTAGAGCAAAATGCTTTGTGTCAAACCCTGCCCTCAGAAGCTCCTGCACAACCCTCCACGCAGCCAATGGGAGTTCCAGGGGTGCCGTCCACGGCAGAATGTTGGCCTCTTATTTTGACCTTTTGCACAGCGTGCCCATCTTCGGCATTGGCCCTTATGGAATTAAGCAGAGCGAATACAAGAGCATTCTGCAGCTGCCTGCCGAGTGGCAGTGGCGGTGCATTTCTACAGCTGACCCATATGCCAGGGCTCACTTCAGCAACTATGCCATGAGTCAGGCACATTCATTTGTTTGAGAAAAAGTTACTCCTGATTAGCCAATTACTGACACCCAGAATCAGAGGAGTCAAGGGAGGGCCCTGCGTCAGCTACAGTCATGGGAAGAGGACACAAGTGAAGAAACAAATGGACCAAGCCCTGAGTGTTTGATCCTGGAATAAAGAGCTGTCGTAGCAATGTCCCTTTATTCTCAGGCCTGGTCTACACTACAGGGTTAGGTCAAATTTAGCCACGTTAGGTCAATTTAAAAATGAATGCGTCCTCACAACCAATCCTGTTCCGTTGACCTAAAGGGCTCTTAAAATCGACTTCTGTACTCCTCCCCGGCGAGGGGAGTGGCACTAAAAATCGACTTTGCTGGGTCAAATTTGGGGTAGTGCAGACGCAAATTGACGGTATTGGCCTCCAGGAGCTATCCCAGAGTGCTCCATTGTGACTGCTCTGGACAGCACTTTTAACTCCGATGCACTAGCCAGGTACACAGGAAAACTTTTGAATTTCATTTCCTGTTTGGTCAGCGTGGCAAACTCAGCAGCACAGGTGACCATGCAGTCCCCCCAGAATCGTAGAGCGTAGAATGTTTCTATGCTCCCCCTATCATCTCCGTCCCTGAGGTTATCGCAGATTAGAAGGCGAAAAAAACACACTCGCAATGACATGGATTTCCAAGCTTATGCAGTCCTCCTGCACTGATAGGGCACAGCTTAATGCATGGAGGCATTCAGTGGCAGAGGCCAGGAAAGAATTAAGTGAGCACGAAGAGCGGAGGCAGGACGTGATGCTGAGGCTAATGGGGGAGCAAACGGACATGATGAAGCGTCTGTTGGAGCTGTAGGAAAGCCAACAAGAGCACAGACCCCCCGCTGCATCCACTGTATAACCGCCTACCCTCCTCCCCATGTTCCATAGCCTCTTCACCCAGACACCCAAGAACACAGGGGGGAGGCTCCGAGCACCCAGCCACTCCACTGCAGAGGATGGCCCAAGCAACATAAGGCTGTCATTCAAACAGTTTGACTTTTAGTGTGGTTACAATAAGCAATGTGGCCTCCTCCTCTACCCCACCCGGGCTACCTTGTCCGTTATCTCTTTTGTTTTTTAATTAATAAAGAAAGAATGCATGGTTTCAAAACAATAGTTACTTCATTTTGAAGGAGGGAAGGTGATTGGCTTACAGGGAATTAAAATCAACAAAGGGGCGGGTTTGCATCAAGGAGAAACACACACAACTGTCACACTGAAGCCTGGCCAGTCATGAAACTGGTTTTCAAAGCCTCTCAGATGCGCAGTGCGCCTTGCTGTGCTCTTCTAATCGCCCGGGTGTCTGGCGTGAAACAATTGTCTGCCGTTGCTTTCACGGAGGGAAGGGTGACTGACAACATGTACCCAAAACCACCCGCAACAATGTTTTTGCCCCATCAGGCACTGGCAGCTTAACCCAGATTTCCAATGGGCGGCGGAGACTGCGGGAACTGGGGGATAGCTACCCACAGTGCACCGCTCCGTAAGTCAATGCTAGCCACGGTAGTGAGGACGCACTCCACCGACTTAATGCGCTTAGTGTGGACATACGCAATCGACTGTATAAAATCGATTTCAGCTGCTAAATCATGTTAAAAACAGCTAAAAATACATTCAATAATGTCCCTCATTTTACTTTTCCATGTAAGCAACAGCTGCCGACACCTGTGGAACCTGACCCAATTGCTAGCAGCAGCAGCCCATGCCATGGTGAATGGGAGGGCAGTTGGCCAGGAGATGTGGTCTGTGGTATGGAAGTTTTTGGGAACCCCGGGTTTAACCCCTCTACTTCCATCTCTGGGAGCAGCCTCTGGGACAGTGAGCTGGGTTTCACCATTTGTAACCAGCCCATTAAACAATACCACAGACACTGATGATCATTCAAGTGAGAAGAGATAGAACAAGAAGAGCCCACAGCAGGTTCTCTTAATGTCCGGTTAAGAACAAGAGGCTGGGAATGGGGGAGGGGGGGGGGAGAGACAGGAAGGCTAAATCAGAAATAGAATAAAGAGTCAAATCTCTGGAGGTTTCCCCAGCTCCATTAGGAGAGAACTCTTACTTATTTTCTAAGCCTCACCTTAGTCTTTAGCTTGTGCAAGTAGCCTTCCCACAGCACGGCTCTGATTGTAACCTCTCTAAACTAGGAGTGATAGTTGAGTCATTTCAAGTCTAAAAGTTCACATCATGCCATCCTACTGTAGTGTTCTCTTCCTGGGCATTGTTCCTGACCAACAAAAGTGCGATTCACAGCCCAGGGTAAAACTTGGCATTAAATATTTCAGAATAGTCATGACTAATTCAGGTTTCCCTCACCCAGTAATGATTATCCAAAGCACCACTATTGTCACAGCTTGCAGGCCACAGATGCAATACCCCATTAACAGCTGCACAGTAATGAGAGATGTTAGACTGACAGCGCTATAGAGATATCCTGCAGACATCTGCAGTGCAAGTACCCATCCCACTTGAAAATGTCTCCACTGTGATGTGGAGGTGACGGTTCTACCAGTGAGAAGGTATATCAGCATCCACTAAACACTTTGTCTGTTTGCTTAGACTGCAGACAAAGATGCCAACTGTCCCAATGCTGAGGGGTGTGTGTGTGTGTGTGTGTGTGTGTGTGAGAAAACTGTACACCAGCAACAGGACTGGGACTACCAGCTCATTTTACGAGGCCACCTGTCAGACTGTACCAAGCAAGTTACTACTGACCTAGATCAGATATGAAGTACTGACGGATCAAGATGACAATTTCCTGCCATATCCTGGACAAACCTAACTGAATTAGGTTCAAGTATCTTAGGAGTTCGTTGTATTAAAAATGTCCATGTTTTTACGGGTTTGTACATAACAGGGGTGGCCAAACTTACTGACCCTCTGAGCCAAATAGGACAATCTTCAGAAGTTCGAGAGCCAGGACACCCCTGCCAGGGCTCAGGGCTTCAGTTTTGTGGGAAGGAGGGTCTTGGGACTGAAGCCCTGGGACACCCCTCCCTGCTGGGCAGAAGTCAGCCCTAGCCCCACCACCCCACTGCAGGGAGGAAGCCCTGAGCTCTCCTCCCCAGTCTGGTAGGCAGAGAATGGGAGGGGGGCCCTCGGCAAGCCGCACTTTAACTGTAAAAGAGCCATATGCAGCTCACAAGCCGCAGTTTGGCCACCCTGGGATATAACATCTCCAGGGAGACATGCCTGATATAAACCCTGGGAAACATTAAGAGCGTGAAAGGGCTACTTAAAACAAAAGGCCAAGCTAGAAGGACCTTTCAAAGTGAAGTGAAATCTCTAGGGAGAGGTGTATGCGCACAGACCCTTTCCGGCTATGCAAGAATTCAGCCTTCTGAATCTTCGCCCTTAGGAAGGGTCCATTGGCTGCTGATCAGCTATTACATGAGGACAAGATCAAAGGTCCAAATGGTATAAAGAAGTGACCTCAGATTCCTGGGGTGCTTGTTCTGAGCCAAGTGGTTATGTGCTTGTAACCACAGAAAAACCTTTCCGTGGGGTCTGAGGGACTAATCACCAGCCAGAACCCTTGCTGGAGTTCAGGGAGAGCTCTCAGCTTGTCGAGTAGTTTCTTTTATTGGCTTGAATGTGTGTTGTGTGCAACGCTTGTGACCCTCAGAGCCAGCTGGCAGAGGGCCCACCATACTGTAACTTGTCAGGCCCGACATACTCACTATCCCCAACTATCTGTTGTCATGTCAGGTATCACATGTAAACCGGTAACATACTGGTCCCAGAAGTCACTGCGTGAGGTATGTACAGGTGGTATTCAAGAGCTTGTGGGTGGGCTGGAAATACGTCCTTAGACTATGTTTGGGAGGCAGCGCGTACACCAAGCCTGATAAAGGAGTCTGGATTCACCTCTCTGACTGGCGTGACCTGAGGAAAAGACAGTTACCTTTTCCGTAACTGGTGTTCTTCGAGATGTGTTGCTCATGTCTATTGCACAATAGGTGTGCGTGCTCGCCACGTGCACCGGTGCCGGAAGTTTTTCCCCTAGCAGTACCCGTAGGGGAGCGCCCCAGCGACCCCTGGAGTGGCACCTCCATGGTATGGTATAAGGGGCGCTGCACACTCCCACCACCCTCAGTTCCTTCTTGCCAGACAACTCCGACAGAGGGAAAGGAGAGCCGGATGTGAAATAGACACGAGCAACACAGCTCAAAGAACAACAGTTACGGAAGATTGCTCATGTGTATTCCACAATAGGTGATTCTAAGCTATATCTGTTGGAGGTAGGAAGGAGTTCACAAACTCTCGGGACGGAGCGCAGCCCTGCCAAACCCGGCATCCTCCCTGGTCTGGGAGACAATCGCATAATGCGAGGTGAACGTGTGAACTGAAGACCACGTGGCAGCCTTACAAATGTCCTGAATGGGGACATGGGTCAAAAAGGCAGCCAACGGACGAGGCCTGCACTCTAGTCGAACGTGCCTTCACAATAGGTGGCGGAGGGATTCCCGCCAGATCATAACAGGTACGGATGCACGAGGTGATCCAGTTGGAGAGCCACTGAGTGGAGATCGGCCGACCTTTCATAAAAGGTCAAGGCGATGAACAGTTGCGAGGACTTTCTGAATGGCCTGGTCCGCTCCAGGTAAAAAGCCAGAGCCCGTCTCACATCCAGCGTCTGGAGGCAGCGCTCCTCACTGGATGCATGGGGCTTGGGACAGAGGACCGGCAGAAAAACGTCCTGACCCATGTCATAGGCGGAGACCACCTTCATGAGGAATGAAGGGTGTGAGCGGAGCTGGACCTTATTTTATGAAACACTGTGTACGGGGGCTCGGAGGTCAGGGTCCTGAGTTCTGAAACTCGCCTAGCTGACGTGATCGCAACCAGGAAGGCCACCTTCCACGAGAGGTGTGACCTGGAGCACATGGCTAGCAGTTCAAACAGGGGCCCTGTGAGACGGGCCAACACCAGGTTTAGGTCCCACTGCGGGACAGGGGGCCTAACATACAGGAAGAGACGATCCAACCCTTTAAGGAATCGGCCAATCATAGCATGGAAGAATACCGTGTGGCCCTGCACCGGCGGATGGAAGGCCAATATGGCCGCCAGGTGCACCTTGACTGATGAGGGCGCGAGACCCTGGGCTCTAAGGTTAAGGAGGTAGTCCAGAATAAGCTGGATCAGGGCGGCCACCCATCTGGAAAATGACCCACTCGTCCGCCCATCTGGATGACCGAGACCACTTTGCCAAGTAGGCTCGGCACATGGAGGGCCGCCTGCTTTCTAGGAGAACGCGCTGAACCCCTTCCGAGCACATCCTTTCCTCCCTACCTAACCATTGAGCAGCCACGCCGTGAGGTGGCGTGCCGCTAGGTTGGGGTGGAGGAGGCGGCCCTGGTCCTAGGAGAGCAGATCTGGGCGAGATGGCAACGGCCATGGCGGGGCGACCGCCAGGGCCATGAGGGCCCCGTACCAATGTTGCCTGGGCCATGCTGGCGCAATCAGGAGGGCCCTGGCCTTGTGCGTCTATCTTTTCCAGGACCTAGCCGATCAGTGGGAATGGTGGAAAGGCATAGAGAAACTGGCTTGACCAGGACAGGAGGAAGGCACTGGAAATAGCGCCCCGTCCCAGCCCCCCTGGAGCAGAACTGGGGACAACGATGGTTCTGCCGAGTCCCAAACAGGTCCACCTGGGGAGTTTCCCACACTTGGAAAAGTCTGTGCACCACCTCTGGGTGGAGAGACCACTCGAGCTGAGAGGAGAAGTTCCTGCTCAAGCAATCCGCCCACACGTTCCGGGCGCCCGGCAGATGGAAGGCCTGTAGGGAAATGTCGTAGGCTATACAAAAGTCCCACAGCATGAAGGCTTCACGGCAGAGGGCAGCGGATTGGGCCCCGCCTTGCCTGTTGATGTAGAACATCGAGGCCATGTTGTCTGTAAGTACCCTGACTACCCAGCCCTCCAGGTGCGAGCGGAAGGCTATGCACGCCAGCCGTACCGCCCTGAGCCCCTTGCCGTTTATGTGGGGGGTCAGATCCTGAGCCGACCACAGACCTTGGGTCTGAACGTTCCCCGCATGGGCCCCCCATCCCAGGTCCAACGCGTCAGACACCAGTTCCAGCAACGGGGCCCTGCCCCTGAATGGGATCCCTTGGAGCATGTTTCTTGGGGAGGACCATCGTAGGGAGGTGATCACTGGCTCAGGCACCGTGAGGACTTTGTCCATCCTGGCCTGGGAGAACTCCGAGGCCAATCAGAGCTAGAGGGGCCTCATCCTGAGTCTGGCGTGACGGACCACATACGTGCACGCTGATATGGGACCCAAGAGCTGGAGGCACACTCTGGCTGTTGTCACCAGAAAACTTGTGACCGTGTCAATGAGACTCTTCAGAGTATCAAACCTGTACGGTGGGAGGGAGGCTCTGGCCAACGAAGCGTCCAGGACTGCCCTGATAAACTCTATGCGTTGTACCTGGACTAACATGGACGTGCTGTTGTTTACCAACAGGCGCAAAGTGGTGCACGTGGACAGAAGGAGCGCCACGTGATCCTGCAACAGG
Source organism: Chrysemys picta bellii (assembly GCF_011386835.1). Lineage (NCBI taxonomy): Eukaryota > Metazoa > Chordata > Testudines > Emydidae > Chrysemys > Chrysemys picta. The sequence goes on from NC_088795.1 coordinate 3,115,951, forward strand.
GAGCTGCCCTTGACCAACCAGTCGTCCAGATAGGGAAGATCTGGACCCCCCCCACCACCTGAGGTAGGCCACCATCACCGACATACATTTCATGAATACCCTGGGAGCAGGGGACAGGCCAAATGGGAGGACCGTAAATTGGTAGTGTTCCTGCTCTACCGTGAAACAGAGGAAGCATCTGTGCCCCTCAAATATATGAATGTGGAAGTACAGATCAAGGGCGGTGTACCAGTCCCTGGGATCTAGGGAGCGGATGATGGAGGCCAGGGAGACCATGCAGAACTTGAGCTTCACCATGTACTGGTTCAGGCCTTGCAGGTCCAAGATGGGCCTGAGCCCCCCTTTGGCCTTCGGGATAAGGAAATAGCGGGAGTAGTAGCCCTTGCCTTTGAACTCCCCCGGTACTGCTTCCGCCGCCCCACCTCCTGCTCAAGCAGAGCCTCGTGTGAGGGGTCCCCCAGGAGGGACGGGGGCAGAGGGTAGTTGGGTGAGGTGGCAGTGAACTGGAGGGTGTAGCCCCAGGAGATGGTGTTGAGGACCCATCGGTCCGAAGTCAGCCGCGACCACTCTGGGAGGAAAGCACAGAACCGATTGGAGAAGGGAATGAGGGTGGATCCCTGATGAGAAGTGGCAGGGCGCCCCCGGGCATCCCAGCAAAACCGCCTTTCCCCGCTTGCTTGCTCTTGGAGGACCCAGGCTGGGGTGGGGTGGGGGGAGTGGAAGACTGCCTTTGTGGGCACCTCTTATAGTCCCGCGACTTCTTATAAGCGGTCTCGTATTTTGAGTGGGTGGCCTGAGCGGGAGTCTGCTGCAGCTTGAACTTAGGTTTAGCCGGAGCCGGAACAGAGACCCAGAGTCTGGAGAGTCGTGCTGGAGTCTTTCAGGCCATGCTGCTTTGTATCCGTTTGTTCCACAAACAGAGCTTTGCGGCAAACGGGAGGTCCTACAGGGAGTTCTGCGCGTCGCTGGACAGCCCAGAGAGCAGGAACCCTTCTCATAGACACTGTGGAGGCCGTGGACTGCGTGGCCGTGTCCACTGCATCCAAAACTGCCGGCAGGGTTGCATGGCAGCCGCTGTGGCCTCCTCCACCAGTGCTTTGAACTCCTTCCTGTCATGCTCCTAGAGGGAGTCCTCGAACTTAGGCAGGGAGCGCCACTGACTGAACTCGTACTGGCCCAGGAGAGCCTGGTAGTTCGCCACCCATAATTGGAAGCTCAAGGACGAAGACATTTTTCTTCCACATGAGTCCAGCCTCCTTGAATTTTTATTTTTTGGGGTAGGGGCTGGTTGGCTCTGCCGTTCGCTGTGGTTGACCAACTCGACCACCAGGGAGTTAGAAGCAGGGTGGGTGTATAAGAATTCATGCTCCTTGGCGGGTACAAAATACTTGCGTTCCACTCTCTTAGAGATGGGGGCCAATGAGGCTGGGGTTTGCCACAGGGCATTTGAAATTTTCGCCACCCCTTCGTGGAGAGGCAAGGCCACCCTGCCCGGTGCCGAGGCGGACAGTACATTACACAGGGAGTCCTAGGGCTCCTCCACCTCCTCTGCGGTGGTGCTCCTGGTACCAGCATGGACATAAGATCCCGGGCTGCCTGAAGGGCCTCTGGTGTGGAGGGCATCCGGGGAGGCCTGCTCCAAGTGGGCTGGGCTACTCCACTCAACTTGAGTCGGAGGCCTAGAGGCCAGTGGGGACCAAGGACTGCCCAACATGGGTCTAGCCTCTGTCCCAGGTTTACTCTGGTGCCGCCGCATAGGCGGCCTCTTCCTAGCCTTCTTGGCATGCCCCATGGATGGGGAGCAGTGCCGACTAGTCGATTGCACCGAAGGGTCACCGCACACCAACACTGCGGTGCCCGGTGCTGACTCGGAGCGGTGCGCCAGAGCCGGGGTCAGCGCCGACTCCATCAGAATAGACCGGAGCCTAATGTCCCTTTCTCTCGAGGGTTAAATGACTTGCAAATCTTGCAGCGATCGCTGAGATGGATTTCCCCCAAACAGCGTAAACAGTCCGCGTGCGGATCACTCACTGGCATAGATAGCCTACAAGTGTCACATGACTTAAAACCCGGGGCACGAGACAGGCCCAGGCACTCTAGCTAAACTAAACTAACTAAACAACTAACTAACTACAGGTACCATACACTGAACGAACAAGCAGTTTTGGGGACGAGCTACAACAAAGCTGGAGAAGGGCAGTTCCGAAGCACCTTCACTGGTGGCAAGAAGGAACTGAGGGTGGGGGGAGTGCGCAGCTCCCCTTATAGCGCGCCATGGAGGCAACACTCTAGGGGTCGGTAGGGGCGCTCCCCTATAGGTACTGCTAGGGGGAAAACTGGCACCGATGCACGTGGCGAGCACGCACACCTATTGTGGAATACACATGAGCAATCACTCGAAGAAGAAGAGCTCTGTGTAGCTTGAACGCTTGCTTCTTTCACCAACAGAAATTGGTCCAATAAAAAAATATTACCTCACCCATTTTGGCTTAGTTACTGGCAGAGAACAATGAAAGTACAGTGAAACCCCGCTATAACACGCCCCACGATAATGCGAATTCGGATATAACGCGATCATAAGGTGGCTCCGGCCACCCCAAGCAATAAATAAATAAATAAATAAATAAAGCGTCGGGAGCCAGTCTCCTCCCCGGCTGCTCCTCGCTCTTCCTCTGCCCCTTGCACATCTCCCCTGCTCTCCCCAAGTGTTTCCCTCTCTCGCTGCATGGCTGAGAGCCCCCGCTGCTGGAGCTGCACCCTTTCAGTTACTGTTATGGGCAGTTCGCAAACGCAAGTCGTTTTCTGCCCAAGAGAAATTGAACGGCTTGAAATGGTAAATTTTTGTAACCCCGCTACCCCGCATTTATAGCGATCGAATTTTTTGGACCCCAATCATCGCGTTATAGCAGGGTTTCACTGTATATTTACATATAGGTAAACAAAGCCAACAAGCTATCAGGCTGGGGGTCAGAGAGTTTCTGGCTCATCGCTTAGGGAACAAAGGGAACAGCACCTTCTGATTCTGTGAACGTTGGATCCTCTGACCTGGAGGGCTGGAGATGCTGGTAACATGAGGTAAATAAGAAAATTGCTCAGATAAAGATTGTAACTTGCTAAGATTAAGTTTGTCACTAGAAAGCTGGTTTGGTGTTTGTAACCAGACTTATCTCTTTTTCTCTTGCTTAATATCACAAATCTCTGTTCCTTGTTAATAAATTTATTAGTTTTATTACCAAACCAGCTCAGTACTGCTATTCTGAATGAAAGCCTGAGTCGTCAGCTAACCTAACAGGCTGATGTGTGCTCTGTTTCCTTGGAGGCAGCAAACAATTTCTGTGACTGTCCAGTGAAAGGGACACTGCAGGGAGACATTTGATGGACTCAAGAACTGGGATTTGCTGATGGCTACCTGCAAGACAAGGTTTAGACTGGCAGAGTCCCAAGGCAGACAGGCTGTTGTGTCCAGACAGAACCTCACAGTGGCGGAATTGGCAGGATGACTCATTATTTGAAAGCACTGAGATATGCAAAGAGCCTACACAGACTGAGAAGGCAGAAATAACGGCTGTGCTGCAAAGCCACAAACAGGTATTTTCTAATATGCCAGGGATTACTCCACTGTCATCTTAAGCATAAATGTGCTTCCTTAGAAAGAGCTGTGTTGTAACTTAACTGTGGGCAATTACGCCATGATAGCCTGTGAGGAGAAAGCAAAGCAGGCTTGCTTAGGTAGTCTGACTTGCTGGAGAATTCACAGTATAGGTAGGGAACTGTGCAGCCTGGAAAAACCCCAGTCCAGAGGCAGAAAGAGGCAGGTCTCTGTGCAAGAGAGGTGATGGCAGGAGAGCAGGGTGGATTAATTTAAATCAAAGTGATTTAAATACCCAAGTGGAAAGCCTCAATTTAAATCACTGATGTTAATCAACTTTCCATTTGTACTTCAGTTTCTAAAAAACGGTGCACTCTCATTACTTGATCTAGCCATTAAAACATGCTGATTTACAATAAAGCCTTTACACTAGATTTGGTGCACCTTTTTGCTACCTAGGAGGGTCCACTACAACTATATACATTTATTTAAGCAATTATATAGCTTCATATTTCCAGATTTTTACTAATCATACATTTTAGTATGTTAGAAAATGGTGAATGAGATATGGTTTATTTATCGGATAGTTACCTTTTTGCTCATGATTTGGGTCAAGCTGCAGTAGCATGGTAACTGGAATTTTAATTATACACACAAAACAGCGTACCAAATTCCTTTTTACTAAAAAAAGCCATTAACACAGTATCACACAACATGGTTTATTGTGCCATATTTATAAAGCTTGACCTCAAAAGTCAGATTTTTTTCTGATTCTTTATATAGACAAGTGGCCTTTAAGTCAGAGATTTTGATAGAAACTCATGAATTCAGCAGTCATTTTTTTATTTAAATGTTTTACGAGTGTATAAGTAGTTTAGGCCTTAACAAATTTTGTATTAAATTCAGATTTTATTTCAAAACAGATTAAAAACAAATAATTTAAATTAAAAAAAAAAAACAAGCATTGATTTTTTATCCATCCTGTTGAGGAGCCAGGAGCCTAGAGAGGGTGCCTGGTTGGACCACAGAGGGGAATATAGGTGCAGTTGCTCTGGACTGTGACACTGACATTGTCCACATGATGTTATGAACTATTCTCATTTGCTAAGCAGTAACCATGTGCTGACATGTTCCCATTACCAACCCCAAGCTGTCTGGTCCCAAGAACAAATTTATTCAAAGCATTCTGCTGATAAATCTTGCTGTTAAGTTTTAAAAAAAATCCTTTTACAAAAGATACCCCCCATAAAAGCCAAACAGAACAACTGCACTGGTAGTGACCCCATAATAAGCACTGTGAAATTTAGTGCTGTTATTTCAGGAGTATCCAAATACCGCTTTTTTTTTTCCTGTTGTGGTTATCGTCTCCATTTTTGTGAGCAAGGAGATGTACAAAATACTTGGTCTTTAAAAAACAACCAAAGCAGGATTCTTGTAAATTTCAGTTCATTACTTGAAAAGAGCAGCATGGCCAGCAGCGTGCAGCAGAAAGCGCACATGTGCACCCTGAGTTTGAGATGATCTATTGGGACTCTTCCCTTCTCATACATCATCCTAATAGCTAGCTATGGTTCAAATATTTCCCTAATAGTCTGTTTAGTGACCAGTTAAATTTGAGTTAATACAGTATTTATGTAAGTCTCTCAACCATATTTTATCTTCAAAAATGTTAGTTGCTTTTAAGACCCACTCACTTTCCTGGAATAGAAGATTATTTGTATTTGAAATTAGAAGTTAATTCTAAAAACGTGCCTTCATTCATGTAATTGACAAGTCACAGGTTAACCAGGATATAAACTAGAACAACATACTAAAGTGCACCTACACTACACAATTCCAGACCCATTTTCCAGCACCAGGGCAGCTGCAATGCTGTTAGCAGTGGTACAAGCTCTAACACAGACTGCAGATGTTCTCAAAGTCATCAGGAAATCAGGTCAGGTATAGAGCAGGAGTTCTCAACCTCTCTCTCAGAGGACCCCCTCGACATGCTATAAAATCTCCAGGGCCCAACGGGGGGGGGGGGGGGGGAGGGGGAGAGGAGGGGAGGGCATAGGCGTAGTTTGACTTCTATTTTGGAGGGGCAGGGGCCAGCGGGGCTCGAGCCACCTCCGCATGGGGGGGGTGTCCAGGGAGGGAGCACCAAATACACCCCCGACTCGCCTCAGCAGGCCACCCAGCCTGTCTGGATTGGGGGAAGGGAGGGGCCGCAACCAAAAATTATAACTGAAAAGGGGGCTTAGTTCAAAAAGTTTGAAAACAGCCAGGTAGCTAGGGGCTGTGTGCAGGCAGGGGGTAACTCAGGGTGCAAGGAGAGGAGTACTAGGGGCTGTGTGTGGGCAGGGGGTAGGTCAGGGTGCAGAGAGAGGGTAGCTAGGGGCTGTGTGCAGGCAGGGGGTAAAAACTCAATAATAATGGGGGATTTCAACTATCCCCAGATTGACTGGGTACATGTCGCCTCAGGACAGGATGCAGAGAAAGTTTCTTGACACCTTAAATGACTGCTTCTTGGAGCAGCTAGTCCTGGAACCCACAAGAGAAGAGGCAATTCTTGATTTAGGCCTAAGTGGAGCACAGGATCTGGTCCAAGAGGTGAATGTAGCTGGATCGCTTGGTAATAGTGACCGTAATATAATTAAATTTAACATCCCTGTGGCTGGGAAACCACCACAGCGGCCCAACACTGCAGCATTTAATTTCAGAAAGGGGGACTACACAAAAACAAGTAGGGTAGTGAAACAGAAATTAAAAGGTTTCACCAAACGTGAAATCTGTGCAAACTGCATGGAAACTTTTTAAAGACACCATAATAGAGGCTCAACTTAAATGTATACCCCCAAATTAAAAAACATAGTAAGAGAACCAAAAAAGTGCCACTGTGGCTAAACAAAAAAGTAAGAAGCAGTGAGAAGCAAAATGGCATCCTTTAAAAAGTCGAAGTTAAATCCTACTGAGGAAAATTGAAAGGAGGATAAACTCTGGCAAATGAAGTGTAAAAATATAATTAGGAAGGCCAAAAAAGAATTTGAAGAACAGCTAGCCAAAGACTCCAAAAGTAATAGTAAAAAAATGTTAAGTACATCAGAAGCAGGAAGCCTGCTAAACAACCAGTGGGGCAACTGGACGATCGAGATGCTAAAGGAGCACTCAAGGACGATAAGGCCATTGCGGAGAAACTAAATGAATTCTTTGCATCAGTCTTCACAGTTGAGGACGTGAGGGAGATTCCCAACCCAGAGCCATTCTTTTTAGGTGACAAATCTGAGGAACTGTCCCAGATTGAGGTGTCATTAGAGGAGGTTTTGGAACAAATTGATAAACTAAACAGTAATAAGCCACCAGGACCATAGAATCATAGAATATCAGGGTTGGAAGGGACCTCAGGAGGTCATCTAGTCCAACCCCCTGCTCAAAGCAGGACCAATTCCCAACTAAATCATCCCAGCCAGGGCTTTGTCAAGCCGGGCCTTAAAAACCTCCAAGGAAGGAGACTCCACCACCTCCCTAGGTAACGCATTCCAGTGTTTCACCACCCTCCTAGGGAAATAGTGTTTCCTAATATCCAACCTGGACCTCCCCCACTGCAACTTGAGACCATTGCTCCTTGTTCTGTCATCTGCCACCACTGAGAACAGCTGAGCTCCATCCTCTTTGGAACCCCCCTTCAGGTAGTTGAAGGCTGCTATCAAATCCCCCCTCATTCTTCTCTTCTGGAGACTAAACAATCCCAGTTCCCTCAGCCTCTCCTCATAAGTCATGTGCCCCAGCCCCCTAATCATTTTTGTTGCCCTCCGCTGGACTCTTTCCAATTTTTCCACATCCTTCTTGTAGTGTGGGGCCCAAAACTGGACACAGTACTCCAGATGAGGCCTCACCAATGTCGAATAGAGGGGATGCTGCTCAGGAGCCAGGGCCAGATGGTATCACCCGAGAGTTCTGAAGGAATTCAAATGTGAAATTGCAGAACTATTAACTGTAGTCTGTAACCTATCATTTAAATCAGCTTCTGTACCAGATGACTGGAGGATAGCTAATGTGATGCCAATTTTTAAAAAGGGCTCCAGAGGTGACACTGGCAATTGCAGGCCGGTAAGCCTGACTTCAGTACCAGGGAAACTGGTTGAAGCTATAGTAAAGAACAAAATTGTGACACAGATTCACATAATTTGTTGGGAAATAGTCCATATGGTTTTTGTAAAGGGAAATCACGCCTCACCAATCTACTAGAATTCTTTGAGGGGGTCAACAAGCATAGAATCATAGAATATCAGGGTTGGAAGGGACCTCAGGAGGTCATCTAGTCCAATCCCCTGCTCAAAGGAGAGCGGAAAGCGCTCGTGGCCACTACATGCACCTTGATGGAGCTCGGAACAAGCCCCAACTCTTTCAGAGACAAAAGATAGTCCAAGGAAATATGGACTTATGGTCTATGGGGAAGGCCCTTCTCTTGGTCCCAGGAGGTGAAACATTTCCAGTTGCCTTGATAGAATCGCCTCATGTATTCCTTCCTGCTATTCGAGAGAACAGCTAACACTGCAGACAAGCATTCCCACAGTAGCAAAGATGCCCACGGAGACCTCACCTTGTCCAGGGCAAACAGTTTATGAGTCCATGAAACAATTCTTGAGGTTCAGGGGCAGGTTTGTGTCAACGGCACAAGGTCCATGGAGGGAACCAGAATGGGAAGCTGCCTCGGGACTGACGATTCACAGGACTTCGGGTGAACTGGTGCAAACCGGGGATGCTGCTCGGGAGCCAGGGCCAGCAGATCCGTGTGTGGTGCGACTTTTTGTCGTGTTTGTGGACCTTGGATTGCACCACTTCTCCGTGGCTGGAACTCATGGATTATGCATCATCTTTCTTGGGCCTTGAGGAAGACTTACTGCCATGCTTATGCACATGCTTCCTTGCCTCATGTCTAGACCTAGCACAGGGTCCATAGTGCTGGTACTGGCGGAACTGGACTGGAGCTCCGTCATAGGAGGTGCACTCCTGGACTGCTTAAGCTGATGTACATGGGGGTTTCTGGCCGGGATCCATGAGGTGCTTCTCAAGGCTTCCAGATACAAGAGGCAGATACTGCACTGGGACACAATGTGGGCTTCCCCCAAGCAGTACAGACAGCGCTGGTGCTCATTGCTGATCAAAAACGAGTGAGGGCAGGAGGCACAGATCATGAACCCCAGTATCTTCGGCATAATCCAGTACCCAGATGTGGGTGCTGGGGGGCAGTTTAGTGAGAAAACCACCAAAGTGACTTCCAGAAGTCTTTAAATCCTAAGAAAACTACTAACACGAAAAACTACTACAAAACCAATCAAATGCTACCTCCATACAAGAATAAAGCAGTCTTTTCCACTAAGTTTGGAAAGTGTGTCACAAGGGACAAGAGAACAGAAGAAGCTGCGACTCAGTCCATGCGGCAGGGAGAAGGAACGGAGGGCGTGGTTCATCTGTCCCACCCTTTGTCCCCTCAGGCAAAACTATAAGGCAGTACAAGGGCGCACGCACGGCCCAACGGACACTTCTACTTTGAAAAGTTCTGGCTTTGGGCGCATGTGCAAACAATCGGGGCTGTCACTCGAAGAAGAGCACAGCTGAGCACAGAATACTGCTCCCTGTGCTTGAGCTTCAGGACCAATTTTCAACCTGTTGGTTTGAAAAGTAACTCTCCCTTAAGGATGGACTTTCTGACTGGACAGTACAGTTAAGTAAAAATTGGTTCCTACACTGACTCCCTTAGCACCTCTGGGAAACATAATTCTCTTTAAACAATTGTCTTCAATGTCTTTTCTCACTGGAACTGAAATACAATGAAGCCAAAACTATGTTTTGTACCAGCACAAACTGCAACAGATTGAGTTCACAGCCAGATCACTAGAAAACCATGTCAAGCAGGAATATTTGCATTAAAAATATAAATATCTATTACAGCAGAAAAAGAGACACCAGTCTAAGTAATAAAGTGCCTGTACTCCACAGTCACAAACCTCACTGACATGAATGAGTTAATGTTAGTGTTGATAAAAGGGCCTTTTTAATTCTTGTCAGAGGAAGTCTGTCCTTAAGGATAAAAGCCTTGCATCATCAGCCCCTTCCTGCCCCACACCCAGCTCCATACAAGAGAGCCCACAAAACCTCTGCTACAATCCCAGAGGGAGACAGACACTGTCATTTAACAGCAAGACATATTGAGCCTCTCTTTGATTATACTTAGGCTATGTATACACTGGCAAATTTTTTCACCAAAAGTTATACCACATTTATTAAAGTGCTTTAATTCAACCTCTGTTGCATGTCCACCCTGTGCTCCTTGTGTCGCTGGAGTGCATCCACACTAACAGCTCTCGCAACGACAGAGAGCAGTGCACGGTGGTAGCTATCCCAGTGTGCAACTGGCCGTGTGGGGCTTTGGGAAGGGTTTGCAATGCCTCATGGGGCAGGTACAGCGTCACATGATGCAGGTTTCTCAATCCCATTGTTCCATGGGCATCCTAATAGATTGCCAGCTGCTTTTCAACTGAAGAGAGAGAGAGACAGGGAGCATGCGTGGGGGACAGGGGGTAGAGTGTGTCGGCATGCTGCCTTGTAAGTTCAGACAGCTGCCCTGCCAGAAGCAACCAGTCCTGAGGCGGGGAAACCCCGCCATCCGACACCACCACCACCCCGCCTCCCTCTCGGGCTCTGCACAGCAGAGAGGCGCTCGCTCGCTCTCACACACATCCACCCATGTTAATGTTTTGTTTCCCGTTGCAGAGCAGCACAGAGCTTTAAAAGGGGAGGGGCGCATGCCTGCTGAGTTCAAAACAATGAGCAGAGTGGTCATTGCAGGTATTGTGGGACACCTCCAGAAGCCAATTGCAGCAATAAAAGCAATCAAGGTGTTTACACTGGCTCTCCGGCACTAAAGCCTCGGTGAAAAACCCTCTCCTCGAGGTGGTTTTACCACACTGCTGCAACTGAGGAGTTTCATCACAAAAAGCGGCTTTGCAATGGGTACACCTCTGCTGTTTCACGCCAAAAGCTGCCTTTTGGCAAAAAAACTTGGCAGTGTAGACCAGGCCTTAGATTGAACTGTGAATCGCAGTTACATCTCATACAGCAGGCTAGGACTCTACCAGTCACAGGGAAAACAGACAAAAACCGTTTACATATCTTTTCGTAACCGTTCTTCATCGAGATGTGTTGCTCACGTCCATTCCACTGTAGGTGTGCGCGCGCCCACGTGCAGTCAGGGATTTCAGCCTTAGCAGTACCCGTAGGGCCGGCTGTGGCACCCTCTGAAGTGCCATGCTCATGCGGCGATATATCAGGTGCTGCGGGCCCTACGCCCTCTCAATTCCTTCTTGCCAGCAACTCCGACAGAGGGGCAGAGGCGGGTCATGGAATGGACGTGAGCAACACATCTCCAAGAACAACAGACACGAAAAGGTAGGTAACCATTTTTTCCTTCTTCGAGTGCTTGCTCATGTCGATTCCATTCTAGGTGACTCACAAGCAGTATCCACATTGCTGGGCTCAGAGTTCGCAGCTTAGTGGCTTGCGGTACTGCCCTACCAAAGTCAACATCGTCCCAGGCCTGCTGGCTAAGTGCACAGTGGGACATAAAGATATGGATGGACAACCAGGTGGCTGCTCTACAGATGTCCTGGATAGGCACTTGGGCCATAAAGGCTGCCGAAGAGGCTTGCACCCTTGTAGAGTGGGTGGTGACGATCGCTGGGGCAGCACCTTCGCTTGATCATAGCAGAAGCGAATGCAGGCAGTGATCCAGGAGGAAATCCTTTGAGCAGGTACAGAGCAACCCTTCGTCCTGTCGGCCACAGCAACAAACTAAGCAGGACAGGTGGGATGGGACGAAGTAACTTACCATGCTACTAGTCAGTAAAACCAGACCACTGGCATGCCCGTTTATTTGGGGTTTTTTAATCATGAAATCCTACAAAGTCTGAACAGCCCCCTTTCCTGGAGGGATGATTCTGTTCTCATTCGTTTTCATGAAGGTTTTCCCCTCTCCCTCGTTCCAGTTCCGAGTTTGCCATTTGGCTAGTTGTTTGGTGCCAAGAGTTATATAAATATAAACCCACCTAAGAAAGGAAAATACTCCATCTTCCTGTTCTGTGGCATAAATTTCCTGTCACTTGGTGACGGATTAGACATGCTTTGTGGGGCAGCAGTGTCAGGAGAGGGTCACTTAGAGTGAACATGCCCCTCCCCTCTCAAAGCACAAGAAAAAAGAAATCCAGGCTTTTGCTGGCTGAAATGTTTAGCCAATCACTCTGTATTTTGATGGTGCATTCTTTCAGCAGCATGTCACACACTCTTTATTGGAAACTTCCCCTCCTACCCACCCCCCCAAGAGTCATACTGCAACCAGCACATACATAAAACATTCACCAAAATATTTTTCTATTCTCAGAACAGCTTTCCTCTTAACGTTAATATATAGAGAGCTTTGACCCTAAAAATTGTTGAGTAAAATGCTGTCTTTAACAGTGAGGATTAATTAGATTCTTTATAAAAATTAAAATGATCAATTTGTAGAAATTAATTAAATTTCTTAACAGGAGCAGAGGTAACAGGAGATTTAGGTAACATTTTCAAAAGCACACAAGTGACTTAGAAGCTTACATCCCATTTTAAAATACAACTTAAGGATTTAGGAGTTTAAGTCTCACTGAAAGCCAAAATCACTTTTGCAAATGGGATTTAGATGCTTTTGAAAATGTTCCTCTTCGCAAACAGAAAATGGGTAATACACAAGCACGTAATACACAAGGCTACCATCATAGAACTCTGCTAACGCACCTGAACTTTGCCATGCATTATCACTGCTGTCCTGGCCCCAAGCCTCTCAAGCAGAAACTGAATCACACACAATTGCACAGCAGTGTCTGTGATATAAATGAAAACTGACTATGAAACCACTGAACTCATTTTCAGCTTTGACATAAGACATATCAATCCACGCATGCACTGCTTTAGCTCACTGTTCCACTAGACCGATGCATTTGTGCAAATAGTATATTTCCAAGAAAAAGTTTCATTTTCATTTATAATTAGTAGGGCTGTCAAACGATTAAAAAAATTAATCGCGATCAACTGCACTGTTAAACAAAATAGAATACCATTTAAATATTTTTGGATGTTTTCTATTTTCAAATATATTTATTTCAATTACAACACAGAATACAAAGTGTACAGTGCTCTCTTTAAATTTGTTTTACTTCAAGTATTTGCACTGTAAAACAAACAAAAAAAATAGTATTTTTCAATTCACTTAATACAAGTATGTAGTGCAATCTCTTCATGGAAGTTGAACTTACAAATGTATAATTATGTACAAAAAAACCTGCATTCAAAAATAAAAAAATGTAAAGCCTGCAAGTCCACCCAGTCCTACTTCTTGTTCAGTCAATCATTCAAACAAGTTTGTTTACATTTGCAGAAGATAATGCTGCCCACTTCTCACTTTCAGGTGATGTTGTAAACAAGAACAGGCGTTCGCATGGCACTGTTGTAGCTGGCATTGCAGGATATTTATGATATTTCGTTTATCATTTTTACAGTGCAAATATTTGTAATAAAAAATACACACTTTGATTTCAGTTACAACACAGAATACAATATTTATGAAAATGCAGAAAAAGATCCAAAATATTTAATAAATTTCAACTTGTATTCTATTTAACAGTGCGATTAATCATGATTAATTTTTTAAATCACGATTAATTTTTTTCAGTTAATTGCATGAGTTAACTGCTAGTAATCAACAGTCCTAATAATTAGTATACTGCTTGGCATTTCCTTACCACCCCCAGCATATTGTAGAAGCAGCAGATATCATTTGGGAGAGGTTTGAATGGGTTCTGCTGAGTTGATGTGGTACAAAGAATGGTTACTTGCTTTACAGTAACTCTAGTTCTTTGCAAAAAGAACAGGAGTACTTGTGGCACCTTAGAGACTAACACATTTATTAGAGCATAAGTTTTCGTGGACTACAGCCCACTTCTTCGGATGCATAACCGAAGATATGCATCCGAAGAAGTGGGCTGTAGTCCACGAAAGCTTATGCTCTAATAAATGTGTTAGTCTCGAAGGTGCCACAAGTACTCCTGTTCTTTTTGCGGATACAGACTAACACGGCTGCTACTCTGAATCTAGTTCTTTGAGATGTTTTGCCTGTGCGGATCCCACTCAAGGTGCATGTGCACCTCCAGTGTGCAAATCCTTTGGACTTACAAGATGCATGCACACCATGAGCAGGATCCACACAGACAAAACATCTCAAAGAAGAATTTTCTGTCCCAGCTCCTTTAAAATGAAGACCCACAGATGGACCAGAGACCACCGAGAAAGCTAGTGAGCCACCACACTGAAGGTCGACAGTCACACATTCCTAGCGCTGAACACAGCCCTAGAAGTGCCTTAACCTCCACTACTGCTACTTAGGTGACTGAACGAGTGTGGTACTTCAAAGCCCATGCTTACGATGTGCAGGACTTCACACCCAGTACTTCTGTTTTGGCAGCATTAATGAAATGAGCGTCCTTATTGTTTTGCATTTCACAGATGGGACACTGAGGCACAGAGAGGTTATCACACTGCAATCGTAAGGCAGCCCTGAAGACAGAACCCACATCTTGTGCACTTTGGCACCCTAACCCCAGTCATTTCCTTGACCCACCCCCATCTGATGCTCTCCCTGTGCCTGGAACAGCCTCTGGAACAACAGCCACTAACAGCCCTCCAACTCACCTTTCAGGAAACTTCTAAAAACCCAGCCATTCCTGCACGCAAATTAGCACAGTCACCCCCCCTCTGTATATGGCCTGTACTGTCTTTGCTCATGCTTTTAGACTGCCAGCCCCTCTGGTCAGGGCACTGACCTCCCCCCTGTGCAGCTCTGTGCACAGCATAAACAATTGCTGGGAACAGACCACACGGAGGAGATTCTCGCAGTAAGTAATACACACAACAAAGGAGCAGGAGAAAGGGAGACATTTTGAATGCTATAAATGCCGATGTGATTCTGATGGTTACAAATTTAGGAATACAGTTTTAATACCCTGCATAATGAGGCCTATTACTCCCTTTGTCATTAGTATGCCTCATGCAGCAGAATCCCTACGATTACTGTTGAGTGTGTCTGCCCCAGAAATACAACTCTCACTGCAACGGTTTTCTCTGTTCATGCGAACGCTGGTGGGAGACTGCAGTCCGATATACTGCAGACCCTAGAACCATTTATATAGGTGGCAGTCTGGAAAATACTAGCGCTCTATGGGTTAAAAGATGTTGCTTGTTACAGATTTAGCCCATTACCTGATGAACTGGAACTACAGTGCAGGATGTTAAAAAATTTAAATTGCTGAAGTTGATGCTATTCAATTTGACAAGCAATAAAATGGCATGTCATAAATTTAACATGTTTTCTGTGCTGCCATACAGAACTAACTACGAATTTTTGGTCTTGGTGAACAGCCTGACAAAAAGCTTGCAGGCAAGCACCACTCCTTTATTTCACTCGGGATTGTATACCTGCAACTTAGAATCATAGAATCTTAGGACTGGAAGGGACCTCGAGAGGTCATCTAGTCCAGTCCCCTGCACTCCTGGCAGGACTAAGTATTATCTAGATCGGGGTGGGCAAACTACAGCCCACAGGTCACATCCAGCCCTCGAGTTCCCGCTGGGGAACACCCGGGGTCTGGGGCATGGCCCCTCTCCGGCGCTCCAGCAGGGGAGCAGGGCCAGGGGAAGCAGCGGCCTGGTCCCCCTCCGGCTCCTATGCATAGGGGCAGCCAGGGGGCTCCACTCTGCACACTGCCCCCACCCCAAGCGCTGCACCTGCAGCTCCCATTGGCCAGGAACTGCAGGGGCGGTGCCTGCAGTGCATATGTGGCAGCGTGCAGAGCCGCCTGGCCATACCTCTGCATAGGCGTCGGAGAAGGGACATGCTGCTGCTTCCGTGAGTCGCTTGAGGTAAGTGCCACCCAGAGCCTGCACCCCTGAGCCTCCCCCCACACCCCAACCCCAGTCCTGATCCCCCTCCTGCCCTCCAAACCCCGCGATCCCAGCCCAGAGCACCCTCCTGCACCACAAACCTCTCATCCCCAGCCCCACCCACAGAGCCTGCACCCCTTCCCACATCCCAACCCCCTGCCCCAGCCCTGATCCCCTTTCTGCCCTCCGAACCACTTGGTCCCAGCCCAGGGCACCCTCCTACACCCCAAACTCCTCATCCCTAGCCCGAGCCTCCACCCCCCCGGCCAAGCCTGGAACTCCCTCTCACACCCTGAACTCCTCATTTCTGGTCCCACCCCGGAGCCCGTACCCCCTATCAGAGGCCTTACCCTCTCCCACACCCCAATCACAATTTTCTGAGCATCCATAGCCCGCCATACAATTTCTATTCCCAGATGTGGCCCTCAGGCCAAAAAGTTTGCCCACCCCTGATCTAGACTATTCCTGACAGGTGTTTGTCTAACCTGCTCTTAAAAATCTCCAGTGTCAGAGATTCCACAACCTCCCTGGGCAATTTATTCCAGTGCTTAACCACCCTGACAGTTAGGAGGTTTTTCCTAATGCCCAGCCTAAACCTCCCTTGCTGCAATTTAAGACCATTTGCTTCTTGTCCTATCCTCAGAGGTTAAGAAAAACAATTTTTCTCCTTCCTCCTTGTAACAACCTTTTATGTACTTGAAAACTATCATGTCCCCTCCCAATCTTCCTTCTTCCAGATTAAACAAACCCATTTTTTTCAATCTACCCTCATAGATCATGTTTTCTAGACCTTTAATCAGTTTTGTCGCTATTCTCTGGACTCACTCCAATTTGTTCACATCCTTCCTGAAACATGGAGCCCAGAACTGAACACAATACTCCATTTGAGGCAATCAGAGCAGAGTAGAATGGAAGAATTACTTCTCATGTCTTGTTTACAACACTCCTGCTAACACATCCCAGAATGATGTTCGCTTTTTTGGCAACAGTGTTACATTGCTGACTCTCATTTAGCTTGTGATCCACTATGACCCCCAGATCCTTTTCCGCAGTACTCCTTCCTAGGCAGTCATTTCCTATTTTGTATGCGTGCAACTATTGTTCCTTCCTAAGCGGAGACTTTGCATTTGTCCTTATTGAATTTCATCCTATTGACTTCAGACCATTTCTCCAGTTTGTCTAGTCCTATCCTCCCAGCTTGGTATCGTCCGCAAACTTTATAAGTGTACTCTCTATCCCATTATCTAAATTATTGATGAAGATATTGAACTGAACTGGACCCAGAATTGATCCCTGCGGGACCCCACTCGATATGCCCTTCCAGCATGACTGTGAACCACTGATAAATACTCTCTAGGAACCATTTTCCAACCAGTTTTGCACCCACCTTATAGTAGCTCTATCTAGGTTGCATTTCCCTAGTTTGTTTATGAGAAGGTCATGCCAGACAGTATCAAAAGATTTACAAAATCATAGAATCATAGAATATCAGGGTTGGAAGGGACCTCAGGAGGTCATCTAGTCCAACCTCCTCCTCAAAGCAGGACCAATTCCCAGCTAAATCATCCTAGCCAGGGCTTCGTTAAGCCAGGCCTTAAAAACCTCTGAGGAAGGAGATTCCACCACCTCCCTAGGTAACCCATTCCAGCTTAGTGTCATCCGCGAACTTGCTGAGGGTGCATCCATCCCATCATCTAGACCATTAATGAAGATGTGGAACAAAACCGGAGCCAGGACCAACCCCTGGGGCACTCCGTTTGATACTAGCTGCCAACTAGATATTGAGCCGTTGATCACTACCCATTGAGCCCGACGATCTAGCCAGCTTTCTATCCACCTTATAGTCCATTCATCTAGTCCGTACTTTTTTAACTTGCTGGCAAGAATCATAGAATAGCAGGGTTGGAAGGGATCTCAGGAGGTCATCTAGTTCAACCCCCTGCTCAAAGCAGGACCAATCCCCAGGCAGATTTTTGCCCCAGATCCCTAAATGGCCCCCCTCAATGATTGAACTCACAACCCTGGGTTTAGCAGGCCAATGCTCAAACCACTGAGCTATCCCTGTGGAATACCATGGGAGACCATATCAAAAGCTTTGCTAAAGTCAAGATATATCACGTCTACTGCTTTCCCCATATCCACAGAGCCAGTTATCTCATCATAGAAGGCAATCAGGTTGGTCAGGCATGACTTGCCCTTGGTGAATCCATGTTAACTGTTCCTCATCACCTTCCTCTCCTCCAAGTGCTTCAAAATGGATTCCTTGAGGACCTGCTCTGTGATTTTTCCAGAGACTGAGGTGAGGCTGGCCAGTCTGTAGTTCCCCGGATTCTCCTTCTTCCCTTTTTTAAAGATGGGGACTATATTTGCCTTTTTACAATCATTCGGGACCTCCCCCGATTGCCACGAGTTTTCAAAGATAATGGCCAATGGCTCTGCAATCACATCAGCCAACTCCCTCAGCACACTCAGATGCATTAGATCTGGATCCACAGACTTGTACATGTCCAGCTTTTCTAAATAGTCCTTAAGCTGTTCTTTAACCACTGAGGGCTGCTCACCACCTCCCTAAAGGCAAGATATACCATGTCTACTGCTTCCCCCTATCCACAAGGCTTGCTACCCTCTCACAGAAAGCTATCTTCTTCTAACTTAAGGGAAAGAAATGAAAAACAAAAAAGGTTAGACCCATTGTAACTGCTATGCCATCCTTCTGCAGAGTGCATATCACAGCGCCAAATAAGATACCCATAAAATGCCACATAAACCTCTGATTGGCCAAGGCTAAGAGGAAAACGTTGCAACAATGAAAATTGTGTATTGATAAGAACATTAAATTACTGCATCCTGGCAAGTGAGCCAGCCAGCCAGCAGCCTCCATTTGGCAGTCTTTATTGGGGTGCCTAAATATGGATTCAGGAACCTACATTTAGGCACCCAGGGTGGAAAAATTTGACCTTAGAAAATGGCTTGCCTTAAAACCTGTACTACACAGCGGTAGCTTTGTTTAGAACACACAGGAAAACAGACACACTTATTTCTAACAATTATATTGACTCTTCTGAAGTCAGACTTCAGGTTACACTATGACAGCTGGCTTGCAAACAGCTAATGTCCAGCATCCTACATAAGGATCAAACCACCACTACACAACTTCAACTGCTAACACTTACAGTACAGGGCTGTTCTAATTTTGTAATGGCAGATAAGCCAAGGTAAGACGCTGCCCTTTACATGATATTCTTCTACCACCATAAAATGGCTTAAAGAAGTTGGCAGTTTTAAAACCTTTACTCTTCAGCAGCAGCCACACTATCCTAATCTGTTAGTCTTAAAGGTGCTACAGGATTCTCTGTTACTTGTTACAGATCAAGACTAACACAGCTACCCCTCTGATACTATCCTAATCAACAGCTTTCAAAAGGATTTCATGGCAAATGCATGCTGCTCTCGGAACTCCAGTTCTTCTGCCTTCAGAATGAGAGAGGGCAGCCCACAAAGCACAGAGGGCGACCCATTGTCTAAGCCTATGTGGGACACACTGGTTCTTTTGCCAGGACAGCTCACAGACTCCTTTCTTACTCCATGCAGCGTTCTGCAGCTACAGGAGTGTCACCCTCCAGATGCACTAACTATGTCACACGTGTGCACATGCACACGCCAATGGGCCCCCCAAAACAGCATGAAGTTCCACCTCATCCCCACTTACTGTTCTGCACACCTCTGCCTGCCTATATCCCATCCCATCCCTCCCTCTGCCCACTGCTCTCCTGCTCCTCCACTCACATTCACCTCTGTGCTTTGTACATGCTGATCCCTAGGTCTGGAACAACCCCCCTTTGCCCGAACTCCTACCCTCCACACTCCTCTCCCCCCTTCCGCCTTGCCCCGTTAGAGCAGGGGTAGGCAACCTATGGCACGCGAGCTGATTTTCAGTGGCACTCACACTGCCTGGGTCCTGGCCACCGGTCCGGGGGCTCTGCATTTTAATTTAATTTTAAATGTAGCTTCTTAAACATTTTAAAAACCTTATTTACTTTACATACAACAGTAGTTTAATTATATATTATCAAAAGAGACCTTCTAAAAACATTAAAATGTACGACTGGCACGCAAAACCTGAAATCAGAGTGAATAAGTGAAGACTCGGCACAGCACTTCTGAAAGGTTGCCGACCTGTGCTAGAGCATGCCGCCCTCATCCCACCTTAAACTGCAGCTCTTCAAATATCAGAATTCAAGAGCATTTTTTACAGTATATTGCAGCCAATGCTACCTTTGCTTGTTCCAACTCTTGTGTCCCCCCCTCCTCCGGACCCTCCCCCACCACCTGTTGTTGATTTCCTGTGTCTGACACAGACTGCAAGATCTGCAGCGCTGGCATCACATCTCATTTTCTTTCTCTCGCCCCCCGCCCCAAAGCCCTGCAAGAAGATGGCACTAGAGAAGCACTTTTCCTCCCATTCTGAGCTCTCCATTTATACATTACATACCTCATTAAGGCTTGGACCCCAAGAACAGCCACAGAGAATGGGATGTACTGGAGAGGCCAGGTCCCAGAATCCTTAGTGTGGCTGCTCCTAGCTAAAGACAAAGAACATGACATAGGAGGTAAGCATTGGAGTCACCACACTAATGACCAGACAAGTGCTGATATCATGCCAGTGTGCGGAAGCTTCCTGTGAGAGTTGCACCAGACCAAGTAAAGCAATAAACATGGAAATATTCCTGTATTTGGAGAATACCCTAGAGAGCTAGGAGGAGTAATTTTACACACCCTAGCAGTTTATGCTGTTCTTTATGCTTTTCTGACCAGGTTAGTGGCTGTGAGAAGAGGCTGTTTAACAGCACAGTGTAAAGAAAAAAAAAATCTTATTAAAGCCATACACAAAAATAAAGTTGGTGATTTCATGTTTCATGTGATTTCAGGCACCACCCCTGCAGCTCCCATTGGCCATGGTTCCCGGCGAATGGGAGCTGGGGGTGGTGGTGTTTGGCTGCCCCTACGCATAGGAGCCGGAGGGGGACATGCCACTGCTTCTGGGAGCCATGGCATACGTGGAGCGGGGCAAGCCCCCAACCCCGCACCCTGGTGAGAGCTTGAGGGACGGATTAAAACGTCTGAAGGGGCGGATGCGGCCCTCAGGCCATAGTTTGCCCACCTCTGGCTTAGACTGTGTATTTAATGTAGTTGCTAATGAGGGCAAGAGTCCAAGTGGTTTGAAGAAGTCCTTAAAAAGTTCTAAGTGACTGAAAACAAAGCCATGACCATGCACAGCACTTCACTGAGATCATTGTTCTTGAACACAAAATCCCTCCCCCCCCCCCCCCATGCTTTTGCATCTTGCAAATAAGTGTTGGGTTGGGAAGAAGCCACTTGTGCTGTTTAGCTGTAAGGCCACGTTACAGCATGGCGTGCAGTGGCTTTGGACCTACCCGTGCTGCAGAGATCTGTCACCGTACAAGGGGGCTGTTCTTTGAAAGAAGCATCAGCATGAATGCAAGCAGCTGCCAGATGTAAATAGAACGAACTCTGCAGCAGGATTAAAGGACTTCTGTGTAAAGCTTACTCAGTACTTTTAAGACTTCACTGGGAAAAGGCCAAAGGCTTTTCAGGAGGTGCGAGTGGGGAGGTAAGGGTGATTCATACTCACCAGACTCTTTCCTGTCTGGACTACTTGAATCTTAGGTTTCATCACAGCAGAGATCATGGAAGGCTAGCATGACAGGTGCTGCTTATAAAAGATTTGCATCTATGGGCTAGTCTATGCTAGAAGTGCTACAGCAGTGCAGCTCCACCGTCATCATAATAAATCCACCTCTGCGAGCAGCATCAGCTATGGCGGTTGGAGACGCTCTCCCGCTGACAGCGCAGCCCAAACCTCACAAGCCCAAATCAATTGACTCGAGCTCTGAGATTCTGTGCCTCAGGTTTTTTATTGCAGTGCAGACATACCCTCAATGACTGTCTCTATGCAGGCAAGCTTGTTCCTCCAAACATCCCACAGGAGAACTCCCTTCGCACTGGTGGTTATGCATTTTTAATACACTCCTCACAATGCTGTGCACAAGAGCGAGACTTACATAGATTCTACCCAAGAAAGCCAATGCTGCCTGCTCTTCCCTTGAGTACATAAGAACGGCCGTACCGGGTCAGACCAAAGGTCCATCTAGCCCAGTATCCTGTCCTCTGACAGTGGCCAATGCCAGGTGCCCCAGAAGGAGTGAACCTAACAGGCAATGATGAAGTGATCTCTCTCCTGCCGTCCATCTCCATCCTCTGACAAACAGAGGCTAGGGACACCATTCCTTACCCATCCTGGCTAATAGCCATTAGTGGACTTAACCTCCATGAATTTATCCAGTTCTCTTTTAAACTGTTATAGTCCTAGCCTTCACAACCTCCTCAGGCAAGGAGTTCCACAAGTTGACTGTGCGCTGTGTGAAGAAGAACTTCCTTTTACTTGTTTTAAATCTGCTGCCCATTGATTTCATTTGGTGGCCCTTAGTTCTTGTATTATGGGAATAAGTAAATAACTTTTCCTTATTCACTTTCTCCACATCACTCATAATTTTATATATACCACTATCACAGGGGTTGGCAACCTATGGCACGCGTGCCAAAGACGGCACGCGAGCCGATTTTTAATGGCATGCTGCTGCCTGCCGGAGTCCCAGCAGGCAGCAGCGTGCCATTAAAAATCCTGCCCAGCCCAGCCCGGCCCGCTCTTCTCCGCCCCTCCCCGCCGGGGCAGGGGGCAGAAGCTTGGTCCTGACAGCTCCCCTGCCTCTTCCCGCAGTGTGCTGGGTCCCTGCCCCTCTTCCTCCTCTCTGTCCCTCCCTCCCTGCCAATCAGCTGATGGCCCTTGCGAGGGAGGGGAGGGGGGGGAGGAGGAGTGGAGTCAGCGTGCTCGCTGCTCCCGGCAGAGGCAGAGAAGAAGCGGGGGCAGGAAGGGGTGGAATAGGGGCATATCCCCTCCAGCCCCCTGCCCTGAGCACCCCACGATCCCAGGCCACACCCCCAGCCCTCTGCCCTGAGCCCCCCCCCACAACCCCCAGCCCTCTGCCCTGAGCCGCCCCCCCCCCCCCAGGCCCGTTCCCTGAGCCCCGCACACACACCAGGCCCCTGCCCTGAGCCCTGTACCCCCCTCACACACACCCAGCCCCCCACACCCCATGCACCCCCCCACATCCCCAGCCCCCCACACCCCCACCCTGAGCACCAAATGGGAGCTCCTGCACCCCCCCCCCCACATTCCCACCTGCACCCCTCGCACCAAATGGGGGCTTCCCAGGTAAGCGCTCCACATTCAAACCTCCTGCCCTAACCCTGAACCCCCTCCCTCATTCTAGCTCCTGGCCAGACCCTACACCCCAACCTGCTCCTCCACCCCCAGCCCTGTGCTCAGTGCATCCCACCCTCAGATCAGTGCAGAAAGAGGGGAACAGACTGGGCCAGAACCAGAGAGAAGGTAGGTACCCACTATATGTGGGCAGGGCCGGGACCCCAGACCAGCAGCGGGCTGAGCAGATCTGGCAGCTGGGATCCCAGCTGGCAGGAGCCGGCAGATGGAACCCCTGAGCGGCAGTGGGCTAAGCCGCTCAGCCCACTGCCGGTCTGAGGTCCCAGCCGCTGGCCCCGCACAGCTAGCAGCCGGTCTGGGGTTCTGGCTGCTGGACCCTTGCCAGCTAGGGTCCTGGCCGCAGGACCCACTCAGCCCACTGCCGGCCTAGGTGAATAGAATCCCAGACCAGCAGCGGGCTGAGTGGGCCGGTGGCGTAAGATCAACATTTTAATTTAATTTTAAATTAAGCTTCTTAAACATTTTGAAAATCTTGTTTATTTTACAATACAACAATAGTTAGTTATATAATATATAGACTTATATATATTATATATATATAGAGAGAGACCTCCTAAAAACGTTAAAATGTATTACCGGCACGTGAAACCTTAAATTAAAGTGAATAAATGAAGACTCGGCACACCGCTTCTGAAAGGTTGCCGACCCCTGCTCTATCATATCCCCCCTTAGTCTCTTCTTTTCCAAGATGAAAAGTCCTGGCCTCTTTAATCTCTCCTCATATGGGACCCTCCCCAAACCCCTAATCATTTTAGTTGCCCTTCTCTGAACCATTTCTAATGCCAGTATATCTTTTTTGAGATTAGGAGACCACATCTGTACGCAGTATTCAAGATGTTGGGTGTACCACGGATTTATACAAGGGCAATAAGATATTCTCCGTCTTATTCTGTAGCCCCTTTTTAATGATTCCTAACATCCTGTTTGCTTTTTTTGACTGCCTCTGCACACTGCGTGGACATCTTCAGAGAACTATCTACGATGACTCAAAGATCTTTTTCCTGATCAATTGTAGCTAAATTAGCCCCCATCATATTGTATGTATAGTTGGGGTTATTTTTCCCCAATGTGCATTACTTTACATTTATCCACATTAAATTTCACTTGTCATTTTCTTGCCCAATCACTTAGTTTTGTGAGATCTTTTTGAAGTTTTTCACAGTCTGCTTTGGTCTTAACTATCTTGAGCAGTTTAGTATCATCTGCAAACTTTGCCACCTCACTTTTTACCCCTTTCTCCAGATCATTTATGTAATATTTGGTTGTGAGTAAACATGGAAAATACTGAACTGAAGGATTTGTTCTTCAATGAGTAGAAATCAGTTTTTGTAAAATTTCATTGGTTACTGAAGCATTTGTGTGGCATGGATTTGAAGCTTGCTTTTAGGGCATCAGCACTCTAGGAGTAAAGCCATCACTTATAATCCTTTAGACTCAACCACCAACTGGGGTTGTATTAAAAAATAAATAGATAAATAAATAAATCTAACTTCAGGCACCTTACAGCCAGGTTAGCAAAGCACTCAGCACATTAAAGCCAGACCGCTGGCTCCTGCTGTGAGTGACAACTCTGATGAGGTGATATCAACCAGATTCTGGAAATGCATGGAGGCAGTCAACGAACTCCTCGTAACGTGGAGGTCTCTTCCCAGCAAAACTGTACAGTTTTCTAGAGCTGGCATCATTTCATAGGATGTAAAATATTTGTAGAACTGCACAATAGTGCCCTTCACCTACTCCCTGAAGCCAAGACTCTGCCAGAACTTGGTGACTGATGTGCATCACAGCACAGTGCATGCCAAGATATTAATCAGAGCAGGGCCCAGAGAACCAGGGTGGGGCAGAACACGATAGAAATGCACATAAAAGTTGTTTTAAGCTAGAAATCTGTGGAATGCCTTTCTCATCTTGGCAACTTGAGGAGTACTTCTGAACTACTCCTCCCAGCAAATATCCTGGATTTTAACTCCACTTAACCCGGTTTAAGTCTCTATAGCTATGTATGTGGAGAGGATGTGGGACGTGCTCACATCGGTCAAAGAGTGCTATTCTACACAAGTAGTTGTTTCATGTACATTTATGTTTTCTTATCATCAGTTGTAGGAGCGTGCCTACAAGAGTTGATTTTTACAGCCCCGCCCCCCAAATATGCAAGATCAACTTCCACATGTGTTAACAGAAATTACAGTGCGCACCAAACCCAGAGCATCCCCTCACTGCACAGCATTATAACCATGCAAACATAAGCACTGGAGGAGGTAAAGATAAAATAAGAACTGTCCTATTCAGAGACAAACCTCCCACTAGTAGAAAAATCCACCTCATGCTAGCCAATTATTTCAGTTTATCACCGGAAAAGGCAGTCAGCTGCTAAAAATTAAACAGAAATGATGGCTGTACCCAGTCCCAGTGTTAGAGATGAGCAGCATGCTGAAAACAAATCAGTAAGTCATTAAGGCCTTCCACATCAGAGCCATGCCTGCCTGCTCCAGCTCCAACCCACACAGTGATATCATGCATAATGTATGGGCGGAGAGTTCACAAACAGCTGTTCCACTGTCAGGTGAATTTCTGTGGCAGAAAGAAAAAATATGAAGTCAAATAAAATTGCAGACATCTACTTTCCATATAGAACAAAATGGCATCGGAAAGCAATGCGACTCAGGAGTTTATAGTAAGACTATTTTTAAACACATTTTTCAGCCACATAGATTTATATTATATACATCACATACACACAGCCCACCCCCCACAATGTATGCACCTGCATACAGTATACTGCATGGAAACTGCAGGTAGAACTGGCTATAACGGCTAATTCTGCCACTAGTTCTGAAACCGAAATCCACAAATAGGCTAGCAAGCCATTGGTTGAAAGATTCTGTAATCAAAGACATCAACTTATCAGGCGTTAGTAGCATCTTTAGAGAAACAATCATTTCATTCCCTTAGGAATAAGTCTAATTCACGCACTTCTTTCTTAAGCATATTCTGCTGTCAAACGATCTCTCCTAAGTGCTGTTCAGTATTCCGTACATGGAATTCCACGCGTTGATACAGTACACTATTACATTGACATGTGGCAGTTTATAACGGGATTCCTTTTGGCAGTATTTCCATTACTAAAACTGGACCTTTTCTTGTTACTATGCCATGAATGGTGGAGCACAAGCTGTCAGCTCAAATGCAATTGCAGTTAGCAGTTAACAGAAATGATCCTTGACATATTTTGCCTCTTTTTGATTTAGAACACTGACGATGGCAAAAAGGTCATAAATTTGTAGAAATCAATTTTTGTAACCAGTGAAATCCTTCAAAGGGGTTAATTGCTTTGCCTTTGCTTCTTCCTACTGGTCTCTAATCATTGCAAACCCCCTCCTCCCGCATCACTCTCTTTTCCTATTTCCCACATCCACACCTCTGCCAGATCCTTCCAGGTTACCTAGAATCCCCCCCCACAGAAAATACTTTGCCATGTCTGTCTGTGCCTCAGTGATCCCATTTGCAAAATGGGATATACAGATTTCCTTCCTCCTAGCCACTGCGAGTCTTGTTCATTGAGGCCCCAGTCCGGCAGACACACGAGTGATCCCATTGACCCCCAATGAGCGCTGCTGGATGCTTAGCACTTGTGAAAAGCAGGTCAGTTATTTGCACTTCGGAGTATGACTATAGAATTGCAGACAATTTTTAAAGCTTTCCATAATGGGAACCTAGACACTTGCTCCTTTTTTTAAAAGGTTTCAGACAGCAGTGACTTCGTGCTCACAGTTACACTACTTAACTAACTGAATTTCTGAGCACACATGTAATGTCACAGTAACTTGTGGGTACTGTGCAGAGCTGCTCCCGTCTGCATGAGGTGCCTGGTCTCTGCAATGGAAGGATCACTATGACTAAAGTCCCGAGGCTGTATACTTCGGGCATGGCTGCACTTGCAGATGTAGAGAGCTTTGAGTTAAACCAGCCTTTATAGAGTGCAGTAGGGAAAGCGCTGCAGTCTGTCCACACTGACAGCTGACAGCGCACTGGCGTGGCCATATTTGCAGCACTTGCAGCGGCATTGGGAGTGGTGCATTATGGGCAGCTATCCCAGCATGCAAGTGACTGCAATGTGCTTTTCAAATGAGGGGGATGGGGTGGAGTGTGACAGGGTGTGTGTTGTGTGTATGTGGAGGGAGAGAGAGTGGGTTTTGGGGGGCTGAGAGCATGTCAGCATGCTGTCTTGTAAGTTCAGGCAGCAGCAGTCCTCCCCCTCCCGCCCGCCTCTCTCTCTCTCACACAGCATTGCACAGTAACGGCTTGCATGCCGGCTGTCAGAAACGGAGCTTTGAAAGGGCATTTCCACATTCCTACAGGAATTCAAAACAGTGACAAGAGTGGCCACTGGACTTAAGGGGATTATGGGACATTTCCGGAGGCCGATCAGAGCGCAGTAACGCAATACCTCGTTCACACTGACGCCCGGGCGTTGTAGCCAAGGCACAGCAGACGTTATTCCTCTCGCCGAGGTGGAGAACCAGCAGCGCTCTAGCTCTGGAGTCAGAGCACTCTACGTGCCTTGCCAGTGTGGACGGGGAGTGAGCTAGTGCGCCTGGGGCTCCTTTACTGCGCTTAACTCGCAAGTGTAGCCAAGCCCTTAGTGCAGCGGTGTGGTCAGCGCAGCCCCAGGAGGGGGTGAGGGGTCTCCCTCTACGCACTGCTCCTGCCTGCAAGCACTGCCCCCGCAGCTCCCATTGGCTGGGAATGGGGAGCTGTGGCCAATGGGAGCTGTGGAGGTGGTGCTTGCAGAGGAGCAGCTTGCAGAGCCACATGCCCCTCGCCCCCCTCCAGGGGCCGCATGGGTGCGTTGGCCCCTTCCGGGAGCAGCGTGGGGCTGGGGTAGACAAGGAGCCTGCCTTAGCGGCAGCCACACTGCACCACGGACCAGGAGCCACCAGAGGTAAGTGCTGCCTGGCCGGAGCCCACACCCCAACCCCCAGCCTCCTCCCGGAGCCCAGCACCGCATACCCCCTCCTGCACCTCGAACCCCCTCCTGCACCCCAACCCCCTGCTCCAGGCTCAGCCCAGAGCCTCCTCCCACACTGTGAACCCCTCAGCCCCAGCCCAGAGTCCACACCCCCTCCCGAGCCCCAACCTCCTACCCCAGCCTGGTGAAAGTGAGTGAGGGTGGGGAAGAGCAAGTGGGACAGGGCTTTGGGGAAGGGGTGGGGCAGATCCTGGGTTGCCCTTAAATTCAAAAAGTGATCTTGGGCGTAAAAAGGTTGGAGACCACTGACTTAGTGCAACTGCATGGTCAACAGAGACCTAAAACAAGTACCACAAGCAGACTAGCAACAGCAGCAAATATGCACCAAACAGACATATTGGTACATTGCGTGCAACAGTCCTGATTCAAAGGCTCTTAAAAGAAGTCAGCATGAACACAAAACACAAACAGCAGAAAGAAAGCTCTACCATTGAACTGTTTGATTCCCAGCACCTCAGACAGAGCACTGGTTCTTCCTCTAACATGAGGCAGCCCAAGGCTGGGACTTCCTAGCACCATTCCCGACGGATTGCTGGGAATAAAGCACGTCAAGAAAGGTACTTGTCTGTCACAAGAAGCACACACAATCACCGGTCCATTTGCACGCACTTAATCAAAATAGTTAAAGCAATACAATGTTTTAAAATGTAACGATGCTGTTTTGAGAACGCAGAGAACAACGGGAGCTCTGTCTCTCAGCATTATATAATGGGGGGGAGGGAGAGCTCAATGGTTTGAGCATTGGCCTGCTAAACCCAGGGTCAATCCTGGAGGGGGCTACTTAGGGATCTGGGGCAAAATCAGTACTTGGTCCTGCTAGTGAAGGCAGGGGGCTGGACTCGATGACCTTTCAAGGTCCCTTCCAGTTCTAGGAGATAGGACATCTCCATTTTTTTAATTTAAAACAAAGGACTGAATTAAAAAGCCCCTCTTTGGAAAAAAAAACAAAAAAACAAAAAAACAACCCTGAGCACCTACATCAGTAAGAGTGTGTGCGTGGACCGAAAAGGTTTAAAAAACAAACAGTTTAAAAAGCAATGCCCTAGACTGCAAGACACCAAGAGCTGAAAGATGCGTACCCAAGTACTTACCTATCAGACACCCTCTCCTGCCTATGCAAACATTAAAAGAACCCCCAGCCTCTTTAATGTTCTCTCTCATGTGTCCACACGCGCATACGCACGCCAGTGCTTGCATTAACCAGCGTAGGGCAATTGCTATCATCACTGGGACTGGTGTAATGACTTCCCCGGGGAACACACAAACTAACGGCAGGAAGGAGGTGTCTATGTGAGCGAGCCCTGTGTGGTTTCAGTTCCCAGCCCCTCTTTCCTCAAGGTTCTGGAACATATTGTAAGGCAGGGAATCAAGACAGGAATGGTGCTGTGATTTGCTCTCCAATTCCCTTTAAGTCTCCTGCTCAGGGGCCTTGTGCCAGCCACAAGCCTAAGGTACCAGCTGTGCCGCTAGCAGTACCACCCCAGAGCACAGTGCTCGTCCCAGCCAGGTGCATGGGTGTGTTTGCCCCTCTTTAACTGCATCTAGGGTTGCCAGGCATCTGGTTTTCAACCAGAACACCTGGTCGAAAAGAGACCCTTGCAGCTCTGGTGAGCACCACTGACCGGGCCGTTAAAAGTCCAGTTGGCAGCGCAGTGGGGCTAAGACAGGCTCCCTGTCTGCCTTACTTCACGTGGCTCCCGGAAGCCGACGACATGTCCGGCTCCTAGGCTCAGGGGCAGCTGGGGAGGTTCTGCGCACTGCCCCCACCCTGCACACCGGCTCCGCAGCTCCCATTGGCCTGGAACTGCTGCATGCACCGTGCAGAGCTGGCTAGTCGTGCCTCTGCCGGGGCCGCACATGCTGGTTGCTTCCGGGAGCAGCCTGAGGTAAGCACTGTCTGGCTGGAGCCAGCATCCCAACCCCCCTGCCCCAGATCAGAACCCCCTCCCGCACCCCAACTCCCTCCAAGGCCCCACACCCCAAACCCCTGTCCCAGCCCTGAGCCCCCACCCTCATGCCACACAAGATCCATCACTAACAAGAAGCATTCACGTATAACCTGAAATAGTTACGATGTTCAAGATATGATTGTGATGCTGGCAGATGAGGTGCCAACTCAGGCCAAAATCTCAGGCCTCACTGAATGTTACAAATGCACAACTGGGAGGCAGGCCAATTCCCTTGTGTACTAGCATAGATCAAAGCGATTCTTAAATGAACAAGAATGTAGTTGATGTTTAAACTTCATGAAAACTAATAAGACTCTGCATGCATTGTTTTCACTTATCTGTACCCTGTTATAAAGTAATAGCAAACATTTACATTTTATATACCCCTGTAAATAAAATAAACCATCAAATGAGAAAGAAGCCTTGTGTAATGCAAATGAACTTTAACTGGAAAGTGCTATTTTTTGCACATTTGAAGGCACCTGGTCATTGTGTGTAACGATCAGAGATCAAAGACTCTAAATGTGCTCCTCTCTCCCTCCTTCAAAGAAAGAGCCAAGGTGGGTAGTGACCCTGTCAGTTTGGTGTCTGTGACAAGCAGCTGTAAGTATGGACTAGGGCTGTCATGTGATTAAAAAAAAGTAAGCTCGATTAATCGTGCTGTTAAACAATAACAGAATACCATTTATTTAAATGTTTTTGGGTGTTGTCTACATTTTCAAATATATTGATTTTCAATTACAGTAACTCCTCACTTAGTGTTGTCCCAGTTAATGTTGTCCTGTTGCTGATCTATTAGGGAATAAGCTCGTTTAAAGTTGCACAATGCTCCCTTATAACGTTGTCTGGCAGCTGCCTGCTTTGTCCACTGCTTGCAGGATTCTCTGGAAGAGCAGCCTCTCCTTGTGGGGATTAGACCCAGGGGGAGCCGGCAGGCCCCCCCTCCCCCATCAGCTCCCCTAAGTTCCTTGTAAGGCAGGGGTCGGCAACCTTTCAGAAGTGCTGTGCCGAGTCTTCATTTATTCACTCTCATTTAAGGTTTCGCGTGCTAGTAATGCATTTTAATGTTTTTAGAAGGTCTCTTAATTTAATAGTCTATAATATAGAACTAAACTATTGTATGTAAAGTAAATACGGTTTTTAAAATGTTTAAGAAGCTTCATTTAAAATTCAGTTAAAATGCAGAGCCCCCCGGCCCGGCTCCGGGCAGTGTGAGTGCCCCTGAAAATCAGCTCGCGAGCCGAACCACAGGTTGCCTACCCCTGCTGTAAGGTCTGTGTCTCGGCAGCTGCCCAGAAGTAGGTCAGCTGTCCCTCCCCCCACTGCCGTGTTGCTCCTGCCCTGCCCTCTGCCTTGGAGCTGCTCCCTGGAGCGTCCTGCTTGCTGGGGGAGAGGGGTGCTGATATCAGGACGCCCCCTGCTCCTGCTCCCCCCCCCCCCGCTCTGTACCCCCTCTCCGCAAAGTGGAGGAGAAGGACAGGGCTCAGGGACAGAAAGGAGGGAGCTTGCTGGAAGCTGTTGCTTCCTGTCTGATCTGCTTAAAAGGGCAACATAGTTGAAGTTGGGTCAGCGTACCTCAAGGAGCAATGCACATCCATCTCTCTCTCTCTCATATGCACGCACCCCCCGCACTTTGGAGAGTCAGCACCTGTGCAGTCCTGCATGTGCTGTCAGGAGGAGGGAGTGGTGCGCTCCAGCTGGATAGCGTGGGCTCATCATGTTCAGTTTTTGCAGGGAAGTGTTTGCAGCTACTGCCCTGCATCTATTGTGTTTCCTCCCTCCTGCATTAGTCCAGGCTGCCTTGTAGAGTGTGAGGCTACATTAACAACAGCGTATTAACCCTTGTGGGCTCAGGCTAGGTCTACACTACCCGCCTGAATCGGCGGGTAGAAATCGATCTCTCGGGGATCGAATTATCGCGTCTTGTCGGGACGTGACAATCGATCCCCGAATCGAAGCGCTTATTCCACCAGCGGAGGTAGGAGTAAGCGCCGTCGACGGGGAGCCGCGGAGGTCGATTTTGCCACCGTCCTCACAGTGGGGTAAGTCAGCTCCGATACGTCGAATTTGCGTATCTTAAATCGACCCGCCCCCCCCGTAGTGAAGACCTGCCCTCAGACAAGTGCTAGTCCATCATTTAGCAGCAAGGCATTCCCTGGGAAATATTCCACCCTCTTACTCCACCACCTCAACCAAACTTCAGTCATTCATTGCTGTGTACAATATTAAACTGTTTGTTTAAAATTGTTTAAAACGTATACTGTATATGTATATAATGTCTTCTGTCTGGCAAAAAAATTTCCCTGGAACCTATCCCCCAACTATTTACATTAATTCTTATGGGGAAATTGGATTCGTTTAACATCATTTTGCATAAAGTCGCATTTTTCAGGAACATAACTACAACGTTAAGTGAGGAGTTACTTTACAACACAGAATATGAAGTGTACAGTGTTCACTTTATATTTACTTTTGATTACAAATATTTTCACTGTAAAAATGATGAACAAAAGATAGTTCATCTAAATTCTTCATCTCTGGACTGTTTGGATACTAACCGAGCAGAATAACTGAACAAGATTATGGATATCCCCAGAGTTATTCTGGGTAGCCCTGAGAGACTTTTGGGAAACTGGCAGATTACTGTATCTTTGCTACCATTTGGAATTATAGACTGACTCACCTGTACATATATTTTACCTGATTTAACCTCTCAATAACTCTCATTCCTTTTTCTTAGCTAACAACCCTTTAGCTAGTTTACTAAGTACCAGCATTGGCTTTTGTGTGTGATTTAGGATGCAAATTGACCTGGGAACTGACTGGTCTCTTGGAACTGGGAATCTGGAATATTCGTGATTTTTGGTGTAAGTGACCGTTGATCACATAGTCCAGCTTGCCTGGGTGGCAAGATAGACAATCCAGTCTAAGGGTCTATGAGTGTCTAAGGCTCCATTAGAAGACTATGCTGGTACTTTAGGCGCTCACATCTATTACTGGCTTAGTGAAATCTAATTATAGAATACAACCACCAGTTTGGGGTCTCTACCGTGCTTTTGACAGCCTGCCAGGAGATAGGCACTCACAGTCGTGAGCCACTCCAGACGGCGTGACAATGCTCCGATGTATTTATTATACTTACACACATTTAAGGCACACTAAGGCTATGACACAAACCAGAATACTTAAGTTTAAGCCTAGCAGTTTCTCATTAATTTGTTTGTCAGAATCTTTTCTCTCTCAATAGTGATATTGCCTTAATTTTTAATTACCTGGCTTTCAGCAGAGTGGGTGAGCGCACACACGCACACTTGAACAGTTTTTCCTGTGACTAAATAAACTGCTCCCTGAGTTAAGATAACTTGGCTGCAGGGTCATTCCAAAGCTTAAATGTGTTTAATAAGCAATTGAGCCGTCAGACTGGGTTTTTCCTAAAATTCATGTTATGCCCTGAATAGCATTGTGTTCACTTTTCTCTAATTTATATACCTACACCTCTACCCCAATATGACGCGATATAACACGAATTCAGCTATAACGCGGTAAAGCAGTGCTCTGGGGGGGCGGTGCTGTGCACTCCAGCGGATCAAAGCAAGTTCGATATAACGCGGTTTCACCTATAACTCAGTAAGAATTTTTGGCTCCCGAGGACAGCGTTATATTGAGGTAAAGGTGTATATTATGTATGTCACTTTAAAGCTATTTTGGTCCATCTTAAAGCTATATTTGGGGTCTTAACTAAATATATTAAGATTTGTACACACTAGGCAATAGGATAAGCAGCCAGTCTGCTTGATAACAGTGAGAAAATTCTTTCCCCTCATTATCAGTTGATCTTTTTGCCCAACTTAAAAAGACAACAGAATCAATGTAGAAGTCAGATTTCTGTCTAAATTTTTAGAAGTGACACCTAAAATGACCATTTAACTGAAAGAGTAGAGAAAAAACCTGAGTTTATTTTGTGCATTTATCATCACTTGGTCTAGTCAGTTTCCCAGTTTCCTATTTGCACCTGTAGTAACAGAACCTACTGTTGAATGACTCAGCCTGAATGCATGCCTTCAATTTTTCTATCAAGTCTTCTGACATTTCAACTAGTTACTCAGCAACCCCACACCTGAGTAGCACACTCTCTAGTTATTTCTGCTGCAGCAGAATTGTGCATGGGCAGACATGAGACAACAAGAGCCTATCCTAAAAAGTTTACATGCCAAGTGTCTGGTTCTCCAACAACTCAGAGACAGAAGGAACATGTTGGATCAGGACCTCAACCCTGACAGAAACAGAATGGAATTCTAACTTGCCTTCTTCACTTGCTCAGAACCTTCTCAACAGTCAAATTTCAGTGCAAAAGGAACACCTTTTGCCTCAGCTTAAATGTACTGAATTAAGGTCCCCTCTCTAAAGTGGAGAGGGTGGGGCATAGCAGCATGGGTCCCTTGACAAGTCAGGTTTAAAGAGAGAGCTATGACAGGACAAGGCAAACCTGTACAGTAATCAGCATATGCAGAGAATGAGGCATCTCTCCATAACTGTTCCCAACAAGCTGAATTAAAAATGTACAGAATTCGTCCAAGTGTAGGGCACAGCTGGCTTCTATGCCAGCTGCCCCTCTCCCAACCCAGCACAGAGATTGGGTAGGGCATGCCCACATTACACCACACCACTTCACAGCCTCTAAGGCTGCATCTATGCTGAAAATCTCTTGCTGCAGCATGTAGAGTATGCATAGCTACACACCGCAGTGAGAAACAGGCTACATCCATCCTGTGTTGCATAGCTACGTATGTCAGTGAAAGGCTCTGGCAGCTCCCCATTGCAGGAGCCTTTCCCTGCAGTGAGGAAAGAATCCAGCAGCAGGACACTACACTGCTAAAAATACCAGTGTAGAGGAGGCGGCAAGGCTTGGGCGAGTATGGAGTCCTGTGGGTACGTACTTGGGTACATACCCACAGGCTCAGGAGTGTCTTTACTTGCCTAAGCAGTGCCTCACCATCTACACTGCTATTTATACTCGGGGGGGGGGGGGGGGGGGGGATGTAATGTATGTACTATACATTCATGGGCGGCAGGTATAATAGGCCAGGGGAGGCTCTGCCTCCCTGAGTGCTGCCGCAGCTGCCGGACTCCAAGTTACGGGGTTGGGCAGTGAAGTTTTTGCTTTATTATGGCCCATGCAGGTTCCAGGGCAGCTGAAGAGGCAGTGTGTGCCTCCTCAGCCGCCCTGCAACCTGCATGCGGCATATCGAAAGCATCTTCTAACCGACGCTTTTCCCCTGGGTGGGTTGGGTCCGCGGAGGGGAGGCACAGCACGGCTTCGGCCAGCCCCGAGTAACTCCGGGGAGGGGGGAGGCTTGGGCTCCTCGGGGGGAGGGGGAACGGGGGGAGGCAGGCTCAGGGCTGAGGCTGGTCCAGGGCTCCTCCAGCCAAAGGTGGGGTTGCTCTTCCAGGCAGGTGTGGGGGGGTGGGCTCGGGGCTGGGGATAAAAGGGTCTCAGGGCTCCAGCCATGGGAAGGGCATGGGCGGAAGGGGCAGAGCTGGGGGCTAGCCTCCCCAAAGGGGGGCTCCAGCTGCTGCCCATGTCTCCATTCCTCTGAAAAGAGCGCGCAGTATAGACATACCCTAAGCTGCTCTTACTTCCATTGATGGGCCAGCAGAGAATCAGAGAGGTGAATCTTGCTCCGTGTCCCTTCCGAACTCCTGTACCATGCTTATGTCAAGCCTAGAGTCTCTCCTGCACTTTCTTCCTAGGTCGCTTTCTCTTTTCTAGATGGAAGCTGGCTCTGCAGTACCTCTTCACCCACACAGCACTCTGTGGAATGTATTCTGTTGGACTGTACACACACACTCCCAAGAACAGGCAACTATCACCATCCCATTTTGTGACTGTGCAAATTGAGACATCCACCCACATGCTCCTCTCAGTGACATGGTTGTCGATGCAGAGTATAACCACTGAAATACATGGGGTTACAGTAGATGTACCACATCATGATGCAGGACAGGATTTAGTCCAGATGGGACAACTCTCCTCTTCACACCAGTGAGACTCCACTATCAGCCGTGCACTACTACTGCTATACAGTGGGGTGAGTGGCCCTGCTCCCCTCACAGACAGGCTAAGGTGGCAGATTTCCACAAGAGCTCAGAACCAGGCAGTTCCCAGACAGAGTAGCTCTTTTAAAAATCTGGCCTGGTATCTTTTGTTTAAAAGCATTGCCTTCTTTTACTTGTTGCCTTTTAATTTCATAAACAAGCTGCTGGTCTTGTATTGAAAGAAAGGGTAAATAGCTTCCTTCCATTAGTTCTCTAATACTAGTATTTATTTTAAAAAGCTTATAAAACAGCTCCTCCTATTCGTCCCCTTTCCAAAAGGGAACAGACCTAATCTTTTAAATCCCTAAATCCCAATGTTTCCAATCAATCCATTGTCCTTCTCTAGACGTTTCCATTTCTGATGTCTCTTTTAAGATGAGGTGACTAAAACCAAGCTCTGTAGTCAGGCCAATTATGTAGCAGTCATTTAGAATGGCATTTTCATATTTCCTGCATTATTCTTTATTACTTTGACGTTACAAGGTAACATCTTACTTACTTTTGACTTATTAAAAAAAACCAACAAAACCTAAAAGTTATGGCCACTTTTCAGTCCTCTGACCCAGAAGCTGTTTTTACATCAATAAGTTATATAATTTTAGACAGTAGCTAAGCTACTTTGCTCTTTAGTTCCTCCAGAATTAATTCTCAGATAAAGGCCATCTGTTCTGGGTCACTTAATGCAAAAAAAAATTTTTTTTTTTTTGCTTTAAGATCTCTGTCTCCTACCTCATTACCAGAAGAATAACCTTGAGAGCAGTAAATAATTCATCAGCCTCCAAGGCAGGTGAAATCTGATGCCAAAAAATCATTTAGTTCCTTATCTTCTCATTGTGCCCCTTCCACCCTCCTGGCTTAAGGGTCCCCATCTCTCCTGTGGGATTCTTGGATTTATTCAAAACTTAGCTTGTCTTTATAGCTCTATGATTTGTTCTTCAAACTGTCTCTTAACCTTGATTTACATTTTGCCTGCCTGTTTTATTAGCGTCATTTAGACAGGAGACACATTTTTGTAGCTAAATAAAGTCATGCACTTTCATTCAGGCATTTTGGATTTGCTTCTTTTACCCTTTCCCCTTTAGCACCAAAACAGTATTCTTAAAATGCCTCCCTGCTGATTGTATGGATTTCTGCTTGCCAACTTCTCCCTTCAAACTGTTGCTATCTTCCTCATTTTAAAAGCCTCCCCCTCCTTTGAGGTTTAGCGTCCAAGTGCCAGTGCAGAGGACTATTACCCTGGGAAGGTGATAAGCAGCTGAATTATTCAGGGACAGTGTTATGTAGTGGATCAATCATATAGACTTTCAGAACTCACTCCTGTTGGCTATTCGGTACTAAATCAAGGAGTCTCTCCTCTTACGCTGCAGAATTCCTTACCCGTTAAATCAGTGGTTCTCAAACTTTTGTACTGGTGACCCTTTCCACATAGCAAGCCTCTGAGTGCGACCCCCTTATAAATTAAAAACACTTTTTTATATATTTAACACCATTATATATGCTGGAAGCAAAGCGGGGTTTCGGGTGGAGGCTGACAGCTCGTGACCCCCTGAGGGGTCCCGACCCCCAGTTTGAGAACCAGCGTTAAATCTCTCTGTGGCAGCCCAGACAGCAAATACAACAGTCCTGCCAGCAGGTGGAAATGGAAGAGAACACAATGCTCATGTGAAGTTACCCGGATAAAACGGGCTGCCTAGCTGGCAAGAGCCAGTGCGCCGTACTGGGATGGTCTGGCTTCCCCTGGCGGCAATTTAAAGGGCCTGGGGCTCCCAGCAGCGGCTGGAGCCCCGAGCCCTTTAAATTGCTGCCAGAGCCCTGCTGCCGGAGCCCTGGGGAAGCGGCAGCGGGGCTTGGGCGGCGATTTAAAGGGCTCGGGTCGCCTGCCGCAGCTACCACCCCGGGACCTTTAAATCAACCCCGGAGCCCTGGGGTAGCAGCGGCGGGGCTCCAGCTGCCGCTACCGCCCTGGCCCTTAAAATAGCCACCGGAGCCCCGCCACTGCCTCCCCAGGGCTCCGGCAGCAGGGCTCCAGGGACGATTTAAAGGGTCCGGGGCTCCGGTAGCCGCTACCACCCCAGACCCTTTAAATCATCCCCGGAGCCTGTCGGAGCCCTGGGGTAGTGGTGGCAGGGCTCTGGCAGGGCTACTGCAGCAGAGCCCAGGGCCCTTTAAAGCTCTGCCAGAGGCCAGGGCCCCCTCCGATGGTGATTTAAAGTGCCCGGGGGATTTAAAGGCCCCACCTCTTCCGGTAGAGACCACGCCTCTTCTGGTTGAGGCACCTTCCTCTCCCGAGGACTCCGGAGTACCGGTAAGTCCTTTAAGTTACTTCACCCCTGACTAGAGCCCATAACAGAAGAGACCAAGGTGTCACCAATGCCTGAAGCCCCCACAATGGCAGGGAAAGGATTAAATGAAATGTACCCAGATCAGCCTGGCAAGTGACAATCCATGCTGCAGAGGAAGGCGAACCTCCCCACCCCCTAAGAGCACTGCCAATGTGACCGGGGAGGCGGGGGAGAAATTCCTTCCCAACCAGACATATGGAAGTCAGTCAGAATTAGTCTGGCTGGCTATATAGAGTTAGGTTCTTCCTTTTTCCTTTCACACACATCATCATTACAATCCGCACACAGGGCTAACTCATGAAACTCCCAGTTTATTGACTGGGTATTAGAGACATGAAACTTTAGAAAGCAGGATGTGAATACAGAAAAAGAAAAAAAAGTCAAACCACCTAGTGTCAGACATTAGATTCAGCACTGAGGCTCCCTACGCATGCTGGGATCAAGTCCCAGAAGGTATGCACACCCTAAGCAAAGAGAGGAAACTGAAAGGCAAGGGGAAAACCCTAATAGGATTAAATGGTTAGAATCAAAAGATTATGACACAAACAAAAATCCTCCAGAAACTAGAAATCCAGACCAAATTAAGTCAAGAAAAAAAGCCTTAGCACAGGCAGGTAAACTGTCAGATGGAAATTAGGAGACTCAGAGTTTGAAGAGCCAAGAGCCAAAGGCATAAAAATGAACAAGCAATGCTATCAGTGTATCAGAAGCAGGAGCCTGTGAAAACTGTGGGCCTGCTGGACCACTGCAGAGTGACAGGAGCAGTTGAGGGGGTCGGGCCATTGCAAAGGGGCTGAATGAGATCTCTGAATCTGTCTTCACCACAGGAAAGGTTACAGACATACCGACCCTGGGCCAACTCTTTGCAAGCAGTATTGATAAAATACTGTCAGATTGACATGTAGAGAGGGGATTGAACAAGCTGATTAATTGCCACCCGGTCCTGGGGAGTCTGTTCAAAGAATTCTGAACAATCTTAACAAAGGGGCTAAGCTACCAACAAAAATATGCAGGAAGGGACAACATTTGCTATCTGTGTAGGAGACTCTGTGGACGACCCTAGGAATTATAGGCCAGTTAATCTTACTTCATGATCCAGTAAACCGGTGGAAATAATCAAATTAAAATGATAAAACAGCTAGATGGACAGGCTAGGATAGGGTCTAACCAGCCAGCCACTGCAAAGGAAAGCAGTACCACTACTAGAAACCAAGAAGTCATGGGCTAAGAGGCAAAGTAATGTCACCGAACAGAAACAGCCCCAGGGAGAAAATCGGAAGTAGGAATAAGTGATCAAAT
This sequence comes from Chrysemys picta bellii, assembly GCF_011386835.1. NCBI lineage: Eukaryota > Metazoa > Chordata > Testudines > Emydidae > Chrysemys > Chrysemys picta. The sequence continues at coordinate 3,155,624 of NC_088795.1, forward strand.
GGTCAACAGGAGTCATTTAATATAGTAATGATCTTAAAAAGAGGTGTAAGCAAGGATGTGACAAAGTTTGCAGATGACAATTACGTAGGTAGGGACCTAACCACAGCAGGTGAACAGCCAGCACGTCAGATGAAATTCAATGTTGCCAAACTCATGGTAACGCCCACTGGAAGGAACTCATGAGACTATCCATGTTATTTTAGACAGGATTTTAATAAACAGAGATATAAGCCCTCATGCTTCAGAGCATGAGCCAGCCACGACCTGACGGGTTATGAACAACCCACCCCTTCCTATGGCCAGGTTATTAAGGGGAAGATTTTGAAAAGCCAAGACACCTAATTCCCACATGCATCGACAGGTTCTTTGCACCCTTCTTTGATGCGTTTGGCCCGTTAGATACAGGACTAGATGGATCTCAAATCTGACCTGGGATGGCAATGCCTATGCTAATAACACATTTTATAACTACATCACTGCTTGCCCAGGTACTAAGCATAGTAACCTTTTCCCCCAGTGATCTCACTCTGCCTCTGCCTGCCAGCCTACGCTCTCTTTAACTACATGACAGAGGGCAGTGTTCTAAGTAAGGCGACGCTTTATTTTTTTAAAATAATTTCTGATTACAGGAGTTTTAAATCTTTTGGTACTGAGGAGTAGATTAACGGACTCCGGCATTACACAACTAAGGATAAAGCAGAACAGAGACTAAAACAAAAACACAAGTTCATGTTTTCTCAGATATCTAAGCCACAATTTTCCAGACAATTCTCAATCCAAGTGTCTACATGAAAGCTCAGAGGGGATTCTGTGTGCTGATGTGTTCCAAAGAGCAGACCCACGTACAACCCAGTACTCTGTTACCCTGTAGAAGGTCTGGCTGCACTGTATGTCTATACTAAACAAACCATTGCACCGAGTCTACAGGCCTAAAACTACCAGTGTAGAAGTTCTGGCTCAGGCTGGAGCCGGGGCTCTGAAACCCAGAAGGGGAAGAGTCTCAGAGCCCAGGCTCCAGCCCGAGCCAGAACTTCTACACTGCTGTTTTTAGCTCCATACCATGAGATCTGCGAGCCCAAGTCAGCCCAGGTTCTGAGACTCACTGCGGCAGGTGATCTGGGTTTTTTTTGCTGGGTGAACATACCACTAGATAGATTCTGGATCCCTCCTCTTTTTTAAGAGTCTAAAGACTGTCGTGAAGAATGTGAGGTAGGTGCCACACTGGAGCAGTGGGTGGTCCAGCATATTGGTAATGGATTACAGAGCCCATCACCTCCGGAACGCCAGTGTAGTTACCCAAGTTAGTAATGACCTTGTTGCCACCATCCAGCTGCTGACGGACAGCCGATGTGAAATGAGTTTGTGGTCTCAACAAGCTTCCAAAACCTATCACCAACACCCAACATTCTCATCATTATTCTCAACAGGACAGGGTCAAGAGCAGCCAAGGAGAACCAACTGCCCTCTAGACCAGTGGCTTTCAAACTTTTTTCCTGGCGACCCAGTTGAAGAAAATTATTGATGCCCGTGACCCAACGGCGCTGGGGATGAGGGGCTTGGGCAGGGGGTTGGGGTGAGGGAGGGGGTCAGGGCTCTGGGCTGAGGCAGTGCAGGTTCTGGGGTGGGGCTGGGGCTGAGGGGTTTGGGGTGCAGGAAGGGGCTCCAAGTTTGGGGGGGGGGGGCTCAGGGCTGGGGCAGGGGATTGGGGCACAGGCTTACCTCTGACAGCTCCCAGTCAGCGGTACAGTGAAGGTGCAGAGGCAGGCTTCCTGCCTGTCCTGGCACCGCGGACTGCGCCGCACCCCAGAAGCGGCCAGCAGCAGGTCCTCTCCTAGGCGGAGGCACGCAAGTGGCTCTGCGCGGCTCTCACCCACAGGCACTGCCCCCCTCAGTTCTGGTCAATGGGAGTGCAGAGCCGGTCTCGGGGGGGGGGGCAGCGCGTGGCCACCCCCGGCCTAGGAGCTGGACCTGCTGGCCGCTTCCGGGGTGCAGCGCGGCGTCGGAACAGGTAGGGACGAACCTGCCTTGGCTCTGCAGCACCGCCAACAGGACTTTTAATGGCCCGGTCGGCGGTGCTGACCAGAGCTGCCACGACCCAGTGCCTTACGTTCCCGTGGTTTGAAAACCACTGCTCTAGACTGTAAACTCTCAGGCAAAGGATCATGTGTGTAGAGGGCCTGGCACAATAGGACCACAAACCTGGTGGGGACCAGGGTGCAGGAATCCCTGGGTAGGATTCTCTGGCCTGTGCTATGCAGACTAGATAATGATCACAATGGTCCCTTCTGACCTGAACATCTATGAAGCTATGGCACTAATGTAAAGCATGTAATAACAGGCTCTAGCGGGAGTTCTTCCACATCAGAAGTCAGGCACCTTGGCGCAGGAGGAAGGGAACGCTTGCAGAACTGCTGCTGCCAGAGCTGCATGTAGGCTGGGGAGAGGGGCCTGGCAACTCCAGTGTTGTCAGCCTGGCATCCATCATCGGGGGGGTGAGTGTGGGTATTTTAAAAGTGAGAGAAACTAATGTACAGACAACTCCACTTCACCTTTACCACAGTACGTAAAGCTTTTCGAAGCCAATGCTCCAGTCCTCCAAGTCCTCAACAGTGCTATGCTGAACACTTGAGTTATGTAAAGAGATAACGTTCTGTCCCAACACTGATTTATTCCATTAAAAGGACAAATAGACAACACTAAATCAAAGATCACATGAACAACGAAAGCAGCAAATGTCTGCTCTGACCAAAGGCTGTTTATTCAACATTACTTCTTCAGCCTAAAGAACTTTATCACAGTGCTGTGTTTCAATTTCTAACACTTGCATGATCTTGCCTTGTTTGGCAAAATGTTCTTAATGTTAGATATATTCCAAGTGTCTGCAGAGAAACTAAACATAATGCATTAGGCTCTCCAGAAGGCAGCCTTCTGCTGGGGGAGGAACACGTAGTTTACTTTATAAAAGCCAAGGAAAAAGTTAAGAATAACAGGCATCTTCAAAAGAAGAAAGGGCTCTAGGTAGATTTCTGGAAGAAAAAGAAAAAAATGTACTTTTTATTCTCCCACAGGAAGACTTCCAAATTTTAGTTAATCAAATATACAAAATAATTCAGGGCCAAATCCTTCAGTACGTGTTATGGGCACAGCGCCCTTTGAAGTCCATACCCAGCAGCAATGGACCATGTATGCAATGAATGTTTTGCCCACACAAGCACAGCTTCCTTGACGTAGTTAGTTAAGAGAACAAGTACAAATAAGGATAATGTTTGCAAAACATCCATTTTTATAAAGACATGAGAGCCAATTTCAGCCCATCAGTAGATTTAAGCCAGAAATTAATTTGACCCAATAGGCTTTAGAATGGCCACGTCTTGCATTACTATTTTCCCTTTTTATATGGTGGTTGTGAAAAAGCTAAAGTAACTGCTAGAACAAAAGCAGCATGAAAGAGCTGAGACAATTCTTTATTGTAAATAACTTTCTGTATCTACCTGTGTTTTCTGTAACAATTACTGATCTAAAGAAATCATTCTCTCACTCCTGAGTTTTCTCCTTTTCTTTCGTCTTTTCATCAGCGATTGCTTGGCGCCCTAGCAACCGCTCTACAACCTGCACTGCAAGGCAGGATCGAAGAAGGCACAGCCTGCAGTACTGAGCCGCCCTAGCTGCAAGTTCTTTCACTTCAGCCATGCACAAAGCCAGGTTTGGTGTGGGGGGGAAAGAGGAGGTCAGGCAAAGATGCTCATCAAGAATCTCCCTTTTCTGGAACACTAAGGCTCAGAATCTCCCTCCAGTCACATCTATGCTGATTTTCCAAACAGCCGTAGCACTTAGGAAACACACAGTTCTTGCCACAAAGTTCTAACGTAGTCCGAATATGCTAAGTCAATGGGGCCATTCAACAAGTTCGCAAATTCTTGATCTAGGACTTGATTGAAATTCTCTGGTGAGAATATCTGCCGCATCTAACATACCCATGTCACCAGACACGCTGCAATACACACCCATTACCTATCCGCAAGGATATAGTAGTGATTCTGAACCACCATTACAACACAAATGCTGTGCTCCTCATGCACTGCTAGAGTGAGAAAATAGGCTAAAAAAATGAATCAAAGTTGAAAAGTCAACTCCCTGGAGCTCAATACACAGTCCTATTTCAGAACTGGAAATCAAGGGCCCCCTGAAATACATTTTTATCATACACTGATTATTTCTGCATGGTGTTCCAAGGTTTCACCAAAGTAAGATCATCCATCAGCCTAGAAGTGGTTCAGCTTGGCATACTGGATCAGAACTCCAACTGGTGACCTTCCATGCAAGGCAGGGAAGAGGAGGAGTTTAACAACCTCACACGTTTCCATTCATACATAGGGAGAGACAGACCAGAACTGATCTGAAAGAGGTCTGTATTTGCTCATTCACAAGATTCAAACGATCCCTCCTCACCCATCCAGAAAATAACCCCACAACTCATTCCCTCTAATCTCTGCTACCACTGCAGCTCAGAGACTGGCAGCACAAAGCCAAAACAGCCACCCAGGAGTTCAGGGGCAGGAGAAGAAACTCCTGGCTACTCTGGTCCATACTTCTGCCCTTCATACCTCCCTGTCTTTCTCCCTTTGCAACTTTGTCCATTTCCTTCCCTCTCTCAGCTCTCTCTCAATCCCTTTGCCTGCTCCCCACAACTGCAAATGAACCACAAATACATAGTGAGGCACACCCTGAGCCATTAGTGACCTCTCCCCCACCCCTTCCAGCAATAGCTGCTGTGAGCAAGAACAGCTAAAACTACTCCAACTCCTGAAAGGTTTGCTCTATTCTCATAAGTACCCAGGTGACCAAAGCACCAATCTGAACAAGTTCTTCAGAGACAGACACAGCACAGGAGTAGATGGAGAACTCCCAACACTCAGGAATCCATAATGTAACTGTTAAGCTACAAGATTCAAGAAGCCTGTATTCAGAAGTGCTTCCATTAATCACAAGCATTAAAACACTGAGAATCCAAGTCACTCCCAGATGAACACTATGTCTGGGACAAGTGCTTTCCCAACTCTCAGATGGTTCATAACCAATCCTGCAAATTAGAATAATTCACATAATGTTCATACATTAAATGAAGTAATTAGTGGATGAAAGACACAAACTGAATTGGAGCCTGGACTGGTCCTGGAGTGTGTTCCTATTGTACTAAAAGAAGGCCATTTGATTTTATACAGTATTTTACTACCCCTATGTATCTCCTCAGGTTTCCGAGTCTGGCAGCGAGAGAAAACGTGAAGGCAAATGGTTGCTATTCTGCCTTCCCTCAGTACGAACGCTCCCAGAACCTTGGACCTGAGAACCTGTGGTACTGGAAGATGAACTGTTGGCAAAGGCACCAGGGTATTTCTTTCTAAGTGCTCTTTAAAGATCCTTAAATTCCCCTGGCGGGAGGCAGGGTAGACTCTAGTTTAACGATTCTTTGAACGCCAGCACTTCTAAAAGTAGAGCAGCACTGCCACTCAGTACCATGCTAACGCAAGCACTGGTATAAGCTGAAGCCCTTGTACCCCTCCCCACCCCCATACACACTGACAGACATTAGTTATTGCTTGCTACTAGAGGAGGTTGCTATCTCTTAGTGCTTTCCCAAACTACATTCAGCTGCCAAGTGTCAAAATACTGCACCCATCAGAATACACCATCTCAGAAGCAGCAATGTGGTTTTGTTCTTTTACATCATTTTCCTACTGTAGCCACCTGTATCCCAATGGACTGGGTTTCTCTAGGTGTTTTCTGTGGCTAGAATATATGCTGCTTCTGAAATGAGTCTCAAATCTCTCTCAGCTGGACAACTTCAGCTTGTGCCAAAGGAAAACAGATTTGCAATTAAAAAAAAAAAAAAAAAAGACACATGAAACCCTGTCCACTTCTATAACATTTTTTAACTAGTCCTGGTGCTTTCTGCAGCCTCCTGTCTTTGGATATTTGCCACCGAATGCCATGGTTCAGTACTTCACTTTCACTGCTGCTCTGCTTTAAAAATCCATCACTGTAAGATGGAGAAAACAACGATGCAGCTTGGAGAGGGAATTCAAATGGAACATTGCACTCTTGCTTCCTGCTGTAACATGCAAACTTTTCCAGACAACTAGTTCATCCTTCAAGCTAGTTCAGAGTGGACCAGTTGTCCTTCATATCCAATTAGAAGCTTTCCTGGAGCAGTATATTTAATCTAAAGGCAACAGAGCTCACCAGGGTATGCAAGTATAATCCCACTTCAGATCAAGTCACTGAAATTTCCCACACATCATCCTGTACTTCCTATAAAAAACTGGGTTCTCCAGACCATGACCTCTTTGTGCAGTAGTGATCATCTGACTCCTATCTTTGGCCTTGGCTACACTCGCGGATTCACAGCGCTGTGAAGCACGAGTGTAGTCGCGCTGCCAGCACTGCGAGAGCTCTCTCGCAGCGCTGCAAGTACTCCACCTCTCCGAGGGGAATAGCTTGCAGCACTGCGAGCGAGCGTGCAGCGCTGCAGGCGCTGATTACACTGGCGCTTTACAGCGCTGCACTCGCTGCGCTCGGTGGGGGGGGGGTTTCACACCCCTGAGCGCAGCGAGTGCAGCGCTGTGAATTGCCAGTGTAGCCAAGGCCTTTGACTGATCACTCGCTACATTAAAGAATAACCTAGAGAGACCAACATGGGATCATTCACAAGAGACAATGGCACTCTCATGGGGTTTAGTACTTGCCCCTGGGGCACCTCCGTGTGACTCATCTGGGGATTAGCTCTCCCCAGATTACGGGGATTATGCCCCCTCCTTCGGTTGCTCGCCCTGTGGTCCGTCTCTCTCTATGCACGCAGGTTACTCTCTGTGACACTGCCTCTAGCCAGGTCACTACAGCCCCCCCCTTCCAGGATAACAAAGGCCCACTGGCCAAGCAATATCTGCAGACTCAGACAGTCTTCCAACCCACTGGCCAGTCTGTGCCACTTTCCCAGGCCCACCCATTTCTCCAGGTTCCAGCCCAGGAACCCTAAACCCAGAAACCACCATCTGCTCAAGCTCGAACCTTGTTGCTGTTTCCCTGGACTCTTTCCTACCTTTCTTCCCTATCTTCTGGGCCTCCCCGCAGGTCACCACTGGAGTTTCCTCAGCTCCCTGTTGCTACTTCACCCCACTCGGGTTCTTGCCAGAGTCTATAGTACAAAGTAGGATCCCAGGGGTTACTCTCCCCAGACCTCTTTGTATCTAGCCGACTCCCTGCTCTATATGGAACGACTGCAGATCTCCTCCCTGCAGTCCCAGCTTGCTCTACACTTCCGGGTTTTATACTTGCTCCGCCTGTCCCTGCCCCGCTGGGTTTCATCATCCACTAGGTCTTCTCCTCCCGGGGCAATCCGTTGGGCCCTTTTTCCGCTCAGGCCTTGCGTGGGGTAGGCACCAGAACTCAGGCACACAGTGAGGAGGGAGAACAAGAGAAGGACTCTGTCACAGGTTAGGGCAACTGCCCCTGTATTCCCACTCCACGGTCCACCAAGGGCACCCACTCTAGCCTCCCAGTTCCCAGCCATCACCTCTGCCCTGCGGAGACCCGCATCTCTCCCCCTCCCCACTGGGGGTTTTTAAGGCTGCACAGCTCCCTGATCTACACTGATATCCCCAGCAAGTCAGAATGCCTAAACCAGGGGTCTCAAACTCAATTTACCTTAGGTCCAGTGCCAGTCCTCAAATCCTCCCAGCAGGCCAATGCCACTCATGCCGCCCAGAACCCACCCCCCACCTGCCTAAGGCTCTTGGACAGAGTTTGGGTGGAGGAGGAGGTCTGGGGTAGGGGTTTGGGGTGCAGGCTCTGGGAGGGGGTCTGGGGCGCAGGCTCTAGGAGGGAGTTTGGGGGTGGAAGGAGGTGTGTGGGAAGGGGGCACAGGCTCTGGGAGGGGGTCGGGGGTGCGGTGCTTACCTGGGACTCCAAGGTGGGGCGGGTGGCCTCCAGGCACTGCCCCCACAGCATCCCATTGGCCACAGGGGCGATTAGGACGGGGGCAGCACATGGAGGCACAGCCCCTCTCTGCCCCTGGACTGCAGGGAGGGGCCGGCAGCCACTGGAGCGAGCAGACAGACGCTGCTCAGCTCCGCTGCGCTGCCGGGGCCCCAGAGGGGGGGGCGCCCGGGGGCGGCAGGTGGGGCCAAAGGAGAGACCGGGCCCCAAAATTGCTGGGAGCCCCGCAGGCCACATTGGGTAGGCTCGCGGGCCGCAGATGGCCCGCAGGCTGGGAGTTTGAGACCCCTGGCCTAAACAAACTGGGTTTCCCTCGGAGGACCGTAAACAGTATATTGCCTGCAGTTAAAAGTTACTACACAGCTCCTTCTGAGCAAGCACACATATTCTTAAGGTGAAAACATTACACAGAAAACACATTTTAATTGTAAAAGAACCTACATGCATGCTAAAAAGCTTACCAGAGGTCACACTAAACTGAAACCTACCAGTGCCCTATGTTGTAGTCTCTCACAACCATAAGTGGGTTTTCCCCGTGGTTACAACGTTCACATCCATCTGCGATCCAGAACCAGAACCGAGGCTGGGCAGAACAATTTGATCTTGGCATTGTGTGGCAAGTGATCAGCAGAAAATGGCGCTCTCCTCAGAGCAGAGCTTCAAAAGGCTTGGTTTTTACATATCTGGAGTGGGGGAATTTGCATTAACTTTCCTGGGGAATTCCTATGGAGAATCCTCTTAATACTTATTGTCCCAAAGTCCATACTCGTCTGGCACATTTTCAATATGGTCATTTGTCACATCTTCCCCTTAGAGAAGTTACATGCAACCCGGGCCCACAATAATACATAAACTTAAACACAACAGGGTATTTCAAGAACACTGAAGGAAGCTGCCATGTCTGTCAGACTCCTCTCATATTTTAACAGCTTAAGGCTCTCCATAGTTTGACACCAATTAACCACCATGCAATCTGTCAATGGTTTGTAAACATGGACAACAATCACTCTAAATTACCAGTGTTCTGGGTCTGGGTTGGTGGTAGGCATCTGGGTGCAGAATCTATCTGCCGCACTCAACTCCAAAAGGCTGCACCATGGACCCACCAGGATAGAAGATTTGGTTCTCACATGGCAAACTGTCTCCCCCATTGCCATTCACCTAAGCCCAGTTACATTCTCCTAAATGTGTTAGTCTCTAAGGTGCCACAAGGCCTCCTCACGGCTGCCACTCTGAAACCATTCTCCTAGTGTGCTCACTCAGTTCAACTGTGACAGGGGAAAGCAGGAATATTTCCCCACTTATTATCGGTATCTCCAGGCCACCTCATGCTGGGCAGTGTTAGTATCTAGGCTTGTTTGTCAGCCTGAGATAGAATTTTGGGTTTGACTTTTTGATACTCTTATATCTTATACTAATGTGTGTAAACAAAGGACAAAGACACTGTGTGTGACATCTGCCCACAAGCAGATGGGGGTGAAGAGAGATAAGAGATGGAACTAAAGTGTTACAGGGTATGGTAGGAGTTTAATATTTGAGCATACACTGGAAGGATGCCTGGCTCTTCTCTCGAGGCAAGGTCAAGCAACCAGTCGGGAGGGACAATGGCGGATTGGGGGGGAAGGTATAAAACACTACAAAGCCAAAGAAATGTCTGTCCCTGACCGTAGCACGACCTCAATCCTCAGCCTTCCCATAGGATACAAAAGAGGTGGAACGAAGACCCTAGGCTCACGACCCTCCAAAATGGAACATGACCATAAGTTGTAAGGGGTGGGACTGAGGGCATGAATTGCAGGTATATTTGAGCCTGCTAAGGAGGAGGAAATGAGAAATGGGAATGGGGAGGGGGGAAATCATAGAATCAGACTATCAGGGTTGAAAGGGATCTCAGGAGGTCATCTAGTCCACCCCCTGCTCAAAGCAGGATCAATCCCCAGACAGATTTTTGCCCCAGATCCCTAAATGGCCCCCTCAAGGATTGAACTCGCAACCCTGGGTTTAGCAGGCCAATGCTCAAACCACTGAGCTATCCCTTCCCTGCCCTGGTGGACACAGGAGAAGGCTCTGCAGCGTCAGAGCTGGGACAGACTACATTTCAGGTCTGCAGCTCTCGTAGCAATGTTTGTTTGGAACTGACTGTCCCTGCAAACACCCAGGAGCCCAAGCTATGGGGACCTGGCATTTGCAGAGTTTAAAGGCTCATGGCTGCATATAAAGTCTAAAACACTGGCTCAGGCCCACATTTCCCTTAATAGTCAGACACTTGCCAGTTACACGGCGAAAGTCCTAAAGAGAAATTATATAAGAATAATGCTCACATTAGGTGCCCCAATGTCCAGTTTGTGTTAGTTACACTTGGCATGAATTTTATAATCAAAGCAATTTTTATATTCCTGAAATTTCCCCTTGGCTCCATCCCACCATGGTGGTTCTTGATAATTATTTCCTTCCTATTACACAGTTTAGTTGGCGGGAATCTGAAACCTCTTAATAAAATAAGAAAGGAAAAAAGTCAGGATAGCTTTGGGTCCCTCATCCACGGCACAGTCATTTAGTTATAACGGACAGCAACTTAGAAAGTGCCATCTTGTGAATGGTACCAAGGAGCTACATGATGGTAGTTACAAAGCAAGTTTAGACAGATGTACTATAATAGGGTGAGTTAATAGTGAAATCCCATTAAGTAGAGCTTTGTCAAAGCACTGCATCATCTGAACTGAACAATTTACTTCAAACTAAATCAACAGTGCCAAGTTATCTGAATTAATGAACATTGTGAGGCCAGCATTACATCCAAATGGCTGCAAGCTGAAGCTAGACAAATTCAAACTGACTTGTTTGTTTTCCACAGTGAGAGTAATTAACCACTGGAACAATCTACCAAAGATGTGGTGGATTCTCTATCACTTAGGACCTCAATCAAATTTGGTTGCTTTTTCAGAAAAACTCTGTAGCTCACCCAGGAGTTATTGGCCTTGATGCAGAAGTCACCAAGTGAAACTCCATGCCTTGTGCTATGCAGAAGGTCAGACCAGATGATTATAATGCCCTCCTAGCATCAAATCTATGAAGCCTCATCAATTCACAATGAGAAGATGTTCACACTTGCACTATCAGCACACTGGTGTGCATAGCGAGAGCTCCTACTTAACAAAAAAAGTTCCAAATAGACGTATGAAGTCTGCTTCCAGACCAAAAGAAACACCTCGCCAAACTCACAACCTGAACTCCAACTTAATTATCATCATTTACTTAAGGCTTTAGAGAAGTCTGGAGCTCTCAACAGACTTTCAGCTTTGTAATGGCTGTCTGAAGTTAAGGTTACAATTATACCCTAAATCACATGTGTCAAACTCAAGGCCCGCGGGCCACATCCGGCCCGCCATACAATTATATCCGGCCCGCGAAATCGTTTTATATATCTGTTTTTAATGGCCCTGTGATATGACGCCCCAATAACACACACTACAAATCCCATGATGCAGTGCAATTGCCGCCAACGGCAAGCCGCGGTTCAAGTTCGCGGTCTGTTGATGTATACAACGCTAATATCAAATCAAAGCTAGACCCCAACAATGGCCAAGAGAAAAATTGATTCTGAAAACCGAGGCTTTCAAAGCCGGTGGGAGAATGAGTATATGTTTACTGAAATTGCAGGTAAACCAGTGTGTCTCCTTTGCGGGAGTAATATCGCTGTAATGAAGGAGTATAACCTAAGACGGCACTACGAGACGAAACATGAGAACAAATTCAAAAACCTGAGCGCAGGACAGAAGCTACAAAAGGTAGAGGAGTTGAAGAAGAATTTGACATCCCAGCAGACGTTTTTCACCAAAGCAAAATCACAAAGTGAAGCTGCTGTGAAAGCAAGTTTCATTGTGGCCGAAGAGATCGCCAAATCAGGACGGCCGTTTACCGAGGGGGAATTCGTAAAGAATTGTATGATGAAAGTGTGCGACGTCCTTTGTCCAGATAAAACGCGAGCGTTTGCAAATGTAAGCCTCAGCAGAAACACTGTTGCTAATCGGGTTTGTGAGATGGCGACTGATTTGAAAACACAGTTGATTGAAAGAGCAAAAGATTTTGTTGCATACTCCCTTGCCGTGGATGAAACTACTGACGCGACTGACACTGCACAGCTGGCGATATTTATCCGTGGTGTGGATTCCAATTTGTGCGTAACAGAGGAAATACTGGACATTAAATCGATGCACGGGACAACGAAAGGAGAAGACATCTTTGGAAATGTATTTCAAAGTGTAACCGACATGAAACTGCCGTGGGAAAAACTCGTTGGACTTACAACAGATGGCGCACCTGCTATGTGTGGTGAAAAAAATGGACTGGTGGGAAGGATGCGCTCAAAGATGCGGGAGGAGAACTGTGCCGGTGAGTTGACAGTGTATCACTGCATCATACACCAGGAATCGCTGAGTGCTAAAGTCCTAAAAATGGATCATGTGATGAACACTGTAACACAAACCGTCAACTTTATCAGAGCCCACGGTTTAAATCACCGCCAATTCCAGTCTTTTCTGCGGGAAATAGATAGCGAGTTTGGCGATATGCCATATCATACGGAGGTCCGGTGGCTAAGTCGGGGAAAAGTTCTCAAAAGACACTTTGAGCTGCGAGAGGAAATCTGCCAGTTCATGGACAGTAAGGGGAAAGACTGCACAGTTCTGCGGGATGAAAAGTGGAAATGTGAGTTGGCGTTCCTGGCTGACATAACGTCGCATCTTAGCGCTTTAAACCTTCAACTCCAGGGACGGGAGCACATAATAACCGATATGCATGATGCAGTGAAGGCATTTCAAGTGAAGCTGCGCTTATGGGAGACACAAATGCACCAATGCAACTTGTCTCACTTTCCCTGTTGCCAAGTAATACGGAACCAAGAAAGTGCCACAGTTTTCCCAAATGCCACCTTTGCTGAAAAACTCAGCGCGCCGCGCACTGAGTTCGCACGGCGCTTCAGTGACTTTGAGGCACAGAAAAGTAACTTCGAGCTGCTTCGCAACCCATTTGCAGTCGATGTGGAAACCGCACCTGTAGAAATGCAGATGGAGCTGATAGAACTGCAATGTAACGGGACACTGAAGGCAAAGTACGACACTGCGGGGCCAGCACAGTTCACTCGCTTCATTCCTGAAGCGATGCCGCAGCTCCGCCAACATGCGGCTCGAATCCTGTCCATGTTTGGCAGCACATATCTGTGCGAGCAGCTGTTCTCTGTGATGAAAATTAACAAAACGTCACACAGGAGTCGCCTCACTGATGAACACCTGCAATCGATCCTGAGAATCTTCACAACACAGAACCTAACCCCAAACATAAACGAACTTGTTGCAAAGAAAAGACTCCAAGTATCAGGCTCTGACTAAATAGGACAAGAAAATGGAATGTTATGATTTGTTATGATTATACTTTTGCTTTAAATTCAATTTTTTATTTATATTTTCAGATTTTTTAATATTCCAGCATGTACAGATTTTGAATGTATTGTATTGACAGGATATTTTTTTATGAAGAGCAAAATATTTTAAGTTGAAATGTATTTATTTTGGAATGATATCCTGTATTTTGGTTCATATTAATGGTTAAAAAACATAAATATTTAGTCTGTTAAATAAATGGTTATACTGTTCGGCCCGCGAGTTTTGAGTTTTGGCCCCCTGTGCAATTGAGTTTGACACCCCTGCCCTAAATAGTCTAGAAATGTGCAGAATACCATCTGAACAACCTTGGGGCTCTGCCACTCTCTGGCCAGCCTTGCGTACCAATCGTAGTCTGCATTTTACATGCAGTGTATCTGATGGGCTTTAGGTAGCATTTCCACATCTGTGAGCTGTGATCCTAAGTCTACTGCATTTTCACAGTTGGCCTGTGGAGTCAAGGGATTATGAAATCCAAAGTTTTGGGGCATGTATCTTTATATGACACACAGGTGAGGTGCCCCCAACACCCCTGAAATGTAAGCTACATAACCTTTTAGTCCAGTCCTCAAAAAGCAAGCAGCACCAGATGCAGTAGGTATGTGCCAATGCTAGGTCTTAGTGGTACTTCAAGGTAGTCCTTTGAAGGATGCCAAGTCTCCTCATGTTCACAAGCATTTTAGAAATGCACAGTAAACAAACAGGTGCAGAAGTCTGAACAAGCCTTTCATTCCAAGAGCATGTCCCCAGTACAGTCTCATCACCAAACCGAGACAAATACAAGAAAAGATTTGCACCCCTGGCACAATGTAGAATTACCATACAATGGAAACTCAGCCAGCCACTCTCGGAGTCTGACTGGACATAACCCCACTGGAGAGAGACTACTGCTCGGCTACAGAAAATAAAATCCAATTCACACACATGGCAGCACTGTATGCTCATGGACCCACCTGTATTCCCACAGTTCTTGCCTTCATCTTGATCAGCCTAAAGCATCATGGTGATTGCATCCTGGTTTGCATGCCCTACCTTTAACAACTTCAGGAGTCCTTCCGAAGGCAGGACATGAGTTGTCTCCCATATCCCATTTTCAAATGCCCATTCTGTTAGAAATTCTCCACCTACTCTTTGTTGTAAAGCTAAAGACTATGTTTTGGATCATTAATTTCTTATTGGAGGCATTAACCAGGAATCAGCTCTGTTTTATTCAATTCTCTTTATTCTCCTCTAAATCAAAGAAGGATCATTGGCAAATTCACATTAATCTGCCATATTACAATCCCATCAAATTCCAATGACTGACTCTCTCCTTAAATTAAAACCAGGTCCTTTGTTTATAGTGAAATGTACTACGGTCTGAAGTGCTTCAAACCAGTTACATCACTTTCTTAAAAAGAGAAATATTCATACCTAGCCGCAAACCCCAAAGTACCACGGTGGTTAGTTTGCGTGTACATTTACATGATATTTTTAAGAAACTTTTTGTCAGGGTGGATTTAGTTTAAATCAAAATTGATTTAAATCACTAATTGGGAAGCCTCAATTTAATCATGGTTTTCTACATAAAAGTGCATTCTTGTTGGTTGTTATAACCTTAATGCATATTCTTCACAACTCAGAGATAGATGTATGTTTCATTTCTAGAAGGTACACACTATACATTTTTAAGTGATTTATTTTGAAAACTTTTCAGATGAGTTTTACAGCTATACCAGAAAATGAATGAGTATTTGGTTATTTCATTTACCAAAGGTAATTGAAGCAGATATTTATGAAGTCATTGGGACCGTCATTAATATTTGGAGGATTTTCTTGCCATGCTGTATTAGGAGGAGAACATCACTAGACAGACACTTAAATTGTTTTATTTAACTAAAACAACAACGTTATGTATTCTGGATTTTTTTCTTCAACAGCAAACAATATTTTAACAAAACAAGCATATGAATTTTTGAATTTAGTTAAACACGCAAGTTTTTTAAAATCAGGTTTGTTTTTGTTAAAATTGTTTTTAACTAAAACAGTTAAATGAAATTTTTAAAAATAAATAAATAAATAAATAGACTGTCAGCCAGGTCAACATGAGAAATTTAAAATATTGGCTTCTGCAGCTAACTCAGTTGTCTTCACCTTCATTTCCCTGTTTGTTCATAATCTGAAAAAGAAAAACAAGTTTTCCTGCTTTTTCAGGTCACAAACGATTTCTCAATTTGGAATGAATTAGTCCAAAGGAAGAAAATATTCTGCTGGTGTAGAAAGAAGCTACTGCTGTTAAAAATGAGATCATCACTTCAACAGTCCCTGAATCCAACTGCTTAAGAGTTCACTGGTGTGAATTTCTTTAAAACATCATCAAACATATTTCTTGAATAGTTCTTATTCTCAAACTGGGTCACTTTTACAGCCTGCTGCCATTATAGGTTTCCCTTCTAGTGAGAAAATGGTATGCTAGATCTCAAATCAATGAAGGCTACACTCAGAAAGACCTCAAGACTTCTGGAATATGCTGCTCAAACCGTTTCACTTTTGTTTCTACTGCCTGTCCCTCCCTTCTCACATTTATCTCCAGACTTCTTCTCCTCGTCCAGATCTATTCCGTCCCCAACAATATTCTATTCATTGAACTTTTTGAAACTTTTCACTTTTAGAGAGGGGTAAGGGATTGACTCTGTGTAACACAAATTTGCAGAAGGACAATAGGGTTGAGGTCTGTTATTTCTCACCTCTATATATTGATTATTTATTTATTTAAAAACATTTTTGCTGTTAACAAGCATGTTATCTCTAGACACACAAATCCAGTTTGAGAACTGCAAAACTAAGCATCTCTGATGGTACCTTCTAGACTGAGCACTGAATCCCATTTGGTAGATAGAAAGATTAACCTACATAATCTATACAGAAGCCCCATAAGATTGGGTCCCTAATCCATGAACTATTGGAACTCATTTACAAAATTTTTCTTAAACATTACATGAATATATGGGGGACATGATAGCATTTTTCAGGTATCTAAAAGAGTGTCATAAGGAGGAGGGAGAAAACTTGTTCATCTTAGTCCCTAAGGATAGAACAAGAAGCAATGGGCTTAAACTGCAGCAAGGGAGGTTTAGGTTGGACATTAGAAAAAAGTTCCTAACTGTCAGGGTGATTAAACACTGGAATAAATTGCCTAGGGAGGTTGTGGAATCTCCATCTCTGGAGATATTTAAGAGCAGGTTAGATAAATGTTTATCAGGGATGGTCTAGACAGTATTTGGACCTGCCATGAGGACAGGGGACTGGACTCTATGACCTCTCGAGGCCCCTTCCAATCCTAGAATCTATGAATATTGTCTCATACTATAGAATTAGAATTTATAATCCCTATTCCATGATGAGATATCTTTGAGCTATAATGTATCTATCTTTATATAAAAGGTTTTTTCCCCTCAAAAGCATATCAAAAAATCCAATTTTTTTTAAATCATTGATTTTTATCCATCCTGCTTTTTGTAGGATCTCTCTCTCCTTTCTGTAATCAGATGACAAAGACAGACTGAAAACAGCATAGCCCTTAATCGGTGTCCTGTAAGTTCACCTGGGCCAACAGCCCATTCAAATGGCTATTTGACTTCAGCTAGTTCTCTTAATTCTCTCGGGGACGGGGGGGGGGAAATAAGTAATTTTCTTATATTTAATCCAAAAAGCTATTTTCATTAGACAAATGTAGTTTTTTCCTGCATTCAGACTCCAATCTTAACAGAAATATCAAATAAAAAATCCTACTTTAGTGTTTTTCTAACCTTCGAACATGACCAATAACTTGTTTAATTGAATTCTCTCTCTTAATTTTTCCCAGCAATGAGCCAGAAGGAAGTGACAGCCAATTAGTCTGTGCTGTCATTAACCAGAGTTCCTGACTAGAGTTCAGGCCAAGCTACTGTAAGCAGATACCTGCTTAATACTCCAGCATCAAGGAGACTGCAGAGCATAAGACACTGCCTGAAGGTTAGACCTGTATTGTCCATACTGTTGCACAGCGGTTTGTATTTGCAAAGCACCATACAAACATGCATTAGATTATCCTCCAGGGAGGTAGGTAAGAATGATCTTCCCCACTTTACAGATGGGGAATCAGACACAGATGAAGGCTGCATATCTCTGGCAGATTAGAACTTGAGAGCATCCAATGCCCAACCTGGTGCTCAAATCCACAAAGCCACACTGCTTCTTAAGTGGCATTTCAACATCTTTCTAAGCTCAGATCTGACAAACAGCAGAAAGTGGATTTACACACAGCTCAGATCAGTTCCCAAAGTGTCTTGGCTTAGGTGGAAAGCAGCTCTTGCTTGGTAAGGAGAGAGAATTGGATTTCCAATACCAATGAGTCGCTGCCATACAAGGTCATTTGACCAACTGTGTGTTCCTCACGTCACCTCACCACTCTCTTCACTCTCTCTAGTCTCTTTTTCCCCCTCACACTCCTCCCTCTCCTTTTGCTCCCACTATTTAAAGTAACACTCCTCAATGATTCTGATCACTAGATTGCCTATTAACAGTATTTTCTGCTGTAAGAGATACATACAGGGTTATTATCTTTAATGCTATAAACAAACATCTCTTCAAAGAAATTTTCACAAAACCAGTGATGTTTAAAGAAATTTGAACCTTTTCTCTCTAGCTTACTTTACAAATTACTCTTGCTCTGCACAAGCAGATTATTCATAGATTCCATGGCCAGAAGGGACCATTGTGACTTCCTGCATAAACACAGGGCACACATCTTTCCCAAAATAATTCCTACAGCAGATCCTTTTAGAAAAAACATCCAGTCTTAAATGCAATTCCACTCATACTGCTGTCAATGGCACGCATATTGAAAACATAAGAGTCTAATCACACTAAGCCTACTGAATTGTACCCTAACAATGTAAGTTAACGCCACTAGAACTACAAGTTATCAAGTTTTTAAACCAAGCAGACAATACAAGATTCTGACACACCTGGTCAGAGATGGAGGAGATCACTACAGAACAGTGTCTCCAGCCAGTTCATAAGACTCATTAGCAGAGGTGATGAAACACAGCAGAAACGAGTCTTAATATGAATGCAATCTAATCCATAAAGCAAAAATCTTCATGAGTGGCTGTTAATTAACATTTATATAATACAAAACAAAGACCAATTCAAAGCAGTGCATCCCTTTTACAGGTCACTTCCTGCACAAACAAATTTCAGCAAGTCTAAAAAGTAATACAATAAAGGCACAGAATTCTGTTTTGCTTCACTAGCCAAACTGAAAGATCCATTCAACTGAACACAGTATTACACTCTCGGTGCTGAGCTGGGGAATCATCATAAGGGCCTACAGCAAGAGATGACTGTCTTCAAGCAATGTGCTGCCACGCTGGCACCAAGACACCAGCTGATTAAGGGAAACTTTGCTGAATTAAGAACAGGAGTACTTGTGGCACCTTAGAGACTAACAAATTTATTAGAGCATAAGCTTTCGTGGACTACAGCCCACTTCTTCGGATAAACCCATTTTATATTGTTTACCCAGGATTCCTTAACAAAGTACAATAATTATAATCTTTCCTTATTGTTTAAAAACTGTTTTTTCCTAACTGTAATTTAGAATATTGTCCCTTGACAATTTGCTTTCATCGCACACAGACATGCTGACTACTTACTGAAGTATTATTTGTGAGTTTGGGGCTACCCAAACGTTTTAAGAAAAGGGGCGGGAGGGAGGAGAGGGAAATAAGGGTCTTACAGCATTTATTATTAAATTTTTATTAAAAAAATCAAGTGTTATTTGCATTAAAAAGGCACAACATGAAAAAGGACAGGCCACATTTCCAGCCTACCAATCTTCTTTCCTTTAAAGAACAGTTTTATTGAACTACTGCTTTTCTACACAGTTGTTACATATTTAAGCTGTTTGGAGTTTCAGATAAGCTTAATACTATATACTAATGTTGATTATTGATTGGGTAAAAATTTTGTAATAATTGTTGCACTAGGAACTTCTAATATGTTGGCAAGTTTCCTACTGCTTTAGTAACATTTTATCAAAGACAGTTACCTACCTTTCGGTAACGGTTGTTCTTCGAGATGTGTTGCTCATGTCCATTCCATGCTAGGTGTGCACGCGCCCACATGCATAGCAGCAGGAGGTTTTTCCCTTAGCAATATCCATAGGGCTGGCTCTGGCACTATCTGGAGTCCCACACTCATGTGCCAGTGTATGGGGCGCCATCGGCCCCACATCCTCTCAGTTTCTTCTTGCTCCAACAGCAGTGGGGCAGGTCAAACAACAGATAACTGCATCCGAAGAAGTGGGCTGTAGTCCACGAAAGCTTATGCTCTAATAAATTTGTTAGTCTCTAAGGTGCCACAAGTCCTCCTGTTCTTCTTTTTGCAGATAACTAACTGTTCACTGGAAACTATTTACAGGAAAACAACTGAGAGTCAAGAAACAATGCTAAGGGCACTTGCAAGAGCTCCAGCCACCATCACTGGTGGTAAGAAGGAACTGAGAGGGCACGGCGCCGGCAGCGCTCCATATACCAGCGCATGAGCACAGGACTACAGAGGGCGCCAGAGCCGGCCCTACCGATACTGCTAAGGGAAAAATCTCCGACCACCGTACACATGAGAGTGCGCACCTAGAATGGGATGGACATGAGCAAGCACTCGAAGAAGAAAAAAACAATACAGTAGAACAACGGTGAGCAACCTGCAGCCCGTCAGGGTAATCCGCTGGCGGGCCGCGAGACAGTTTGTTTACATTGACCATCCGCACAGCCACTCGCAGCTCCCAGTGTCCGCGGTTCACCATTCCCTACCAATGGGAGCTGCAGGAACCGGCAGCCAGCATGTCCCTGCAGCCCGCGCCGCTTCCCGCAGCTCCCATTGGCCAGGAACGGCGAACCGCGGACAGTGGGAGCTGCAGGCAGCCATGCCTGTGGACAGTCAATGTAAACAGACTGTCTCGCGGCCCGCCAGCGGATTGCCCTGACAGGCCGCAGGTTGCCCACCACTGCAATAGAACCTCAGAGTTACGAACTGAGCAGTCAACCACACACTTCATTTGGAACTGGTAGTATGCAGTCAGCAGCAGCAGAGTCAAATAAAAAAAAGCAAACCAGTACTGTTCTGTGTTAAATATAAACTACTACAAAAAAGGGGAAAGTTTAAAAAAATGGAAGAGGTAAGGAAGCTGTTTGTGTGCTTAATTCATTTAAATTAAGATGGTTAAAAAAAGCATTTTTCTTCACATAGGAAAGTTCCAAAGCTGTATTAAGTCAATGATCAGTTGTAAACATTTGAAAGGACACCCATAACATTTTGTTCAGAGTTTTTTCCCTTATGTATCTAGCACTTTGGAGTAGTTTTATTTAACAAAATAAATAAAATGTTAGTTGTGTATTTTTAATTGAATTTTATTTACCATCCAAAGAGGGCTTGACAAATTATAAATAAAAAATCTAGTAAGTAAAATAAATAATAAAAAATAAATAAATAAATCTAGATTAATAAGAATCTTACTTAATCTAGTAAATAAGAAATGCATCGTTCACCATTTTCTAACATAAAAATAGAAACACTAAGATGAATCATAGTAAGTTAAGCTATTTATTTGCTGAAATAAATGTGGATAGATAGAACAGATCCTCCTGATCAGCAGAAAGAACCCCCAAATGTAGTGTAAAGATTATGTTTAGCTGCAAATAACGTGTTTTAATGGTAACCAAGGAGAATCAACCTTTCTTTAGAAAAAAATACAATGTACAAATGCAAAACATGATTAAAATCAATGATCTAAATCAAGCTTTTCTGCTTGTTGATTTAAATCAATCCATCCTGCAAAAGCTGGGGACCTAACTGATCTCTGCGTTTCTGACAATCTCTCCCATACAGTAAGTGGGCTTGCCCAATTTTCTCCTCTTTGTAATATTTCATTTAGATTTACTAAATACAGAACAAAAATACATCAGCCATCCCAGGTGCTGGGCATCCTCAACAAAACATGAAATTCATAGTATGTATGTACACTCTGAGGTGGGCATTTTGGCCTTTTTCCTATAGATCTGATTGAAGTCTTTGGGGAAAACAGAGTAGTTTGTATCCCATTATTTATAGCAAATTACATTATCCAAACCCAACGTTCAATAATAGGGAAAACCAGGATACATTGAACAAACAGCGCTAGAGTTTTAGAGTTTTACATTTTACAGCTAATCTTCTATCCTCTTAACCCAACTCAACAGAACTGATTCAGCTTGATCTGTGACTTTCCACAGTCTAACCTTTAAACACCCAGCGGTTATATAAAAGTAAGCCTTTCCCCACAGATTTAGAGGAGATTGACCTCTTGCTCCAATAAGACAAACATCATCCTTTAGAAGAATGCAAGACTAGAACAAAACAGATACAGCAGCTATCTTTAAAATAAGGCAAGAAAAAAGAAACCCAGCTCCCATGTCAGACTATGAAAATGCTGCCAGATGCTAGACTCAATCTCTATTACATGAGATGTTGCTACACAGCAACTGTATGAAAAACAGCAGCCTAGAATTTAATTATAAATAAAGGAGAGCACGTTGACACCTGATATTGTGGTTTCCAACTTCAATTTTCAAAGTGAACTTCAACATGAGTCAGCTGGTGCTAAATCTTCAGAAGAGCTCAGCGTCCTGCAGCTCCCACTGAGAACGACGTTCTCCCCTTCACCCACCTGAGAACGGCAGGAGCTCCTAGCCCAGGGGTCGGTAACCTTTCAGAAGTGGTGTGCCGAGTCTTCATTTATTCACTCTAACTTAAGGTTTCGCGTGCCAGTCATACATTTTAACGTTTTTAGAAGGTCTCTTTCTATAAGTCTATAATATAGAACTAAATTTTATTGTATGTAAAGTAAATAAGGTTTTTAAAAAATGTTTAAGAAGCTGCATTTAAAATTAAATTAAAATGCAGAGCCCCCCGGACCGGTGGCCAGGACCCCGGACAGTGTGAGTGCCACTGAAAATCAGCTCACGTGCCGCCTTCGGCACGCGTGCCATAGGTTGCCTACCCTTGTCCTAGCCACTTAGCACCTTGGAAAACACGTGTCATCCAGCCTAGCAATTCCAGATGACTTCAGGTGGCAGTGAGCTCACAGATTGCATGAAAAACTATTTCCTTTTTGTCGGTTTTGAATTTCCCACCTTTTAATCTCATGGCACGTCTCCTTGTGACCGGAGACAGGAAGAGCAGAAGTTCCTGATTTACCTTTTCTAGAAGACAATTCATTATTGTAGGTACATTTATCCTGTCCCCTTCTCATTTGTTTAAGAACAATCCCAGTCTTTTCAATCTCTCTTGATAGGAAAGTTTTTCCAGGCCCTTATTCATTCTCACCCCTCTTCTCTGAGCTCTTCCAGTTCTACGATAGCCTTTTCAAGATTAGGTGACCAATACTGCACACGGTATCCAGAAGAAGCCTTTGGCCATGATGAAAGTTGACCATTTCATCCTATTCTTTGCTTTAGTATCCTACCTAGGTTTTTTCCCCCTCCATGAAAATTTGGCCACTTCTGTCCCACCACTACCATGTTCGACCAGTTCTCTGCACCTGATATAACTGCCAATCTGAGACAGTCTTGGGCCGTATTAATGCGGACTTGAAACGTCAGCTCAATATGCACAAACACAGACTACTTTCCAGTAGTGAAACGTAGAGATTCCCCATAGGCTCCTCCATGCCACTTAAACCCTCATTAAGGGTTTGGAAACTCACCCCAAAATATGTAGAAGTATCCTACATAAACTGCAGCTGGGATGAATGCTAGCTGGCTGAGATTCAACCGAGACCAGCACAAGACTTCCTCTCTTTGATTTAACATCTTATTTCTGATTTGATTTTGAGAGACTGTCTGAGAACAATGGAACAAGTACTCTCCAAAAGCAAACAGATAGTTTTAATTCTCTGATGTCTGACAAAGGTTAACAAAGTAACCCCCCCAAATGACACAAACTAAGGCTTGGTCTCCACTACAGCTTACTTTGGTATAATCCACACCCCCAAGAGATGCAAGTTACACCAACCTAAGCACTGTGGTGGACAGCGCTGTGTCAGCAGGAGAGCTTCTCCGACCAACATAGCTACTGCCTCCCGTGGAGGCAGAGTTTATGCCAAGGGGAGAGCTCTCTCCCATTGCAGTGTCTTCACCAGCTGCACTACAGCAATGCAGCTGACTTTGATTAAAACAATACCTGAATTTTGTCTACAGCACAATCATAAAAAAAGAACATTTCAACCTCTTTAGTAAAATGCAGAGAGCAACTTTAAAAACAAAACAAAAGTAGAAGCTCTGAGTCAACGGGACCTGCTGGGTGCACAGCCTTCTTGAACATCAGCTAACCCTGGATCCTGGCTTTGGGCAATTTTGAAAAACTGGACATAGTGTTTTCTTGGGTGTCCAAAATTACATTTTAACCTACAGAGTGTATAAAACTCTTTTGTCTTGTAATAATTCTTAACTGAACAACAAGCTGACATATCTCACAGACTTTCTGGTTAATAGGATACAAATTTCAAATATTTTTAATTTCAAAATGAAGACTGATTCTGTTAAAGTTTTCAAAGAAGTAGAAAGTATTCAAATTACAGTATCTAATCCAGTGCTTCTCAAAGTCGGGCCACGCTTGTTCAGGGAAAGCCCCTGGTGGTCCGGGCCGGTTTGTTTACCTGCCGCGTTCGCAGGTTCGGCCAATCGTGGCTACCACTGGCCGCGGTTCGCCATCCCAGGCCAATGGGGGCGGCGGGAAGCGGCGTGGGCCGAGGGATGTGCTGGCCGCCGCTTCCCACCACCCCCATTGGCCTGGGATGGCGAACTGTGGCCAGTGGGAGCCGCAATCGGCCGAACCTGCGAACGTGGCAGGTAAACAAACCGGCCCGGACCGCCAAGGGCTTTCCCTGAACAAGCGCAGCCTGACTTTGAGAAGCACTGATCTAATCTTCTTAGAGTTGCAACAGATTCTATGAACATATAGGAGTCATTCCAAGCATCCTTTTAACTAGTCAAAACATTCACACACATGAGTAACGCACAATTTATCAGTACTACTGATGGGAATTTCTTGCATATACATACAGATTCCAACTGAGATTTCAATTCATGTACTCTTTCACACAGCTACCAAAAAAAAAAAGAAGTCAGGAAAAATCAGAGTACAATAATTTCAGGAGACTAAACACCAAGAGGAAAAGGGATTTTTTAGGTCTGAGTGGGGGTTATGTTATGCCTCTCACTCAGGTTAGTAGAACAGCTTTTGCCAATGTTGAGAGAGAGAGAGAAAGAGAGATTTTCCTTTGTACTCGATTTTTATATGCATTTAGTTCACCTGATAAGCGCTGGAAGTGGAGTTCTCCATTTATCAACACTACAGTTACAGCCTAGGAATGATCACTGCTGGCCCCATCAGGGACCAGGGGGAGGGAGAGGTTAGCAAACACCCACCAGAGGGAGAAGCAGGCACGTGCAGTGCTTATTGCTGTTATTTGTGCATTTTACTTATTTTCTTTGCAGTTCATTTTTTTGCTTTGCTTTTAATTAATGCCATTTAGCGTAAACACCAGATGGGTCAGCAGTCCAGGGAAACTGTATTGTGTGTCCACAAAAGAGAAGTCCAGGCATGCACCTCATACTTCAATAGCTACCAATGGCTCACAGAAGTGGAAGCTCACGCTCTCCCTTCAGTCACTTATATAACGTAATACACGGAGGCGGAGACGTAACTGACTGAGCCAGGACATAGGCTGGGGCACAACTAGCAGCTCTCTGCTTTAAAGAGCTTAAGAAATATTTAAATTGTCCACATTATACCTCACGAGCTGAAGCAGGAGTCCTACTATCCTCAGTTTCAGTACTATTCCACCTCCTTTCCAATTAAAAATCTTTATAAATAAAATATATTTCAAAGTACTTTCATGGGGGGGGGGGGGCGGGGGTAGAAAGCTCAGAGCACTGCTTAAGGTCGAGAGTTTATTTTGATTTTATGCCAACACAGGCACTGATTGCTAACGCATCCTTTTCTGGTTCTCTTTGAGGCTGTAGCAGCAAAAGTGGCAACAGTTTTATAAAGTGAGATAGCAGCATCTGCATACACACTAAATGGAACAGAATCCAAACCAGAGGCCATCGGAAAATTTCCATTACCTAAACATGTACTATTGTGATAACTACCACCTCTTTCGAACACCGGCTTTAAACTTTCACGTATATTTAAAGCATCAACAAAAATTTGTTTTAAAAAATGTTTCAGAGTTATTCTCCAAACAATAGCTCTCAAACTGAGGTCTGAGACCCGGATAATGAAGCACCTTTCAGTATTCAGAAAGTGACTATTCCTCCTAGATCTAGATAGGAATTTGACGTTTTCTGAAGCCGTTTTTTAAACAAAAAAATTAAATAAAAACCTTCTTTGCATTCAGAGTAGCTGCTTCATAGCTTCCTTTTTTGTTTTTTTGAGTAAGCAATAAAGTGTGAACAGAAAAATGCAGAGTGGGGAGTGCAGGCAACTTGGGGGTTAATTCTTACTCTATGTGAAGACCCTACCCTGAGGGACAAAAATAGACCACATAGCTAGAAAAGGGGGGACAAGGGGAATATGACCATGCAGCAGATTAAGTTTATTTTGATCCTGTCTCCTTCAGGCCATACTCATGTTCTCCCATGTAACTATGTACTGTAGTTGTAGGGAAGGGATGGAATTTGGCTGGGAAGAGAAGTATCCCTCAAAAAGTTACCCACAAAACCAAACAGCTTTGAAAACCAGTGCTCTGGAAGAACGAGTGAGATTTAAACCACCTAAAGGCCGCTAAAGCCAATCTGAATCACCCCTTACCTGGAAAAGCGTAGGGGTTCAGCGATCCTCTTTTAAGGCACTTGGAACAGAGGATGTGCACAGTGTAGTACAGACCTGGCCATTCTTGAAGCAGTACATTCAGTTCTTCCACTAAGGGGGTAATAGCTTGCCAGGCTGTCCATATATTTGGTAGAGATGCGTGACTAGCAATAGACAGAGTATCTGGTTGCAGAGTACTCCTGGCAGGCCTGTAACTCACCACCACAGGCACCTTCCCCCTGTAGGCATAAATCTGGTATTTGCCATCAGACCGCTGAACCACATGGCTGTTAATCTGGACACTGTAGCGTGCAAATAACCCAGGTGGGAAAATGAAGGGGAAGGTGTATTCAATCTGCAACTGTTCAATGACAAGAGACTGTCCACTCAGGTTTGTACCATTAATCCACGCCTCTGCATGGGGCACCTCGTTCTTCACATAGCAGGGGAACTTGTACCAGGCAGTGGCCCCATTCAGGGGTTTGCATTTGGGCTTATTGATGCAGTAGCAGAGCCCCATTTTCTCCAGCAGCTCCAGGATAAGCTGCAGGTCCTCCCGGCTCTGGATATGGGGCTTAAGCAGCAGGCGGATAACATGGGCAGGGAGGAGCCCATGCAGCAGGAACCCTTCCACGTAGTGGTGGAGCTGGGTGGTTCTCAGTTCATCTATATGGGTGTCACTGAGCAGTTTCTGGAGCAGCACCGTGGTGTCCTGCTGGCAGAAGACATTGAGGATGTCAATGAGCCTGGGCAGATTGTGGAATACATACTCCCGCAGAGTCAGATGCTCCTCGAAGTACAGCAGCTTGCCACTTTCATGCAGATAGGACAGGGCGCTCTGGAGTCGATCCTCGGTCAGGCCCGCCTGCAAGCCCAGCCGCGCCGAATCCCACCAGCTGAGCCACAGTTGCTGAGCCTGCGGCTGGAAGTGCAGCTCTTCCAGCACCTGCCAGGACTTGGGAAGCACCCGGTGCAGGTTTGGGAAGATGTCCCGGTGCTCAGCTACTGACAGAAGCTTGTCCCGCAGGCGGCGCACCTGGTAGTGGTCCTGGCAGCTGATGGGCAGCACCGGCGAGAGGATCTGCGGCCGGTGGTTGAGCAGATACTGGAACTGGGCCTTCTTGCGCCGCAGATTCTTGTCTGAAACCCCATAGAAGGCAGTGTGGGGGCTGGAGCAACGCAGGTCAAAGTCCTGTCCCAGGGCATTGTCCACCTGCTGGGCCAAACTCTGGAGTCCCTCAGCATCCCGCTTCTCCTGCAGGGCAATTTGGTGGTGGATGTCCAGGCACTTCTCCTCCAGTTCCCGCTCAGCACACAGGTCAGCATGGGTGCCCACCATGCACACTACAGCATGGGGCACTTTGGCACCTAGCCAGTGCAGGAAGTAGCCCACTGCGGAGTAGAAGCAATGTGGGGTGTAGGCACTCAGGTTCACCACCAGCACATACAGGGCTCCCGGCGAAAGGAAGAAGGATTGGATCACATCGTAGCTAGGGTCGCCCGCCAGCTCATACACAATGAAGGTCAGACCCCTCTCTACATCTGCCGTCCAGTCCGTCACCTCGATGCCCTGGCTGGTGCCTGGAAGTCCTGCAACCAATGGTGTCAGGGGGGCGTCTCGCTCCAGCAGCATGGGGAAGTGTCCTATCTGGGCTTCCCCATTAACTTTTGGGGATGGAGACAGGCAGCCGTCCTGGTGCTCTAACTTGATTTTCCCAGCAACTTTAAGGGCCGGGGACAGCAGTGGGTCCTGCTGCTCAATGGAGGCATATCCCAGCGAGGAGCCTTTGGCAGACAAAGCATCTCGGGGCTCAGTAATGGGGCTATGTCCTAGCTGTATTTTCCCAACACCTTCAGGAATCAGGCCCAGGGTGATGTCTCGTTGCTGCTGGGTTCTCCCAGCATCTTTGCCAGCTGCAGCCAGGGGAGAGTCTCTCTGCCGCTCCTCCTCCATCAGGCAGCGTCTCAGCAGGGTCTTGCCAGCATCCTTCAGGCCCATGAGGACCAGCTTGAGGCGTGGCTTGAGAGCGGGCTGGGAGTGTGCCAACTCCTGCTGGTAAGCGGCAATGTAGGGGATGCCCTTCATGCAAACCTCGTAAGGGGGCTGGATGAGCGGGTTGTCCTTGATCTTCCAGAGGGTGACCCGGGAGAGCTGCCCAAAGCCCTCGGGCAGGATGGCGATCTGGTTGCCCTGCAGCACGAGTTCCTCCAGGCTGTGGAGCTGCACGATGGAGTCGGGCAGGTAGCGGAGGCGGTTGTTGTCCAACCAGAGGGTGCGGAGCTGATGCAGCTGGCTGAGGCGGGCAGGCAGCAGGGTGAGCTGGTTGCGGCTCAGGTAGAGCTCCTCCAGGCTGGGCAGGGCCAGCACGGCCTCGGGGAACTCACCCAGCACGTTGGAGGAGAGGTTCAGCATCTTGAGGCGCTGCAGGCGGCCGAAGCCGGCGGGCAGGGCCCGCAGCTGGTTCCCGTCCAGCATGAGGCTCTCCAGGGCGCCCAGCTGGCACAGCCCCTCGGGCAGGCTGCCCAGCCCCGTGCCACTCAGCCACAGGATCTTAAGGCAGCGCAAGGCAGCGATGCCCTCGGGCAGGACGCGCAGCTGCCGGTTGCCCGAGCAGTCCAGCTCCTCCAGCGCGCCCAGCTCCAGCAGCGGCGCCGGGAAGGCGGGCAGCTGGTTGTGGTCCACGTCCAGCGAGCGCAGGCGCTGCAGGCGGCCCAGCGCCTCGGGCAGGCGGCGCAGGCGGTTGAAGCTCAGGTCCAGCTCCTCCAGCTGCCGCAGCGCGCCCAGCCGCCCGGGCAGCGCCGCGCCGTCCGCGCCCAGCTGGTTGTGGCTCAGGCTCAGCTTGCGCAGCTCCCGCAGCGGCGCCAGCGCCTCGCCGTCCCCCAGGCCGCCGAGCCGGTTGTGGCTGAGGTCGAGCTCGGCCAGGCGGCCCAGGTGGCGCAGCGCGGCGGGCAGCCGGGCCAGGCGGTTCCTGCGCAGGCTGAGGACGCGCAGGCCGCCCAGCGCGGCGCCCAGCCCCTCGGGCAGCTCCTCCAGGCCGCGCCCGCCCAGGCTCAGCGCCGCCGGATCGCCCGGCCCAGCGGGCAGCGGCGGGCGGCGAAGCACGGGCGGCCCGGCGGGCTCCGGCTCCTCGCGGGGGCCCAGGCTCAGCTGCCGCAGGTTGCTCCGCAGCTTCCGTGCGCGCAGGGCGGCGTCTCGCCAGCGCCGGGCCGCCGCGGGGGGCTCGGGCTCGGCCATGGCCGCGGGGGCGGGAGCGGGGCTGCGCTACCGGCCGGGCCTGGCCGCGGAGCGCTCGGCGCCGGGACCTCCCCAGCCCGCCGGCGCCCCGGCAGCCGCCAACCCCATGCTCCGCGCCGGGCCGGCTCCGGGAGAGGGAGCGCCGCGCTGCGCCGCGCCGCCCCGCCGGGGGAGGGGCCCAGGCCGGCCCGCCCCCGTGCGTAGCCAGCCGGCCGCCCCCTCTGCCGGGCGGGACACAGCCCGGCCCCCAGCGCCGGGGACGGCGCCCTGCCTGGGCTCAGCGTCCCGCACCCTGACCGGCCCTTCGCCCCATTGCCGGGGCCGGCGCCCCACCGCCCCTACGGCCCAGCGGCTCCGGCCCAGCCCCACACCCCCAGGCGTGACCCGACTGTCTGCAAAACAGCGCCACCTACCGCTAGTTCCTCACCGAGCCCTTGGCGGGGCCTGAAGCCAAGCGGTGAGGTTCACAGCCCGGACTTGGTCCCCTTGAGTTCCAGGGTGTCAGGGAGTCCCCGGGCGATGTTCTGGAACTGCTCCGAATGAAGCCGGGCAGGACTCTGGTTTAGCAGGCCTCCTCGCTCTGAGCACAGCGTCTGCAGGGCAGGAGCCCATCCGGCCTCGGCCTTCCTGGGTCTGACCTCAGAGCATTCAGCATCCCTGTTTCACCATGTGCTTCCCGCAGCGAGTCCGCCTGGGCTGGGCTGGGCTGGGCAGGGCTTCTGAGGAAGCCAAAGGACCCTGCACCCCAACTCCGCACTCAGCCATGACTCTCAGCCAGCGAGTCAAACAGAAGGTTTATTAGTCCACAGGAACACAACATAGCACAGAACTTCTTAGTACAGAAATCAGTGATTTTCAGCCAAGTCCATCTTAGGAGAACCCCAGAGGCCCTGGACTCCCCCCTCCTTGAGCCCCCCATGGTAGACTGCCCTGAACCCTACTGCCTGGCCTCTGACACGCCTGTTGCTCCTCCTCTGGTCTTTGTCCTACTTCCCAGGCAAAGTGTCACCTGGTCGCATCCCCCTCCTGGTTCTCAGGTTATGAAGGCCACCCCATAGCTTACATGCAGACAGCTGGAGTAGTCTCACCTGCCCCAAGGGCCTCAGCAATAGTCACACACCCAATTCCCACAACCTAGGCATTGGTGCAACACACAGGGAAACTGAGGTACACACAGTGTTCATACAGGACAGTAAGCCTCACATGCAACATAACAAGGGGGAAAACCCCACTTTGTCACATGGGGGTTGTGGAATCAGGCTGTCACTTTCTCTGCACCCCAACTGCTGGGGATGGGGGAGTGTCTTTTGCCAATGGTGACACATATTTGCTAGACAACAGTAGAATGTTGGGTATTGGCAGGGCCGTCCCTAGTCATTTGAGGGGCTGTGTGGGGCCCCAGGCCTCCTCCCCCAGGGTCTGGGAGGCAGGAGCTTTGGGGGGGCCCCACAGGCCCAGAGTGGCCCAGGGGATTAGCAGGGGGCCAGGAGCAGCCCGCTCCGTTTCCCTCGCCCTGGCCCCAGCCATGTCGCTTGGGAGAGGGGACTTGGGGGAAGGGATTCTCCCTCACTCACCGGCAGCGGCGGGAAGCGGAGTAGCCCGTCCCCAGCCCACTCTACTCCGCCAGTTCCCAGCCGCGGCGCTCTGCTTCCCCTCACTGGTGAGAGCCGGGGGCAGTCCTTTCCCCAACCTGAGTGACATGACTGAGGCCGGGGCAAGGGAAGTGGAGCGGGCTGGGGCCGCGTCTTTCCACTTCCCATCGCTGGTGAGTGTGGGGGGCGATCCTTTCCCCACACTCACCGGCGGCGGGAAGCGGAGCGCCGCGGCTGGGAGCTGGCAGAGTAGAGTGGGGCTGGGGCTGAGTTACTCCGCTTCCCACTGCTGCCAGTGAGTGCGCGGTTGCTGGGGGGAAGAGGTGGAATGGGGGCAGGCCGGGGGCGGAGCAGGGGGGAAGGGTAAGAGGCAGGGCGGAGGGAGTTGTCTGGGGCCCCACACTCCCCTAGGGATGACCCTGCACCTTGCAGGGGGGCCGGCCAAGGGATAGGGCTGGTCGCCGGGGCACGCAGCTGCCTAGGGCACCATGAAATTTGGAGCAATTTGGTGCTCCAAATTTCATGGTGCCCTACACAGCTGCGTGTGCTGCGTATGCCTAAAGACGGCCCTGGGTATTGGGATTTCTGGGTTCTGTGCCTGGCCCTGCAAGGGGAATTTGGTCTAGTGGTTGCAGACAGGCGGGCAGCCTTTCTGAAAGGCAGCATTGCTGAGAGTTGATCCACCCTTTCAGAGATCTGCGTTCTAGCTCTGCCAAAAGCAATGTTTGTGAAGGAAGGGAATGACACTTGCTGGCCTTCTACAGATGACTATGAACAAGACCTCAAAAAGAAGGGTTGTGCAACAGACTGAAATAATAGCAGCTGGCAAATGAGCTAGCACTAGAACTCAAGAGCTCCTGGCTTCCCACTCTGCCCATCTTTCCCAGGGCACTTTTGGGCAAGAGGATTTTTCACATTTGCCCCATATGCCTTCTTGGATTTCCAACAACCTGGAATTCATGTTGGATCCCCACCCCTTTTGGTTTTGACGCTTTTTTCCACCCAAAGGCGGGAAACTGGCAGGTCATCTGACTGAGAGTCTGCCCAGCTACTGGGACAGTATATAAAGCCAGTTCACCAGTCAGGCGGGGCTGCCCATCCTGGAGGCAGAGTGTGCTGCTGTTCTAGGGAATTGCTAGTGCTGCTGTCTACTTGATAGGTAGGCCTAGGACACATCAGAGTTGTCGGGAGGGTTTCTTACCTTGCACACATAGGATGGCCCGTCATCTGCTGTTCTGATTGTTCAACTGACATCCACCCACGACGACACACGGAAAGAAGATCTAAGAGAAGAAGACAGAGTGGACATCCTACTGTCCTGAGGTCCTGTTTCTAGTACCTGCCAGTCTCACCTGAATGCGGAGCCCAGCCAGTTGTGTTGGAGTGAGCTACCCATCAAGCTGCAAGAGTCTGGTAAAGGAGCAACATATGTCCATATGCTAGCCTAACCTGGGGATCGATCTTGGGTCAGGGCTTTAAACCCTCTATGCTGTTACAGCCTTCCTAGGCTTGTTTTTAGCCCCTTTCCTGTTCCATTTGGGAGTCCTTTAGTGTTTATTTGATATGCTTACATGTGTTCACTTATCCGTGTTTTACCTACTTGTTTAATTGTTGACCTGTTAATAAATCCGTTTCCTGTTTTGTACTTTATCCCTTGTCAATTTTCTTTGGGGTGAACAAACCCGTTGATAGACGCGGGGTGCGGAGACGAACCTCAGACTGGTTCCCCCGGCCAAGGTATAAAATCCAGTCAACAGAGGGTCTCTCTTTTTCTAGAGCTGAGCTCTCCTTGGTAGTGGGACAATATCTTGAATACAGGGACTATTGTGTAAAAAAATCAGGACAGGTGGCAACTCTGTCCTAGTGCCCTCTGCTCTCCTAACTACCCCCCTAACTGCTGCTGCGCTTACCCTCTCGGCTTCCTGTCTGCCCCATTTGTGTTGCCCCAAATTACTCCCATCTCTGTCGTGGGGTCACCCCAAGACTTATCCTGTAGGCCTTTAGGGGCAGGAAGATGGACTCTCCCCATAGCCTTCTCACAGTGACAGCTGGCCTGGTCAACCACTTTAGCACTCCATCTTCTGTCTTGCAAGGCGTGCCAAGGAGTCACACTGAGAACCTAATATTGTGGGGGAAATCCCCTGCCCTTTCCCCCACTGCTGAGCCAGCCAGGCCAGCTCCCAAATGAAGCCGGCTGAGCCCTAGGCCTGCTTGTCAAAGGTAGTGCCCTGGAGAAGCCCTGCTTCCTCTTCGGGTGGGAATCCCACCACAAATGGGAAAAGATCAAACATGGGCGTAGTGCGCAATTCCCTTTCCTCCATCAGATTGGATCCAGAGAGATCCCTTCTCCCACACTTCTGCCCTTAGGCCTGGGCAAGGAAGTGCCCCTTGTCCACACACCACCACACCAAGGGACCCACTATTGCATACTGCAATGTAGACAGGACTCACACATTTTTTCCATCACATCTAAAGACTTCTCTACACTACAGCTTCCATCACTGCTGCGCTGGGTGTGGCTGTGTCTTTGTGAAGGACTGAACCTGATTCTAGTTTGCTATTGTCGATCAGGCCCAGGAGGGAGTGAGGTGACAGATGCTGCAGAAGGAGTAATAGGGGAGGGAGGTTCAGACAGAGACAGGAAGGGGCACACTGGGAGGCAATATTAGGCAGAAGACAAAACTAGTGGAGAAGGAAGGGAGTCTTGGGGCTGTTACTGGAAATGGGAGGACAAGTGGGGGAATATTTCCTGAGAAGAAGGATGGTCCAGTGGTTCTGGTGCTAGCCAATGACTCTGGAGACCTGCGTTTGGTTCTCTGCTCTCCCATAGATCCCTGTGCCTCAGTTCCCCCAGCTGCCTCATGGGGATAATAGCACTACTCTGACTCACAGGGATGTAGGAGGGTAAATATTTTAAAGATTGTGAGGTGGTCAAACACTACCATAATGGGGGCTATCGGAATACCTAAGATAGATGGAAATGGAGGGGAAAGCAGAGCAGTAGATTGGCAGAGAGAAACACCAGTAGGCTAAAGGAAGGGTGCTATAAAGATGCAGAAAGGAGGAGAGAAACTGACAATGCCAGGAGCCAAATAAGACAAGGGGCTTGGAGGGTGGAGAAATCTGGACCTTGAAAAATAATGATGAAAAGCTGTGTGGCGATACAGCAGTACACCGAGGGTATTGATGAGATCACAAATAATGCTAATGATAACTGTGTTAACAGAATATAAGTACACTTCTGTAAGGCATATGACTTACTGCTGCATGTATGCAGTGTAGTTGGAATCGTGTCGGTCCCAGGATATTAGAAAGAGAAGGTGGGTGATTTTTTATTGGACCAACTTTCGTTGATGAGAGAGACAAGCCACACAGAGCTCTGCTTCAGGTCTGGGAAAGGTGAACAGCTAAATAAAAGGTGGGAGTTCAGGAAAGATTTCTTTCTGGATGGGGTCCTCATCATGTATCCCGTGAGTGAAAGCTCTGACTGCACACACCTAGTTGTCACTTGCCACCCCATACTTGAACCCATATGGCATACCATCAAACAACTACAACTCATACAGTGGGGACCAGAAATCTTTCCTGAAACCCCTCTTCTGGCCTTCAAACAACCCCTCAACTTCTCCAAGCTCATCATCAGAGCAAGCTCCCAACAGACCAGGACACACCAACTCAAAGTGGCACCAGACCCTGCCACAACAACAGATGCAAAACCTGCAGACACATCTCCACTGCTACAATAATCAACACCCCCGACAACACACTGTGACATACTATACCTTGGGGGAGCATCTTGTAACCCCCATATTCCTCATCTGTATATAATGGTGATATTGCATATAAAGCAGGCCATGTGAGGTATCAGGGGAACGGTTATGATCTGCTGAAAGCCATTTCTCTAGCCATATATGTATATCATCAATGCATATGAAGTTATGAGAATTGCGTTGTATGGTGGTCACTAAAACATGCTGTAAGTAGCAGCAGAAGAAAAAACTTTGAAGTGATAATCGAGATGACCCATAGAAGGTGTGAGGAGAATTTAACATGGGGAAAAAAATTCAATTAGTGTAATGACCCAACCATTCCCAGTCTCTGTTTAGGCCTAAGTTAATCGTGTCTAATTTGCATATTAATTCGAGTTCAGCAGTCTCTTTTTGGAGTCTGTTTTTGAAGTTTTTTTGTTGCAAAACTGACACCTTCAAGCCTGTCACTGAGTGATTAGATAGGTTGAAGTGTTCTCCCACTGGTTTTTGAATGTTAGGATTCCTGATGTCAGATTTGTGGCCATTTATTCTTTTGCGTAGAGACTGTCCAGTTTGGCCAATGTACATGGCAGAGGGGCATTGAGTCAGTAAACTGCGCCAGCGCACTTTTAAATGTTCAAATGCACATTCTACCACCATTCTGCACTTGCTCAGCCTATAGTTGAACAGCTCCTGACTACTGTCCAAGCACTGGTGAATCACAAGGGATGTTTCAGCAACATTAACATGGGATGGCCGGGAAAGGTACATGACGCTCGCATCTTTAGGAACTCTGGTCTGTGTGAACGGCTGCAGCAAGGGACTTACTTTCCAGACCAGAAAATAACTGTTGGGGATGTTGAAATGCCTATAGTTATCCTTGGGGACCCAGCTTATCCCTTAATGCCATGGCTCATGAAGCCATACACAGACTTCTAAGTCTCCCTGTATACCTGTGTGCTGGCAAGTGGGTAATGTTTTCCCTTTAAAAAGGTGATCAAAGGTTATGTGAAACCTCCAGGTATTTCATCATTTCAGAAAGCCTGATTCTAGTATCACTTATACTGTATAAATCTGATATTACTCTAAACGAGTCAATGGTTTTATAATGGGGTAACTAAAAAAGAACAAAACAAAACAAACAAAACAAAAAGAACAAAACAAAAAGAAATACCAGGCCCATTGGTTTTATCCTTCATGTGTAATGGATTAAATTTTTCTGTCATGAGTTTGTTCTGTTTTCTGTTTTCACAAAACATGCAATACACATCAACTTCACTATGGGAAAAAGGTTCCTAATCTTCAATCTATTGGGGAAATGCCTGAAAAAAACACAGAAATCACCTCCCAGAATCTACACGATTTAGACATTTATGCTCCAATACGTCTGTTGGTCTATAAGGTGCCACAGGACTCTTTGTCGCTTTTTACAGATCCAGACTAACACGGCTACCCCTCAGATACTTGACACCATTTAGACAATTTCTGATGTAAATTGCTTAATGAAATGATTGAGTTCTATCTTTCTAGGCTTTTATACCATATTATCAATGCAGCTACCTGACCAACTGAATGATCCCTTAAAATTGTAGGCTAGTAAAAGAGGAAATTAATTCACAAAAGAAGACCAGGCATTTTAACTGCTTTTATTAGACCAGACTGATGCATTTGAAAAGAGCCTTGCAATCAAGTGAATGTCATTTCTCCCAAATCTGGGGTGGCAGTCTCCCCTTTGCTCTGTTCTCTCTTAACAGGGACAGGAGCAGGGGCAATCCTTCTCTTGATGGCTCTCCAGCCGTTCCTCTTCTTGGAAGGTAAAACCACAGGCTGATTTAAGTGCAGGACTCCGCCCTGAGAGATGGTGACACCTCCCAGCAGTTTCTTGAGCTCTGAGTCGCTGTTAATGGCCAGCTGCATGTGCCGTGGGGAAATCCGACGCTTCTTGCTACGTGCAGCGACTTCCCCAGCAATATCCACAATCTCATGAGTCACTTATTGAAGCACCGCGGCCATATATACTGGGGCTCCAGCTCCAATACGGTCTGCAAATTGTCCTTTGCGGAGCAATCTGTCTATGCGACTGATAGAGAACTGAAGCCCAGCCCGGGAAGAACGGGTGATTTTGGCCTTAGGGTCTTTTGCAGTTGAGGTCTCACCAAAGTGCTCAGACTCAGACTCAGACTCAGACATGTTGCAGACTTCTAGTGTTCCAGCAACACTTGGCTTGACTTTCTTGGCTTTCTTTTGTTTTATCTGCTTAGTTTACCTGAGTCTTTACTCAGGAATTGGCCTGCCTAGCTTTTTTCTTGACTTGCTTGGCTTCAGTGGATGTTTCCTTGCTTGGCTCCACTTGCCTGTGTCTTTCTTTGCTTGGCTTGCCTGACTCTCTTTCCTTCTGTTCCTGGCTCTGTTCACTTGGTTTTCTCTCTCTTATTTTGCCTTCTTTGATTTCTTCCTGGTCTGGCCTGATTATGACTGGCCTGACAAAGTGTGGCTTGGCTAAGCCACCTCTTGAAATCACCACAGTAGTCTGCTGACCCTGTCTGAGCCTGCCGCCTTTTATAACCTCAGTGCAGACAGAGAAAAGATACTTTCTGATTGGTTGTCTGAGAACCAATGGGCAGCTACTTCATTTGTTAGCCAAGCCAGAGGGGATATGTCATCCTTTTATGACATCATTCCCATTGATTCACCATTTGTTTTGGATTTTTAGTCAGTGATATCTGCTATTAGCAAAACTCATCCTGTAACGGCAAGAAATAGGCTTTGGTTACCTTTTGAAAATTAGATGCCTTAAATTAGGCACCTAAATAACTTATAACTGGCCTGATTTGAAGAGGAGCTGAGCCCCCACAGCTCCTGTTGATTTCACTAGGAGTTTTGAGTGCTCAGCACCTATGGAAATCGGGTCACTTTTAGTTAGTTGCTTCAAAGTGGGTTTAGGGGCTGAAATTCAGGCATCCTAAAGTTTGAAACTATTGGCCAGTTTCTCTGGAGCCCTTAACTTGGTGATGCTTCCCGTCTCTTAGAGAACCCTCATGGCACCCAAGCCCATGGGAAGGGTTCTTTGCCATTCCAGAAACCCAAGTGTTCACCATTTGTCACTCTCAGGTTTGATTAGCCGCTTCTCTTGTTCGTGAGCTATTTTCGGAGACCGGTTTAAAAACAGCATCTGGAGAGAACCCCTCACATCAGGCCAAATCCATTGTGTGATGTTGCACTCTATATGATTTTATGAAACTATGCTAATGACTTAAATATAATGTAACTGGAATATGCTTCATGCAAAAGGTCTCTTGTAAGGTATCATTACAAAGCTTAGAATCTACTGAGTGTGGTCATCCTATTTGTATAAATGTACCACTCATGTATCTGAAACTAGAAATGTGAAATATAACTCTGAGGGCCTATTGTAATAATGCAAAGTGTGGGCCATTAATGGTGGTTTGGAATCTTGATGACTCCCATTAACCAGGACAATCGTCTGCAGATGGCTCTCTTTTACTTGTAAGTCGCCCTGTGTACCTGTGTGCTGGCAAGTGGGTAATGTTTTCCCTTTAAAAAGATGATCAAAGGTTATGTGAACCCCTCCAGGTATTTAATCATTTCAGAAAGCCTGATTCTAGTGTCACTTATACTGTATAAATCTGATATTACTCTAAACGAGTCAATGGTTTTATAATGGGGTAACTAAAAAAGAACAAAACAAAAAACAAAACAAAAAGAAAAACCAGGCCCATTGGCTTTATCCTTCATGTGTAATGGATTAAATTTTTCTGTCATGAGTTTGTTCTTTTTTCTGTTTTCACAAAACATGCAATACACATCAACTTCACTATGGGAAAAAGGTTCCTAATCTTCAATCTATTGGGGAAATGCCTGAAAAAAAACACAGAACTCACCTCCCAGAATCTACACGATTTAGATATTTATGCTCCAATACGTCTGTTGGTCTATAAGGTGCCACAGGACTCTTTGCTGCTTTTTACAGATTCAGACTAACACGGCTACCCCTCTGATACTTGACACCATTTAGACAATTTCTGATGTAAATTTCTTAATGAAATGATTGAGTTCTATCTTTCTAGGCTTTTATACCATTATCAATGCAGCTACCTGACCAACTGAATGATCCCTTAAAATTGTAGGCTAGTAAAAGAGGAAATTAATTCACAAAAGAAGACCAGGCATTTTAACTGCTTTTATTAGACCAGACTGATGCATTTGAAAAGAGCCTTGCAATCAAGAGAATGTCATTTCTCCCAAATCTGGGGTGGCAGTCTCCCCTTTGCTCTGTTCTCACTTAACAGGGACAGGAGCAGGGGCAATCCTTCTCTTGATGGCTCTCCTGCCATTCCTCTTCTTGGAAGGTAAAACCACAGGCTGATTTAAGTGCAGGACTCCGCCCTGAGAGATGGTGACACCTCCCAGCAGTTTCTTGAGCTCTGAGTTGCTGTGAATGGCCAGCTGCAAGTGCCGTGGGGAAATCCGACGCTTCTTGCTGCGTGCAGCGACTTCCCCAGCAATATCCACAATCTCAGGAGTCACTTATTGAAGCACCGCGGCCATATATACTGGGGCTCCAGCTCCAATACGGTCTGCAAATTGTCCTTTGCGGAGCAATCTGTCTATGCGACTGACAGAGAACTGCAGCCCAGCCCGGGAAGAACGCGAAGGCAAGGAGCTGCTGCTGTGTAGCAATGCAGTACTGTGTCTGCCAGCAGCACCCAGGAGACGTACGGTGACAGTGAGCTGAGCGGGCTCCATGCTTGCCATGGTATGTCGTCTGCACGGGTAACCCAGGAAAAAAGGCGCGAAACGATTGTTTGCTGTTGCTTTCATGGAGGGAGGGAGGGAGGGAGGGGAGCCTGACGACATGTACCCAAAACCACCCGCGACTATGTTTTTGCCCCATCAGGCATTGGGAGCTCAACACAGAATTCCAATGGGCTGCGGAGACTGCGGGAACTGTGGGATACCTACCCACAGTGCAACGCTCCGAAAGTTGACGCTAGCCTTGGTACTATGGACGCACACCGCCGACACTTAGACATACCCTAAGACAGCAAATGTGATCCTTTGATGAATAAGCAAGAGAATGTTGAATAGGAACAGGGAGGTGGTAGTACCACCATATATGGCATCAGTGAGACCAGTACTGGATACTGTGTCCTGTTCCGGTGCCAACTCTTCCAAGGATGAACTGATTTTTCAGCCATTGTGCTTTAAAATATATCTGTGATTTTCAAGTCAATGCCTGTGTTTTGAAGAGAGAAAAAAACAAATGCCATTTTAGCTTTTGCCTTTAAAATATCAGTAGAGATCTGGCTTAAAACAAAAAAGCCAGGAAACAGAGAGGTCATTTGGCAAAGAGAAAAGTGTATTATAAAAGTTGATAAATCCTTTATTGAAGGGTTTCCTGCCCTAACAAGGAAATGGCTCAATGATCTAATAGATCTTTTTCTTTTCTGACTACCATTGCCCTAGATTTTGTACCCTAATTCACCTGTTGTGCCTAGATATTTTAGCTCCTATTAAATGTAAGACCATCCTGTATTCTAAGTGTCCCTTCAACAGATGTCTATGCAAGGTGCACGGCCCGCTGCAATGGGGTGAATTAAGAGAGAAATCTGAGCCATTACGTAAATTTCCTTTCTTTCAGAACCAATATAGAACCATAGAACTGGAAGGGACCTCAAGAGGTCATCTAGTCCAGTCCCCTGCACTCATAAAAATACAGTAAAAGCTTTGTTATCTGGCATGTTGGGGGCATGGGGGGTGCCAGTTAGTCACAAATTCTGGTTAACTAAGAGTTATACTTACCAATGGAATACCAATTTTCAAAGAATTAGAATACAATAAAATGAATAAAGTATAAAATAGTATACAGGTACTCACCAATCCAGTAGTAATACTGCACTGCAGAGTGGTTGGTTTCTTGAAGCACTTATGTGTAGACAGGTAAAGTTTTCTGTACAGTAGGTTATCTAAAGACACTACATATCACTATGGGCAGCGCATGGCGTACACGCAGGTCACTAAAAATACACAACACTAAAACTAGACTGAACATAATTGAATCTTTCTTTGATGATTCGCAAGGCACTTCAGGATCTTGCAGTGCCTCAGGTTCATCATCATCAACATCAATTATCATCATAGATGTAACAGGTGTAGGAGATTGGGCTGAATTTGTACTGATCTTATGACACACCCTGGAAGCTGCTTTTTTGAATAAATCCCTGATATCAGCTTGCTTACTTGTCTTCTGTCTCTTTTGCATAAAAGTAGAGTTCAGAATGTGCAATTGCATCACCTCCTGGGCAGTATACTAGTCCCAGTTACTAGACTGAAGATTTGTATTGGGAGATATCAGAAATGCAGGATAACGCAGCTTTTACTGTAGTCTGGTGAGTACATCTCTATGTAGGAGTACTTTATGTGTGTCTGTGTTCAAGAGTGCTCAGTGTTGGCCTAACTGCTCCAGTTGACTTCAGTGGCTGTTTTATCATTGATGTAAATGGGGCCAGAATTTCACCCCAGGTCTTCAGTAGAGAAACTTCCCTTTAAATCAATGGGAACAACAGAGTTGGGCCAATCCTGAGTGATTTTGAAAATCCCATCCCTAAAAGTGTATCTATGAGCCAATGGACACAGAAGTCTACTAGCATTACTAATACTTTTAAAAGGTATTATTGTTGAAACACTTCGACTCTCAGTAACATTTTATTTTTCTAGTAATTAGGGAATCCAGTTTTCAGTTTAATCTGAAAACAGTAGATATAAAATGATGATAATGTTTCAAGGATCGTTTTTTAAAAGAATCTAAAGAGGAGAATTTCTTGAAAGGAGTTTTCACTGGAATTTAGGTCTGGTTCATGCTATCCTCTGCAGCTTATGTAATGCCTTGTTCCTTCCTACATCGTAGTTCATTTCTGGGTTACTTAGAATAATTCACCCTTATGCACAGTGTGGGAATGGAGGATGCACACATTAAATGAGATTGCTTATAAAAGCTCCATAGTATTTTTAAAGTTTGTGTGTTTGAAGCAGGGTTTTTTTCAGAAATGTATCCAGTTGTAATTCAAATACACCAATAGCATTTTTTTTTCTAGGAGGTTGGATTCCAATCCTGATTGCAAAATGCTAAAGTAACTAAAAAAAAATCCTATTTTATTCTGTATCTTATTTTTTATTCCAAAAAAAATTATTACCAGGGTAAAAAGAGTGTTCTGGGCATTCAAAACTGTTTGCAAGTGGTATATTATTATATTTCCAATTATCTATTTTAGTCTTTGAAAAAAATGTAAACTCTTGCCATTTATTTTGCACCGTTGACTGCTCTAGAACTATCTCATGCAGCCTCTGCTACTGAGTCATGGTATTTTTTTTTTTTACATTTTTAGGCTATTTTTAAATAAATAATTTGATGCATTGTTAGAAATATTGAACAAAGTAAAGCTAAGTTTACTAAAACAAACATAGTTCTTTAAACTGCAGTAGGGCTCAGTATAATAGTGAGAACTGCAATAACATTAAAAGATTAGATTAAATGGTCTCTTGTAGCAGAATGTGCGGGGGTAAAAGGATCCCAGCAGTGCCTCCAAAATGTAATACCCCCCCCCCAGCCCCCGCTTTCTTTCCTGGGTTACTCGAGAGCAAGCAACACTCACCTATGTGCCTGGGCGCCTGATGTTGTTGATATTAAAGGCGCTCCTGAGTCGTCCATTGTATACACCGGGCACACAGCCTACACTATAGCTAAACGTCAGTCTTCATCCGTGGCCAGTAGAATTGGTCTGGTACAAGCCAATAGCTCTCATCAAACCCAAGATGCCCGCTGTCATCATGTAAAGATTGTTGTACTGCTTTGTTAAACTGTTGAGGTAAAAATCAGTTGTTTTTTATGGCTGGTGATTCTCTAGAAAAGTCCATTCTCTAGGGAAAGTCAATCCCATTCTTTCATTAGGAGAGGACTATCAATGTGCCTGCACTTATCCCCAGCACCAGGAGTCCCTTGATCAACTGCCAGCCAAACCTCTCCAGTACAGGCATCATTCCGTTGTGCAGCTTGAAGCTCAGAACGATTCAAATGGGGACGGTGGGAGGTGTCTAAAGAAGGAAGGTTGCAGTAAGCTTGAGGAACAGCGTGGGCTGTTTCTCCTAAAAGCTCACGAAGGCGGGCAGGTAGCAGTTCAGTCGGTTTCCCACTAACAGGAGAAACGTGACACAAAGTTCAAACCCCAGGGGCAGCTACCTCTTCCCACTCATCCGCAGATGCTGAGCCACTAGGAGGTCGTCTTGACCCTGCGGAAGCCCATTTCCGTTATCAGCCCTCTCCAACTGGGCTGCAAGGACCCCGCCCTCCATCATGGTCTGTCCTTCTGCTGGCAGGTCCAGCTCCAACTGCCACCAGCAGCGCGTGACAGGGGTGGTGTTCGAGGGGTCCTTCTTAGTGCCCTACCATGGGGCCCACTACCGGGTGCTAGGGTGACCAGACGTCCCGATTTTATCGGGACAGTCCCGATATTTCCTTCTTTGTCCCGCGTCCCGACCGATGTTCGGTCGGGACACTGGACAAAAAAGCAAATTTGCCCTCCGCTCCGGCGCTCACGCCCCCCCAACCCCGACTCCGCCCCCTCCTTCCCCCATTGGATCTCTCAATGGAGGGAGGAGGTTAGGAGGAGGGTCGGGCAACTACTAGGAGCCTGGGAGGGGAAGGGAAAGTTGCTGCGGCCCCGCCGGGAAGGAGCCGCTGGAGCGCAGCCGAGCGGGAGAGGCGCGGGGCTCCCTGCCGGCGGCGGGACGCGCCGCATGTGCCCACGGCGGGCTGGGGAGCGGGAGGCTCTGCAGGGCTGGGAAAAGCCCTGGCTCCTGCCCGTTGCCCAGCCTGGAGCCCCGGGGAGCCCCTCAGGAGACCGGCCGCTGCTGTGGAGGCAGCAGCCGGGGCTGGCTCTGGCCCGGGTGGGCAGCGTGCGCCGCCGGAGACACGCGGCGAAGAGAGGCTGCGGGGGCGAGACTTGTCCCAGGCAGGGAGGCCGGCGGACAGGGGCGAGGGGCCAGCCGGGGTCCCCATAAACTTCCCCGCCGCTGCCAGGGAGCCCCGCGCCTCTCTTGCTTGGCTGCGCTCCAGCGGCTCGCCCCGCCTGGAAGGAGCCGCTGGAGCGCAGCCGAGCGGGAGAGGCGC
Organism: Chrysemys picta bellii; assembly: GCF_011386835.1. Classification (NCBI taxonomy): domain Eukaryota; kingdom Metazoa; phylum Chordata; order Testudines; family Emydidae; genus Chrysemys; species Chrysemys picta. The sequence continues at coordinate 3,199,693 of NC_088795.1, forward strand.
GGGGCTCCCTGCCGGCGGCGGGACGCGCCGCATGTGCCCACGGCGGGCTGGGGGGCAGGAGGCTCTGCAGGGCTGGGAAAAGCCCTGGCTCCTGCCCGTTGCCCAGCCTGGAGCCCCTCAGGTGACCGGCCGCTGCTGTGGCTCGGCTGTGCCAGCCCTGGCCCCTTGCATGCCCGCGCCGCGGCCAGCCCCGGACTTTGCTTCTTGTCCCCCGCCCGCCCTCTTTATCCCTAGCCCCTTCTGCATCGGGGCCAGCTTTTGCCCTGGGGTGGGCAGCACGTGCGCCCGGCGCGGCTGGGGCCTGCTAATGCCCCCCGCCCCTGCGAAACTGCTTTTTTTTTTTTTTGCTCCGCCACCATTTTTTTTTGCTCCGCCCCCCCCTCCGCCCCTCCCTGCGTCCCGATATTTCATCCCTGTGATCTGGTCACCCTACCGGGTGCACTATTCCTCGGGGGAGGCTCGGTGTTACCTCTGGTGGGCAATGGGGCACATCTGGAGGGACTGTCCCCTGGCCAGGCACAGAGAGGTACCTGGAACCCCTGAGACCAGGGAGGTCGCCGGCCCTGCCATTGCCGGCAACCCTGGTGGCCCAGCTTCCATAGCTGCCCCTCCTCCTTCTGCCATTGATCCCACTTGGGCCCTGGGGGCAGCCCCCCGTTGCACCCAGATGACCGGGTGCGCCCGACCTCCATCATGTGTAGTCTGGGAAGGACATGGGGGAGAGGGCGGCAGGGCCATTGCCGGGCAAGGAGAAGGCCCACCCCAGGTCCCCTGGATGCTGCCCCACAACCATCGCCCTGGCCCCCGGCCCCACCCCTGCTGGCTGGCCCTCTACTGTCACCTTGGAGGGCTGGGTATCCGTGCAGGGGAAGCACAGCAAAAGGAAGGCTCGGGCTCAGAACGTCCCCCTAGACGTGGGGGGAGGCCCCCCACAAGACCATGAAGGGGGCCGCCGCTGCCCAGCCTTCTGCTGTGCCCCATGATAGAGAACAACAGGTGGAGCTGGCCAGGAATGCCTTTGCAGCAGAGGGGAGTGAAACCACCCACCTCTCAGAGTATCTCCCAAGGGAGGCCTCAGATGGAGCCCCACCCCCTGCCCCTTTGTCACCTGTGCCCCCATTGGCACCAAGGCAATTGCTGCCTCAGTTGCTGGCGGGGAGGACTCTGGAGCGGTGGGAGTTGACTTCACCTCCATCTTTGAGGAGATCGAGGCCCTGGGTCTGACCCCGATCACCCAGGGGGATGACGACCCTTTGCCAGTGGTCCTTGATCTGGGCGGCAGCTTGCTCACGCCGCCCCCCCTCCTCCTCTTTCCCTCTTGCCACAGGCTGCTGTCCCCGCTCTAGAACCCTGGGTTCGTCCATCTGCCTGGCCGCAGACGGCACCCTTTCATGGATGCCGAGCGGCTGGGCTCCGAGCCCTTGGGTGTGCCCCTTTCTGAGGCGGGGCGGCCGCCTCCCCTTCTGGTTGGGGGCCCTGCTGCTGATGCCACCATGCCCAATGCAACTGTTAAGGGCACTGAGCTTGTTGAAGTGCCCAGGCCTGGTGGCGGTGAGGGCCCCCTCTGCCCCTGAATCTGATCGAGAGATGCCGCACCCTGGTGACATAACTGCCGGGGATCCTGCTCCCACCTTTGTCCCTTCCCCTGCTCCAGCCTCCGTTCCTGGCCTTTCCCCCAGCCCTGCCCCCGGTGATGCGTTGCCCGCCTCCTTTGCCTCCCCCACCATATCACTGCTGCCCCCAGGGTTGTTTAGTTTCTGCGGTCCTAGGACAACCCTCAGGGGGCAGTTTTTGTGTCTCCCATCCCTGACCCTTTAGGGGCTGCTCTCTTCCCTCCAACTCTCCCCCGCCAGAGATGGAGACGGGTTGTGTGGTGCCATTGTCACAGACACCGCACTGGGGGTCCTCCCCGTTTGCCTGTCTCCATGGGCTGTGGGACTGTCACGGGCCCAGCTGGAGGACGGCAGCGGATCCATGACCCCGTCCCCCGCTGCGCTGCGGGACGAGTTGCGCTGCTTCCTGTTGGAAACCGGTGGCTTCAAGGGTAAGGTGCAGCTCCCTCTCCAGCGCTGGGGGGATTTCCATCTCGTCCTCCAGGCCATGAGGGCTGTTTTGAAGGGGGGAGGGGGACCGAGAGGCAGGACACTGTGGTCTCCCAGCAGGGCCAGCTCTAGGTTTTTTACCGCCCAAGCAAAAAAAATTTTGGCCGCCCCCCCACCCCACCCCTGGGCTCTCACCTCCACCCCACCCGCACCCCCTGCTGCCCCAGCCCTGGGCTCTCTCCCTCACCCGCACCCCCTGCCGCCCCAGCCCTGGGCTCTCACCTCCACCCCACCCGCACCCCCTGCTGCCCCAGCCCTGGGCTCGCTCCCTCACCCGCACTCCCTGCCGCCCCAGCCCTGGGCTCTCTCCCTCACCCGCACCCCCTGCTGCCCCAGTGCTGGGCTCTCCCCCCCACCACCCGCACCTCCTGCCGCCCCACCCCTGGGCTCTCACCTCCACCCCACCCGCACCTCCTGCCGCCCCAACCCTGGGCTCTCCCCCTCACCCGCACCCCCTGCTGCCCCAGTGCTGGGCTCATCCCACTAGTGCTGACTCCGCCCGCTCCCCCCTCGCCTCCAGACGGTCTGGCGATGGCAGGGTCGGGGTAAGCAGTGGGGCTCCCAGGCCATGCCTCAGCCCAGGGTCCCTCCAGCCAGGGCTCCCGCCTCCAGGACCGGCCGGGACCCGGAAGGGCACAGCCGGGGGACCGCCCTGGCAGGGGTCTGAGGAGCCGGAGCAGGATAGCCCCAGAGGGAGCGGAGCCCCGGTGAGCGGGACGCAGACCCCACACAGCAGCGCCCCGCCCTCTATGGCCCCGCTGCTGCTTCTGGCCACCCTGCCGCAGTCCCCTGCGGCACTGGGGGGGTGGCCGCCCTGCGGCATCTGCAGGCGACTCTGTGTGCCCCGAGGGGCGGCCCCCAGCCCGAGTGTCCCCCGCTAGGAGCCTGTCCGGCCCAGCCACAAGGTGCAGGTGCTGCTCCCCGACACGAACTGCAGCGGCCCCAGGGCGACACGCTGCTGCTGCAAGTGCCGGCTCTAGGCTTTTGCCACCCGAACCAAAAAAATAAATAAATAAAAGACGGCCAGAATGCCACCCTTGAAAATGGGCTGCCCCAAGCACGTGCTTGGTTTGCTGGTGCCTAGAGACGGCCCTGCCTCCCAGCAGGCCCACAACTTCTGTGACTCCCTGCTGGCTTTCGGGGTCAGTCACAGATTGTTGTGAGGCCCTCTGGGGGCCGCCGACACCCCTGCCTGCGAGGATCTTGTGTAGAAAGAATAGTAAATATGGCAGGCGACCAGCTTGGCTAAACAGTGAAATCCTTGCTGATCTTAAACGCAAAAAAGAGGCTTATAAGAAGTGGAAGATTGGACAAATGACCAGGGAGGAGTATAAAAATATTGCTCAGGCGTGCAGGAGTGAAATCAGGAAGGCCAAATCACACTTGGAGTTGCAGTTAGCAAGAGATGTTAAGAGTAACAAGAAGGGTTTCTTCAGGTATGTTAGCAACAAGAAGAAAATCAAGGAGAGTGTGGGCCCCTTACTGAATGAGGGAGGCAACCTAGTGACCGAGGATGTGGAAAAAGCTAATGTACTCAATGATTTTTTTGCCTCTGTCTTCACGCACAAGGTCAGCTCCCAGATTGCTGCACTGGGCAGTACAGCATGGGGAGAAGGTGACCAGCCCTCTGTGGAGAAAGAAGTGGTTCGGGACTATTTAGAAAAACTGGACGTGCACAAGTCCATGGGGCCGGATGCGCTGCATCCGAGGGTGCTAAAGGAGTTGGCGGGTGAGATTGCAGAGCCATTAGCCATTATTTTTGAAAACTCATGGCGATCGGGGGAGGTCCCAGATGACTGGAAAAAGGCTAATGTAGTGCCCATCTTTAAAAAAGGGAAGAAGGAGGATCCGGGGAACTACAGGCCAGTCAGCCTCACCTCAGTCCCTGGAAAAATTATGGAGCAGGTCCTCAAGGAATCAATTATGAAACATTTAGAGGAAAGGAAAGTGATCAGGAACAGTCAGCATGGATTCACGAAGGGGAAGTCGTGCCTGACTAACCTAATTGCCTTCTATGATGAGATAACTGGCTCTGTGGATGAGGGGAAAGCAGTGGATGTGCTATTTCTTGACTTTAGCAAAGCTTTTGATACTGTCTCCCACAGTATTCTTGCCACCAAGTTAAAGAAGTATGGGCTGGATGAATGGACTGTAAGGTGGATAGAAAGCTGGCTAGATCGTCGGGCTCAACGGGTAGTGATCAATGGCTCCATGTCTAGTTGGCAGCCGGTTTCAAGTGGAGTGCCCCAAGGGTCGGTCCTGGGGCCGGTTTTGTTTAATATCTTTATTAATGATCTGGAGGATGGTGTGGACTGCACTCTCAGCAAGTTTGCAGACGACACTAAACTAGGAGGCGTGGTAGATACACTAGAGGGTAGGGATCGGATACAGAGGGACCTAGACAAATTAGAGGATTGGGCAGAAAAAAACCTGATGAGGTTCAACAAGGACAAGTGCAGAGTCCTGCACTTAGGACGGAAGAATCCCATGCACTGCTACAGACTAGGGACCGAATGGCTAGGTAGCAGTTCTGCTGAAAAGGACCTAGGGGTCACAGTGGACGAGAAGCTGGATATGAGTCAACAATGTGCTCTTGTTGCCAAGAAGGCTAACGGCATTTTGGGCTGTATAAGTAGGGGCATTGCCAGCAGATCGAGGAACGTGATCGTTCCCCTTTATTCGACATTGGTGAGGCCTCATCTGGAATACTGTGTCCAGTTTTGGGCCCCACACTACAAGAAGGATGTGGAAAAATTGGAAAGAGTCCAGCGGAGGGCAACAAAAATGATTAGGGGTCTGGAGCACATGACTTATGAGGAGAGGCTGAGAGAACTGGGATTGTTTAGTCTCCAGAAGAGAAGAATGAGGGGGGATTTGATAGCAGCCTTCAACTACCTGAAGGGGAGTTCCAAAGAGGATGGAGCTCGGCTGTTCTCAGTGGTGGCAGAGGACAGAACAAGGAGCAATGGTCTCAAGTTGCGGTGGGGGAGGTCCAGGTTGGATATCAGGAAAAACTATTTCACTAGGAGGGTGGTGAAACACTGGAATGCGTTACCTAGGGAGGTGGTGGAGTCTCCTTCCTTGGAGGTTTTTAAGGCCCGGCTTGACAAAGCCCTGGCTGGGATGATTTAGCTGGGAATTGGTCCTGCTTTGAGCAGGGGGTTGGACTAGATGACCTCTTGAGGTCCCTTCCAACTCTGATATTCTATGATTCTATGATTCTATGATCCTCCCCAACCCTCACTATGAGACCGACCATCTTTGCCACCTTGAACACCAGAGGCTGTATGGTGAGTGTCTGCAGGAGCCAGGTGCGCTCCTTCCTCCGGGAAGGGGGAATACTCTGTGCTTTTCCTGCAGGAGACCCACATGGCTCCAGCCGGCTGCTGGAATGCGGGGATGGGGTGTACTTTAGCCACCCTCGCACTCATTCAGCTTAGGTGACCACCCTGTTCCCCCTTGACCTACAGTCCGAGGTGCTGGGGGGTCTCCGAGGTCATGTCAGGTCGCCTGCTGCACGTCCGGGCTTGTGTGGAGGGGCTGACGTTGAATCTAGTCAATGTCTATGTCCCAAACGCAGGCCCAGAGCGTGTGCATTCTTATCAGCAGGCGTCCGCCTTCCTCGGCACCTTGGATCCTCGCGAGTGCCTGGTCCTGGTCGGGGATTTTAATACCACCCTTGAGGACTGAGATCGCTCAGGGCTCGAGAGAAGCCAGGCCACTGCAGGCCTCCTCAGGGAGATCATCGACCATCACTCCCTGGTGGACATCTGGTGCGACTACCACCTACATGAGAATATCACCTTTAGCTATGTCCGGGTGGAGGGCGATAGGTCACACCACTCCCGTTTGGACCGCATTTATCTGTCACGTTTCCATCTGGCACAGGCCCACTCCTCCAGCATTCAGCCAGCCCCGTTCTCAGATCACCAGTTGGTAACCATGATGGCCTCTCTCACCTTGGAGAGACCAGGGCTGGCCTATTGGCACTTTACTAACAGCTTGCTGGAGGACATGGGCTTCGTGATGTCCTTCTGGAAGTTCTGGCTGGCCTGGCGACAGCAGAGGTGCACCTTTCCCTCAGCATGGTGGTGGTCGGATGTGGGGAAGGTGTGCGCCTGTCCCGAAAGCCACCCACAGCCCCCTCCCTTCCACAATTCAAGCTGGCTGCACACCCTGCAGCCAGTTTGCTTCCGAACTGCGCCAAAAGAACAACTTTACACGCTCGTGGTCCACACATTTAATTTCCTCACCCTTGTGTCCCACCCCAATACTAAGTGGCAGGACTATCTCCCACCTACAGAGGTGATGAACCCTGGTGGGTCAGCCTATACTCAACCGTGCTCCCATAGCCCACCAGGGATATTGGTTAGCAGCTCCTTCATGGAGCCATGAGCACAAGTGTGTACTTGGCATGGTTCACCCTCTTCCCCAACGCCTGTCCCTTTTGTGGCACGAGGGAGAACTGGTGCATGCTTATTTGGCATGCGCCAGGTTGCAGCCCCTATTCCGGCTCCTTCAGAACCTCCTGTTGAGGTTTTGGCTGCACTTTTCGTCACACCTGTTTATATTCGCACACCCTATCCATGGCCCAACAAAGTCGCAAGACCTCCTCTTCTACTTCCTCCTGGCACTGGCCAAAGTGGCCATCTTCAACGCCAGGAGGAGGATGTTAGATGAGGGGGTCTCTGTGACCTGTTCCTCCCTGGTCTCACGCATCCAGGCAGAGTTAGAATAATAGAATATTAGGGTTGGAAAAGACCTCAGGAGGTCATATAGTACAATCCTCTGCTCAAAGCAGAACTAATACCAACTAAATCACTCGGACAGAGTGAGAGGCAGCTCCAGCCGGTCCCGGTTGCCCGCGCTGACCATCAGGAGGTCATTCCAGAGCACCCTGCAAGCACTAGCGTCAGTTGGATCAGAGGAGAAGAGGCTGGCATAGAAGGCCCTGGTCCTTCTGCGCATCTCCTCCGGATCCTTGAGGGGGGTGCTGTCCTCTGCCCAAAGGCAGGTGACATGCTTCATAGCTCCCCTCTTTTTCTCCAGGGCACTGAAGAAGCAGGAGCCACAATCCAATAAGTTCCTCTGGGCGGTGTCCACTGGCTCCCTAGACAGCTTTGAGGAGCAGTGGGTGCTGTCCGCGGTTCTCTGCTCGGTGTCCCCCTCTCAATCCCTCGTTCTGAATGTCAGGGACTTTTAACCCAGACAGCACCGTTCGTTGTCTGACCGCAGAGAGAGAGACAGGCAACACCAGCAAGGTCCAATACAAGCTCTTTATTGAAGAGTGCACACAACAATAGAGAGCGGCCTGTCTCCACTGAGAACCAGCCACGATTACAATAACTAGTGAGATTATATAGACAGTTCCATCGCGTCATAGTTAAAACAACCCAACCCCCCTTTATTAGTTAAAAGCTTCTAATATTCATGCATATCTATCTTCTTTGACACTACAAACAATTTGTGACGCCTCAGCAACTTCTTATCAGCTTTGTTGTCATGCACCAGAGACTAGGAGAAAGGAGGGAGTTGAGAACAGATGAAGAACAGAAACAGGGAGTGGAGACTACAAGTCTCCATATGTCCAAACAACCCATTCCTAGTACATCTGGTACAAGAATGCAGCCCCCCCCCTCTTATCTCATTCTTTGAAGCCCAAGCAAGCATGTCTTCATGTTTCACAGAGAGACAGGAATGGCCCAGCAACTACTGTTAGCCTAACTTTGGCTAAGCTGGCCAAACAACCTGTTCTATACTCCGTTTTCTTGGGCCTAACAATAACCTATGACCCGCACTTCTGTCCCTGTTATTCATTAGTTGTCCCCCGAATTCAGTTGGTTCCCGGATCCAGTGGCTCCTCCCACATGGCTGGAGGAAGGGCCTTTAGAAGCGGGAGGGCTTATGTCTGCCCACCTCCCAGAAATTCCAATAAGGCCTCCCTAGGTTTGTGTACTATACTTTTTCAGGTACAAGTATTTTATCATACACTGTATATGCTTTTAAAGTGTGTATTAATGTTTCAATTTCAATTCAAATTTCCAACCAATGACTAACTTGGCAACACTGCATGCATGTAACTGGTTGACCACTGGGGGGTGGGGAGGTGTAGGGAAATCCCTGATTAAAACCAGTTTAGTTGTATTTCCCTGAAAGGTCTTCCTGGGAGCATACCTGCACACACCCATTATGCTGTCTAGGGAGACACCTAGTGGTAAAAAAAATGCCAATGAATAATTGATTGATGATGGATGATCTATTTCAAGCAATTTTGACATTCATTTGAGATTTAAAGAGTGTGCCATTATTTGCTTATTTTGCTGGGAGTGGGATACCTTGCTTAGTGAAAGTCTGATCTGTTACTCGGTCATTGAAAGCAATATATGTATGTTTGTCTCAATTCAAATGTGTTGTTAATATGGTGTATTTTGTATTGTTTTCTTATTTATGTATGTTACTTGGGGGGAAAAAAGTCTAACCCTAACCCTAACCCTAAGCCTAACCCTAAGCCTAAAATGATTTGTTTCCAGTTTATGAACCATTTTTACATCCCAATCCTGCAAACAGTGACACATGAGTTTAGCGATATACCCGCATATAGTGCCATTGAAGTCAATAAAGTTAAGCACCTGTGTAAGTGCGTGAAAGATCAGGGTCTTAATAGCGTTTTAAGTAGCATATGGTCTTAATTATCCTTCCTAATTCAGATATTTTCTGCTAAGTGCACACATATAAATATCTGCTGATCTGAATACAGCATTTACAGTTCCTTCATAAACAATGTAATGAACAGGAGTACCATCCACCTTCCTGATTAAATTACATATAACACGTTCTTAAGCAATTATAAGTACTTTATAAATGTAAATACTTTGCTACCAACATTAAATATTATTTATTATATTATTAACTGATAAAGTTTCCCACTTAGCAGTATATCTTAAAGGAAAATATTTAATTAATTAAATTCTGAAAACCAGGATAACAAAAATAGAGTTTTTTAAAAAACACTGCCTGAGTCAGAGTTATGGCTGTTGTCATGATGCCTTTTAACAAACTCATATTCCTTGTGTTCATAAGAAAAATGTTTTGTTTTAAATTTTAAAGAATCTGAAAGAAATGGATATGTAATTTATAACCTGATCCTGGAACCAAAGAACTGACACAACTCTAATCTTATCTTACAATAGAGTGGAAGCCGTTTTGTGTTACCATAAAAGCCGAAGACATCAAAGCATTGGTCTCCAGAGAAGTACTGTACGGGGAGACTTTGGCAAACCAGTAAAATGCCTGAAACCACTATGGCTTATTGTTAAAAGCAAGCTGTTAAAAGCAATCTCAGCTTGACCAAGGCAGGAGGGGAGGGGGTTTGGGTGCCTCAGAAAGGGCAGCTTGACCCTGCTCCTTCCTGATAAGAATTGTGTTGAAGTTGCTGATCCATGCATTTTAAAAGAGTAGGATATGCCCCAGGAATGTCTATTGGGGTCTCAAGGCTGCAGACTGGAAAAACCCACACCTGGTTAATCAATAATCAGAAGGAACCTCTTGCTTGCCCATTGGAACTGTTTGCTTGACAAGGTTTCTTTAAAGGACATGTCATTCTATTACTAATGTAAAAATAAGGGGGAAAAGCTTGAGATGGGGGGACTCTTCGGGACTGGTCTCTCTCTCTGGATGCATCTTGTGTTCCCCACCGGCAGATGGGCTGTCGCTGTGTCACTCAAAAGCCACACTCAGCTTTGGTAATTATCAAGGGTTGGGGGTGTTTTACTAATCTTGTTGCGGACGTGTGTAAGTGCTTGAGACTAAGTAAAGTTTAGCTTTAAGTGAAAGCACTCTTGTGTTGTCCTGTTTGTGCCAGCCATCTATCGGTCGGACGGCTGTGTCTCCCCTAATTTATTTCCTGACACTTCCTCGCACAAAGTAAAAGTTACCAAGAGCTTTGGATTGAAAGAACCCCGGGTAACAGTATAGGCTTATATTTCAGTACTTTGAATTAAGCCAATCTAACTTTACGTGGGCAACCAGCAGATAGATATTTCTCAACTCCTCCAACCCTCACATCATGAGACTCGCTAATAAATATGTCAACAAAGCCACTCAGAAATGTGCATATTTAAGTCGACTGAAAAGTAGTTAATAGACAACTTGGCTTTTGCTTTAAATAGTTTACTGAACTTACATTTAACCATAAACAGGACTGTCAATATGTAGCACTGGAAATTCTGACTCCTGGGATGAAAGTATTAATACCTGCACAGGGAAAGGTCTGCTGAAATTGTGAGTGAGTCGCTGATGGTTTGTCTACAAAGAGTCTCTGTTGAATGCTGGAATAAATGGTTTACTGGGACACAGCCAATTAACATCCTTGACTGTTTTAGTACATAGATAAGTGAAGGAACTCAATACTGACTGCTCTTCAAGCCAGTATTTGGAAAACAACTATGTATCAGGCTACCCCAAAAGGTATTTCAACCTTTTCTGCACAGAGGATTTGTTTAAATAAGAAATGCTGCTCACCAGGACTTTGACTTGTCAATGAGGCTTTTTAGCTCTCTTGAAACTCAGAATGGTTTCATTCTAAATGAAAAATAACAGTGTAAATGTCTGTGTCTGTGCAACAACAGGGTATGAAATGGCAAAACCCACCCAATTCTTGTGTGTTTATAGTAATAATGTGTGCTTCTATAGCACCTTTCATCACGCCCAAAGCACTTTACAAACACTTTGGGCTAGATCCACAAAAGGATTTAAGTGTCTAACTTCCACTTTAGGCAGCTAAATTCAAAATATAGAGCCTCACAACCCCCATTCAGCTGCTGCCTAACCCTGTAGTGCCTGACGTCCGAAGGTGCCTGTATAAACCACACACCTTCTGGGTATGGTGTTGTGTCCCATCCAGTGACACTGAGACCACTTAGAGCAGACACTTTTATCTTTCTCTACAGCTTTAGCTAACAGGCAGGTGGCTTTTTGCTCATGCGGTAGAGGCTCATGCACTAAGGTCCAGAGGTCCCCGGTTCAATCCTGCCCGCTGCCGATCAGGGTTTGTCGGTGTTACATCTACATTTCTGCCAACAAATCTCCTGTCCCCAGGTGCCTAAAAATCTGCCAGTGGGCATGGATAGAGCTGCCTAACTCACACCTAAGACCCAGCAGGATCCTCAGATTAGACATTCCTTTGCCTGTCTCCACGGGCTGGGCCTGATCTGGCAGGTGTTCTCAGAGGCTGTCTGAAAGCACATCTGCTGAATCAGGCCCTGCATAAAAGATAGACAGAGGGGGTGCTAGCTCCCTTATAGCAGGTTGTTAAAGCACTCACCACCCAGGATGTGGGAGACCCAGGTTTTATTTCCCCCACTCTGCCTGCTTCGGAGCAAGGATCAGAGCACAGGCCTCCCAGGTAGGACTCTGATAGGGTGACCAGAGAGCAAGTGTGAAAAATCGGAACAGAGGGCAGGGGTAATAGGCATCCATAGAAGACAAAGCCTCAAATATTGGGACTGTCCCTATAAAATCAAGACATCTGGTCACCCTAGACTCTAACCACTGGGCTACAGGGTATTCTGGGATGGGTGGATTTTCAGTCTGTCCTGTTGAAGCCATTCCACTTTGCACACATAATAAAACAGTAATTGGAATAGGACCTTGAACTCTGGCCAATGACAATTTAATTGGACAAACTGGAATGGCCTCAACAAGAGAGCTGGGGCATGCTGCTTCCCAGAATATCCCATGGCCCAGGGCACTTTCCTGAGGCATGGGTTCAAATCTCTGCTCTAAATCAGGCAAATGAGGGCACTGAACCTGGGTCTTCCTATCCACTGGGCTAAAGTGTGTAAGGGGAACACTATCGTGTGACCTCCTCTAGGATGTGGAGATGGGCATCTCCCTCCAATCCAGATGTAAGTACCTAAATCCCTTTGAGGGGCGAGGCTTAGGCCACATCCATCTCCTCAGTATTTCTTATTGGTTAGCTTAGGTGGCTCCCCCACTCAGCATGCTGGCTTTTGTGGCTCCTATTCTCAGGTGCCTATGAATCCCTACACTTTCATATATTTCTGTTTCTTGCAAGTTTATCCTTAACTCTGGATTTTGTGATAATGGATCAAACTGATCAAAGGGACCTTTTTCTCCTAAATTAGGTCCACAGTGATGGGCATGGTATTATACCTAGATAGACTGGATATAGTGGATAGCTCTAGGATTCTGGTAGCATACCAGTATTAATGCACATGTCCATAAGGAATGCTGCAGGTGAGACTTGAACTTTATTTTATCTTGGAAAACACCAAGCCCTGTGCAGATATAAATGCATTTCCAGCAAACCTAGCATCTGAGCTTTATTAAAGGGTTAACGCTTAATTCCCTGAATCCAAATCAGGATACAATGCAGACCTTGTTCCAAATTTCACCTCCTCCCATTCCTCCACCTTCCCCTGTTTTAAAACTAAAACATTAGGACATCTGGTTGGAACTGAATTCCCAATTACTTGTGGGGTTATTAAAGATTCAGTGACACCTTTTGTAAAAATAGGTCATTTTTTTTGTGTGCATGTGTGACTGTAATCCCCCTCAACACAAACACTCTGCAAACCACCACACTGCATGCTGGTCACAAACGAATGACATACCAGAGCAGTGTAGTTGTAGCCAAGTAGGATATTAGAAAGACAAGGTGGGTGAGGTAATATCTTTTATTGGGCCAACTTCGGTGTGGCTTGAAACCTTATCTCTCTCCGCAACAGAAGTTGGTCCAATAAAATATATTACCTCCCCACCTTCTCTCTCTGATACCAGAGCTTCCTATCTATCTCCTAGAACTGGAAAGGGCCCTGAAAGGGAATTGAGTCCAGCCCCCTGCCTTCAGTAGCAGGACCAAGTACTGATTTTGCCCCAGAATCCTAAATGGCCCCCTTAAGGATTGAACTTACACTCCTGGATTTAGCAGGCCAATGCTCAAACCACTGAGCTATCCCTCCCTCCTTCAGCCACCATGGTAAGAAATACCTGCCAAGTCCTGAGCAGTGACTTTGCCCAAAGGCTAGCTACATATAGGCAATTCCGAGACATGGGGGTGACACTACTTCAGAATGAAATTAACTACATTAACACAATTTAGACAATATTGCAAAGTATGAGGGAAATGTTAAATGCTTAACTATTGTGCAAAACCCAAACACTAAAATGTACAACTCTCAACGCTGATCTTTAAACAGCATTCCCCTTAGATACTGTACATATCATCCCATTGACTTTGGTTGTAGCTGTGAGTGCACTTCTGCATCTCAGACCCCATGGGCTGACAGCGGAGGAATGGTGAGGCTCAGGAATTTTGGGTTCCGTCCCCTCTGGAAGGGAGTGTGCTCTAGTGGGCACAGACTACTCTGTTTATTACCACCTAGTGTGATTCCTTCTGCTCCATCTCCTCCAACTTGTTCTTGTCCCAGTCCTGTCTCTTCCCCATCCCTGGTTCCTTGTCCCAGTCTCCATTCCTTAGGCTTCTCATTCACTCATTGTCTCCTTCCCCAGCAAGTTCCAGTTTCTGCTTTCTGAACTCCCCGTCCCAATCTTCCTCCACTCCCAATCTTCCTGCCCAGCCCTTCATAGTTCCCACCCCCAACTGCCAAGCTCCTTGCTGCCAGTCTCCTTACCCTTGCCTTCTGGTTTCTCATCTGATCTGTCTCTCTTCCACTCCTGACTTCCAGTCACCCACATACACACATTCCACATCTTCACTGGCTCCCAGCCCCAATCTCCCTCCCCAGGCTCCTCATTCAACCTCAGTGCCCCCACGCAGCTCTTAGTCCCAGTTTCTTTGCATAGCCAGTCCCAGTTCTCCTCCTGCATTCCGGTTTTCTGTCAGATCTGTTTCCCCTTCCCCCTCACCCACTTACCCCAATTCCATTGGTTCTCAGTCCCAGTCTCCTTGTCTAGTCCCAGTCTGTCCTCTGGCTCCTCATCCAATCTCAGTCTCTCCCCTTCCATTGCTTCGCTCCTCACTCCCTGTTAGGATGATCAGGTGTCCGGTTTTCGACCGGAACAACTGGTCAAAAAGTGATCCTGGCGGCTCCGGTGAGCACCGCTGACCGGGCCGTTGACTGTCCAGTTGGCGGCACAGCACAGCGGGGCTGGCAAGCTCCCTGCTAGCCTCTGTGCTGCATGGCTCCCGGGAAGCAGCCAGCCTACCCCCCTTTGGCTCCTACGTATAGGGGCAGCCAGGGGGCTCTGCATGCTGCCCCTCCCCAAGCACCGCCCCCACAGCTCCCATTGGTCGGGAACTACAGCCAATGGGAGCTGTGGGGGTGGTGCCTGCAGATGGGGCAGTGCGCAGAGCCGCCTGGCTGTGCCTCCACATAGGAGCCGGAGGGGGTAAGCGCTGCCTAGAGCTTGCCATGAGCCCTGTGCCCCAACCCTGATCCCCCTCCAAACCCCTTGATCCCAGCCTAGAGCCCAGAGCACCCTCCTGCACCCCAGCCCCACCCGAGAGCCTGCACCCCCAGCTGGAGCCCTCACTCCCCCCCCACCTGTGCTCCAACCCCCTGCCCCAGCCTGGATCCCCCTCCCGCACTTTGAACTTCTCATTTCTGGCCACACCCCCCGCCAGAGCCCTCACCCCTCCCGCACCCCAGTCCCCTGAGCCAGACCAGTGACAATGAGCGAGTGAGTGAGGATGGGGAAAGCGAGTGACAGAGGGAGCGGGCAATGGAGTGTACGGTGGTGGAGAAGGGGCGGGGTTTGGATGGGGAAAGAGTGTTTGGTTTTGTGCAAGTAGAAAGTTGGCAACCCTACTCCCTGTCCCAGCCTCTGTACCCAGCCAGTTCCAATATTTCTTCTGGCTCCCAGATTCAGGTACCAGCCCAGCCAGTCCCAGTCTCCCATGCCAACTCCTACTTTCCTTGCCCAGCCAGTCCCAGATACCCCATTCTAAATCTGAATCCCAAGCTCCTTATCCCAATCTACTCCCCACCCCTCTTCAGGTCTGCTCTTGTCCTCTGTGCTTTTAATCAGACATTTTCCTACTCCAGGCCACAGGAGAGACAGATTCTCTGCTCTCTGTACAGGCACCCACAGTCAGACACAAAATGGCCCACAGCAGCCCAAAGCAGAAATTACAGCAGAAGACTTGCTCAGCCCTGGGCTGAAGAAGGTTCAGTGCAGATGGAATCCTCAGGAAATTTCACTGGTAAACTCTAAGAAGTCTCTACTGAGCATGTGCAAATTGAAATGTTTCAGAAGCTTATAACTTGGCCAAATGTGGGTGGATTGTCATGAGGGTGGCACAAGGCACATGTCTGACACAAAGGCTATACCCTGCCAAATTTCAACCCTCTGCTCCAAAGCATGAGGATACTAAAGCTTGTCAAAGAATTTTATCCTCATTCTCAGATACAGATGAACTGTTTTGGCTGAAATTTTCCAGAAAAAATACAGCCTGAGGCATGGAAAATTTCAGTCCAAATAGTTAACGTTTGGCAAAGTTTTCTACCGGGGGCGGCCAAACTGCGGCTTGTGGTTCTTTTACAGTTAAAGTGCAGCTCATGGAGCTCCCCACTTCCCACCCGCCCCCACACTCTCTGCCTACCAGAATGGGGGGAGGGGAGAGCTTGGGGCTTCTGCCCTGTGCCGGGGTGGTGGGGCTAGCAGCTTTTGCCCAGCAGGGGAGGGGTTCTCAGGGCTTCAGCCCCGTGGGGCGTGCCTGCCAGAGCTCAGGGCTTCAGCAGGAGTGGGGCTGAAGCCCTGAGCCCCAGCAGGCGCCTCCCATGCGGCTGAAGCCCCGGCAGATGATGTGCCCTGACTCTCTGAAGATTGTCATATGCGGCTCAGAGGGTCAGTAAATGTGGCCACCCCGTTATATACAACTGAAAACACGGTCTTATAATGGGCAGCAACCTTAATAATGAATGGTGCTAGCAGCCCTGCCTATAGTAAAATGTCGCACTTGTCACAGCATTGAGCAAACACCACCATCTCCTGCCCAGAAGGGAGGCAGTGCAAGACAATGCTCTATGGACTTGGATGCAGGCAAGTTTGGTTCAATTCCTGGATCGCTCAGTGGTTTGTGCATTGGCCTGCTAAACCCAGGGTTGTGAGTTCAATCCTTGATGGGGCCATTTAGGGAACTGGGGTAAAAATCTGTCTGGGGATTGGTCCTGCTTTGAGCAGTCATTGGACTAGATGACCTCCTGAGGTCCCTTCCAACCCTGATATTCTATGATTCCCTGTTGTGAGCTTAGGTATGTAATGTCATCTACTCCGTGCCTCAGCTTGCCCTCTGTAAAATGGGTACAGTGCCTCCTTGCCTCATGGGGGTGTTAATGGAGATGTCTTAATCTTGTCACCCTTGTTAGGAGAGGTCTAGGTGTGTCTCCCAACGCCCTTCATTGCTCTCTGCAAGTCTTTCCTCTCGTGGGTTTTGGTTCTCTGGAGGCTGGTGGGGGTGTCTTTCATGAGTCAGGCTGGATACTGCACCCTGGTGCCCCAAGAACACAGAGCTGACTGGTATCACCTCCCATTCCCATTGTACCATCCCCCCACCCCCACAGGTGCCACCATCAGGAGCGGCGCCAGGGTTTTTGGTGCCCTAGGCGAGGGGTCCTTTCGCGCTCCTGGTGGTCGTCGGCAATTCTGCGGCGGGGGGGTCCTTCCACGCTCCCGGTCTTTGGGGCACTTTGAGTGAAGGACCCGGGGCAGAATTGCCGCCGAAGAGCCGGAGCACGGAAGGACCCCCCGCCGCCGAATTGCCGCCGAGAGCGGCAAAATGCCCCCCCCCCAAACCTGGTCCCCTAGGCGACCACGTAGGTCGCCTAAATGGAAGCGCCGGCCCTGGCCACCATCGCCCCCACCCCACAGGTATCCCAGCCCCTCTACCCCACAGGACCCACCTCCCTCCCCATCTTCTCTCCTCACTCCCACGGGCACCACTGCCCCTGCCCCCATTCTCCGGGGGGGGGGGGGGGGTGTCTCCGGGGGCGTGGTCAGTGGTGTAGGGTGGGCGGGGCGGGATGTGACGCGCCGGGGGCACGTGCCCTATAAGTGGGCTGCCCGCGGCGCCGGCCGCTGAGTGCCGAGATGGGGGCGTTGGGCTGCGTCGTGCGCGCGAGCGCTCTGCTGCTGCTGTGCGGGGCGCTGACAGGTACCGGCCTGGCGCGGGCGGGGCGGGGCGTGTTGTGTTGCCATGGTAACGCTGTGCCCCTCTCTCTCCCCCCTTAGGGATCCTCCTGCCGCCGCCCGCGCGGGCCGCCGCCGCCGCCGTCATCTCGGTGAGTGGGGCTGGGGGTGGGGAGCGCCCCCGCTGCCCCGTCTCGCCGGGTCCCCCGCCTACCTCCGCTCCCAGCGCCCCCACCCCGGCACCCGCCCAGCGCCCCCACCCCGGCACCCGCCCAGCGCCCCCACCCCCGCTGCCCCGTCTCGCCAGGTGCCCCGCCTACCTCCGCTCCCAGCGCCCCACCCCGGCACCCGCCCAGCGCCCCCGGCGGGGGTCTGAGGGCAGCTGCAGGGGGCCCAGGCCCCTCTCCCCAGCCCAGGGTAAAACCCTGCTGCCTCCTCCCCGCACTGAGCTGCCTTGCCTGTCCCAGGGAGCCCCTGGGGGGTTGGGCTGGGGAGCCAGGCACTGAGCCCCAGGGTGCCCCACCTGCAGCCAGCAGCTCCCACCCCGGGTGTGACTGCCCAGAGCTTGGGGTCGTCCCCTGGCTCCTGTGCGGGCAGCCCCTGGCTCACCGCAGCCTGACCCAAAGGGGTGCACGTGCCGAGTTGAGCCCGTTATCTGGGGGTATTGTTGCTTTCCAGGGTCTGTAATGAGGCATTTCAGTAGATGCTGCTCTCAACCATCACCAGCCCAGGTAGCCTTGGCAATCTGGCTCTTGGAAAACAAAGGCCAGTTAGCTGTTGTTTTATAACCCTAGTGGAAACAAGGCAGGTAGCTGTTTTCCTTGATGTAGTCAATGCTCAACTTTCTGCCTCTTCCCACCTGAGCTTGACTTTGACTAGCTACATCAAGGTAAAGATTTTACAGCAGGATAGTTGATGCCTCCACTAGGGATGTCTACACTAGTTATTGCATTGTAGCTATGCCAGCATAACCTGAAATGTAGACACAGCCTACATTTACGAGAGGGGTTTTTCCATCAGTGTAGGAACACCGTCTCCCCGAGCGATGGTAGCTAGGTTGATGGAAACATTCTTCCATTGACCTAGCTATGTCCAAACCCAGGGTTAGGTCGGCATAGGATTTTTAGCATGTGGCATTCTCACATCCCTGACCAACATAGCTGTGTTGACCAACAATTTAAGTGTAGGATTTTATAGCAAGATAGCTAGCTCCAAATAGCTTATTCTCACTATAAAAACTCCTATTCTGGCCCTAATATGTTATACTAACATGATTTTGAATGGACTCCATCTTACAGTAAGCTGTTGATTTGTTAATAAGTGACCATGTCGTCACTGCTAAAAATGCTGGGGTGGCTTTTTTTAAATCTCAGGGTAACTAAAGTCCATGAGTGATCCTGAGGTAAACACAGTGAAGATAAGGCACTTTCAGTTTTACCAGGCAGTAAATATGTGGCCCTGCTTGGGAGAGCTGCCCTGTATTCGTTATCCCAAGGTAAAAAAAAACACTCCTTTTTTTTTTTTTTTTTTTTTTTGCAATGATGACTAAGGCCCCCTTGACTATTGAGCAATTTAAGTATTTAGCTGAGTGATGGTAGGGAGCAATTAGTATGTGAAGCCTGAAGTGATAAATTTCCACATAACTAGTAAAGAGATGCAATATCTCTCAACCCCTCCACAAATGTTTATGAAATGTTGATTATTATTTTGTATATAAGTACATTGGTATGCCATTGGAAGATGGCAGTTTTTGTTAAATTGCTTAATCTGGGAGGTTACCAAAATGCTGTTTGGAATTGCTTATCCTAGACTGTTTCATAAGTTTGTTTCCTCCCTAGCCAAAATGCTACTTGTATGGTTTGCCTGGATGTCCAAAGAACTTTAATCCGGTTTGTGGGACTGATGGGCACACGTATCCAAACGAGTGTGCACTTTGCCTTTCAAACAGGTAACTGTGTAACTGACACCTCCTATCTTTTTTTGTCTGAAGTATGACAAACATTGCACATAAAGTAGTGACTCTTTCATTTCCCAGGCTGCTTAACTGACCCTAACTCTTCTCATTTTCAGTGCGGTCAGAAAAACTTGATTTGTAAATGAAGCAAATTTAATGTACTCCAAAACAAAACTCTAATGTTAGCAAACCAGGGAATGCAGAGTTAAGATCTCCCTTCAAAATCCTGAAGAGGGATACAAGTGTCAAAGGGTGGGGGGAACCTACTAAAATGGGAATACACAGTTCAGAAGCTGTACCCCCTGCCACCACCGTACTCCAGTGGTTTTCTGGATGAGGCCAGGCAGTTTTGCAAGGTTTAAATTTGGCTCCCGTTGCAGGGAGTGTGAGCCTGTCATACAAGATAGTATTCTTGGATAATTGACATTTTGGCATTCATTTTAAGCTTTCTCTATCACCAGTTAATACTCAGATTTATAAAGTGTTATCAAGGCTTGCATGGATGATGAATTCAAAAGTAAGGCTTTCTCTAGTAAGTCACTTAAGCATGATGTATAAAACTTTATATTGTAGTTTTGCAGTAAGATTTACTGAAAACATCACTGAATGTGATTCTACTTGTAAGATGTAGAAAGAAACTGAATACAACTCCACTGTGGAAAGTGTGTGTGTTGTGGGTTTTTTTTGTTTGTTTGTTTTTTGTTTGCCACTCCATTAGAATCCATTTTCTAATGTGTTTTTTTTTTTTGTTTTGTTCTGGTAACAGGGAAAATAGGAGGGATGTCAAAATTAGCTGGAAGGGATACTGCTAATATGATAGTATTAAACTTTGAAGAATATGGAACAGATGAAAGCCAATCTGAAGAGGAAACAATGTCTTAAATCTGCCTTCTAAGTAGTTTAGTCTAATTAAATAAAATGCCTATTTTGCTCTTATACCACTTTTGAATACACCTAATACCATTATTTTGTTAAAATAGTATTAATGTTTATGAATGAACCTGTAAGATTCATTTATATGCTCAGTCTATATATTTGGGGCGGGGGAAGATGTACTACACTATTGAAGATTTCTGAATCTAATTTGATTTTATTGTCTATATAGAATTTGTCGGAGATGGCATTGTTACTTCCTGGAGGGGTTGAGGCAGCTTGGTATGTGGGGATCTGGCAGGTTATACTATACCATTGCTACATCATCCATGTGTCTAACCTTCCTAGGTGTGGCATAATTTTTACTTGGAGGACCAAATTTCTAAACTTGCTGTATGTTCTGTATCATCCCCTACCACTGCAATGTCCCTGGTATGGAGGTTTTTTATTTTATTTTTTTAATTAAAAAGCCAGGATGACTTGTTCTAGTTACAAAAAAAACTTTTACCTCCCCTGAGATCTCTGCTTGTTGCTATAGGCAGGGGACTGTCTTTTTCCACACTGAATTTGCATACAGATTCTTATTGATGGTGTGTGGGCCCTAATGGGAATATAGCTTCCCTGCTGCCCACAATGCTTAAACTTGTTTTGTAACCATTTGATTCTGTTGTTGAAAGCCCTGTGGCTTTAATTGTTGTTTTAATTGTCAGTACAGTAAGTTTTATGCTACACCTATTTTAGCTTTTATCAGTCTACACAATGCAAACTACTTATGTACACTTTTCACTTTGATGTATGAATCCATTTTACTTTGAAAAAAAATCTTGTTATTGCTGCATTAGGCGATAGCAAAAGCAAAGTGCCAACTTAACATTCCCCACATTCAGTTCTCACTATTATCAAATAAGAACTTCACTAAGGTGGAAATGCATTAAGCTGATATCTTACATGATACTGATTTTTATATATAATATAACTTAGCCCCAGAGGGGAACATATTATAGTCTAAGCCCTGATGCTGTATCAGGAACTGCTAGCATAGATCACTGCACCATTGGGGAGTCCATTCACTTTAATGAGACTTTTCCTGGGCTAGCTAATCCCAATGCAGAATCTAGGCATAAACTAGTAAATTAGCTGTTACATTTAATCCTTCTCAGGGAAGATTCTGAATCTTTTTTTTTTTAGTTAGAAGTTGTCTGACCAAAATTTCTACTGTTAAACTGTCACATTAGTTTTATAGGGTGATTATTAAATAGTTTAATTGTCATACCCTGGAAGTGGGAACCTTGTTAATTAATGAACAAGAAACACAAATTCAGGCCAATAAAAATACATTCTTAGAATATATGTCAGTATGGCTCCCCCTCGAAGTGTGCATGTGCCCCATGTATCCAAGCTCAGAATCGTTGGAAGGGCAGTGTGTGTTGGACCACTTCAGTGTCCTGAATGTTCTAATTCCACCCCCACCACCCAAGGGCACAAAGAGCAGAACAGCTGCAACCATCCCTTGGTTCCCTCTATCATTGATAGCAGCTAAACAGAACAAGTAGTGTCCACCTATTACCCTTAGCCAAATCTGCTTCTAGAGCATTAGTTAGGGGTAATTCCCCTCAAAATATTAGCTTCTTTTATTATGTTGTTCTGGTAACACCAAGAAAACCAAACACTCTAAACTAAATTTGTCCCTGGGCACCTCTAGCCTTCTTTGCTGGGGTGTCTGCTCCATATAGGTGAATAAAGAGTTAACAAGCTCACGTTACTGCATCTAGTGTGTCAGGCGTGATTTATTAGACCCAGCTGGAGAGGAGCTGGGTCACTTTCATAAAATAAGGATGTGGAAGCTATTGCGAAGATGCAGGAGCGGCACCTAGGCGAGAGGAGGTAAGGAGTTCCCTCTCTCTGGAAGGGCCTGGGGAAGGCAGACAGAAAGAGGCTATGGACAAAATCAATCCCTGTGATGGGCCCTGGAAAGAAGCCATTATGAAGGGCCAGCATTCCAGCAGAGAATGATGGAGCTGGGAGGACCTAGGGAGAAGCCCAAGGCTTGGGACCCAGAGCAGAGGCTGTGTTATGCTCAGGCTGTAGGGAAGCGGCACAAGGGGCTTGGAGATAAGAAGTGGCCCAGGGAAACAGCACTGTGTATGAAGGAGCAGATGTAGCTACTTGATACAGGGTCCCTGGGCCAGGACAGAGGTGAGCCTGGATTCTCCTACCAGCACTGAGAAAGGGGCATAGAAGCCCCGTGTAAGAATTGTGGGGCAGAGGACTAAGTCTAATGGGGAGGCTAAGGAGTAGTCCAAGAGGGGTCAGAGAATCTTTTACATCAGGGCATTTTTTGACTCTTGTACTGTTGGAGAGACCATGTGGGGGAGGTAATATCTCTTATTGTGCCAGCTGCAGTTGGTGAGAGAGGCAAGCTTTTGAGCTTACACAGAACTCTTCAGATCTGGGAAAACTTTTCTGTACATTTATTACCATGGATGGGCTGGGACTAAAAGGTGACCTGGCCAGAGGGCCAAGTTCTGAGACAAGGTGGATCATTGCAGGATGAGAGTCACTAGCAGCAGGGGTGCTACAGAGGAAAGAGTGGCTATGCCAGCCATGGGGGTGAGTGCCAACAGTCAGTCTACTCTTCAAACCCATGGCAAAATGACAGAGTTGAAGCCTTCTGACTTAAACCTCTGCCCTGTGCCAGTTTAATTCCACTCCCTCATGGCCACAGCTACTGTCTGCAGTGTCTTGGTAAGAGACATGTGTTGGTGGTTCTGAATAAGAACAACTCCAGGGACACCCATTTGAAGCTATATTACCTCAAATAGCGTGAGTTGAACTTCAGACCCCCAAGAGCAAGCTTCAGCTTCCAAGACACATCTACCCTCTGCTGCTCCTCTGAGTTGAGGCACCTCTCCGCCACCTGTCCTTCATGTGATGCAGTATTGCATGATGTCTGCTGTAGCTCAGCTCCCTAAAACCCAAAGCCTCTGGCCACCGACAAGCCCTGACTTTTGGCTCTCCACACACCTTGCCCTCTGTCCCTCCTAAACAGACACAACAACCCCCAAGTCCCTCTGCCAGCATCCTCTCTGTAGCATCTATCCCTTGTTGCTAGACGCTCATGGAAATAATCAGCTAAGCTGTCTCCAAAGAGAGCAGCGTACACAGCTTGATTGGCACACCTCAGCATTGGGTCCTTTGTAACAATTGAGCTCTGGAATACATGAAGAGTGAAACAGGTGTAAGTTTACTATCTAAGGAGACACTTTAAGACCTAGTAAATAAGGACAAGAAGTGGAAACAGCCCTGGTTATGTTTAAAACAAAGGGTATAGCACGCTTCTTAGAGTCTAAACCTAACAGGCTAAAATCCTTGTCTAAAGCAGCTTAAGGACATAAGAACAGCCATACTGGGTCAGACCAAAGGTCCATCCAGCTTTTCACCTTTCTAACACTTCCTCACATTGTCACGAACACCCCTGGCTCGGATCCACTGCTTATGGATACAAAAACTGCTGTCCTTTTTGTTCTCCCATTTGCCTTCCTCTTACAGTCCAGTAAACCTTTGAAATGAACCCCCAACTTAAGACTTTTCTCCCCTGGTACTTGTTCTCCAGTGTATTCACATCCCCATCAACCTGTTTTCCTGTTGACTTCACATGCAAATAGGATGTCCATTGTGTTGGCTTTACAATGCTTAATTTACATCAGAGAGAGTGATAGAGGCATACACATGCCTTGTCTGGCAGAAAACTTGGCTTGTCCACGCTGCCTTGTTACAGACTTGATACATGTTGCAATTGTTTCGCACAGTTTCTGATATAGTGTCAATGACATTAATGAGCAGCATGTCATTGGCTTTCATTTGATACCTTACAAGACACTTTGTGGATAAGCATTATGAAAGCAATGTAGTGGGTGAGTGAGTTTCAGGCCTGATATGTATTGCTGACATAGAATAGTGAATCCTTTGCTAGCTAGCACCAATGTACCCCCTGCTAAGTCTCTGCCAGCCAGTTCCCAGGGTCAGTATCACCAAAAAAATCCTTGGTATTGTCAGGCAAAGATCTGGCACAGAAGACTGCCTCAGTACCGACTACCACCGCAGCACCAAAGATCAGTACCACCTCCTCCCTGAATCAATGGACATCCCAGACCTGGGACAGACATGATTATGGGTACAGGTCCTCCTTTTCCCATAAGGAGAGGCCCAAACCTTCACCATCCAGGAAACAAGTCACTAAGCCTGTTCACCTAACGGGCAAGTGAGGCTGGCTCAGCCTCTGACTTGGCCCTGAACAAGCGCAAGGCAGAGGTGGTACCCATGCCTGAAAATGCTCGCAAATGCCAACATCAGTACTGGCATCAGCATCGACCCCTGTACTGGTACCTGCTGGTTCCGTAACCGCATCTGCAGCACTGCCATAGGCACTGATGTCTCTACGCTCGGCACTTGTGTGTGTAGCTTCAAAAGGTGGCACCCCCTCTCTGTGTCTACTCATCTCCATCACAGGACACACCTTTTCTCCTCCATCCAGCAGGGACCCTTCCTCTCTCAGCTCTTACAGGTCAGGTGAACGTCTCTCTCATGCACTACAGATCAGAGCTCTCATTTTAGAGCTCCAGTGCATTCATCTCCAGCATGGCAATGGCCTGCTTAGCCCTTGTAGTAAGAGGAAGCCCTGAGATATAAATCTTGGTATCAGAGGCCCGGTATGAGGCCTAAGGCCTAAAAGTAATGGTCAAGACTTTGCTAACATAAAGCAAAGTTAAGCTGTGAGCCAGAGGCAGGCCCTGCTCACAGAAGCTGGCAGGAAAAGGGCTGATGTTGCATAAATATATATTCACCTAGCAAAGTTAAAGTACAGAACACACTATACTGGAACATTCCACAAATAACATGGAACAGGCCGACCCATCCCAATGACGGGGGCAAAAGGGTAAAATGATGGATAGAGTTGTTTTAATTGAACCAACATGTACAAGGTGAGAGGCGGCACCTTACTACGTAGAGGGGTTGTACCTTGCTACGTAGAGGGGTTGCACCTCAATACGTCAGGAGTGATGTGTAACTTGTTTGTATCTGTGTATAAGAATGCATCCCTGAGTGGGTATCTTTGTCCGGCCGAGGGGACAGTGGAAAGTCCCACCACTGAGCCGAGTCCTTGCCAAGAGGCACTTTCTCATAGTATGCCCTGAGTTAGGCTAAGAAACCTACAGGGAATTGCAATTGTGTCCAAGGTCGCAATAAACCTAGTCGACGTGACTTTGCATTTTACTAGACTCTGTGGTTATTGGGGGTTCTCTTCGAGTTTGCTGGGTCAGCTATCTGCGCAGAGCTGGGGCAGCACACAGAGGGAACACATGCACGCAGCCGAGTGATATCAACATAGGAGAAAGCAGAGCACCACACCGGTAGCATCTGACAACACTGGTGACCCTGACCGCTGATCTGGTAAGTAAGCGAACCTGCCGTGGTAAGAATCGCAATCTAACATGGCAGCAAACCTCTAAGCAATGTGCCCTTGATCTGGCCACATGAGCGGATGCCAAGCTTGGTAGGTCAGCATTACAATCGTTTAGTTAGTGCCAGTAAGGACCCTCTATCTCACATTCCAGATGGGGCTCTGCTTGTCAGTCTCCGAGAGTTGGAACCACACAGCTGCAGAATTGAACAGGGGCATCCCCAGAAATTTTTCACTTGGTACGCACGTGGCACCTCCGGGTTCCAGCCCAAAGTTTCTTCTCCAACAAAATCCTGTCCAGAGCAAGGAAACAAAACTGAATCACCCACCGAGACCCATCCCTGAGGCCTAGGCAGAGCCCATCATGTCTGCCTCTGCTCGCCCCTCAGGGCTCCCCACTGCCCCTCTCCCAGCCGGATCCCTCACACAGGCCCTCACCACAGCTCCTCATCCTTGCAGCAGGTCTTGGGGCTGACACTTAGCAAATCCTTTTGACAGAGAGGAGGGGACACAGTCTGCTGGAAGTGGGGCAAGGCCATCCAGGCCCCCAAGTGAGCCCGAGTGCACGATACAGCCCCATGGCAGGGGCAAGGAGAAGCAGCCCTGGCTACCTCACTGCCCACTCAGGTTTGGCCCCCGGTCCATCTGTCATGATGTGGGGGCAGCGGGGCCAGGACTGAGTGAGCAGGGGTCGCAGTGCTGCTCAGGTTTGGGCCCATGACCCCTCTGTCAGAATGGGGGAGGGGCGGCGGGGCCAGACCTGAGTGGGTAGTGGATGTCCAGTGCTTCT
This sequence comes from Chrysemys picta bellii, assembly GCF_011386835.1. Lineage (NCBI taxonomy): Eukaryota > Metazoa > Chordata > Testudines > Emydidae > Chrysemys > Chrysemys picta. The sequence continues at coordinate 3,225,984 of NC_088795.1, forward strand.
CCTCCTGGTAGCTGCCATGGGAACAGCTCTGCCCCTGCCAATGGTACCCACTGTGCATCGCATGCGTACAGCTGTGGGCACCACTAGACTTGAAGAAAGGTTACTTACCTTACAGTAACTGTGGTTCTCGGAGTAGATCCCACAACCCACCCTATAGCCCTGCCTTTGTGGAGTCCCCTTTATCTAGGCTTTTGAATGAATGAGGGAACTGAGGGATCGCTTTGTTCCTGTGGGGGGGCACAAGAACATGCCCAATGCAGGCACAGCCCAACAGACCCTGCTGTTCAAAGACTGCAATCTCCTGTGCCTGGGGTGCATGTGCTCCTAGTGTGGGATCCATCCAGCTCAAAGAGACCCCGTTACCCAGTAAGGTAGAGAAGTTACTGAATAATTAGTCAGAGCCAGTTATCTGTTGGTGCCAGCAGTTGATTGAAGATTGAAGTAGATTGAAGGCCACTTTCTGCTGTAAAACACGGTAGTTCTATTTGGAAAAACTTGGGGGGAGGGGGCCTGTGGAAGACTCTGTCCTCATCACTCCCACCATTATTGAATGTAGCTCGTATTTTTGGAAAGGTCTCTGATTTTCGCAGTAACTGGAACAAATCACAAGCAATGGATATATCCAAAGGACCAGAACCTTCTCAGTTTCAGCATTTTTCCATTTCAAATATGCAAGGAAACAACTTATGTAGGTGTTAAAATTTGTCCTAATCTTCCCAAAATTGTTTCTATAAATATGGACTATCTATTAAAAGAAATTTTCAAGGATGTAGAGAGGTGGCATCTCCTCCTTCTATTTACTGGGGAGAATAGAAATAGCCAACATGAATATCTGCCCAAAATGACTCATATCATTTGCCTATTGCCTTTCAAGGCCTCTCCCCTGCTCTTTGCTGAAATCAATAGGCTTATTATGCAATTTATATGGGATAAAAACAGCATCACTTGTCATACAAGACCCTTAAAAATCCTGGGTAACTGGAAGCAGTTGTCAGATTTGTATCTGTTACTTAGCTTTCCAAATGTGCCCTACTGTAAGGTGGTTCCCACCCAGTAGTTCTGTATACACTCTGGCCTGGTGTGAGATGGAAAAAAGCTTAGCTGTGCCATTTGGTTCCTTAAGAGGCTACCCACACCTTAAATCAACCACGGTGGCTAATGTTAGATCATGATCTGTCTTTTGTGGCAGAATTAACATTAGTGGAAACTAACATTAACGCTAAATATAAGAACTCTGGACAAAAGCATGCTCAGTGGAGAAAGTGACACGCACTTGAGGATAATATTTTGGGATGATAAGCAATTAATAATTAATCATTTCTTCTCATTCCCAAAATAGTCTTCCCACTCAGAGTATCCAACTCAAGAGATCAAAAATAAATGAGTCAGACCCCAATGCATCAGGAGATTGGCCCCCAAACCTGTGGTTATTTACAAAGAGATTCTATTGTTTTTCAGTATGTCTGCCACATCCCCAGAGAGAGAGAGAGTGTGTTAGTGCTGCCTAGGCTCCCAAATGTATTGGCTAGGAGGATTTGGCCCCCGCTGCAGGAGTTCTCACCTCCACATCTGCCCGTCCCCTACCCAGCAATGAATTCTGCCCCCCAACCTCCAAATCAATCCTCTGTCCCTAGTCTCCAAATCAGTTCTTTCCCCCCAGCCCCCATCAGTTCTGTCCTCACCCTCCACCAGTCCAGCCTCACCAACCCCCAGCTACCACCCATTCTGTCCCCACCTCAGCTCCTCCACCTCACACTCAGCCCCCCTCCCAACACTGGGGGGCTGTAGCAGGGTCCCTGCTCCCCTTCCAGGTTGCTCCCCTCCAGGGGTGTGCTGACAGTTGCAGGAGGGAGGGGGGGTGGCAGAGAAGCCAACCCATTGCTCACAGGAGGGCAGAGGAGAGGAGAGGGAGATTGAGTTCTGATTGGTTGCCCTGCCCCTGGAGGAGGTGAGACAGACAGCCAATCAGAAGGAGGCTTCTGCCCTTCATTCCCCCTTCCCTGCCCCCACTCTGTAGGACTCACATTTACTATCTTAATCTGGCTTTCGGGAATGGAATGTGACGCATGCATGATATTTGAAAGGGGTCACATCCCGGAGAGCAAACGTACAGAATGCCATCTGCCTCTGACACCAATTAAAATACAAGGGAAAGGTTTTGTTCTCACATGGAATTTGTATGGGAATCTGAAGTCTGTTTTGCCATTATTAACATCATTTGGAACAAAAAAAGGCCTGAAACAGAGGGCTAAATTTCTTAAAGGACACATTTTTAATTAATTGTAACTCAAATTAATGGATTAATGTGTAAATTCTTAGAGAATTCAATTTGTACTCAAAGTACTGTAAGATGGGGAATGTTCATGTCACTATATGAACTAGGTGCCCACCAGTCAAGGTGTTGGGCACCTTAGAATCATAGAATCTCAGGGTTGGAAGGGACCTCAGGAGGTCATCTAGTCCAACCCCCTGCTCAAAGTAGGACCTAATCCTAACTAAATCATCCCAGCCAGGGCTTTGTCAAGCCAAGCCTTAAAAACCTCCAAGGAAGGGGATTCCACCACCTCCCTAGATAACCCATTCCACTGCTTCACCACCCTCCTAGTGAAAAAGTTTTTCCTAATATCCATCCTAAACCTCCCCCACTGCAACTTGAGACCATTACTCCTTGTTCTGTCATCTGCTACCACTGAGAACAGTCTATATCCATCCTCTTTGGAACCCCCTTTCAGGTAGTTGAAAGTAGCTATCAAATCCCCCCTCATTCCTCTCTTCTGCAGACTAAACAATCCCAGTTCCCTCAGCCTCTCCTCATAAGTCATGTGCTCCAGCCCCGTAATCATTTTTGTTGCCCTCCGCTGGACTCTTTCCAGTTTTTCCACATCGTTCTTGTAGTGTGGGGCCCAAAACTGGACACAGTACTCCAGATGAGGCCTCACCAATGTCGAATATAAATATGCAGTATACAAATCCAGTGTTTAGAGCCTTATGACTTTCCCTGCCTATCAAAATTGTGACAGTGATGGGAGCATTAGAAACATAATAGTAACTGTTGCCCTGCAGTCTCCTATTGGACTTTCAGTGACATTTACTGCTGCTCATCTCCCCAACATTTTACAAACACTAACCCCACACAATGCTGCTGGGAGACAGGCAAATCTTATGCTCGTTTTCACAGAGGTGAAGGAGTTAGGGCTTGCCTAGTCCCCAGGCTAGGAATCAGTGTCAGAGCTCATGTTGGAACTAAAGCTGTCTTAGTTAAGGGTATGTTTATACTACCGGCCGGATCAACGGGCAGCGATCGATCCAGCAGGGGTCAATTTATCGTGTCTAGTCTAGATGTGATAAATCAACCCCCGAGCGCTCTCCCGTCGACTCCTGTACTCCACTGCTGCGAGAGGCGCAGGCTGAGTCGACGGGGGAGCGGCAGCAGTTGACTCACCACAATTCTTCATTGCGGTGAGTCGACCGCTGCCGCTCCTCCTACTCACCGCGGTGAGTAGATCTAAGTTGCGTATCTTAGATCGATCCCCCTCTCCCCCCGGTGTAGACAGGCCTTAGTCTCTGCTCAAACCACACCCCTTTTCCCCTCAGATAATGCGCTGAAGTCAAGCCTGTCCAGCTCTGCATATCCTTAGGGATGGCGCTGGTTTTTCAGTCTTCAGTCAGATAAATAGCACAGCAGCTAAAAGGAACTTTGCCCGTCTTTGTCCGAAGTTTGACGGTCATTTCCTCCTTCTCCCAAGGGCCTGTGTCTGTTAACATCATCTAACAACAAACTCACTGCAGTTTGAGAGGAACCAGAAAATGACCTTTTACAAACTACTCTGAAAGCAGAGTCTGCATTACCAACCTGGCAACACGTCTACTGAAACTATTGATCTCTTCCTGCATAGTTTGCCTTGTGTACATTTTAAAATACTCAAAATACATTCTGGTTTTATACACTGCTGTGCTGGCATATTTTTATTTTACCCCTTTGGCCCTATCTTCTAACATTTAACATCAGAGTTTTAATAGTCATAAGAACGGCCATACTGGGTTAGACCAAAGGTCCATCTAGCCCAGTATCCAGTCTTCCGACAGTGGCCAAATGCCAGGTGCCCCAGAAAGAATGAACAGAACAGGTAATCAAATGATCCATCCCCTGTTGACCATTCCCAGCTTCTGGCAAACAGAGGCTAGGGACACCATCCCTGTCCATCCTGGCTAATAGCCATCGAGGGACCTCTCCTCCATGAACATATCTAATTCTTTTTTGAAACATGTTATAGTCTTGACATTCACAACATCCTCTGGTAAGGAGTTCCACAGGTTGACTGTGCATTGTGTGAAAAAAATACTTCCTTTTGTTTTTTTTAAATCTGCTGCCTACTAATTTCATTTGGTGCCCCCCAGTTCTTGTGTTATGAGAAGGAGTAAATAACACTTCCTTAGTTACTTTCTCCATACCCGTCATGATTTTATAGACCTCTGTCATACCCCCCCTTAGTCATCTCTTTTCCAAGCTGAAAAGTCCCAGTCTTATTAATCTCTCCTCATATGGCAGCCATTCCATACCTCTAATAGTTTTTGTTGACCTTTTCTGAACCTTTTCTAATTCCAATATATCTTTTTTGAGCTGGGGCAACCACAGCTGCACGCAGTATTCAAGATGTGGGCACACCATGGATTTATATAGCAACAATATGATATTTTCTGTCTTATTATCTATCCCTTTCTTAATAATTCCCAACATTCTGTTCACTTATTTGACTACCGCTGCACATTGAGTGGATGTTGTCAGAGAACTATCCACAATGACTCCAGGATCTCTTTCTTGAGTAGTAACAGCTAATTTAGAACCCATCATTTTACATGTATAGTTGGGATTATCTTTTCCAATGTGCATTACTTTGCATTTACCAACATTGAAATTCATCTGCCATTTTGTTGCCCAGTCACCCAGTTTTGTGAGATCCTTTTGTAGCTCTTTGCAGTCTGCCTGGAACTTAATTATCTTGAGTAGTTTTGTATGATCTGCAAATTTTGCCACCACACTCTTTACCCCTTTTTCCAGATCATTTATGAATATGTTGAATAGGACTGTGCTCAGTACAGACCCCTGGGGGACACCACTATTTACCTCTCTCCATTCTGAAAACTGACCATTTATTCCTACCCTTTGTTTCCTATCTTTTAACCAGTTACTGATCCATGAGAGGACCTTCCCTCTTATCCCATGACAGCTTACTTGCTTAAGAGCCTTTGGTGAGTGACCTTGTCAAAGACTTTCTGAAAATCTAAGTACACTATATTAACTGGATCTCCCTTGTCTACATGATTATTGACCCCCTCAAATAATTCTAGTAGATTGGTGAGGCATGATTTCCCTTTACAAAAACCATGTTGACTCTTCTCCAACAAATTATGTTCATCTATGTGTCTGACAGTTTTGATCTTTACTATAGTTTCAACCAGTTTGACTGGTATTGAAGTCAGGCTTACCTGCCTGTAATTGCTGGGATCACCTCTGGAGCCCTTTTTAAAAATTGGCATCACATTAGCTATCCTCCGGAGCCACTGGGGCCGGAGCTGCTGGGGCCGGGGGCCGGAGCTGCTGGGGCCGGGGGCCGGAGCTGCTGGGGCCGGGGGCCGGAGCTGCTGGGGCTGGGGGCTGGCGCCGCTGGGGCCAGGGCCGCTGGGGCCGCCGGGGCCAGGGCGGGCTGGAACCAGGGCCAGCGCCCCAGGGCCCGAGCCGAGCCGGGCAGGAGACGCCGGGGCCAGAGCCTCTTGGCCTGGGGCAGCCGGCTGCCGGAGGGAGCCGCTCGTCCGGGGTGGCCGGACTGGGCTGCGCCCCGCCCCGCCCCAGCCCCAGCTTACCTGCTGCCTCCCTGTTTCAGGCTTCCCGCGAACATTTGATTCGCGGGAAGCAGGGGAGGGGGAGGAGCAGGGGGCGGAGCATTCAGGGGAGGGGGCAGAGTTGGAGCAGGGACTTTGGGGAAGGGGCGGGGGCGGGGAAGGGACGGAGTTGGGGCGGAGCCGGAGTGTCCTCCTTTTTTTAAATTAAAATATGGTAAGCCTAGGACAGAGCCCTACACACCCTGGGCAAGTGGGGTTTTCAAGCCCTGAAATCTTTAACGTTGAACCGGGAGGGACCATATGCAAGGGCTAGAAGCAGGAAACTAAATGCCAGGAGACCAGGGTTCTTTTGCCAACACTGCCCCGACTCACTGTGAACTTGGGCTCCGGGTCTCCATTTCCACTTCTACAAGAGAAGGATAAGAACACCCAGCTTGGACATTTCTAAGGAGCTGCTATCAATTGGGGATCAGCCTATCAGACAGGGAGTCCTAGAAGCAAGAGACCACTCGTATTGGTTGCTGCAGTGGTCAACTTCCCCGTGGGTTTTCCCCAATGCCTCTTAATTACTGGAGCAGTGACCCTGGCCCAGCACCATGTTTGATCTTTGAGGCAGCTATTGTCACTGAGAAGCAATTGTAAACTGCCATAACATGGGTATCCGGTTCGTGCTGCAACGTGTAAAAACCTGCCTGTGTCTTTAAAAGGTTACTGAAAACCTGAGCAAACACAGAGCCCTGGGCGTCTGCAGAGCAGACAAAGCCCACTTGCGCTGCATGTGAGCAGGCCAATTTCAGCTGCCTCCAAGTTCTCTCCACAGGCACATGGGGGCACTCAGACACCGGGAACATTTCCAGCTGGCTGAGGGAGCTGCCAGCAAAGGCAGGATGGAAGTGTTTCAGAGGCAGCTATCAGGCCAGTTCTATTAACCAGAGACACGTAGCGCCGGAGTCTGCAGCCCTTACTTGTGGGATTATTCCTGTTGTCTTCAGTGGAACTAAGTAAACAATTTGGTAACAAACTATGTTCACCTGCTCAACTGTAGAACACTAGTTATATATATTATATACCTCTTCCTGTTCTGTCTGGGGCTAGTGTGATTAGATACTGCTCAAAATAATTTACAGAGGAAAGATCCAGTCAGTCTGGTGTATAGCATGTACATAGCTGTGATCTCCATGTTGAGTTTGCAGAGCCACAAAAATTGTATTGGACACTCTGCCACTAGTCCTTTTTCCCTGCATCCAACATTGCTGAACAGTTTCTAAGAGCCACTTTTGGTCTAGTGTATATAAGTTCTTATACTGCACTCGTCACCATAGTATCGAAGCACCTTCCATTATGCACTAAGCAACACGACTAACCACTGTCATGCGTTGTTTATTCTCTCTTCCTCTCCCCAGGGGGAGAAAGGTGTGCAGTGAAATGTTTTCTTTTGGAATATTTTTTTCATATGTGTTTATATATAGAGAGAGAGATTAGATTAGATTAGATTCATATGTTGCTATATGTTTATATTAGAGAAGGCAAGTTGGCACAGCGCGCCTGGCACCGGGAGCGAAAGGTGGGGAGGTTTGTGATGGTTCTTAGTTCCTGGGGAGTTCATTCCTCAGTCTCGGCCCAGCCCCTGCACAGATGAGCTTTACCATTATTGTAGAGACTTCCCTTGGGCCAGAGCAGCCTTGTTGTCCACCACAATTTTCATCCTAGAGCTTTAGGCTCTTTTAGATACCTTGGGCCCAGGCCATGGAGCGCGTTAAAGACAAGCCCAAAGATGTTGATCTTGATTTGATATTCTGTGGGAAGCCAGTGTAGGTAGCAGAGGACAGGTAATCTGCAACAGAATGTGCAGGCTGGGGAATCGAGGCTCCTAAGGAACGGTTAGACAGGCTGCCTGGGAGGAAGTGTGGTCTAGGAGGATAGCCATTTGTTGAGAGGCAGGAGGCATGTCTTCCATCTTCGATCTGACACAGATTTGCTGTGTAACCTTGGGCAAGTCATTTAACCTCTGAGCTTCAGTCTCTCTGTGTGTAAAAGGCAGATGGTGTTTAACTTCTTCATGGCTAAAGGTCAAATCTTGCAGGAATGCCATTGGAACCAATAATAACTGTAAGAAAAAGGGAACAAGATGTACTCTAAAAATGTCATTGTAATTTGTTCACCTGGATTTGTTTATTGTAACTATGGCATTATTGTGACAGGCATGGTAATTGCAACACTTCTGCTGCCTTTGACAAGTTACCCTTGCAAATGAGATCAGGCATCTCCCTACAGCTATTCTGGGATGCTTGAAACTGACGTCGATTCTCAAACAATGCAGGATGGAATGCTTAAGCTTGCACTTGCAGCAATTCTGAGTCAACAACTCTGGTGCCTAACACTGCTGCTTCCAGCCTTCGAGCCCTGCACAATCAACTCTGAGAGCCCCTGTAATGACTGGTATGCTATGAAACACGCGTGTAAGCAATGTGTGTCCATGTGTGCCAGCTGTGGGCTGCACGACGGTGTGGTGTCATAGAAGAGTTTTATCAGCATTCCTTCGGGATGGCTACATTACTCCTGAGTAGCCACTGGCTCCCTCTTCTTGTCCTTGCCTTCAAAATGCTGCATAACTCCACCCTGCCCTAGTCAGCTGACACTACTGTGTGTTTGACAGTAGCATCTGGAGGCCCCAGGTGAGACGGCCCCATTGTGCTAGGTCCTGAAAAATAGAGTCCACCCCTTCCCCATAGGACTGACATGGACGAGTCCAACCAAAGGCAGGAGGGGAGACAAAAGGCTAGAGAGTGAAGCAACTAGGATGACCAGATAGCAAGTGTGAAAAATTGGGCCAGGGGGTAAGGGGTAATAGGAGCCTATATAAGAAATAGACCCAAAAATCAGGACTGTCCCTATAAAATCAGGACATCTGGTCATACTAGAGGAGACTTGCCCCAGAAAGAGAACTCAGGGGTCCTGCATCCTCCTAGTCCAGTGCCCTATCCCTGGACTCCACTGCTCTGTATCCCAGCTCACCCTCTGCTCTCCCAGATCGCCAGCCTGACCCAAGGCTTGGCTGTTTCTCCCGTAGGTGTCTCTGCACCTTTATTCCTGCTGTCCTGTTCCCTGACGTGCCCTCCTCACACCAGTCCCCCAAGCCACCACCTGGCCCTCATTTAAATCCCTCCCCAACACTCACTTCCTCTGGGACACCTGCAACCAAGACTGTTCACTAGCACGGATCTAGCTTCCTTGCTGGGTGTTGCATTAGCAGAACCAGCCAGATGGTCAGATGTCGAAAGGAAGGGATTGTGAGACCGTCACCTGTTCCTGTGTTTGTAACGCTTGCTTGCTTTGGCATGCCCACAGTTTAGACTGTAAGAGCTTCAGGGCAGGGACCATGCCTGTCAATGTTTTTTATTAAGTGTCTTGCATTCTTCTGGGTGCTTTAAATTAATGGTAAGAATAATTCTACCACCTTCGCGCTGCACCATGCCAGCATGTGCCCTACACTTGCCACAGACTTTCTAGACAAACAGGTTGCAGAAGGAACTGGTGCTATTTCAGGCATCCTTCCTCCTGGAAAGCCAGGAGGCTTAGCTGACACTCCCGCTGTAGAGGGAGCAAAACATTTAAAGGAATTACCTCTAAAATGGCCTAAAAGAGCTTTTTCGGTCTGAAAGAGCTCTCATGATTTTTGCCATAGTGGCAGATCTAGCTGCACATCTGCAGTGTGTACCCTCTCTGGTCTCCGAGTGCCATCCCCCATGGTGTCTGGCCTCAGGCCTTCATCTTTTCTGGGGTGGAATCACACAGTTCTCCCACTCCTAGACGCAGTCCTGCACGGCCGTTCCTGTGTATCAATCAGACGTCTCCAGCTGGTGTGTTTTGAGATGCTGTGGTGCTCCCCCCACGCTTTGGAGCAGGAGTTTGAAATTTGAAAGGGGGGAGGCTTTGTGTCCGGGATGTGCCTTTAACTATCCCTGTGCGAATCAACCCAAATTTGGCCAACTTATGAGCCTTTGGAAAATCACAGTTCATATATGCTCAGCAGAGCCATCGATTTTAGCAGCTAAAATCTTCAAAGAGTCCATCCTCACTGAGCATGCTCAGTTCCCTCACAGACTCTGCATGTGCCTAGACTCTGCATGTGCCATCCCCACAGTGTATCTGAGCATGCACCAGCCTATAGGCTACAGGATTTCCCTATAATTTCTGCTCCCAATTACTCTGGGTCAGGGGCAGCTCTATGTATTTTGCCGCCCCAAGCACGGCAGTCAGGCAGCCTTCGGCAGCATGCCTGCGGGCGGTCCACTGGTAACACGGATTCGATGGCATGCCTGCGGACGGTCCACTGGTAACGCGGATTCGGCGGCGTGCCTGCAGGAGGTCTGTCACTCCCGCGCCTTCAGCGTACCCGCCGCCGAATTGCCGCCGAAACCATGGGACTGGCGGACCTCCCGCAGGCAAGCTGCCGAAGGCAGCCTTACTGCCACCCTCACGGCCATTGGCAGGCCGCTCCCCCCCCCCCCCCCCCCCCCCGCGGCTTGCCACCCCAGGCACGCGTTTGGTGTGCTGGTGCCTAGAGCCACCTCTGCTCTGGGTCAGGATGGGGCTGGGCACTGGAATAGAGTGCAGGGAGCCTTGTCAGTCGCTCCGTGATAGCCGCCGGCATGCAGGCAGTGTGTAGGAGGAAGCAGATTATTTGAATGCAGAGGGGACAAAAATTGGACTTTGGAGGGGGAAAGGAACAGCTTGGGAAAAAGAGGCCGGTAAGACTGCGGGCTTGGCTGCACATACAGCATGTTGGTGAAGACGCTCTATGCCAGCAGGAGAGAGCTCTCCCGTCGGCATAATAAAACCACCTCTGTGAGCAGCAGTAGCTATGTCAGTTGGAGAAGCTCTCCCGCTCACATTGCGCTGTCCACACCAGGTCGATTTAACTTACATCCCTTAGGGGGGTGGTTATGCTGACATAAGCTGTAGTGGAGACGTGGCCTGAGACTGGAGCGGGGAGAGAAACTGTGCCTGAAAGTTGGAGAGAGAGCTTGGGACTGGTGCCAGTGCGGGAAATGAGAGCAGGACTGGGACCCCAATTGACTGGAGGGGTCACAGAGATCAGATGAGAGCTGGGGGCAGAGGTGAGAGAGTGGGACTAGCTGGACAAAGACACTGGCATTAGGAACCACTCTTGGGAGGAACAGGGGAAGAGGGAGAGGGTAGACAAAGATCATGGGTGCTGCGGGAGAACTGGGACTGGCTGGACAAACAGACTGAGACAAGCCAGGGAGGAGGTGCATGGGAGAGACAGATTGAACACGGTGTGGGGAATGAGGAATGGGGACTGCCTGGGCAGGAGCCTGGGACTGGGTGTGAGGAAAGGAGAGACTGGGAGTCAGGGGAGACTGGGACTTGTACAGTGAGACAATGCTCAACCAGGAGACTGGCCCTGGGTTAATAAACCTGAGGAGGGGAGACTGGGACTGAGTAGGTGAGGACTGAGACAAAGACAGGGTGTCTTTGACCTGGGGCAGAAGGGGTCAAGCTGGTGGGAAATGGGCAGAAGAGTCTGTGCCCATTGGAGAACACTCCCTCCAGAGCCTGGAATGGAACCCAAGAATCCAGAGTCTCACCATTCCTCTTCTGTCAGCAAATAGCTGTGAAACCCACTGGCAAAATATGTGTGTGTAATATGTAATAAAAGGGTAACATGTCGAGTGCTACCTGACATGCTATCAAAAGGCAATTTGCTACACCCTACTGTATTTGATTTTGTTGCATTTTGCAATGTAAAGAGGTTTATTGGGCTAGGGGTAAGATCCTGGCTTAGAATGGTTCTAATCCTGTGAAAGTTCTTGCAGTGGGCATGAATAGTATGTCACATGAAAATTATGTAGGGATCACCGGGTGAGGTTCTCTGGCCTGTGTCATGCAGGAGGTCAGACTAGATGATCTTACTGATCCCTTCTGGTCTTAACATCTAAGAAAAATATAATTTAATAAAAAGAACGTGGCCAAACAAGGTCCCTTTTCGTCTCTTCCCGTTCATATTTTCTGATCAGCACATCTTTCATCGTTAGGCCACATTAACCCAAGTGCCTCCTTCACAAGCAGCTCTGACAGAAACGGCTATCAGAGGAAATTAAAACCAAGTCCCACATCGAAAGGAGGGCCCCTCCAGTGAGCCTGCCACAGCCCATCACAGCTGCCAAGTGCCAACAACTGCATATACAAAAGCACCTGCCTCCTCATCACCTGGAATTCAATTGCAAGGCATTTCTAGGTCATAAAAGGAAAGTTCCCCTTCGACATTCCAGTGTGAAAGGCTCTCCCACTTCAGAAGGTGCAGCTATGCAACATGGAGATCAAGAATAACTGAGCCACACCTTAAAGAGGGAAGAAAACATGAAGCGGCGATAAGAAGCTCAGTGTAGGCTTTATTTACCTGGTTGCCTCTCACTCCTGCAGAAGGCCATTGTGTTACCGCCCCAGTGAGATGCTCATGGCACTTGGTGATAGTGAATGTTATAGTGAAGGTTCCATACAGACTGAGTTTACAGACTGTACGACTGGGGAAACGGAGTGACTTGCCTGGGAAGCTCTGTGTGCTAGTGGACTAAGCACAAGTTGGGTAGTCAGCTGATACTAGGCAGGCTAAACAACCTCAAGTGAAACGCTAGAGTCAATGGCAAAACTCTCATCAGTTTAAATGGGGCCAGGATTTCACTTAAGATAGTTAAAACCTTGTCTACTTCCACTGCTGCTCCTGCTGGATCGGACTGGGTGGTTTGTTCTGGAATAAATTGTTACAAACATTGGAGCCTGTAAATTCTCTGCTCCATCCTGGGGATATTTAGACATTTCTTCCTATGCCTCATGAACTTTACTAACTCTGCGAGTGTAGCTGATGGAATCTGCAAACTCCACCAGCCAAATGGACTGGATCGAAGGAATTTACAGATTCTGCAAGTACAGGGCCATGCGTTAAGAATAAAATGTGAGGTGTTGTGGTCTCTGGCCCAGGCGGTGAAGGTTGGAAAGCATCTGGTCTCTGGGTCTTAATTAGTGGCTGGTCTGGCAATTTACAAGCCAGTGTGTGGAGTTTTCTTTGGGCCAGTGGGGATCTGTGCCCTGCAGTGGTAAGCAAGGGGATGAATGGTGATCAGGGCTATGTAGGAGAGTTAAGGTTGACTTGGGGTTGAGTGTGTCCAGATTTTCTGGTTGTTTTGTTTTATTAAAAATGTAACTTACTGACTTACTGACTGGCCTGGAAGTTTGTACTTTGGGACCCCAGGAGGTGAAAAGCACTAAATAAATATAAATGATTATGTATTATCATCACCATTTTAAGCCAGATTTTTACCATCCTTGCTCACCCAGAGTAGAACTGTACTCCATGATATCTACACTGGTTTAAATGGGGCTGCTCACAGGGTACTCTGCAAACCCAAGGATGGCAGAATCTGGCCCTATATTGTCTGTTATGGGTCACGTCTACTGGTGTGTTATTCTTTCAGTAAAGCTGTCCTGTAACACAAATCTGCCAAGTTAATTCTTATTACAGAAGGATAAACATCATCTATTTTGCCAAGTATACCCAGTGGCAGCCAGTAGCAGATTGGTTGTGTCTGCATTATAACACTGTAAAAATGCAGGCTCTATCATGGAGACGCTGGTATAGGATTTATTTTAACAGAGCTATTCAGCACATTGTAATGAGTCTCACAGCTCAGTGTGTCTAAAAACGCATCTGCCTTACCTATTGGCAAGAAAAACCAAAAACCATATACAAGAAAAAACAACTCGACTCAATGCATTCAGCCAGCAAATTGGACTGAAAATCAACAGCAGTAAGACAGATATCATGGCCTTTAATATTGCCTCACCATCACCAGTACGGATAGAGGATTATGGTCTCACCAATGTAGAAACATTCACACACTTGGGAAGCACCATCAGCCAGGAGGTGGAACAAGCCAGGACATCTAGAACAATATCAATAAAGCCAGGAACACTTTCAGGAGCTTAAATACAATCTGGAAATCATCAACATACAAAACCAAAACCAAACTCAAGCGTTATCAGAGCTGTGTACTTTCAAAATTACTTTATAGTGCAGAATGCTGGGGAATGAGAAAGTATGACATGTCCAAACTGTCTTCATTCCATACAAACTGCCTCAGGAAAATCCTCCCTATCTTTTGGCCCAGAACAATCTCAAACCAAGATCTATGGACACAGTGCGGCCAAGAGGATCTGAGCACCATCATTGCAAGGAGGCATTGGAGATGGATTGGCCATGTGCTTTGGATGGAAACTGATTCCATCACCAGAGTAGCAATAAATGGACACCTGAAGGCAAGTGAAAACGAGGCCGCCCAAAAACGACATGGCGAAGAGCTGTGGAAGCCGAGCTGAAAAACCTGGGCACAGCTGTGGGACCATTGAAAGACTTGCCAGAAACAGATAGGAGTGGAGTATCAGAGGGGTAGCCATGTTAGTCTGTATCCACAAAAACAACGAGGAGTCCAGTGGCACCTTGAAGACTAACAGATTTATTTGGGCATAAGCTTTCATGGGTAAAAAACCCACTTCTTCAGATGCATGGAGTGGAAAATACAGATACAGGCATAAATATATTGGCACATGAAGAGAAGGGAGTTACCTTACAAGGAGCTTCGTTGCTGCCCTAAACACCAGAGGCGTAATGGGAACATCATGATAAGGATTACCCATTGGCGGAGCCTTTTAGAACCACAATGGTATTTCTCATCTCGGCAAGCAGCCCAACTTTCCAAGCCCAAGTGAATGGTCTGTTACCTCTTACAGTGTTTCTCCAGGTCTTAGGATTTCCAATGAGAAGCCAATGTTTCTGTGAGCTGAGTAAGGCAGCCAACTCACACAAGTGCATGTGTGATATTTAGCATGCTTCCTTGACCTGCTGGGACATGCTGTGCCTAAGGATGACAAAAGCATTGTCAGATGTCTCCTGGCAGGGAGCTGCAGACTCTGTATGCATTTTAGTCACTCAGGAGCAATCCCTAAAGGTGTTGGGGGAAAGGATCTATATTTGGCACAGCTTACAACTGGAAATGCCGAGCAGATGACTCGTTTGTATGAAAAGCTGGCCGAGCAGTAAAAAATCCCTTGCAAGTAGGTGGGTTTAAGGTGCAGGTGCCAGCTGGGGCTGGTGGCCTGTGATATACAGGAGGTCAGACTAGATGACGTGTCTCTGACAGTGGCCAAGGACAAAGGTGTCACAGGAAGGCATAGTTCACCTTGAGAACAGCCCGGTGGCCCCAGTGGGGGCTTAGTGCATTATGCCCACACACAGAAGGACTGATGACTCCTGCAGCTGTATCTTTGCCAGTGCAGGGAGGGATGTCCTGTCCTTACAAATCAGTGGCCTGCTTGCTGCAGATCAGGAGGTGAAGGAAAAGAGTTCCTGCCACATTAGGGTTTTCCTTCCTTTCCTAGGAAGCAATAAAGAAGAAGAGCTCCCACTCACAGTTGCCAGGGGTAAGGGGAGTTCTAAAAGGCTCCGCCAATGGGTAATCCTTATCATGATGTTCCCATTACGCTTCTGGTTTTAAACTCTATGGCTCACATGGCGAGGCAGAGGGAAAGGTGCGCTCCTAACTGTGGGGCAAGGGACATTTGGGGGAAATTTGCATCCACTTGTGTAACCTCTGGGATAGGCCATGCAGTCAAACCCAGGCTATTTGTCAAATAATAAAATCTTACTAAAGAAACAGAAACCCAGAAAAGAGGATTGAGAGGACATGAAAGAAGTCATTGTGCTTCTGCTCAACATTTGGCCAGTAATATATAGGATAATATATAGGACCCTACCACATTCACAGCCATGAAAGACACATCATGGACCATGAAATCTGATCTCCCCAGTGAAATCTGCTGGGGAGGGGTAGGGCTGGGGGTGCCCCAGCTGGGGCTCTGACCATGTCCTGCTTCCCAAAAGAGTGATGACCCCCACCAATGCCATGTGACCCTCCCATCTGCGCTGCCCACTGCTCTCCGGCTGCCCAGTTCTTAAGGCAGCACCTCTGGCAGCAGCAGCAGCACCAAAGTGAGGGGGGCAATCCCATGACCCCACCTACAATAGCCCATAGTCCTTTTCTGGGTCAGGACCACCAGGGTTACAACACCGTGAAATTTCAGGGGTAAATATCTGAACCCATGAAATTGATCATTTTTAAAAGCCTGTGACTGTGAAATTGATGAAAATGGACGTGAATTTGGTAGGGTCCTAGTAATATTCAACCACTGTGGCCATGAGCTAGAATTTGCCATGCAGCAACAGACCTGTGGGTTACCTAATCCATCCTGTGCGTGTCTCTGACAGTGGCCAAGGACAAAGGTGTCACAGGAAGGCATAGTTCACCTTGAGAACAGCCCGGTGGCCCCAGTGGGGGCTTAGTGCATTATGCCCACACACAGAAGGACTGATGACTCCTGCAGCTGTATCTTTGCCAGTGCAGGGAGGGATGCAGTTCTCAGTTATATCCCCAGACAGAAACTTTGCTCAGCTGAAGTTAAGTTGTTTTCCCCAATATCACTTACTTCAGGGGGGAACGCCATCAAATACTACAGTAGATTTCTGAAAAAACAAGAAACTTAACATTAGGGAGCCTGGAAATCAAGGCGCAGGCTCCACGTTAAAAACAAAGCAAACATTTGAAAGTATGGAGAAACTCAGTTAAGATCACTTGGCCAACTTTCCCTCTGCCCTTAATCCTGCAATTCTCCCATCTTACCCAAGCAGACAATTTGTAGAGAGGGCCAAATACTGTTCTCCATTACATGGGTGCAAGCATCTGCCCCTGGACTACCCAAATGGGACTGCTCAGAGGATCATTTCAAAGGGACTTGCAAGCCCATAACTGAGAGCAGAATTTGGCCTGGCTACAGTACATAAGATGCAGGCTTTTTCTGAGGAAGGCCTATTTCAGAGTGTTTGTTCCGAGGGTATGCAGTGGTGTTGTAGCCGTGTTGGTCCCAGCCAAGATACTAGAGAGACAAGATGGATAAGTAATTTATTTTATTGGACCAACTTCTGTTGGTGAGAGAAACTTTCTGAGGGTAGCAGTCACTGATCCTCTGAATCTCCTAATGCTCCTTTGTGAGTTTTTCAATGGAAAGAGAGATGACTCATCAGATGAATTATTCAAACCTTCCCCTTTGAGCATCCCACACACAGCAATTATGTGTAACCTACTACAAAGCTAATGGCACTAGATTTACATCCTGCAAAATCACATCTGACTGATTTCAGACAGTAGTATTCAGTAGAGCTGGTCAGGAAATTATTTGACAAATATGAAAATAAAATACTTTTAGTTTTCATCAAAATTTTGGAGGTTCTCGTTAACCTCCCCTCAAAAGATGAAAAATTCAGGGGATGGATTCAACAACTGGAAAACAAAATAAAAGTTGGCTTTAGAGGGATTATATTTTTGATGAAAAACCTGAGTTTTTGACAAAACTGAAAATTGTTTTGCAAAAACTGCTCTGTAATTGAAAAGCCATTGTTTGTCAAAACAAATCTTTCACCTGAAAATGTTTGACCAGCTCTAGCGTTCAGAGGAATATTGCTGAAATAATAACTCTAAGTTTATAATAATAACACTTTGTTAAATGAAATACATCTCTGCCTAATGTCCTGTCCTTACAAATCAGTGGCCTGCTTGCTGCAGATCAGGAGGTGAAGGAAAAGAGTTCCTGCCACATTAGGGTTTTCCTTCCTTTCCTAGGAAGCAATAAAGAAGAAGAGCTCCCACTCACAGTTGCCAGGGGTAAGGGGAGTTAAGTTCTGAAACGTTTTGATGTGCTAGGAATAGACACACACAAATCCATACCAAATTGAGTAGATGGTCTTCTTGCTGCTCCAGTGCCAAACTGACAGGTCTAGAAAGTAGACCAGTTCCACACTCTCTAGGTGGGGGGAAGGGGAGGGGGCAACCTGTGGCTCGGAGCCGCATGCAGCCCTTCAGAAGATATGTGGCTCCTGATAGGAGCCGACTCTGGGGGAAAATGGTGGGTGCTCAGCACCTACTGGCAGCCCTATCAGCCATCCCTCCCTCCCCCAGCGGCTCCCGCCCACTAGCGGCCCCCTCCCCATCAGCGCCTCCTCTGCCCTCTCCCGTGCCTCCCGCCCACCACAATCAGCTGTTTTGCAGGAGGCTCAGAGGGGGGAGGAGCGAGGACATGGCTCACTCAGATGAGGGGGTGGGAAGAGGTGGGGCAGAGATGGGGGTGGGGACTTGGGGAAAGGGGTGGAGTGGGGGCGGGGCCTGGAACAGAGTCAGGGGTCCAGCACCCCCTGGCCAGCACCGGTGTCTCCTTGAATAAAGCACACGGTGACTAGCTAGGTGTGGAAATGTTTAATCAAAATTTTTCTTACACCATCTAACAATGGAAGGCAAGTGCAAACAGAAAAGAAAATACACAGATGAAAAATCGAGGCTTCCAACAGAAGTGGGAGAATAAGTACTTTTTCATTGAACGTAATAGTAAGGCCATGTGTTTTCTTTGCTAGACGTGTATCTCTCAAACTTGCAGCGTCATTCCGCTTCTAGCCATGCACATATGGATCAAGAATTCTCACAAGGTTCTGAACTCCGCACCTTAAAACTGAAAACTTTGAAAAAACAAACAGATGTAGAGGCCCAGTACTTCACAGATTTGCCAACCAATCGCAGACTGTAACATTAGCCTCCTATTATGTGGCCTGGCACATAGCCCATGCGAAAAAGCCCTATTCTGAAGGAGAGCTTATAAAAACGTGCCTCACTGATGTGATTTCAACCCTGTCACCAGAGAACGGGAATCTACAGAAGAAAATGTCTGGCCTGGACAGTGACATCAAATCGCAACTGCGCTCGCAACTTCTGCAGTGTGAATATTTGAGCATCACTTTGGACGAGTTGTCCGATGTACAAGATAAATCTTACTATTGGTATTTGTCTGGACTGTATCTGACGACTGTGTTGTAAGGGAAGAATTCCTTGATATTGTGTCACTAAAGGACAGAACTCGTGGACAAGATCTCAGGGAGGCATTGATGTTGGTAGTTGCGAAAAGCCACTTGCCTTTACAGAAGCTCATTGCCATTGCAACCGACGGGGCTCCATCCATGTGCAGATCTGCGAATGGATTAGTAGGGCTTTGTAAGTCTGACAAGAGCTTTCCCAAATTTTGGACATTTTACTGTATTATTCATCGGGAGCAATGGGTATCTAAAAGTCTCAAATTTGATCACGTCATGAAACCTGTCTTGCACATTGTGAAATGCACTCAATCACAGACAATTTCAAAATCTAATTGAAGAACTGGATGAAGACTAGATAAACTAAATGTGGACTTACAAGGACAATTCCGGTTGCTGTCTGATCTAGTGCAAGGCCTATTTGCATTCATGAACAAACTGCAGTTGTTTCATAGACAAATGCTTGAGGGAGAGCTGACACATTTTCCCTCAACATCACAACTTCCAGCCAGATCAAAAGAAGATGCAGCAGAACCCCTAAAACGGACCACAACTAGGTATGCGATTGTGATTAAAGATCTTAAGGACAATTTTGAGGAAAGATTCCAAGATTTGCAGAGAAAAGACCTCAAATCAGATTTCTGACTAACCCTTTTAGTGCTGAAGCCAATTGTCTGAAGCCCCCTTTAGTCACTGATGAAGCAACTTCCCAGATGGAAATAATAGAACTTTTGGAAGATGACAGATTGAAATCTGTTCAGGAGACAGAGGGGACCCTTACTTTCTGGAAATCTGTACCAAAAGATAAATACACCAACATCAGAGTTGCGGCCCTAAAATTAATCTCGATGTTTGCCTCGACCTATCTTTGTGAGACTGTTTTCTCGACACTCAAAACATGTGAAATCCAAGCACCGATCCGTTTTGACAGACAGACACTTAAGAGAACTGCTGCATGTGAGCACAACTGAACACAAACCAAACTTCAAGGGAATTGTTGAAAGCAAAGATTGCCAGAAGTCCCACTAAGTAAAAGATTAAGTTGTTATTACCGTTAACTATACATTATAAATGTATAATAAACATACATGATCAATTTATATAATGATTGTGTGTGCATATATATATGCATTACATATCACTGTGGCTTGTGAAGGCACTGCTGCAGAAATCCCCTCCCCATTCCAAGATGGACTGCTCCAAGTGTGAATGTTGCTTAGACACCTCTATTGCTCTGCTGAGCGCCCGACTTCCCCAGCTAATCTTCATGACATATCTTCAGCAGCTGCTCATTAGCACCAGTCTCTCACTGGGAAGGCCGTCCACGCTCTACTCGCCTGGCAGTGCTGCTAAACAGGACACGGGCGCTGGCCTTTTGCCTAAGTAAAGTGTGTAGGACCAGGTGCTCTGCCCCTGGAAGTCTGTTTACAAAGATTTAAAAGCAAAGCTTGTTTTATCAGGTGTCTAGATTACCACTGTATTGCAAACAGTGCCTGCTCCACCTGGCAGGTTCATAGAGTTCAAGGCTAGAAGGACCATGAGCTCATCCAGTCAGACCATTACATTTCACCCAGTTCCCCCTGTACTGAGCTCAATAACTTGTGGTTGGCTACAGCAGTTCTTCCAGAAAGGCAGCCAGTCTTGATCTGAGACACTGACATGGAAAATCCACCACTGCCCTTGGGAGTTTGTGCCAACGGCTCATCTCCCTCACTGGTAACAAATTGCCTTATTTCTAATTTGAATATGTCAGCAGCAGCGTCCAGCCATTGGGTCTTGTTTTGCTTTCCTTTGCTAGATCACAGAGCCCCTTAGTACCTGGTATTTTCTCCATGTGAAAGCTCTTCTAGTCTATAATCTCATTCTTCGTTTTGATAACTAAGAGACTGAGCTCTTCAAATGGCTCATGGTAAGGCATTTTCTCCAGACCTACAATCATTTTTGTGGCTCTTTTCTGCACCCTCTCCAGTTTTCAATGGGACACCAGAACTGTACTCAAAGCCCTGCATCGGGCTCACCAATGCCATCTACCTCCCTGCTCCTGCTCACACTACGCCCCATTCTACAGCCGAGGATCACATGAGCCTTTGTGTCCCAGCATTGTACTGGCAGCTCATGTTCAGTAGTTACTTGTCCAAGCTCCTTTTCAGAGTCACTGCTTTCCAAGGGCACCCCAGTCATTTGCATACTTATTTTTCTCTCTGTTCTTTGGTGTTGAGCCTGTTACTGTACTGACAGGGGAAGACTATCAGGACACTATCTATCTTGCCCCATTCCAGTCGCACAAACCATGGCTCATGGTTCCTTGTGCCATGGGGTGGCCCAAAGCAGTCTGAGAGCACCAGTGAATTTGCCCTGCAAAATCCAACATATTCCATGGCCTGCCACGTGTCTCTGGAACTTCATTGTTAAACCTGGGAACAGTCTATGAAACGGTACATTTAACCCAGCTCTCACTACGTTTCCATTAGAGTTTTAGTAGCAACTGAATTTGCAGTTATTGTGCCAGCAAAACTCTGCTTAAACTCAATTTGCCTAAGTAAGGACTACAGGGTGAAACACAGGAAACTTATCTAGTGAAGCATTAGCACATGGCCATGGAAATTATTGAGGAAACATCCCCTAGTGGTGAAGCAACATGGGCAAGAACAATGTATCTATAAGTAAAGAGTACAGTAATAAAAGCCCATGGGAGGGCAGCTGCAAGTACTGGGTATTAAAGCATTGTCCTTGGATGCTTTTAACCCCAGGGTTTAGACATCAATCTCAAACCAGCCTGTGAGGCTGGGAAAGGAGATTTTAGCATTTCCCTGATATTTACAGCATATTTTCTGTACTGTCAGATTACCATGGATTGCTTTGGCTGCCTCTGATTGGCTAATTTGCAACTCAGCTGGCTGACAACCAACTCTCTGCTATTCCTTAAAGGAAAAGTTTGCATTCCTGTTTGCAGCTACAAGCTTCTTAACCAAAGGCTTTTTTTTCCCCTCCAGCCTTCTCAGCACTTCAACACTCATCAGTTCTGCCCTTTCACTCAGTCAATGTTTAGTTTTATTCACTCCCAGCACTGCTGAACACAAACCCCTAAACCAACGGAAATTCCAAAAAACAGACCAGAAAATTCCCACAACAGACAGAACACTTGGGCGCTCTGCAGACATCCATTGGTGAGGCAGGAACAACCCCAGGGGAGATCTCCGTCCTCCCATCACCATGCCAGAGGGAGTAAGGAGTTGGATGTAGGAGTTTGCAGAAGTGGCATGTACTGTGCTTCTCTGCAGGTATTCAGCTGTTACCAATTTTCTATAAAAGTCTGAGGGCAAGAGGGTGCAAAACTCACACCTAAATCGCATTATTTTTGCTAATGTATTTCCTCCTTCCCCCAAATTGTTTCCAAAGTAACATTAGAGCCATCTATGCTTAATCATCCAAGTGAGGGATTCCTTATGGAGCTCTCTTCAGACTCCCCACAGAAAAGGTATCTCTGCAGGAGAGGCTGAACCAGGCCAATGGGACTTCAAGGTCACAGGAGGTTCGTGGCCACGCCAGGAACTGACCGCAGATAGTTACAGCACTCAGCCTTGTGCCTTAACCACCAGAGTATCCTTGTGGTTAGAGGGCAGTTTAAAGCCAGTTATAAACTGCTAATTTGCTATGGCAGGAACCCAGCCAAAGGGGCATTACCACTGAATGCAAGAAACCAAAACCAAAGGTAAGTCCTCAGCAAGGGCACTAGAGATGCCCATCGGCAATCTCCAACGGCAGGGCAGACACCTTTCACGGCAGCAGAGGCCAGATGCTAAGGACCATATGGTCAAACGTAGCCACTGATTTTAGGGGCCTCCAGTATTTGGTGCCCAAGCGGACGCCCACTGGACCTCCAGGTACCTTCAGTATTTCAGTCTGGGCGCCCCAGAGCTCTAGCAGCCAGGCTCACTAAGCGTTAGCCTGTGTACTTAGTGCACCTGGAACCCAAGTCGATGGTAATAAGAGGTCAGCACCCCCAACTACCACTAGGTTTAATGGCTGGGGGCTTTTAATGGGCAGGGTTTGCATTCGCATTTTACCCCATTGCTGGAGTTTGTTATTTTCCTTACGCTGGTCGTCATTTTCAGGAGGCCCAACTGGCTTCTTCCTCTGCAGAGCTAGATGGTGCCTGTCAGCACAGCCATGGGAAGGGTGGGGTGTGCGACGCGGCCTCCACGAGGAGCCCGAGGAGCCCTTGTGACTGATGCACAATTTTCTCTGGCTTCATCCGAGCTCAGAAGGCGTCACAGACTCCAAGGGCAGGAGGACCATTGTGATCAGTCTGACCCCCATGTGACATAGGCCAGAGACCTCACCGGCCTCCTTCCCAGAACTGGTGGGGGGAATCTTCCGATGGCAATTCCACCTGCACAGTGATCCCTCGATGCTGACTCAGCCACACCGGCCTGTATATTGTGGGGACAGTGCCAAGGGTCCCCCTGCTCCAGTTTGCCCACCCAGGAGAGTTCGGGAAGTGTGCAGGGGACTCCAAGGCATAACTGAGTGCAGCGTGCCAACAGCAAGACAATTATACACATGCACAGGCACAAACTTGGGTGCAGAAGTGCCATGAAAAGAGATGTCAGGGCGGGAAAGCTAGGAAGGACACACTGAGAAAGAAAACAGATTTACCAGCGCTTGTGGTGGAGCTGTGGGTGAGTCATACCTGCCATCCCCTCCCTTCTATATGGTATGTGTACGTTCTGTCCCTAAAGGGAAACAAGTGTGCGTTAATTAGACAATCGTCAGAATGACAACCAGCCTGGCACATGGCCAGGGGAACTCATTACATCAACAGCGTGCTCTTTGAAGTGCTGCAGCAGCTAGCGAGAAGCCAGGCGCAGAGAGGGAAGCCAAGTATCCTCAGCCTCTGTTCTCGCCAGGCTTTGTGCGAGCTCTAGAACCGGTGGGTTTGAATAAGAGCGGACGTTCCTGCCTCGGTGAGCTGAATGCCAAACCTGAATTACCAGCAGTGTGTGTGGCTGAACAGCCAGCCAGGTGACAGTGTGCTGCAGGTTTTTCAGGTACCTTCTTGTCACACACACAAATAGGCTTGTTATCGGGGCAACCGCCCGCGCAGCTACTTAAACAGGCGCGTAGGACACTGGCTTTTTGAGAACGATCCGGTCACTTACATCTCCAGGTGAGTGCAAACTTTGACCTAAATGCACTGGCTTTAGTGAGAGCCCAGGGTGGAACTGAGGACTGTCACGGCCTCAGCTGCAGCAAGAGGGAAGCAGAGGGGTGTGGGGATGAGGGCCAGAGCCACACTGGCACAGGTACTGGTGGAAGAAAGTGCCCAGGTGCAGAAAGAGGCATGTAATAGTACCAGGTGTTGACGCACTTTGCAGTGTTAAAAGGTAGGGAGTTGGCTCTGCTGGCTGTTGTTGCATTCAGATTATTATTTCTTCTGCTTTTACCAGATAGTTTGCTATAAAGATGGAGCTGCTGAAGCCAGCTGGAGATTAATTAGATGCAGCACGTTACTATTTTACATGATCACTGATTAAGATAGTTTATGTAGTAAGGAGCAGATTCGGTCACCTTGTCTACAGTGAGTGGTACCGTAGTGTGTGTGTCGCCCCCCCCCCCACCCATTGATTTCAGAACCAGTGATGACTGGTGTCAGCAGGACCACCAGCAAAAGTACGGTATGCATCAGCCAGAGTAAAGGTGGCAGAACCGAGCCCTGGACCAGGACACGTTGCTGAAGCAGAGAAAGGGACTGACATGCTTTGGGGGCTTTTCGGCTTTTCCCATTCGCCTTTTGGTTGCTAGTGGTTTGTTGTTTTGATCCTCCCGGCGGCAGGAAAAAGGGGTATCTAAAAATAGCCACTTAAACATTCAGTCAGAGCAGAGCCCCTGACAACTGAGCGATTGTGTTTGCAGACTAGATAGCAGGGAGCTCAGTGAGACGGAGCACAGCACTGGGGGTTAGGCAGCGCTGCTGCAGCTTAGCAAAGCAGGAAATATTAAAAAGAGGCCAAACTTCCAGTGAGATTTACCGATCAGTAAATATTGACAGAAGCAGCCACCAGCCAGATATTGCGCGTAGTGTTCAAATGAGCCGGCGGTGAGGATAGCTGTTGTTTGTAACTGCTCGCTAGGGAGCCAGCACAGAACACCATTAACCCTTTGTATGACCATTGTGTAGAACGTCCGAGCACCAGAACCGAGATTCCTGCTTCCTGTGCTTGAGACGACTTCAGCAAGGCAGGAAACTAGCTGGGTTGTACTTAGTTGAAATCACAATATTATCTATTGCATAAAGGATGAGCCTTTGGCAATAGCTTGCAGGTAGCAGGCGAATCTGGCACTCAGACACTAAGGCCCAGAACCTCAAAGAAATGGAGGCACCTGACTCCCATTGAAATCATTGAGCCTATGGTGCTAGGTGCCTTGGAAGTGCTTGGCCTGGCTTCAGAGATCCAGCCATTTCTGCTGCTTGCACTCAGGACCGGCTCTAGACACCAGCAAAGCAAGCACGTGCTTGGGGTGGCACAATTCCAGGGGCGGCATTCCGACCATTCTTTTTTTTTTTTCGCTTGAGCAGTTGCGCTCTCGGAGCTCGGGGAGGCAAAAAACCTAGAGCTGGCCCTGCTTGCACTGTCAGGACCAACCCTACGCATGAAGACTATGGTCTGTCCCATGTTCAGTAGCTGTGATTCTGCTGCCTGTGGAACCAGAGCTAATCAGCTCAGGTTCTTTATGTGAACAATGTGTGTTTGCAGGATGCAGACTACAGCTTGGGGCCCCTTTGAGAGGAAAGATGCTTTATAATGCGACCTAGGTCATGGGTATAATGGCCACAGTCATGTAGCTTCTCTGTGCCTCAGGTTCTTCATCTGGACAACGGGGATAATGACCCTGCCCCACCTCACAGGGGTGGCGTGAGGATTAACACATTAAATACTGGGAGATGCACAGCTAATACAGTGATAAAAATCATATAAATAGTCACCTAAGTGGCTCCGCAGAAATATTTTCAAAGTCCATCCAACTACAAAGCTATTTGGGTTTACATGAACCCAGCAGCCCTGCTCTGTAGGGCTTGGCTTATGCAAAGCCCACATTATTTTCTTTACATTCATTTTTAAATCCCCTAACAGTTAGTAGCTGTTTAGCCATATGACAAATCACTTGCCCCGTTAGCACATTTCCCAATGCAGAAGCCTGCCATTTGGCCCCAGAAGCCTGGCAGAGCCCCAGCGTGACACCTGCTTGCATTGGGTGGGTTCTATCTGACTGGTCCTTTATTTTAATACCCCCACTTGGAAATCTAGGGTGAGATCCTCAGCTGGTGTAAATCAATCCAGTGAAATCATAGAATCATAGAACTGGAAGGAACCTCGAGAGGTCATCTAGTCAAGTCCCCAGCACTCAGGGCAGGACTAAGTATTATCTAGACCATCCCTGACAGGAGTTTGTCCAACCTGCTCTTAAAAATCCCCAATGATGGAGATTCCGCAACCTCCCTAGGCAATTTATTCCAGTGTTTAACCACCCTGACAGGAAGTTTTTCCTAATGTCCAACCTAAACCGCCCTTGCTGCAATTTAAGCCCATTGCTTCTTGTCCTATCCCTCAGAGGTTAAGAAGACCAATTTTTCTCCCTCCTCCTTGTAACAACCTTTTATGTACTTGAAAACTGTTCCCATGTCCCCTCTCAGTCTTTTTTTCTACAGACTAAACAAACCCAATTTTTCAATCTTCCCTCATAGGTCATGTTTTCTAGACCTTTCATCATTTTTGTTGTTCTTCTCTGGACTTTCTCCAATTTATCCACATCTTTCCTGAAATGTGGCGCCCAAAACTGGACACAATACTCCAGTTGAGGCCTAATCAGAGTGGAGTAGAGCGGAAGAATTACTTATTGTGTCTTGTTTACAACACTCCTGCTAACACATCCCAGAATGATATTTGCTTTTTTGGCAACAGCATTGCACTGTTGACTCATATTTAGCTTGTGATCCACTATAACCCTGAGATCCCTGTCCGCAGTACTCCTTCCTAGGCAGTCATTTCCCATTTTGTATGTGTGCAACTGATTGTTCCTTCCTACATGGAGCACGTTGCATTTGTCCTTATTGAATTTCATCCTATTGACTTCAGAATTACTTTAAATCAGGGGCCCTGTTGATTTACAGCAGCTGAGGATCTGGCCCCTCGTGTTTTGTGGCTCTCACTGTAGGCAAGATGGCGAGGGTGGTAAGTTCATTCAGGTCTGGGTGTAAACTCGCTGGCTTTGCAGCCGGAGTGTACATGACAAGACAGGTATGTGGTGCCTCAGAACTCTTATTACTCCTGGATTACTGAGAAAAGTCTTACACAGAGGCATAGGGGCCAACCCCACACTGCTGGTGCCTATCTCTCCTCAGCAGCTTCAGCTCCTCTGGACTTTCCTGGGAGTTGTGGGGTCAGCCCGTGCTGAGCATCTCTCACCACGTGGCCCATAGCGGAAGGACAAACAGGAATGTTTCACCTCCATGAGAAATAGTTTTGTGTGTGCCAATCCATGCCCCACTGTGCCCCAACGTTACTGGAGCCATGGGACGAAAATCTTAGAGGGCAATTCTTACTCATTTGTCATGCAGCCCTCGTGGATGCAAACAACTGTAAATCAGTGTAGTTCCATTGGATTCGATGGGTCTGATCCCCAGCTGGAGTAAACCGGTGTCACTCCATTGGAGTCCTTGGCCAGCTCCTCAGCAGGTGGTGTTTCGTGGTGTCAGCGGCCCCCTTCCCTTGAATTCTGACGGCAATGGAGCAATGCTGCTTGACACCTGCAGAGGTCCCAGTCCTGTACAAGGACCTCACCCCTTCTCCCCCCATGCTGGCAACACCACCGTCCTTCCTGACTCACATGTGCTAACATTTCTGAGTGTTTAGGAGGCATCTGAAAATTCCACCTGGTCAAAATTTCTCAAAACAAAAAAAATGTGTTAAAATTTGGCCCTTTCTCTCCCCCCTCCAAACCCCCAGCCCTGCTCAGGGAATTTTCCAAAAAACATTTTCCTCAAAAAAAAAAAAGAAACTTTAGATGAGAAACTTTAAATGAAAATATTTAGCCTGTTTGTTCTATTGACTGTTTCTTAATTTTCTTTTTTCAGTTTTGTTTTGTGGGGATTTTTAATTGCCAATTTTGATCCATCAGCCTCGTACATAAAGGAATGTTTTATCCCCAAATCAAAAAATTGTACTGACATTTAAAAAAATGTTTTGAACACTTTTCAATTTTAAAAGCAAAAACTACTGTTTTAAGCAAATCTGCTGAAAATTGTGACTAGGGCACAGACCTCTGGGCAGTCTGCACTAGTGCGCCCACCTTTGCTAGCACTGATGGCACCAAAGGGGGGAGAATTTCAGGGAAGCCTCAGGTAGCCCCAGCCGCTGTGGGTGGCACAGAACACACATACACCCGGGAAATAGCTACCCAACAGCAGAGACCAGGACACGAACCATTTGAAAGCTTCTGCCTTTGGGGGCTCTGTAGCCTGTGTCTACACTGCACACTAAGCGCGGGTCTGGGGGACCCAATCTTGGGAACGCAGCATTTCCAAGCCCAAGCTTGAGCATCCACACTGCATTAAAACCTAGGTTTACCATTGCTGGACCCTGGTCTCACAGCCCTGCTAATGCATCCACACGGCACTGCACAGCCCTACGGACTCGGATCTGCGGCTAGACCAGCATCCATGCTGCAAAGTGACAGGGCGTGGCCCTGAGTCACAGCAGGAACTAGGCTCTGGCCCCCTCCACAGGGTCCTAAGACCCACATCCTGAGTGTCTGATTCTGTGTGGACCGAAGTGGGCATGGCCTCAAACCTGCGTCCGGGCCTGGGCTTAGCGTGCAGTGTAGACACACCCACTGAGCTTGAGGTTACCGCGTGTTTCCGAGGTCTGGGGGAGCCTCGGACTGGGGCTAGTGAGGGAAAGGGAATCGGCCGCCTGAGGCCAGAGATCACGGGTGGTGAACACTGAACAGCCTGAAGTCATTGCAGGGGTATCCCTCCCTTTGGAAACTGCCTTGCCACTGAGCTGCCTCTGGCTCCACTCACTCACTGGAGACTGCTAAAAGAAACAAACAGCTATAAACCTGAACTAGGGAAACAAATATGCACGTGTTAAATTTCATATGCAAATTAGTTTGCATAAAATTAACACATTTTAAAGAACGACTGTTTACTGAGTACTGTCAGCTGGCCCCAGCCCTGCCAAGGGAGCTTGCACCCCAAACCGGCTCCAGATCGCCCCAGGGCTGCGGTGCTGGGCCCGGCGCCGTCGGCCACAGATGCTGCACCAGATGAAGGCCCAGACCAGGGCCGGATTAACCTTTTGTGGGCCCGACGCCAAACATATTTGTGGGCCCCCATGGAGGCAATGGAGCATGGCGCGGGGGAGGCCAGTCCCTGGAGCGAGGGGCCAGCCAGAGGCAATGGGGCGTGGCATGGCAGGGGCCCGCCCAATGCGAGGGCACTATTTACAAACCAGCAGTTGCCAGAAGCAGAGTGGTCTGCCTGGCCCTGTGTGGCCAGTGTGCCCTTCCCCTCGATTGTGTGCCCAACACCCCCCGATTTCCTATGGCCAGAGCCCCCCCGGACCCACTATGCCCAGTGCCCCCCCAGACCCACCACACAAATGCGCCCTGCACAACACCACCCCTGCCCAGCGCCCCCCTGCCCATAGCCCCACCACAATTGCCCAGCACCCCGCATAGAACCCCCACTCCCTAGTGCCCCAACACACACAGATCCTCATAAGAACATAAGAATGGCCATACTGGGTCAGACCAAAGGTCCATCTAACTCAGTATCCTGTCTACCGACAGTAGCCAATGCCAGGTGCCCCAGAGGGAGTGAACCTAACAGGCAATGACCAGGCGTCCATCTCCACCCTCTGACAAACAGAGGCTAGGGACACCATTCCCTACCCATCCTGGCTAATAGCCATTAATGGACTTAACCTCCATGAATTTATCCAGTTCTCTTTTAAACCCTGTTATAGTCCTAGCCTTCACAACCTCCTCAGGCAAGGAGTTCCACAAGTGGACTGTGCGCTGTGTGAAGAAGAACTTCCTTTTATTTGTTTTAAACCTGCTGCCCATTCATTTCATTTGGTGACCCCTAGTTCTTGTATTATGGGAATAAGTAAATAACTTTTCCTTATCTACTTTCTTCACATCACTCATAATTTTATATACCTCTATCATATCCCCCCTTTGTCTCCTCTTTTCCAAGCTCAAAAGTCCTAGCCTCTTTAATCTCTCCTCATATGGGACCCTCTCCAAATCCCTGATCATTTTAGTTGCCCTTCTCTGAACCTTTTCTAGTGCCAGTATATCTTTTTTGAGATGAGGAGACCACATGAGGAGACCTCCCTGCCCCTTCACAGCCCAGCACCCCCCAGACTCTCCACAGACCCACTCCCCCAAGCCCTGCCTCCTGGCCACACTCACCAGCCTTGCTGGGAGGCGACTGTGTCTGCCGGGCTGAGCTGGCAGCGCAGGCAGGGCCTGGAATCGTTCTGGCCCCTTGGGAGTGGCGTGATCAGCCAGGCCAGGACCTGCCCCAGCCGGGGTCCCTCAAGACGTACTTGCCTGGAGGGGCCCAGTCAAGCCTTCTGCACTGTCTCCCCCCCCCTCCCCCCACGGGCAACTGAGACTGGCCAGGCTTCTGCACCAGTCCCAGACAACTCAGCTCTGGGGAGACAGTGGGGCCCCACAGGTGGTGGGAAGCCGAGACTGCCCAGAGCCAGAGGTGCACTGGGGGCTAAGAGGACCAGGGGGTGGGCTCAGGGGATGGAGAGGAGTTCTCAGCCAGCCGGCAGGCAGGCCGAGAGGAGCAAGTGGTGGCAGGGGGAGCCAGCGGGGTCTCGGGGCGCAGTGCAAGCGGAGCATGGACCTGGCTCCATGGAGCCACTGGAGCCATTGTAAACCTGGCACGGTCCCCAGTGATGCTCAACAGAATGTCCCGTGCAGGATCTGAACACTGAGCAGGAGGGGAGGGCAGTGTTCCAGGCCCGGGGTCTGGCAAGAGTGGAAGCCGAGGACAGAGGGGCAATAGGGAGGACATGAGAGTAGAGACCGGAGGGGGTGGGAGCTCGAGGAAAACACATCCTGAATACTCGTATCTCCCTCCAAACAGCACAGACAACCTGCCCAGGCTAGGCTTGTAGCTGACACACACGTAGGGCATGCCCGTCTAGCCTGCCCTGCGTGCCCAAGCAGATACTAGACAGCCGTGCTACACTGAAACCAGCCCTATCTCCGCAGTGGGAGGCTCGAGAGCTGGCCTGAGGGAGGAACCAACACAACTCCGCTGTTCGGCGAGGCACGACAGCTTTCCTTTGGGCCATGCCCATACCCCACAGAGCTGCAGAACAGCAGAGTGAGGTGGGAATTAGAGACAGACACAGCTGGAAATATCCGGTTTTGGAGCAGGTCTGAAGATGGGGCAGAGAGACAGATGGACATTTCCAAACAGCTGGTGGCAGAGGAAAGAGGGATGCAAAGATCTGGGTCAGCCCCTGCTCTGCCCCTGACTCCCTGGGGCCCTGCGCTCATCACTTACTCTCCCCTGTGGTCCAGCTCCCACCTGTGCGATGAGGCTAACAGTGTGGCCCTGCCCCATGGGGTGTCGGGAGGGCAAATGTGTTGAGCAGCGCGAGTGCTCAGACTGCATGGGAATGGGGCCTGTATAGCTATATAGGTGCTTAGACAGGCGCCTGGTGTCTGGGAGGGGACACGTTGCCCCCTGCTCCTCACCCCACACGACGGAGATGGTGGAGAGGCGGCGATTCCTCTAGGCCAGGGGAACGCCCATGAAGACCGTTACATCAGCCTTGTAGCCAGTGGTGCTGGGAGAGTGAGGCCAAGCGGTTGCTTCAGAGCGCTGAGGCTCCGGCCCAGAGTGCCTGGGGCAATGACTGTAGGTGCAGGGGTCACTGGGGGGCTGCTCCTTCATCAGGGGAGCCTACGCTGGTCTAGCATGACCAGCGCCAGCTTCTTTGGAGAGCCTGCCCCTTTCCCGAGCGGATCCCCTTGTGGGCGCACACGGGACACCACCTCCAGGCCAGGGCTGGAATTCACTCTTCCCTGCTCCTTCCAGTTCAGCCAGAAGCATGGGGGTTTGCAGCCCGCTCCCTTGCCGGATGGCAGGCAGGGAACAGGCCTTTGGCAAACTACAGCAGCGGCCAATGAGACAATTCTAGGCGTTGGGATGGACTCAGCCAGCCTGGCAAATCCAGTGCTCAGGTACTCGCAGGACCATTTATTGCCTTCTAGCCCCCACAAGGCAGTTACAATCAGCCGGGTTGTCCTTTGCTCGCCAGCCTAAATTTCAGCCTATGCTGGGCAGAGGCATCCTCGGGCTGTTTGTTTAACCCTACCCATTGGCATCTGTTCAGCACCTTTGAAAATCAGGCTATTTTAATTAAGGAGCCTACATCCAGATTTAGGTTTCCAGTTTGGGGCCACTATCTTTTCACACAACTACCTCCTGTCAAAGCTGCAGCAGGTCTGTGTCTACACTGCAGCCAAGAGGTGTGACTGCAGCATGTCTACACATACAGTATCTGAGCTACTGTTGAGCTAGGGCGAGCGGCTCAACTACACACCCAAGTCCCTTGCCCTTGCTGCCACAGCTTCATTGCTATCGTCACTTGAGCTGCCTCGGAGCTAGCTAGATCCAAGCTGGCTCAGGTATGTCTCCATGTGCTGCCTCCCCACTGCCGGGTAGGCAAACCCACTTTGTCTCTCGACTGCGTGCTCTGTTGGAGTCACTCGGATTTCTATGCAAAGTACTCCACATTGCTGATCAGGCAGGACCACACTGGCTTTCCTGTAGCTGGGTGCTGGAGGACACAGTAGAAAAGCATGCTACTCATTTCATTTGTGTGGGTCACTAGGGAGGATGTGGCAGTAATTAAGTTTGCACAAGCAATGATGTTCTACTACTCTCACGAGGTCGGTAAGCGAGTTGTTGGTCATTCGTTTGTTTCGTAAAAAGGAGAAATGAGCTGGTCCCACCCATTTCACACCTCGGTACATCCCAGAGCCATGGGGGTGGTTACTGTCCTGCAGCGTTCTCAGACACAGGAAAGAAGCTCTGTGTTTGAGCAATGCATTTTACCGTCAGTGTTCAACCAATGAGACATGTGATGTTGGAGGTTGCACAGCTGGGGCACAGTGCTATTTATAACCACTTTCCATATTGCCAAACAATGATTTCACTAGCAAATGCTGCCTTCTGCAGAAGTGGCTCCAACAGGAGTTTCCAGACAGGGTGTTGGCAGCAGAAAGCTCAAAGGGCATTGAGACAGAGGGTAGCATTTCAAAAGCCCCTCTGTGACTTACGAGCATTTGCCCCGTTTTCAGAAATGACTTTGGCAGTTAGGAGTCATAGTCCCATCTGCTTTCAATAAGACCTCGGCACTTTAGAGACTGTGACTGTCAGCCTCGAGAGAGCTGCCTGGTTTGTGGGCCTGGGGGGTTGTACCAAGTCCTGCTGGGACATGAAAACAAAGCTGCTACAGGGGGCTCCTGAGAGAGGCCAATATTCCTAGCAATAAGTGGTGACAAAGCAGGATACAAGGTTTGATTCTGAAGTCAGAATCTGCTGCCTTTTCACAGCAAGTTCAAGCCAGATCTTAGTTGTGTTTTGGAGCAGGGGAGTAGGAATGGGGAGGATGGAATTTCCACCTCCACAAGTTCACCTATGCCTGGAGGCCATTTGCCCTCAGCTGGTGGGGCAGTCAGCTGTCCATGGCACTAATCCAGGCCAGCTCCCATGAGATGCCATAGGGACCTTTCTAGAAACGTGGCTCTAGCTTCCCCCTCTCCCCCATTAAAACCTTAGCCATGTCCATCTTTCAGGAACGTAACTTTTAAATTCCCTGGTCACCATTGCAGGCGGTTCTTCCCCATTTCCCAGCACTCAGAGTCCTCAGAACACCCTTTATTTGGGAATAACAGTCACTGTATATTTACTTGCAATAAAATGAGCAAAACCCAAGCTGTCCGATTCTGGTCACTGGTGGATAGAAAGGCTGTGGATAAACTGGAAAGGATCCAGAGGCGAGCGACAAAGATGATCAGAGGGATGGAATGCAGCCATATGAGCAAAGGCTGAAGGAACTGGGGATGTTTAGTCTGGACAAGAGGAGATTAAGGGGGAGATATGAAAGCTGTCTTCAAATACTTGAAAGGCTGATATAAAAAAGATGGAGAAAAGTTGCTCTCTCTTGCCACAGAGGGCAGGACAAGTGGCAATGGGTTCAAACTACAGCAGAGCAGATTTAGATTAAATCTCAGGAAAAACCTCCTCACTGTAAGAACAGTGGGACAATGGAACAGACGCCTTGGGGGGTTGTGGAAGCTCCTTCACTGGAGGTTTTCAAAAGGAGGCTGGACAGAGCCACCTGTCTCGGATGGTTTAGACACAACAAATCCTGCATCTTGGCAGGGGGTTAGACTGACCCTGGCGGTCCTGTCTAACCCTGTGGCTCTATGATCAGAGGTATGGCACACCCCACAGTCCCAGTTCATAGATGTCCTGCTTGTTGAGGGCCCACAGCTCTATTTACATCCATCTAAAAGCTCACTCACAGATCCCATTAGGCCCAGTGCTGATCAAGCCGGTGCTAGGAGTTCATCTCTGACACCAGGAAGCCCAATGCAGTGAAGACAGCACTACGGAGTGTTCAGAGTCCCCAGGTACAAAACCCAGAGCCAGGCAGGACTCCTGGTCAAACCACTTCCCTTTCCAGCACAGCCCCTCTCTTCCCTTCGGAAGCATGCATTCCCAGCCCATCAAACCACACACAACCTGTCAGCTCAGGGTGACCCACTTACTACTGGGCGTATCTTGCACAATTCAAATGCCTTTTCATAACCAGCCATAACAAACTGCTGTCATCCCTGGAAACAGAACGCAAACAGATTCCAGACAATGCAACACCAGAATTGGCAGCCTCGAAAGGGCTGGGGCCTGGGGGGTTGTACCAAGTCCTGCTGGGACCTGGAAAGTGTAGGGGACAATTTCCTGGTACAAGTGCTCTAGGAACCAACTAGGGGCAGAGTTCTTTTCGACCTGCTGCTCACAAACAGGGAACAAGTAGTAGGGTTGCCATGCAAAACAGCTGTTTCATGGCGCAAGCGCTGGGAGTGGGGAGAAGCAGGACACGGTGGCATGCTCAGGAGAGGAGGCAGAGCGGAGGCGGAGGTGAGCTGGGGCGGGGAGCTGCCGGTGGGTGCAGAGCACCCACCAATTTTTCCCTGTGGTTGCTCCAGCCCTGGAGCACCCACGGAGTCAGCACTTATGATTGAAGTCCCCCATGAGAACCAGGGCCTGTGATCTAGTAACTTCTGCTAGTTGCCTGAAGAAAGCCTTGTCCACCTCATCCCCCGGTCTGGTGGTCTATAGCAGACTCTGACCACGACATCACCCTTGTTGCTCACACTTCTAAACTTAATCCAGAGATTCTCAGGCCTTTCTGCAGTTTCATACTGGAGCTCTGAGCAATCATACTCCTCTCTTACATACAACACAACTCCCCCACCTTTTCTGCCCTGCCTGTCCTTCCTGAACAGTTTATATCCATCCATGACAATACTCCGGTCATGTGAGTTACCCCACCAAGTCTCTATTATTCCAATCATATCATAGTTCCTTAACTGTGCCAGGACTTCCAGTTCTCCCTGCTTGTTTCCCAGGCTTCTTGCATTTGTGTATAGGAACTTAAGATAACTTGCTGATTGTCCTGCCTTCTCAGGGAATGTCTACACTACGAAATTAGGTCGAATTTATAGAAGTCGATCTTTAGAAAGCGATTTTATACAGTCAATCATGACAAATTAGAGGATTGGGCCGAAAAAAACCTGATGAGGTTCAACAAGGACAAGTGCAGAGTCCTGCACTTAGGACGGAAGAATCCCATGCACTGCTACAGACTAGGGACCGAATGGCTAGGTAGCAGTTCTGCAGAAAAGGACCTAGGGGTCACAGTGGACGAGAAGCTGGATATGAGTCAACAGTGTGCTCTTGTTGCCAAGAAGGCTAATGGCATTTTGGGCTGCCAGCAGATTGAGGAACGTGATCGTTCCCCTTTATTCGACATCGGTGAGGCCTCATCTGGAGTATTGTGTCCAGTTTTGGGCCCCACACTACAAGAAGGATGTGGAAAAATTGGAAAGAGTCCAGCGGAGGGCAACAAAAATGATTAGGGGTCTGGAGCACATGACTTATGAGGAGAGGCTGAGGGAACTGGGATTGTTTAGTCTCCAGAAGAGAAGAATGAGGGGGGATTTGATAGCAGCCTTCAACTACCTGAAGGGGGGTTCCAAAGAGGATGGAGCTCGGCTGTTCTCAGTGGTGGCAGACGACAGAACAAGGAGCAATGGTCTCAAGTTGCAGTGGGGGAGGTCCAGGTTGGATATCAGGAAAAACTATTTCACTAGGAGGGTGGTGAAACACTGGAATGCGTTACCTAGGGAGGTGGTGGAGTCTCCTTCCTTGGAGGTTTTTAAGGCCCGGCTTGACAAAGGCCTGGCTGGGATGATTAAGCTGGGAATTGGTCCTGCTTTGAGCAGGGGGTTGGACTAGATGACCTCTTGAGGTCCCTTCCAACTCTGATATTCTATGATTCTATGTATGTCCCCACTAAGTGCAGTAGGTCGGCGGAGTGCGTCCTAAATACCGTGACTAGCATCGATTTCTGGAGCGTTGCACTGTGGTAGCTATCCCACAGTTCCCGCAGTCTCTGCCACTCATTGGAATTCTGGGTTAAGCTCCCAATGCCTGACGGGGCAAAAACATTGTCACGGGTGGTTTTGGGTACATATCGTCAGTCACCCCTCCCTCCGTGAAAGCAACGGCAGACAATCGTTTCGCGCCTTTTTTCCATGCAGACGCCATACCACGGCAAGCATGGAGCCCGCTCAGCTCAGCTCACCGTCACCACAGCTGTTGTGTCCTGGGTGCTGCTGGCAGCAGACGGTGCAGTAGGCAGCGCCGGTGCCACCATTAAGGCAAACTAGGCGGTTGCCTAAAGCGCCAAGATTTGGGGGCGCCAAAAAGCAGTGTCCCCAATTTTTTTTTACAGCGTTCCTGGGCTGGGCTGCCGGCGGCACGCTGACATGTGCGGCTCAGACTCCCTCTCCCAGCGCAGCGGCTGCTCCACTTTTCCCACCTCCCAGGCTTGTGGCGCCAATCAGCTGTTTGGCGCCACAAGCCTGGGAGGGGAGGAGAATCAGAGCAGGGGCGGTGTGCTCTGGGAGGAGGTGGAGCAGAGGTGAGCTGGGGTGGGGAGCTGCCGCACGGCTCTGCGGGGGGGGGGGGGCGCCTCAGGGCGGGGGAGGGAGTAGGGAGCTGCCGCAGGGCTGGCGGGGGGAGGCGCAAGGTGGAAGTTTAGCCTAGAGTGCAAAACTTCCTTGCACCGGCCCTGGCAGTAGGTCTGCAAACCATCATCATCCACCGCTTCTGCTGCAACTCTGCTCTCCTGGTGCCATGAATCCACCTCTCAGGTCCTCTCATCGTTCGGTATAAATATCCATTCTCGTGGCATCCGTCATCATCCACCGCTTCCGCTGGAACTCTGCTTTCCTGCTCTCCTTCATACGCCATAGCACGGCAAGCATGGAGCCCGCTCAGCTCACCGCTGCTGTTGTGAGCATTGTGCACACTTCACGCATTATCCTGCAGCATGTGCAGAACCAGAACCTGCAAATGCAGGCGAGCAGGCGACAACAGCGCGATTACGATAGTGATGAGGGCATGGACACAGACTTCTCTCAAAGCACGGGCCCTGGCAATTTGGACATCATGGTGGTAATGGGGCAGGTTCATGCCATGGAACGCCGATTCTGGGCCTGGGAAACAAACACAGACTGGTGGGACCACATAGTGTTGCAGTTCTGGGATGATTCCCAGTGGCTGCGAAAGTTTCGCATGCGTAAGGGCACTTTCATGGAACGTTGTGACTTGCTTTCCCCTGCCCTGAAGTGCAAGAATACCAAGATGAGAGCAGCCCTCACAGTTGAGAAGCGAGTGGCGATAGCCCTGTGGAAGCTTGCAACGCCAGACAGCTACCGGTCAGTCGGGAATCAATTTGGAGTGGGCAAATCTATGGTGGGGGCTTCTGTGATACAAGTAGCCAATGCGATCACTGAGCTGCTGCTATCAAGGGTTGTGACTCTGGGAAATGTGCAGGTAATAGTGGATGGCTTTGCTGCAATGGGATTCCCAAACTGTGATGGGGCAATAGATGAAACGCATATCCCTATCTTGGGACTGGAGCACCAGGGCAGCCAGTACATAAACCGCAAGGGGTACTTTTCAATGGTGCTGCAAGCACTGGTAGATCACAAGGGACGTTTCATCGACATCAACGTGGGATGGCCAGGAAAGATACATGACACTCACATCTTCAGGAACTCTGGTCTGTTTGAACAGCTGCAGGAAGGGGCTTACTTCCCAGACTAGAAAATAACTGTTGGGGATGTTGAAATGCCTGTAGTTATCCTTGGGGACCCAGCCTACCCCTTAATGCCATAGCTCATGAAGCCATACACAGGCACCCTGGACAGTTGTAAGGA
Source organism: Chrysemys picta bellii (assembly GCF_011386835.1). Classification (NCBI taxonomy): domain Eukaryota; kingdom Metazoa; phylum Chordata; order Testudines; family Emydidae; genus Chrysemys; species Chrysemys picta. The sequence goes on from NC_088795.1 coordinate 3,264,427, forward strand.
GCTATTCAACTATATGCTGAGCAAGTGCAGAATGGTGCTAGAGCATCCAGTTTAAAAGCTCGCTGGCGCAGTTTACTGACTCGGTTAGACCTCAGCGAAACCAATATTCCAATCGTCATTGCTGCTTGCTGTGCGCTCCACAATCTCTGTGAGAGTAAGGGGGAGACGTTTATGGCGGGGTGGGAGGCTGAGGCAAATCGCCTGGCCGCTGATTACACACAGCCAGACACCAGGGCGATTAGAAGAGCACACCAGGAAGCGCTGCGCATCAGAGAAGCTTTGAGAACCAGTTTCATGACTGGCCAGGCTATGATGTGACAGTTCTGTTTGTTTCTCCTTGATGAAAACTCGCCCCCTTGGTTCACTCTACTTCCCTGTAAGCCAACCGCCCTTCCCTCCCCCGTTTGATTTCCGCTTGCAGAGGCAATAAAGTCATGATTGCTTCAAAATCATGCATTCTTTATTAATTCATCACACAAGTATGGCGATAACTGCCAGGGTAGCCTGGGAGGGGTGGGGGAGGAGGGAAGCACCGGGTGGGGTGGTGGATGAGGGGAGGAGGGAAGGACAAGGCCACACTGCACTTCAAAACTTATTGAATGCCAGCCTTCTGTTGCTTAGGCAGTCCTCTGGGGTGGAGTGGTTGGGTGCCCAGAGTCCCCTTCCCCCCGGGTTCTTGGGCATCTGGGTGAGGAGGCTATGGAATTTGGGGAGGAGGGCGGGTGGTTACACAGGGGCTGCAGCGACGGTCTGTGCTCCTGCTGCCTTTCCTACAGCTCCACCAGATGCATATAAGTTTGATCCCCCAGTAGCCTCAGCATTGCATTCTGCCTCCTCTCATCGCACTGCCACCACCTCTCATCTTGCTCCCGCCACCTCTCATCTTGCTCACCCCTCCTGACCTCGCGTTCATTTTCTGCTTTCCTGGACTCTGACATTGGTTGCCTCCACGCATTCTGCTGCGCTCTTTCAGTGCAGGAGGACTGCATGAGCTCAGAGAACATTTCATCGTGAGTGCGTTTTTTTCACCTTCTTATCTGCGCTAGCCTCTGGGATGGAGATGATCGGGGTAGCGTTGAAACATTTGCAGCTGCGGGAGGAAAAAAAGGGACAGTAATATTTAAAAAGACACATTTTAGAGAATAATGGGTAGACTCTTTCACGGTGAACCAAACTGTTAACATTACAGAGCACGTGTGCTTTCAGTATAAAGTTGTATTTTGCCTCTTATATTGAGGGCCTGCTGGTTTGGTGTGAGAGATCACACACACAGGGGCGGGCAACAGAATTCAACTTGCAGGCAGCCATGGTAAGCCACAGTCTTTCGGTTTCTTCAACCTTCACAACATGTGGGAATGGTTTCAAACAGCAGCGCCCTCATTTCCCATACCAAGCACCCGTTGGATTGGCCATTTAAAAGGAGGGGCTGTCCTGGCCGTGAATGCATCCCAAGTCTTCAGGGCAAATTAATCATTAAACACGCCTGCTTTTAAACCATGTTTTATATTTACAAAGGTACACTCACCAGACGTGCCTTCTCCGGCTTCATGGTCCATGAGCCCGTCTTGGGAGGGTTGGGAGGGTATTGGCTCCATGGTGATAAACAGTTCCTGTTTCTCTGCTTGCGTGCGGTGCACTATCCTCATCCTCCTCCACTTCCTCATCTTCCTCGTTCCCAAAATCCTCATCCCTGTTGCGTGAGACTCCCCCCTTGCAGGTGTCCATGGACATGCAGCTCATCATAGAAGCGGCATGTCTGGGGCTCTGACCCGGAGTGGCTGTTTGCCTCTTTGGGTTTTTGGTCTGAGCTCCTTAATTTTCACGCGGCACTGCTGCGGGTCCCTGTTGTACCCTCTGTCCATCATGCCCTTGGAGATTTTTTCAAATATTTTGGCATTTCATCTTTTGGAACAGAGTTCGGATAGCACGCATTCGTCTCCCCAAACAGTGATCAGATCCAGTACCTCCCGTTTGGTCCATGCTGGAGCTCTTTTGTGATTCTGAGACTGCATGGTCACCTGTGCTGATGAGCTCGCCACGCTGGCCAAACAGGAAATGAAATTCAAAAGTTCCAGGGGCTTTTGCTGTGTACCTGGCTAGTGCAGCTGAGTTGAAAGTTCTGTCCAGAGCGGTCACAATGGAGCACTCTGGGATAGCTCCCGGAGGCCAAGACCATCGAATTGCGTCCACGCTACCCCAAATTTTTAGGGGGGAGGGATAGCTCAGTGGTTTGAGCATTGGCCTGCTAAACCCAGGGTTGTGAGTTCAATCCTTGAGGGGGCCACTTGGGGATCTGGGGCAAAATCAGTACTTGGTCCTGCTAGTGAAGGCAGGGGGCTGGACTCGATGACCTTTCAAGGTCCCTTCCAGTTCTAGGAGATGGGATATCTCCATTAATTTAAAAAAAAAAAAAAATTCGACCCGGCAATGTCGATTTCAGCGCTAATCCCCTCGTTGGGGAGGAGTACAGAAATCAATTTTTAGAGCCCTTTTAGTTGACAAAAATGGCTTCGTCGTGTGGACGGGTGCAGGGTTAAATCGATCTAACACTGCTAAATTCAACCTAAACTCGTAGTGTAGACCAGGGCTTAGTATGAGGCAGGAGTCCTCCCCTCTTGCGCTCTCCTGCTCGTGATTCCTCCTGGTATCCCACTTCCCCACCGTGACACGTGCAACCCGTGTAAGGGAAGCCTGCCACAGCTCGTTCGTTCTGTCTAGCCTGACTGTTACACTGAGCCCCCAAACCATCACTCCAACATTAGGCTACAACGCGGCTTCTATATAGGACTGAACCAGGGTAGAAATCAGGGTCGTTGGACATTATGTTTGATTGGACATTTGGGGGCAATGCCCTAGATGACAGCTGGGGCAGGGTAAGGCCCAAGGGAAGATGTGGCTCTTGGGGATGGATGTGAAGGCAGGTGCAGTTGTATGGGCCAGGGGCTCAGGACAGGGCCAGCTCTAGGTTTTTTGCCGCCCCAAGCAAAACATTTTTTGCTGCCCCCCACCCCAGCCCTGGGCTCTCACCCCTCACCTGCAGCCCCTGCGCCCCAGTGCTGGGCTCACCCCACCAGTGCTGACTTCGCCCGCTCCCCCCTCGCCTCCAGCCGGTCCGGCGCTGGCAGGGTCGGGGTAAGCAGCGGGGCTCCCAGGCCGCGCCTCAGCCCAGGGTCCCTCCAGCCAGGGCTCCCGCCTCCAGGACCGGCCAGGACCCGGGAGGGCAGAGCCGGGGGACCGCCCCGGTAGGGGGCTGAGGAGCCGGGGTAGGGCAGCCCCAGAGGGAGCGGAGCCCCGGAGAGTGGGACGCAGGCCCCACATGGCAGCGCCCCGCCCTCTATGGCCCCACTGCTGCTCCTGGCCACCCTGCCACAGTCCCTGGGCGGCTCGGGCCACTTCGCCCAGCCCCGGCTGCCGCGCTGGGGGGGCAGCCGCCCTGCCTCATTTGCAGGCGACTCCGTGTGCCCCGAGGGGCGGCCCCCAGCCCAAGTGTCCCCCGCTAGGAGCCTGCCCGGCCCAGCCACAAGGTGCGGGCTCTGCTCCCTGACGCAAACTGCAGTGGCCCCAGGGTGACGGCTGCTGCTGCCAGGGCCGGCTCTAGGCTTTAGCCGCCCGAAGCAACATAAAAAAAAAAGACGGCCAGAATGCCGCCCTTGAAAATGTGCCACCCCAAGCACGTGCTGGCCCTGGCTCAGGAGGGATGTCCCAGGCACAGGGGCAGCTAAAGAGCTCTGACCCCTTTACTGCGGTTCTCGGTGGTACTTGGAGAGCAATACTAATACGTCACACAACTCTGCCTGCACTGCTTCGGGTGACAGCACATTGCCAGGACACATTTCCACAGCCCTGGGCCTCAGGTGGCCTTTGCATCCCCTGCCTGTGCAACAGCTTGTAGAGTGATGCACAAATTAGGTTTTTGCCCCTCTGCTGAGTGGTAGCAGAGGTCAGCGCTTTGCAGGTCACCTGCCCAGTGACCAAGGGACATCCCAATACAAACTGCCTTTCTGAAATAAAAAGTCAAAACATTTCATTTCAAAACTGCTGAAAGAAACTGTTCCAACCTTTCCAAGGGAAAAAAAATTCAACCAGAACAATTTACTGAATTCACAAATTGTTTTGGCTGACCCGAATCTGAATTTTTTTTTTTTTTTTTTTTTTGGCAAACAAAGGTTTTGCATGAAATATTGCCCCCAACTCTGTGTACTAGGGCCTACGAACAGAACAGTAACCTGGGAGAACACAGGAATGCTTTTGGAGCTGTTAAGATTAGAGTTTATGCAGCTATGTCCTCTTGGTGTCTAAGAGCTAGCAAACAAACATTTGTTTTGCAGTTCTCTAACAGGGTATGAACACGTGTCACAACCATGTGAAATAGTGTGACCTGCTCAGCCTTAGAATGAGAAGTGTGTCAAGACACTACAGAAATCCCCTAGCAATGAAACTGAAGATGGGCCTGGGAAATTCAGGCTTAGCACATACAAGAAATATTTCCACAATCAGTAGTTCAAAAGTTGTGTCGGAGTCGTTTAGGCGCCAAGCAAATGTATTGCCTTGGAAGCTCACTGGGTAACGTTTCCCCAAGGTGATCTCAGGTGTGGAAAATCTTGCACTTCAGTTGATGCTTTCCTGGAGGACTGCATTCCTTCTGTCTAGGTTGGGCTCTTTGGGAATGGATGTTCATCCCCCTGAGAGCCCAGCGGGAGCTGGCCAGTAGAACCATAAAGCACTTGTGGGGATCACTGAGAACAAACCATGGGCCCTGGGATGCGTGGGGAGATGCACTGCTTTGACTGACAGTAGCATCTGCCCCGGCCTTCTCATTTGTTGAAGTGACATAGGAGAACATGACACTTAACAGACCAAAAACTAAATACTGGAGCGTCCCTGTGCTAAGGGGCTTGCAAGCTAAAGATCTGCATCTGCAAAGACTTAAGCATGTGAATAATTGAGTCCAATGGAGCTTTACTCATGTGAGGAAAGTTCCTCATATTCTTAAATCTTTGAGGACAGGTCAGTATGTTGGCCATACACCATTACCAATGCTAATAAACAAGGGGTGGGGGAAGAGGATGGGAAAGACCAGGAGTCGGCATGTGCAGTGACTAAAATCAGGACTGGGACACGCCAAGGTGGACCTGCAGGAGAAATAATGGAATGGGGGCACGAGGGGACTGTTCAACATAGACAGGGTGGGAGCCAGCTGGATCCATTGCATCCCAGCCCTGCTTCAAGCATGGCTAGTTAGTGAATCCTTTTGGGCCTAGACTTTCTATTCAAGAAAACGGGCTAAACCTCCTTCCCCATGTGTAGATCCTCTGTGCTCCTTCCTGCGCTTATGTGCCCCTTTCCAACCTCTCTGTGCTGCTCCCATCTTCTCTGTGCAGACCCCACCCCAAAATCTCACACTGCCTCCCCCCGAAAATCCACCCCCCCATGCAGACACCTCCCCCTGGCCCCAGTTTCAGTAGGGTGACCAGCGGGCCTGTGTTTATAAGGACAGTCCTGATGTTTGGGGCTTTGCCTTTTATAGGCGCCTGCTACCCACACCCCTGTCCTGATTTTTCACACTTGCTCTCTGGTCACCCTCAGCTCCAGTCACACACACATACGCCAACTCCCTCAGGGGAACTCATACACAGGCTTCACACAAACCACCTCACATCCGCAGCCACCCCCTCCCCCATCCTGTCCCTCTCACCCCTCCAAACAGCGACAGAACCCCCTTCCCTGTTTGCTTTCCTCTGTCCCCTCCTTATGCACACCCAGAGGTTGGAAAGGCTCCCACCGACCCCGAGGGAGCAAAACTTGTCCTGCCATTATCATGTCCCACGTACGGCTGGGTGGGAATTTTTCACATAACTTTTTTTGTTGGAAAAATCCCAGTTTGTCAAAACCCAAACGTCTCCTGGGAAAGGGGCAGGTTTGACACATTTCCCCTTTCAAAAAAAGTTGGGAGAAAAATTACAATTGTCAAAAATGTCCCATTTTGACATTTTCAAAATGAAAAATCCCATTTTCAGTTTAAAATGACTTTGGGTCAACTTTTAAGTTAATTTATAGTTTAAAAAAAGGTTTTCAGAGAAAGATCAAAATCAAAATGGAACATTTCAATTGACCCAATCTGAAACAAAATGCAGATTTTTCAGTTTGTGAAAATTTTTGACATTTTGACTTTTCTGCCAATTTTGAGACAGAAATGTCTTTTGAACTCTGGACAGTTCTCCTGGGAAGGGAAATCATTTCCCACGTTGCTCTAATCACGGCCAATAGGTCACACTCCAATGCAGTGGTTCTATAAGGAGTCCGGCCACGCAGGGAAGCCCTTCTATTGCTGATACACCCAAGGAAAAAAGCATGCCATAAAAAAACCTTTCAGACAATCAAAAAGCACAATGCATTTTTCCCCCTTAGCAGTTACCCTTAATGCACTAATTTGTTACCAGGGCTTGCAGGGCACTACGGGATCCGGAGGACTGGCTCTCCCAGTGCTATAACTAGAGTCATGCACATTCCTGTAACATCCCCAGCGAGCGATGCCAACACCTAGAGCTCTGAACAGGAATCGGCCCTGCAGGAGTCTGCTGGAACTGTAAACATGGCAAAGAGCTTTGCCCAGCAGAGCCCAGACTCAGCATGGAAGAGGTGGTGTTTTCTGCTCTACAGGCTATTACATCTCAAACAGATACACAGTGAGGGGAACTAGCTAACACTCTCCCCCCCGTTTCCTCTGTTCCAGATCCCCCTAAACAATTCCAATTATGCCTTTCTGCTAATCTTTGGGCTGAGCAGTTGTCATCACACTGCCCAATAGTCTGTCCCCTCTACCACGCGGTGAAGGGTCTGTGCCAGCTCCCAGCAGAAGGACGACTGCTTTTGCTCACGGGGAAGCAGCTCCTGGTGTTACCCGTGAAGGGGCTCGTGGGAACAGGGTATACAATGATATGGAGCCTCTGACTGGTTTACAAGTAGCAGACTGAGCACTGCCCTGGGTGCGGATTGCTTCGCATTAACTAGCCCGCTGGGCCTGTGCATCGGGAGGGTGGTTACTCCATTCAGGTATCTTTGGTGGCTGTTTCTCCCCTGCCTATGATGAAGGTGTTTGCGGGGGGGTCCCAATGAGCCAGCGCACTAAATCTGACTCATTCAGATTAGCCTGGTTTGGGACAGCCCCCAGCATGAGACTCCCCTGGCGTTTGACAGTGCTGCAGTCCCAGCGCACGCAGGCCCCGCCGGGCTCAGAGACCAGGTGCTGCATGTGCGGCGTGGCAGCGGTGCCCTGCTAACACGGCCGCTCTGGCTGCTGGGCAGAGCTGGCTGTGGGGGGACAGGCAGGAGCTGGGGGTCAAGGGCTGAGCTGAGCACCAGCAGCACAGGGCTGGAGGGGACGCAGCTGCACTCTCTGCTCTGGGCTCAGGAAGAACCCCCTTCTCCCCAGGTCCCTCTCCCAGCGCCCTGTGCAGAGGAAATGGCCACCGAGCAGCCGATGGGCCCCACGGAGGAGCAGCTGGAGATCCTAGAGTATAACTTCAGCAAGGTCAACAAGCACCCAGACCCTACTACCCTCTGCCTCATCGCAGCCGAGGCGGGGCTGTCCGAAGAGCAGACCCTGGTGAGTGCCCCAGCGCCCACAGCCCTGCTCCTCGGCCCAGAAACCCATCCCCCCACACACCCCGACCCACTCCACACCCCACCCCATAACTCCCTCCTTGCCCCGTAACCCTACAGCCCTGACACAGTCCACACCCCACCTCATAACTCCCCTCCTTGCCCCATAACCCTACAGCCCCGACCCACTCCACATCCCACCCCATAACTCCCTCTTCGCCCCGTAACCCTACAGCCCTGACATACTCCACACCCCACCCCATAACTCCCTCCTCGCCCCGTAGCCCTACAGCCCAGATCCACCCCATAACTCCCTCCTCTCCCTGTAACCCTACAGCTCTGACACACTCCACACCACACCCCATAACTCCCTCCTCACCCCGTAACCCTACAACCCTGACACACCCCATAACTCCCACCACGCCCCATAACCCTACAGCCCTGACACACTCCACACCCCACCCCATAACTCCCTCCTCACCCCGTAACCCTACAGCCCTGACACACCCCATAACTCCCTCCTCGCCCCGTAACCCTACAGCCCCAACCCACTCCACATCCCATGACATAACTCCACTCCTGGCCCCGTAACCCTACAGCCCTGACTCACTCCACATCCCCACCCCATAACTCCCTCTTCACCCCGTAGCCCTACAGCCCTGACACACTCCACACCTCACCCCATAACTCCCTCCTCACCCCGTAACCCTACAGCCCAGACCCACCCCATAACTCCCTCCTTGCCCCGTAACCCTACAGCCCTGACACACTCCACACCCCACCCCATAACTCCCTCCTCGCCCTGTAACCCTACAGCCCTGACACACTCCACACCCCACCCCATAACTCCCTCCTCAGCCCGTAACCCTACAGCCCTGACACACTCCACACCCCACCCCTGACTCACCCCATAACTCCCTCCTCGCCCCATAACCCTACAGCCCCAACCCACTCCACATCCCATGACATAACTCCACTCCTCGCCCCGTAACCCTACAGCCCTGACTCACTCCACACCCCACCCCATAACTCCCTCCTCGCCCTGTCACCCTACAGCCCTGACACACCCCATAACTCCCTCCTCGCCCCGTAATCCTACAGCCCTGACACACTCCACCCCATAACTCCCTCCTCGCCCCGTAACCCTACAGCCCTGACACACTCCACAACCCCACCCCATAACTCCCTCCTCGCCCTGTAGCCCTACAGCCCTGACACACCCCATAACTCCCTCCTCGCCCCGTAACCCTATAGCCCTGACTCACTCCACAACCCCACCCCATAACTCCCTCCTCGCCCCGTAACCCTACAGCCCCGACCCACTCCACATCCCCACCCCATAACTCCCTCTTCACTCCGTAGCCCTACAGCCCTGACACACTCCACACCCCACCCCATAACTCCCTCCTCACCCCATAACCTTACAGCTCTGACCCACTCCACCCCACAGCCCCATAATCCTGCTCATCATCTCACAACACACCTGCCTACAGCTGCATCACACTGCCATAACCCTGCTGTCCGGAGCACAGCCCCATAATCTCACCGCTCTCCCCCATAACTATGCTGTCCATCTCACACCAGACTCCCACCCCGCCACTCCTTGCCCCATGCCACAGCCCCATTTACCCTTCGCTCAACACACACCCATGGCCCTGCTCCCATCCCACCCCCCATATCCCCATAAGTGCTCCCCTACTCCATCCCATAGCCTCATTTGCCTCCCCAGCCCTGCTCCCCCAGAACTTCACCTGCCCTTGCTACCCCAGGGCTCCGTCCCTTCCCACCAGCCTGCCTGGCCCGCCCCTTTTCTCTCTCACTGTCTGGCATCTCTCTCTCTCTCTCTCTCTTCCTTTCAAGCATGTTTCTTTCTCTCCCTGTTCCCGCTCGCTCTCCTGGGGAGGCTGAATAGCTGTCACTTCCCCTCCAGGCTGGGCTGGCAGGCTCCACTGTGGGTTCCCAGCAGCAGCCCTGGCTGTCTCTGCACTTACACTGCAGGCCTGCATTGTCCAGTTACTGCACCTTAACAATGGCCCCTTTCCCGCTGGCTGTTCTCTCCTTTTCCCACCTACTCTCAGTCTTACCACCCACCCCCAGCCAGCAGCTTTGTGGTCCCTTTAACTCTCTGTGTCCTCATTCCTGTCCCTTTAGATCAGACCAGTCGCATCAGCTGAATTCTCTGTGGACTAAAAGGGGTCAAAGAAATCCTGGAAGCTCCTTCAATAGGCGGCGGGAGCTGCCAGGCTGGCTGCAGGATGCAGAGTCAGGACTGAGGGGTGGGCCAGACTGTCCCGGGAGCGCTGTGCATGCCCACAGAGTCTTTGGGGGATTGTCCACACACACAGCACGCTCACGGCTGAGAGACTCCAGGCCATAGATTGTTCTTGGGGAACTGCTTGGGACAGACTCACACAGACACACACTCACTCGCGGCATCACTGCTTTATTGCACCTCTCCTACTTATGAGCCACGTGTGTTTGGGGCAAGGCCCGGCCAGGGCTGCCCAGGGTGGGGCAAGTGGAGCTAGCACAGGCTAGCTGGGTGCACCGGGAAGAGCATGCGGCATTCTCCCTAGGGATGGTGCAGCGCACACAGTCCCCCAGCACGCAGGTTCCTAGGCACAGCCTCCCCATGGCACAAGCTGGTGCCATGCACCTCAGTGCTGCCCCCCAGTGCAGGGCTGGGCCTTAAAGGCCCCTTGATGTGTTGCTCTTTAGCCAGCTGCCTGCTGTTAGCACCAGGATGAAAGGGCACCAGGGACATTAGAAAAGCAACTGGTTAAAAGGAACCCTGGGAATAAATTGCGATGCAGCATTTCATTAGCCTGTGGGAGTAGCTTGGGCTGGAGAGCTGCAAGGCAAAGAGGGCCAGCCAGAAGAACACAGCTGCTGTGCCCGGCAGGGCTGCCGTTCCAGGGTTAGCCATCCATCGGGGGGCTGCAGGGCCAGGAACCATTCCCTCTCTCGGGGAGCGCATTGCACAGGTGGCTAGTTGCTCTTTACACCTTCCCCAGAAGCATTTGGTTGGCAATGGGCATGGCCGGAGCTTCCCCGCTGAGGTCAGAGAGACGTTTCCTCCCGCAGAATGGCACACCATTAGCAGCATGACATGGCCCACCACAGCCTCCAGCCAGGGCCGGCTCCAGGTTTTCTGCCGCCCCAAGCGGCAAAAAAAAAAAAGCCGCGGCAGCGCGATCGTGCCATTCCACTCTTCGGCGGGAATTCGGCGGCAGGTCCTTCGCTCCGAGAGGGACTGAGGGACCCACCGCCGAATTACCGTGCCACAGACCCCGACGTGCCGCCCCGATAGCGGCCGGAGTGCCGCCCCTTGGTATTGGCCGCCCCAAGCACCTGCTTCTTTAGCTGGTGCCTGGAGCCGCCCTGCCTCCAGCCTTGACCCGAGGTCAGAGGCCTGTGGTGGTTCCAGTACGATCTTCCCTTATTTGGGACCAGAGCTCGCTACCAGGGCTGAGCAGGGCAGACAGGCTGACGCTGCGCCAGCGCAGCTCCTGCGCACTGCGGAGCCAGCACTGGTCAGGACAGCCGGTAGAGTCAGGAGCTTCCCCCAGGCACACTGCAGCCTGAGTTTATTCAGTACCCAGAGACACAAGGACATGCAGGCCGATACTCTGGGTGTAACCTACTAACACGCTCAGCGTGGGCTGAGTACCTCGTCCTCCTCCCCTGGGCGTTACTAATGTGTTTGTTTTCATTCTTCTCTGGAGAAGACCTGTGAATATATAGGGGCAGAGGGAGAACAGGGCTACTACTACTTCCCAAGACAGCTGCCATACTCTTTTCTAGGCCTTAGGGCTGTGTGAGGAGACATTAGCTCTCCCACATTCAGATCATTTCAGTGGAAAAGTTCCCCATCTGAAGAGTTTGCTTCCTCCTTTCCATTCCTCGCCACTTTGGGGCCCTGCCCTCACTTTGTTAGATCAGGCCAGGGCCAAGCGGTACTCTTCGCCTGTTCTGTGCACTTGAATGCCCATACAGCCAGGACACCCCACTATACTCCCTTCCCTCCGTGGCTGGCCAGAAGATGGTGCCCCGTGCTGTTGGGCAGAGATCTGCCCACAGTGATCCATGCCTTCGTGGCCAGCTCAAGGCTGAATTGATGCAGCTCATTCTATCTAGGGCTGACGCCACCAGCCCTGAGAACGTTCCAGTCCATACACATACACACAATGCAGCAGCACGGGTCACTGAGAACACACAGTCCTGGTGTTCTGCTCTGCACCACAGCTACATCCTACCGGAGCGCAGAAACTGCTGGCCAATAGGATGCAAGTGCATGAGGGCAGGAAACAGATCTGCCCCAGCAGCTAGGTCTCCATGAGACTCACTCCCACCAGAGATAAGAGTGACTGCAGACCTAGCCACTCACACAATGAAAGACAAACGTCAGCTGTTAGACAGCTTCCCCCAGTAAGTGTTTCACTCACACACACACACAGCCAGATACACCCAATCATACTAAATTAGTTCTACTGCAGGCTGAAAAGCGAGACTATGATTGTTACTTCTCCTCTTAAGGTCTTGGGAGGCCAGTACAGCGAAGGGGGCCAGATGAGCCCCACATAGCGCAGAGACCAAGCACAATGAGCAGACCCAGGAGGGTGGAACAGCGAAGCACCCACTGGGCCATTTCCATTTCATAATTGCCAAAGTTGCATCTAAAGAGAAAGCCACCCCAGGAAAACGGTTTCGCCCCCAAAAAAGAACAGGAGTACTTGTGGCACCTTAGAGACTAACAAATTTATTAGAGCATAAGCTTTCGTGGACTTCAGCCCACTTCTTCAGATGCATAGAATGGAACATATATAGAGGAGATATATATACACACACATACAGAGAGCATAAACAGGTGGGAGTTGTCTTACCAACTCTGAGAGACCAATTAAGTAAGAGAAAAAAAACTTTTGAAGTGATAATCAAGATAGCCCAGTCCAGACAGCTTGATAAGAAGTGTGAGAATACTTACAAGGGGAGATAGCCCCGTGCTGCAGGCTGTCTCTGAGCTCAGGGGAAGTGGAATGGAAAGGGCCCAGTTCAGATCTCACACCATGTAACTCAGAAGTACCATTGCAGTCAATGGAGTCACAATGGTGTAAATATAGTGAGACCAGTCTCTGGCCTGGCCTGCGTAAGTGGCGCTGGTGCAATATTCATTCCTTCTCCCTCTTCAGTTTACCCAGAGTGCAACTGACATCAGTGAGTGAAAGTAATACTTCAGTGGGGAGCAGTGCAGGTCTTTATGTCTAACACCACACTGCGCTGCTGGTTCCAGGTCTGCTGCGGGGTGGGAATCAGTCACACATGAGCCTCTTCATGCTGATCTCCTGATTAAAACAAGCTGCAAGAGAGAATCCATGCTCCTCACTGGAGTCTCCCCTTAAGAGACTTATTTCCCTGGTTAAATGGTGACATCAGACGATGGGCAGAGGCGCTGCTGTGTGTTAGTTTGTTAGAGATGTGCTATGGCTCTCAAGTTTCACTTCTTCTTTCTTTACAAAGTAACGATCAAACACCACACAGGGCAAAGGGCACACAGAACCCATGTCTCTCTTGTGAAAATTACTGCACATTAAAATTTGACCTTCATAGACAAGCTTGTCTGCTCCTGAACCTGAAATACTCCTACAGAGCTGAGGATATTTGCAAAAAGGGTTGTTTATGTAATAAATCAAGACTGAGGTTTTAGTTATATAGCACATGTACTGTGTCTAATACTATTAATATCAGTGTTTTCCATCTGCAGTGCCCTGCAGTCACTGGTCAGACACCAGAGAGACTACTGCTGAAGTGCAAAGTGGTAACTGGTCAACTGTTTAGCACAGGACATGTCAAACAGTCCATCTAATTGAACTGACAGGGAGAAGTTTAAGTAGCTAGTTACCAGGCTGAAGTTGGGCCAAGATATCCCTGTTAATGATGCTACAAATGCTCTTAGGAAAAGTGTTGTGGCGCTGGTGTTTCTAGTGACCACAATAGCTCCAAAAATAACTGCTAGCAGCAACCTAGTAGATCACAGGCATAGGAGTGCTGTGCTTATTCACAGACAAAGAGCAACATTGGACTGTCCATATGGATGACTTATTTTAGCTGTAAAAAGCAACAGAGGGTCCTGTGGCACCTTTGAGACTAACAGAAGTACTGGGAGCATAAGCTTTCGTGGGTAAGAATCTCACTTCTTCAGATGCAAGTAATGGAAATCTCCAGAGGCAGGTATATATCAGTGTGGAGATAACGAGGTTAGTTCAATCAGGGAGGGTGAGGTGCTCTGCTAGCAGTTGAGGTGTGAACACCAAGGGAGGAGAAACTGTTTCTGTAGTTGGATAGCCATTCACAGTCTTTGTTTAATCCTGATCTGATGGTGTCAAATTTGCAAATGAACTGGAGCTCAGCAGTTTCTCTTTGGAGTCTGGTCCTGAAGTTTTTTTGCTGTAAGATGGCTACCTTAACATCTGCTATTGTGTGGCCAGGGAGGTTGAAGTGTTCTCCTACAGGTTTTTGTATATTGCCATTCCTGATATCTGACTTGTGTCCATTTATCCTCTTGCGTAGTGACTGTCCAGTTTGGCCAATGTACATAGCGGAGGGGCATTGCTGGCACATGATGGCATATATAACATTGGTGGACGTGCAGGTGAATGAGCCGGTGATGTTGTAGCTGATCTGGTTAGGTCCAGTGATGGTGTTGCTGGTGTAGATATGTCCACCTGCACGTCCACCAATGTTATATATGCCATCATATGCCAGCAATGCCCCTCCGCTATGTACATTGGCCAAACTGGACAGTCACTACGCAAGAGGATAAATGGACACAAGTCAGATATCAGGAATGGCAATATACAAAAACCTGTAGGAGAACACTTCAACCTCCCTGGCCACACAATAGTAGATGTAAAGGTAGCCATCTTACAGCAAAAAAACTTCAGGACCAGACTCCAAAGAGAAACTGCTGAGCTCCAGTTCATTTGCAAATTTGACACCATCAGATCAGGATTAAACAAAGACTGTGAATGGCTTTCCAACTACAGAAGCAGTTTCTCCTCCCTTGGTGTTCACACCTCAACTGCTAGCAGAGCACCTCACCCTCCCTGATTGAACTAACCTCGTTATCTCCACACTGATATATACCTGCCTCTGGAGATTTCCATTACTTGCATCTGAAGAAGTGAGGTTCTTACCCACGAAAGCTTATGCTCCCAATACTTCTGTTAGTCTCAAAGGTGCCACAGGACCCTCTGTTGCTTTTTACAGATTCAGACTAACACGGCTACCCCTCTGATACTTATTTCAGCTGCTGGCTTTTTATTGACAGTACACATTTTATTATGTAAGTGTTAAAAGGTGGCAAAGGCAAACACTAAGGGAATACAGCAGAGCTGAGGCATTATAACGTTGTATAGTAGGCATCCACTGGGGATGATTTATTTTAGATTAAGGGAAACAAGAAGCAAAGAAAAAACAATATGCCGTCTCCTGTGGAGAGCACAGTGTGTGTGACTCACTCTATACTAGCTGCCATCTTGGGCTAACTCACAGGGCACGCCCCTCCAGACAGGCTAGGGAGTTCACTTTACTCTTAAAGGTGCAGAACCTAGAAAATAGCCTACCTGTACTACAGGGATCTAAATTTGTAACCAAACTGTACTTATATCTGCAGAGAGCCGTTCTGCTTCTTCCTTGTGCACTTTGAAATAGTTTCCTCTTTGATTACCACCCTTGTCATCTAAAGCATATGTTGGTCCCACCATTGGATTGGAGGACAAGGGTCGTTTCACTACTCCAGGTTTTCCAGCATTGCTGCTCATGCAGTGCCAATCATATTCTGGCCATTTAGGCAATACTTACTTCTGTGAATTAGAAAATCAAAAATGCCAGTGTTAAAAATGTGACTTAGATTATCTGTCCTGCAAAATCTGCAGCAAAAAGACAGAATTTAGTCCTATAGTGAAGATAATTTCCACACTTATATTAAAAAGAAGAACAGGAGTACTTGTGGCACCTTAGAGACTAACAAATTTATTAGAGCATAAGCTTTCGTGGACTACAGCCCACTTCTAGTCTCTAAGGTGCCACAAGTACTCCTGTTCTTCTTTTTGCGGATACAGACTAACACGGCTGCTACTCTGAAACTTATATTAAAGTGCATTGTGATCACAGCCTTCAATATGCACATACACTTGTACTCACTACCGCCAACCAAGCCCTATTTGTGTGCTTGGAGATGTACAAACATCAACTCCCATTGTGCACAAAGCTGCCTGCAGGTACTTTGCCCATGCAGGATTAGGGCTATAGTCCCTGCCCTGGGGAGCTTTCAGACCTATTTTATATGTAAAAGATTCAGTCCAGTGACCCACGTTCCTTTCCCCACTCTCTGATGTCTACACTAACTGGGAGCACAGGACCGCTGCACACCTGGTATCAAAGCAAACCCTTGCTGCAAGACAGCCACATCTCTCATTCTCTCTGATGCTTTCTCCCATCCTGCATCCATCTGGATGTGATGTCAGACTATTGGAAAGCTAGATCCTACTGACAGAGTCTTTAGAAAGCAGGAATGTAAGCCTATGGGTAACACTGTCAAAAGCACCTAACTGACTTAGGGACTTTATTCCTGTTGATTTTTGATGGGACTTTAGGTTCCTAAATCACATAGGCACTTCCAAAAATTTTACCTTATGTGTGATTGCAGTGAAATAGAAAGTTATAGCAATGCAAAGAAGTTGTTAAGTTCATCATTCTAATTTCCTTCAAAATATTCATGTTTGTACAATTCTCTGTTCTCTAGAAATGGTTTAAGCAGCGCCTTGCAGAGTGGAGAAAATCCGAAGGGCTCCCTTCAGAGTGTGGATCCGTTAGAGACTAAGGAAGATGACTCGCTTTTTCCCTACGCACTGAAAACAACTGATTTTGCTTTTCCTTCTCACAATAGATTTTATGATCCAAAGTAACATCCTGCTATTTAACATGGTGTTTTATTTAAAGTGTACATAACCAGAAAAAAAATAATGATATCTAAGTTTATACAGCTCTTGTAACGTATTTTACAGTGGCTAAGAGGAGAGCAGCTGTACCCTGTGTGGACTAGAGTTCCATATGGCGTATAAATGTAATGTCAGCTGCACAGAGCAGAACCAGTTAAGGACCTCTGAGCAAAGCTACTACGAAAGGCAGAATGATAGTATGAAAAATTTCCTTTTCTTCTGATCCCCGTATGCACACTCAGTGCCAGCATTAACATTCTCTAGGTTCCCGGAACAGAAAACCAGATGTGTCATTAACCTGAGCTTGCTCAACTCAACACACAGAGCATTGAAAGTCACCACAGAGGAGAACTGAGGACATCCATAATTACTAGATCATGCCAAGAACCTTTGATTTTATCTGAAGTGTGTCTAATAAATGTCACTAAATGAAAAGGAATATTTTTCTGATGTATTAATAAAATTAAAACTTTCTGTTAAAACTGAAAATATTTGTGTTCTGGTCACACTAAAGTCAGTTCAAGGCCAAACGAGCCCCCATCCTCAGATCACCTAGTCTGATCTGTATATCACAGGCCAATGACCCCCATCCAGCTACCCGCATGCCAAGCCAAACAACCCGAAGTAGATGGTCACATTCTTCAGCTTGTTTCTGTCAGCATGGGGTGCTCTTAGCACATGCTCACAGCCCATCCAAAGCATTCACTATGACAACATAGGTCTTTTCTTCCCTTTCACAATAACTGTCTTTAAAAGGTTGCTGGATATTTGTAGGCCTTCTGCCCATGGCAGACCCCGGGGCAGTTTCATGACCGGAGGGGTTTTGTCCCATCTGTTGTATTTTTAAAAAGCTTTTGGATGGGTATTATCTGTCTTCCAATTTCTAAGCTCAGGAAGTGACGTGTGGCAATGCAGTTACTGAGATGACTCGGCTTTACCAGGGTTCTCAAACTTTTTCTTTCTAACCCCCTCAGCCCCCACAACACATTATAAAAACTCCACAGTCCAGCTCAGATGCTCAGGCTCAGGGCTCCAGTCCCGCTGGGCCCCAGCCAGTCTAACGCCAGCTCTCTTTGGCAGAGCCCCCCCTGAAACTGGCTCGCGGTCCCCCAGGGGTCGTGGACCCCGGGTTGAGAACCACTGCTTTAGACCAAACCAAGGGGTGGGAATCATTAGTGTACCCAAAAGTTCAGTTCCCACTGTACTGGTGAGAGTCACTAGTCAAGCTAAAGCAGTGTTTCTCAGCCTGGGGGTTGTGACCACCAGGGAGGTCACAGGACAGGTTTGGGGGGTCGCAAGTGCAGGGCTGGCTTCCTGGTGCGCTTTAACATTGTGCTGTTTGAAAGCCTAACGCCTGGGCACTCCTCCAGGCCTGAGTTAGGGGCCCAGGCTCCCCATACAATGCATGGGGAGAGCCTGGGGCTAAGAAAGGGAATCTCAAAGCAGGGGCCACCTAAGCTAACCAGAGGAAGGCGGTGGGGTGCAGGCACCTAACTCCCATGGGTCTGTCTCAGCTCATGCATCTCAGCCATGAACCTGTTCCTGGCATTGGCCCCCACGCTCAGCCCCTTCTCATGAAAAGAGCAGAAAGGGGCCCCTCCCATTACAGCCAGCAGCCAGCGCCCTCCCCTGAGCTGTGAGACACCCAGATTCAAGCCCTGCTCTGGCTGATTGGAGCAGGGACTCACAGCCAGGGCTCCCAGCTCTCAGGAGAGGCCCTGGGCACCGGCCTGTGGGATAGTCAGGGGAGGGGATGGCTCAGTCTCTCCTGTTAAAGTCATTCACCTGGCTCAGAGAAAGCAAGGGAGGGACTGACTCTAACCCAGCGACTGGGGCCTTCAACTAGAAGATGCCAGAGCCCGGTTCAAGTCCCTTCTCCAAAGCAGACAGAGCAGGGACTTGAATTTGGATATTCCCTCTCCCCAGCAAGCAGCCTGCCCACCTGACTCCTGGGCACATCCCCACTCACCTGGCTGGGTGAGATCGGAGCACACTACCAGAGGGGGTCCCTCACAGGAGAGAGGCAGGGAATTGCCCGGTTGGAGGCAGCATCCTGCTGGGGCAGCAGCAGGACTTAGGCACACACAAGGCTGCCCACCAGGCGAACTTAGCGCCTGTGGGCATTGAGATGGCGGCTGAGCAGGGCTTTTGGGAACATCAGCGGCACCTAAATATTGAACTGGCTACTGAAAGAGGCAGTTAGGTGCCCAGATCCCTTTGTGAATCCAGCCCAGAAACCTGTGTCATAGGGTAGCCTGGTCCTTCCGGGGGAGGGCTGGGCTCAGCCCGTCTGCCAGGCACGTGATGGGTTTGGACTTGGGGCAGGTGACCAGGCATCACGCGATGGTAGCCCCAGGCAAAGCTGCCCGTGAGAGGGGGCTCAAGAGCCCAGGAAGGCCCTAGGAGGCCTCTTTGGAGCAGGGCTGGCAGCGCTCCCCCGAGCAGAGAGCTGTGGGGGCTGAAAGAAAGAGCTGGGGCTTGATGTCCCACTACAAAGAGAAAGGGGAACGTACAGGCGAGCCAGACGCAGAACGGACTGGGGAAGGGGCTCCCCATGCTTCCCAGAGAGAGGGGCTGGTAAAAGGGCCCGGCCGGGAGGGGCAGAAGCTCCTGAAAGGGAGCATTTGAGGGAAGCATTCAGGAGAACAAGCCGGCTCTGGGAAAGGGGGTATTGACAAGCCGACAGCATAGAGGGGATTGGACACTTGCCCTTGTTTAGTGTGTGTGTGGGGGTGTCTCCCTTCTATCGCGCTGAGTTGCTCAGGGCAAGGCCCTGGTCAGGCACCCCCTAGCAATCCAGGAAAGGCCCAGCATGAAGTTGCGGGTGTCTGTTCTGTTTAGCTGACCTGGGATGTTTTAATACCATCTCTTGGAAGGGATATTTGACTTGCCCAAGCATCTGGGACATGATTTGAAAGCCTGAGAGCAGGGAAATTGAGGCAGCTAGGGGGCGGGGTGCTGAATGAGGCGAGATCATGTTGCTCACAGTTTTCATAGAGATTTCTAAACATTAGCGGTGCTGGCCCACAGCAACAGGGTGGGGTAGGTTTGGGAGTGTGGTAACGAAAGTGTGAGGGAAGAACTATTGCAGTGTCAGACCAACAGGCCTGAGTGCGGTGTAAGCTTTTCTCCCTGACAGGCGGGAGTGGAGTCTCTGCTATTCCCTAACTGGCTGACACGCATTCCTTTCCTAGCTCAAAGAGGACCCAATCTGGCTGCTGCCATGAGTGCTAAATATTTATTCCCCGCCAGTGGTCTGAATCCCACCCCTTCAAAGAGATGTGGAATTGCTCGTCCCAGTCAATGTGGAATTGCTAGCCATCATCATCAAGACGGTTCAATAGGACTGCCAGCAGGACTGAGTCTCCAGGAGACAAAGCATGTCTGCCCAGGTGCCTCTGATTGAACTGGAATACGACGACAATGGATATCAGTCTTAGTACACCATCTACTGCCAAAAGGCAAGGGGCTGCTGCGTAGCAATGCAGTACCACGTCTGCCGGCACCCAGATGACATATGGTGACGGTGAGGTGAGATGAGCTGAGTGGGCTCCATGCTTGCCATGGTATGTTGTCTGCACAAGTAACCCAGATAAAAAGGCGCGAATCGATTGTCTGCCGTTGCTCTGACGGAGGGGGAGGGGCCTGACGGCATGTACCCAGAACCCCCTGCGACACTGTTTTGCATCATCCGGCATTGGGATCTCAACCCAGAATTCCAATGGGCGGCGGAGACTGCGGGAACTGTGGGATAAGCCCACAGTGCAACGCTCCGGAAGGCGACGCTAGCCTTGGTACTGTGGACGTGGTCCGCCGGCTTCATGCACTTAGAGCATTTTATGTGGGGACACACACAATCGACTGTATAAAACCGATATCTATAAAACCGGCTTCTATAAATTCGACCTAATTTCGTAGTGTAGACATACCCTCAGTGTGCCACTCCCCCACGAGCACAAACTACTCTGTCATTCCTATATATGTTATACCATGGTATTACCACGTCCTATTGATTATCATCATCCCACTGAGTTTCTGTTATGCCTGTTATATCAACATGCTCATTTATTGCCAGGCACGCTAGTTCACTCTAGTATTTAGACGTCTAACATTTGTATATAAGCACTTGTACATTTTGTCAATATTCAGTTGCTTTCCTTCACAGCTCATATTTAAATGGGACGCTTTTACATTTGACTGTTCCTCACTAGCTTCTACCTGTACTTTATCAGCTTCTTTCCTATCCTCTTTACTAGTACCCCCTTTAATAACTGCATCGCTAAGGGGTGCTATTATCAATGGCTATTAGCCAGGATGGACAGCGATGGTGGCCGTAGCCTCTGTTTGCCAGAAGCTGGGAATGGGTGACAGGAGATGGATCACTTGATGATTTCCTGTTCTGTTCATTCCCTTTGGGGCACTTGGCATTGGCCACTGTCAGAAGACAGGATACTGGGCTAGATGGACCTTTGGTCTGACCCAGTATTGCTATTCTTATGTTCCCTAAATATGTGCTCTTCCACACCTATTGGCATTCCATATAGGATTTTGAGTCCATAAAGCAAAGAACAGATTACACTTGAGCATATACACATGCCTTTCATCTGTTACAGTAGCAATATACGAATAATATCCTTCATTTACAAAGTAATCCAAGTGTAAATCTATCCTAAGCATTATTTAACTGTTTCACAAAGGTATGGAGAATAGAGCTGGTTGAATAATTAATTTTTTTCAGTTCCGTGGCCAAACTGAAAAACAAACAAACAGAAAAACGTTTTGTTTCGGGTAAACCCAAAATGACAATTTTTCAATATTTCTCACCCTAAAAGAAAAATATATTTTTTTATTTTGGGTCAAACAAAACATTTAGTTCAACTCAAAATAGAATATTTCATTTCATTTTGGGAGCTTTTTACACTTTGGGGGAAATTAGCTAAATCTAGCTAAATTTTTAAACAAATCATCATTTTGAAACAAAAAATCAAAATGTTTCACTTCAGTATTTTCAGAATATGTTTTCCTTTTTTTTCCCAGCCAAAACTATTCACTGAGTTCAACCCAAATTTGCAAATAGTTTCAGTGAACCTGAAACTGCATTTTCTGGTGAATAAACTATTTGCCAAAAAAAATTCACCCCGATTGGAAATCGCTTACGAAAACCATGAGAAAGGATTTCTGCATTGGGTTGTAGGTGCCTCCCAGCGAAGCGAAAGGCATGTCTTTGCAGACCATGGTGGTTCTGGGCCTACCCATGAAGATGAAACTAAAACATGTTATATAAGAGCAATGTGAGTATAAAAAATGGGGAGTTGGATGGGAAGAAATCCTCTCATAGGGCGCTACTCCGAAGCAAAGGAACTCAGGGCATGGGGAGTATGATCCAGCCCTAATAGTGCAAAGAGATACTCTGAGTTTTTTTTATTTTTGGACACATTTTTATTTGAGAACTTGGGTAGATACACAACGTATTTAAAAGCAGCAGCAGTTGAATCACTGGAGGGCTTTTGCCTAGATCGCCCACCTCTTCTTTATTCAAACTCCCCCAAGCATACAGTCTATCTACAACAGGGGTCTCAAACTCCCGGCCCGCGAGCTTCCCCAATGTGGCCCAGGAGTTTTGGGGCCGGGTCTCTCCTTTGGCCCCACCTGCCACCCCCGGGTGCTCTCTCCTCAGGGGTCCCAGCAGCGCAGCGGAGCTGAGCAGCGTCTGCCTGCTCGCTCCAGTGGCTGCCAGCCCCTCCCTGCAGCCCAGTGGCCAATGGGATGCTGTGGGGGCAGTGCCTAGGGGAAGAAGCGCGCGGAGGCCCCCCGGCCCGCCTTGGAGTCCCAGGTAAGCGCCGCACCCCTGACCCCCTCCCAGAGCCTGCAACCCCTTCCCCTTCCCACACACCCCCTTCTGCCCCCAAACTCTCTTCTGGAGCCTGCACCCCCTTCCCACACACACCCTGCCCCCAAACTCCATCCCAGAGCCTGCACCCCAGACCTCCTCCCAGAGCCCAACCTCTCACCCCTTCTGCACCCAAACTCCCTCCCAGAGCCTGCACCCCAAACCCCTACCCCAGACCTCCTCCCCCACCCAAACTCCGTCCAAGAGCCTTAGGCAGGTGGGGGGTGGAGTTTTTTGGGGGTGGGTTCTGGGTGGCGTGAGTGACATTGGCCCGCTGGGAGGATTTGAGGACTGGCACTGGCCCTAAGGTAAATTGAGTTTGAGACCCCTGGTCTACAACATGTAATCAAACACACTGGGGATGGGGACAGCAGACGAGACAGCCATGAATCTTCTAAGGATTTAATGAACTTAAGAGCCAAGGGGTTCAGCGCTCAATAGGGCGTGCTAGTTTTTGAAGCCTGCTGGAGCAAACTGCCTTCTTAGCAGACTCCTTTACTAAAAAGGCATCTGGATCAAACTGAGCAAGGTTCGCAGTGGGCCTGGAACAGAGAAGAAGAATGGGTTAGGAGTAATGAATTGTCTGAAGACTCCCTCAGTTTTAACAATTGGAGCCTAAGTTCTAAATCTACAGCTACTAACAATAAGAGCTTGTTTTCAGGAGACCTTCAAACTGCACCCCTTACACTCTGCACAAATCACTGGTGACCTCTCCACATCTCTCAGCCAAGATTTTATAGCAGGTGTCATTGAAAGGTCCCAAAGTACTAAAATTTCATTATTTTTGCAAAACAGCTCACAGAACATTTTGTAATAGGTGGTGATATATTGCCACACTTAGGACGGAAGAATCCCATGCACTGCTAGAGACTAGGGACCGAATGGCTAGGCAGCAATTCTGCAGAAAAGGACCTAGGGGTTGAGGTTGATGGTGGGGTGGAAGCTGTTGAAATCATGGTGGAATTCTTCCAGGGTCTCCTTCCCATGGGTCCAGATGATGAAGATGTCATCAATATAGCGTAGGTAGAGAAGGGGCGTGAGTGGACGAGAGCTGAGGAAGCGTTGTTCCAGGTCAGCCATAAAAATGTTGGCATATTGTGGGGCCATGCAGGTGCCCATAGCGGTGCCACTGGTCTGGAGGTATATATTGCTTCCACCCCACCATCAACCTCAGCCTGGACCAATCTACACGGGAGGTCCACTTCCTAGACACCACAGTACAAATAAACGATGGCCATGTTAACACCACCCTATACCAAAAACCCACCGACCGCTACGCCTACCTTCATGCCTCCAGCTTCTACCCTGGACACACCACACGATCCATCGTCTACAGCCAAGTGCTGAGGTACAACCGCATCTACTCCAACCCCTCAGACAGAGACCAACACCTACAAGATCTTCACCAAGCATTCTCAAAACTATGATACCCACACAAGGAAATAAAGAAACAAATCAACAGAGCCAGACGTGTACCCAGAAGCCTCCTGCTTCAAGACAGGCCCAAAAAAGAAACCAATAGAACTCCACTGGCCATCACCTACAGTCCTCAGCTTAAACCTCTCCAATGCATCATCAGTGATCTACTACCCATCCTGGACAATGATCCCTCACTTTCACAGACCTTGGGAGGCAGGCCAGTCCTCGCCCACAGACAACCCGCCAACCTTAAGCATATTCTCACCAGCAACCACGCACCACACTATAACAACTCTAACTCAGGAACCAACTCATGCAACAAACCTCGATGCCAACTCTGCCCACATATCTACACCAGCAACACCATCACAGGACCTAACCAGATCAGCTACAACATCACCGGCTCATTCACCTGCACGTCCACCAATGTTATATATGCCATCATGTGCCAGCAATGCCCCTCTGCTATGTACATTGGCCAAACTGGACAGTCACTACGCAAGAGGATAAATGGACACAAGTCAGATATCAGGAATGGCAATATACAAAAACCTGTAGGAGAACACTTCAACCTCCCTGGCCACACAATAGCAGATGTTAAGGTAGCCATCTTACAGCAAAAAAACTTCAGGACCAGACTCCAAAGAGAAACTGCTGAGCTCCAGTTCATTTGCAAATTTGACACCATCAGATCAGGATTAAACAAAGACTGTGAATGGCTATCCAACTACAGAAGCAGTTTCTCCTCCCTTGGTGTTCACACCTCAACTGCTAGCAGTGCACCTCACCCTCCCTGATTGAACTAACCTCGTTATCTCCATACTGATTTATACCTGCCTCTGGAGATTTCCATTACTTGCATCTGAATAAGTGAGGTTCTTACCCACGAAAGCTTATGCTCCCAATACTTCGGTTAGTCTTAAAGGTGCCACAGGACCCTCTGTTGCTTTTTACAGATTCAGACTAACACGGCTACCCCTCTGATACTTGGCACTCACAGTTGTGGGCCACTCCAGACAGCGTGACAAAGGCTACATAAATGAACAAAGAGCATTGTATGATACATTAGCCTTACTTGTCTTAACATATTTACTAACTAATGTGCTAAATTCAGTAATCCAGAGTGGTTTTCCCAGCTCTGCCATCTCAAAAAATTTAAAAGCACTTTTCAACTATATAAACAGTCCAATTCACGAGTTGCTTCTTCCAATACTAACATGCAAACATCTCTGGGGTGGACTGGCAGCTGTTTAACAGCACAACTAGCTTTTGGGTTTCTACAAGAACTAATTCTGCTTAATACATTTCCATGTTCTATACGAAATGGCCATAGACCCAGCTGGTGAGACACAGGAACGACGACAAAGGAAAGTGCTCTCACCTCTCCTTTGAGCAAGCCCCTTTGGTGAGCACATACCTTTTGCACGGCTGGGACAGTTCCTCAATCCTAGGTGTAGTCACTGCGTGCTTTGCTGCCTTTGTCACTGGCCGTTCAGTATCACGGGCAGGCAGATACTCAGGTGACACCGCTTTTGCTTTAGCCAACTCTCGTGTCCGAACACTTGCTACTGCTTGCTGGGCAGACCTAGATACCTGTGAGAGGAACCACAGGAAGAGTTCTGTCCTGAAAGTACAGCTGTTAGATTCAAGCCGAAGGAGCGTTCTGCCATGAAGTGCTGGGCTGAATGTTAGGAAGCCATGGGGCAGCCAGTGCCAATCTGCAGCCCAGTGCCATACTCTCCTGTCAGGAGACCCCACTTCATAAACCCTTCTGTTCCCAAAGGGATTTGTACCCAGTGCAGCCCAGCAGAGCAGGCGAGATGTGACAAAGGCATGGATCACGGTAGCAAAGTCCACAGACAAGAGAAAAGGCTGGCGCCTCCTGCCCAGACACCGCCTGGCCACTGCTGTTATTTGATCCTAGGGAAGCGGCTGGGAGTCTACCAAGCCTACTAAGTTATACACCCAAGTGACAAATGCTGCACCCATCCCCTCAATCAGGGGGGCCGACAGTGCCTTTGCTAACCCTGCACTGCTTCCCCCAACCTGCCATCACAGGCTCAGTCTCAGCAAGAATGAACCTCACGGCCAGTCCTGCCCAGACCAGGAGAGAAACACGCCACCATACTCTCTGGCCTGGGCTACATGGCCCCGTTATAATGCTGGATGCATCAAGGCGACTCGTGGTAGGGACACAAAAGGGAGCACCAGCTAAAGGGGGGGCAGTTGAACTCCCCACGTGACTCCTCCCCACCCCACCCCCAACCTAGGGCCCCTGCACACTCCCCGTCCACCATTACCCGGGGGGGGGGGGGGGCTCTGTCCTCCCCCTGCGCCAGCTCCCCCTGGCAGGTTCAACTGTTCTTGGCAGCCAGGCCCCAGAGCCACTGGGAGAGTGCCCGGCAGGCTGCCCCCTGCCCAGGCTCAGCTTCTGGGGACCGTGGCTGAGTGAGCCGGAGCCCCCAGGAGTGGAGCCTGGGCAGCGTCCCAGGAGGGCAGCGTGGCTGGAAGAGGAGAGGCTCTGGCCCTGCCCGGGCCGGCTGCTGGGGGCACTAGATGCTGGGGAGGGTCACTTGACCCTTCGGCATACTGAAGGTACTGCAGACACAGCTCTGCACTGACCCTCCCACTGGCTTCTCACACACGCACTGAACAGAGGTGGGCAGAGTGGAGATGCCTGACACCCGCCAGAGAGCTAAAGTATCCCTATCAGAGCTCGCCAGCTCCCCTAGCTGCCTCTCCCGCTACCAATTCCCTCATCACAGCACGATAGGGTTGCCAACTGTCTAATCACACAAACCCAAACAACCTTACCCTGCCCCTACCCTGTCCCTCCCTCCCTTGTCTGAGGCCCTGCCTCGCTCACTCCATCCCCCCTCCCTCCGTCACTTGCTCTCCCCCACCCTCACTCACTTTCACCGGGCTGGGGCAGGGAGTTGGGGTGTGGGAGGGGGTGCGAGCTCTGAGCTCGGGCCGAGGGGTTCGGAGTGTGGAGGGGGCTCCGGGCTGAGCCTGGGGCAGGGGGTTGGGGTGCAGGAGGGGTTTAGGGGTGAGGGGAAAGAACCATTCCTGAGACTAGTCTCACTGCAGGATCTCAGCTAGCCAAGGGTTGTTAGAGACTGAAGTCTGAGTCTGTGGAATGGACCAGAACAAAGGGGCAGGGTCTGGAGTTGAGGGAATTCCTCTCCTTCATTTCCCTCTCACAGCTGGTTCTTTCCCATCAGTAGCTCTGAAATCCGCCCTTTCCTCTTCATCCCAACCACTAACACCCTGGCCCTGGACTTGATTCTCTTTTGCCCAAGCTCCTAGCCCCTTTGGTCTTATCTTTAGAATTACAGGGGTGCCCACAGCCATCAGGCCTTGCTGTGCTGGGCACGGCACACACGCAGTGAGAGAACTTTTATAGTCTACGTGGACACGGGAGGGAGAAACTGAGGCACAGAGAAGGGAGGTGACTTGCCCAAGATCACATAGCAGTGGTTCTCATCTTTTGTACTGGGGACGCCTTTCACACAGCAAGCCTGAGTGTGACCCCCCCCCTATAAATTAAAAACACTTTACAAATATTTAACACTATTACAAACGCTGTATGTAAAGTGGTGTTTGGGGTGGAGACTAACAGCTTGCGACCCACCATGACCCCCTGAGGGGTCATGACCCCCAGTTTGAGAACCCCTGGACTAGATCACCCTGGCTTGTCAGGCTATCCTATGCCAAAGCACTTTCATTCCATGCATCACCTTCGCTGCCCGGCATGGTGCACTCTCCATCTTAACCACTGCATCTCCCTCTTCCCATAAACGGGACAAGCTTCAAATGGATCTGTACTGCTGCTCCTTTTTCTCCTGGGGTAAGTGCAAAGTGCAGTGCCAGCCTGAGCACCACGTCAGGTGCCAGACAAATGCATGGGTGGGAGAAAGAATCCTTGTCCCAGGCTACAGACTGGCTGCAGACCTGTTCTGCAGCAGCTACTTCAGCCTAATGGCTAGAGCAGCTTCTCTGGGCCCTTATGCATGGAGGAGAATGAGAGGATCTGTGCAGTGCCCGCTCTCCTCCAGCCTGTCTATCTCTTACCTACCCACCCACCTGCCATCTATCCGTCTGCCTTGTGTTCATGCCTTGCACATCTTCAGGGTATCTGAGCACCATGTGCCAGGCGCCCGGGATCCAGCCTGACCCGGGATTGCACCAGAACCATTGCCCAGCGGTTCTCTGCGGGCAGGGAGGAGGATACTGGCTTGTGAAGCCTGAAGCTGTTTTTTATACACTGAATGCATAAGCATTGTCTGCTTTTGTCATCTAAGGGAGACCAATGACAGCCCATCAATAGAGAGGAAGGCCCTTCACACCAAGGAGCTGCAGCCACATTGCCTTACTGGACGGATCATGGACTCGGGACTTCCCCGGTCGTAACACAAAGTATTCTTCTGAATCTTCGGCTGGGCAAGACGTTGTGTTCTTGGAGGGGTGAGAGTCATCCTCGCAGTGTCTGTAATTTGTGTTTCAACCTACAGAGGGCAAATAAACCAGTACACAGGTCTGTTAGATGTTGGAGGCCAATATTATCACAGGCAGGTTTCTCACCTTAGGCACCTGTATAAGAGTTTGATTTTCAGAGGAGCTGAATATGCCCAGTTCCCATTGACATCAGTGGGAGCGGTCTGAAAAATCAGGCCATTTTTAATGTGGGTACCTAACCAGGGAGGTGGGTCCCTAGCTTTAGGTGCCTACATTTGAAAAGTTTGATCTCTGACACATACCAGTAACCAAGTCAGACTTAGACAGCAAGGCACAAAGCTTCATTGAAACACGCAGAACAAAAGTTAAAAATCTCCTCTTAGGGTGGGAGTTTCAAAAGTGCCTAAGTGGTTGAGGAGCACCAATCCCATTGAAAACAACGGGCCCTGGAAATGCCACCCTGAGTCCCCAAACCAACCTCCACTGTATGTTGTTTGGAAGTTTGGGTGTTGGCCTTCTTTATGGGAGGAAACAACAGGTGGGCCGAGGATGTCATGGAACTGCTGCTACGCATCTGGTGGAGCCGCAGGCAATGGAAAGGAAGGACCTTAGATAATGTTTACAGTGGCGCATTCACAATACTGTGCTCAAGGGTGGATAAACAGCAGCCATAGGAGGAGAATACAGGGATTATAAGTGAAGAGAAAAAAGGGGGATGTCTTTCCAAAGTTTGTGTGCGCGAGTGTACCTGGCAGCCACCCAACCTGCTCAATGGAAAATCACCAGGGGTGCCCCAGGCACACAAAGGCTAATCTATCAGAGGGGTAACTGTGTTAGTCTGTATCCACAAAAACAACAAGGAGTCCGGTGGCACCTTAAAGACTAACAGATTTATTTGGACATAAGCTATTTTGGGCAAAGGCTGATCTGTAAGGCAAGAAAAGCAAGAGGGGGGAATAAAACGCCTCACACAGTATAGATGGCACAGAACTGCTTAGTCTCCAGGCCTGCAGCCAGGAGTTACTGGGCCTGGGAAAAGTGCAGCAGCAGGCCCAATGGGCCCCAGGGGATCTCAGTACAGTAAAGCCGTTTCTCACCAGATGTGCAAGGTACTTGTCCTGACATCAGCCCTTCCACTCGCCTCTCCACCATGTCAGGCTCTTTATGGTCCACCAACCACTGTACTGTATTGCTTTCCCAGACCCTCACAGACTTTGATCGTGCTACTCTTCCCCCGGCTCCTACTCTCGTCCTGAACTTCTCTCAGCACCTAACTTTTCTGGCCATCTCTCCAGGCAGGCTGCAGCAGGTTTCCTGCTCCTCTCCAGCTGTGAGCACTGCTCTGACCCGTCTCGCAGTGTGTGCAGCTTGATCACATCCCTGCCAGCCCTGGGCCTACAGTAAAGGACCTGGCAGTCTGGTGGAGGAGAGGATAGACGGTCTGATGTCAGGCACCTACCTCGTACACCTGGTTTGAACCAAGGCCTATTGGACTTGAAGAGGGGGCTGACAGGACTCCCGGGAAGGTAAAGCCACCTGGCATTCACTGAGCTGCGTCCATTGTCACGGGCATATATGTGCTAATAGAACTGTAGACATTGATCCAGGGAGCTAGGACCATGCTTCATTGACAATAAACCTGACCAAATGCCTTCGCACCTTGATGGACCTTGTGGTCATTGAGTGGTTCACTTGAGATTTGCTGTGCCAGCTACCTGCAAAGAGCTGGGATGGCATATGGAGGAAACACATGCAGCCAAACAGCTAACTACACTGGGGACCCCAACCGCTGATCTGTTAAGTAAACGAGCTGCCCTCTGTAGGAATCGCGATCTAACATGGCAGAAAACTATGAGGTAGGGAACCCCCTAATACCTACTCTGCAAATCCCCACAGAGTTTGATTAAATTTGGACCCGATGAATTGCCAGCAAGGGGGGACCCATATGAATTTTAAAAAAGAAAATGGGGAAACATGACAATAGGTGCTGGTCACTTTTAACCATTACTTGGCTTCCAATTTGCCATTGCTTAATATCACTGTTTTCATCTTGATTCATTTTTTGCTGTTCTGCAGCTGGGTTTGCTGCAGCAGACCCTTGGGCCATACCCAACCAGTGTTTAAGATGGTTTATCCAGATTGGGGTTGCCATTGCTTTCAGTAATCTGGGGGGTATAGCAAGTTTTTCCAGACAGGCAAAGAGCACCTCAGAAGGGCTAAATCCTGTCATGCGATTTGGACGGCTCCAGATTCTCATATGAACCCACGGGAGCACCATATCCCAATTTGTTCCCAGTTCATTGCACACTTTGGATAATTCAATTTTAAGAGACTTGTTCATACTTTCCACCTGCCTTCCAGCTTGAGGATGGTAGGGAATGTGCAAAGGTAAGGGAATAGCAGCCCATGTATCATGGTCCGGAATCCTTTCCCAATGAATGCAGGTCCATTATCAGAATCAGTACTGTGTGGCAGTCCTCATCTGGGGAATACTTCCAGCATCAGCATTTTAGCAGCTGCAGGTCTATCTTCTTTCCTGGTGGGAAATGCCTCTACCCATTTACTGAAGGCATGCACCACAACAGGTGAGCAATGGCCCCATAAAATCCACCTGCAAGCGCAGCAACCTGCAAGGGACTCCTTAAAGCCTGATGCATTAGTTCTCCCCACCTTTTCCTTCTAGCAGGGCTTATAGGGAATATGTCTGGTATTCATCTATTCAAGAAAATAATCATGTAATCCCTCATATATATCCATCTATACACCTGTACTACTCTATAAAGTATAAGCACAATACACTTGTAATAGTGACCAAAGCCCTTCTCATCAATCACCAGCTAAGTAGAAAGGCCTCCTCATGTCGCCCCAAAGTTATCAAAAAACAACTCTAAATCCCACACATCAGTCACGGTCCCGGGCCTAACATTCCCAGGTCCACCATAAGGAACTAAAAACAATTAAAAAATAAAATCTATCAGTCGTACGAGGGAATGTGTAGATTACAGGACAGATGAGGCATGAATGTGTAAGGTGACCACATAACAGTGTTTAGTCCAATGGGTCACCTTCAGTCCATGCATTATGCTTTTCCAGGACAATGGGTGAACATCCTCCCCATAAAAAGACAAAAAGTGGAGGAATGTAGTGGGAAGAGACCCGGAGACATAAGCCCTTGTATCAGAGGCTTGGAATAAGGCCTGAGGCCTGGGCTAAAGTAGTGATCAAAGTCAGGCTGTGAGCTAGACAGGACCTGTTCACAGAATCTGGGAAGAACAGGGCTGATATTGCAGAAACACGCATTCCGAAGAGGTGCTAGGCACAGAGCACTCATGCAAGCACATTCCAGTAGGGTGGTACCAGAACACCTCAATACTAGCTCATTCCCTAAAGAGAACAGGAACACGCTGACCCATTCGAAATATAAGGTCAGGATGACAGCATGATGGATAGAGATGTTTTGATCGAACCAACATGTAAAAGGTGATGGGTGGCACCTAACTACATCAGTGGGGCAATACGTAACTTGTTTGCATTGATATATAAAATGGAGTCTCGGAGGGAGAGTCTTTGGCTAGCCGAGGGGGAAATGGAAAGTCCCGCCATTCACTGAACTGGTGCGTTGCCACGGGCGTGCATGTGCTAGTGTATCTATAGACATTGATCAGGGGAGCGAGGACCGTGCTTCGTTAACAATAAACCCGACCAAGTGCCTTTGCACCTTGATGGATCTTGTGGTCATTGGGCAGTTCACCTGCGCAGAGCTGGGACGGCACACAGAGTAAACACACGGAGCCAAACACCTAACTACATTTATTACTCTACATTGTGGTAGCACTGAGGAGGCCCAGTCATGGACCAGGACCCCATTGTGCTAAGTACTGTATAAACACAGAACAAAAAGACTTAATCCAAGTGTAAGACAAGAGACAACAGATGGACACAGACAGACGGGGGAGTGCAAGGAAACAAAAAGATAATACAGGTCAGCATGATGGACAGTGGGCTCGCTTAGCATACCAGCAGCCTGACCATTATCAGGGTTTTTTTGTATGCTTCTTGGAAAAGGAGGGCGGTGCAGGATGCCAGTGAGGTGGCTTGGTGGATATTTAGGGGAGCTCTTCCCAAGAGGGAGGCACAGCATGGCAGGAAGCACAAAGAAGCTTGTCTGACAATTTAGCAAGTGGAGTTTTGCAAGATCAGCTAGGGGACTGCAGTGCCTTTTGGGGACATGAGTATTGTACTCATCTTCTTTTGCTGGCCACATTGGATCTGGGAAATAGAGAGAATGGGAGCTGTCATTTCAGCCAAATGTTGTTCTTGGCATTCACAGCTGGCATGAAGTAGGCAAACACCTGCATCCAAAAATATAAACTTGATATACATCACGTACCCTCCCATACAGCCCTAATGTTACACAACAGAAGTCACTAAAGAGAGGGAGGCGTTGCTTTCCTAGACTACATCTATTTTTCAGCTACATTGACAGGAAATACTGTGACAAAGAAATATATTGACCATAAACAGTCGAACTATTGCACAAAGCATCCAGAGAACAGATACACAATGTCGTTAGCATTACATATTTTTATGGCTAATAGGATTCATGGTTGTTATTGTTTTTTATTTTAGCCAGCTGATTGAAAGGAAATGAAATTACTGAACTACACCCAAATAGAATTCACAGAACAAGCTATGTGAGTAAAATGCAGAAGCAGGTTTCTCCCTGTGTTGTAATAGTGCTGGATGTGGCAATGGCCTGCAAGATCTTGGAAGACCTTACTGAATTAAGTTTAAGTATCTTTGGGGTCCATTATATTAAATGCAAAGTTTAAGTATTATTGTGGGGCAGAATAGTATATTACCTCTCTGGGGGCAGGGCAGCTGTGATGTGAGGCGTGACTGATCAAAGGACTATACTGAACCATGTGCCAGACAAGAATGGACAATTGTGAAGGGGATTTCTTGGGAAATGCCTAGGGGGAGGTGAATGTAAATTCCCCATCTCCAGTTATGCAAAAACCAAGCTCTTTGAAGCTCCACGCTGAGGAGTGGGCTTTTGTCTCGCCTGTTACATGAGGCCAAGATCAAAGGCCCAAGCTGTATACAGGAAAGACTGAGCTATTCATGATTGCTCTGGTTCTGTATCTGAGATGGTTATAAACTTGTAACCATGGCAAAAACCCAGCGGTGGGTTTTAAAGGACTGACACCGACCAGAGCCTGAGGTTGGAGTGGGGGTAGCCACGGTAAGCTTTTGAGAATGCATGTAGGTTCTTGTACTGTCATTAACACCTTTCTCTGTTATGCTTTCATCTTAAGAATAACTGTGCTTGCTTAGATAGAGCTGTGTGGTAATTACGTTGTTCATAGCCTCCAGAGTGAAAGCAAAGTGGAGACACTGGCCTGTTAAGCTGTCTGGCTTGCTGGGAATATCACAGTGTAGGCAGGAAACCATGCAGCCTGGAAAATCTCTGGTCAGGGGGAGAAAAAGACAGGTCTCTGCCCAAGAGAGGTTATTGCTGAAGAGCTGTCAACCTACAGTGGGTACCTTGGTAAGGATGGAGAGGGATACAGGTGTAGTTGCCCTGATCTGTGACAGTAATATTTCCCACAACAAAGCAATTTTCTAATCCTCCTTCCTGACAGTCATAACATTTATTTGTTAAATATAGATATTCATACTTTAAAAAAAAAGGATGGTCTCTTAACTTGCATCTTCAAAGGCGAGAGTAATTTATGTACTGGAATGGGATTTTTAATTCTCTTTTTGCAATAGTCATAATTGGGGCCAGAAGAAACCACTATGATCACCTAGTCTGACCTCCTGCATACCACAGGTCACAGAATCTCACCCAGTGATTCCTGCGGTGTAAGCACTTCTGCTTCCCTACTATGTACATGAATGAATATGACTCATGTTATCTGAGATCCTGCCTGAACCCTCTCACCCCTTACTAGAGAGTGACCAACTGAAGAAGAGAGACTTCAGAGGTCACTCTCAATTTAGGTTTCCTGTACAATAGCATCAAAAAAGGGGGAACTGCTGTTCCTGGCCCTTTCTTCTGTCCTTGTACAGGTGGGTAAGTATGTCCAATGTGAACATGGCTAATGAATTCCAAATGTGGTTTGCATTATCTAGCAACAACAGTGGGTCAGAATTCTTATCAACCAATCAGCTCTTTCCATTTTCCCAACCCATTTTATCATGCACTATAGCCAAGAGCATGATGTCGGTTTGTAGTTATTTTTGGCCACTTAGACTAGTCTGTTTTCAATCCCCCATCAGATGTCTTTTGGAATTTCTGTAACACATAAAGAGAACATGTAGAGTGGTAGATTCTAAGACCAGAAGGGACCATTGTGATCATCTAGCCTGACCTCCTTTATAACACAGGCCAGAGACTTTCCCCAAATAATTCCTAGAGCTAGGGTGACCAGATGTCCCGATTTTATAGGGACAGTCCCGATTTTGGGGTTTTTTTCTTATATAGGCTCCTATTACCCCCCACCCCATGTCCCGATTTTTCACACTTGCTATCTGGTCACCCTACCTAGAGCCGATCTGTATGAAAAGCACCCAATCTTAATTTAAAAATTGCCAATGACGGAGAATCCACCATGACCGTTGGTAAATGGTTCCAATGGTTAATTACCCTCACTGTTAAAAATGTACACCTCATTTCCAGTCTGAATTTGTCTAGCTTCAACTTCCATCTGTTGGATTGTGTTCGACCTTCCTCTGCTAGACTGAAGAGCCCATTACGAAGTATCTGTTTCCCATATAGGTACTTATAGACTGTAACCAAGTCACCCCTCATCCTTCTGTTGGTTAAGCTAAATAGAGTGAGCTCCTGGAGTCTATCACGCTAAGGCAGGTTTTTAAACCCTTTAATTGGTCTCATGGCTCTTCTCTGAACCCTCTTCAATTTATCAACATCCATCTTAAATTATGGGCACCAGAACTGGACACAGGATTCCAGCAGCAGTTGCTTTAATGCCAGTTACAGAGGTGAAATAACCTCTCTGTTCCCAGCCGAGATTCTCCTGTTTATGCATCCCAGGATCACCTTATCTCTTTTGCCGATAGAGTCACACTGGGAGCTCATGTTCAGCTGATTATCCACCCCAACCCCCAAATCTTATTTTGGAGTCACAGGTTCCCGGGATAGAGTCCCCCATCCTGTAAGTATAGCCTGCATTCTCTGTCCTCAGATATATCCATTTACATTTAGTATTAAAATGCTTGTGCCCAGTTTACCAAACGTTCTAGATCATTCTGTATCAGTGACCTGTCCTCTTCATTATTACTACTCCCCCAATTTGTGTGTCATCTGCAAACTTTAACAGTGATAATTTTGTTTTCTTCCAGGTCATTGATAAAAATGTTAAACAGCATTGGGCCTAGAACCAATCCCTGAAAGACCCTGCTGGAAACAGAGCCAGTGACGATTCCGTTTACAGTTACAGTGTGAGATCTATCAGTTAGCCAGTTTTAATCTATTTAAGGTGGGCCATGTTCATTTTGTATCATTCTAGTTTTTTTAATCAAAATGTCATGCAGTACCAAGTCAAAAGCCTTACAGAAGTTTACGTGTATTCTGTCACCACTATTATCTTTATCAACCAACCAAAGCAACAACAACAAAAAAACCCCATCATGCAAACGGGCCACCATTTAAGTCACCACTAAACTACAAGAAAAAGACGCTTTAAAAATGGTGTCAATTAGTATGGCTGGGCAGCCATGGCAAGTCTGGCACAACTTTCTTAACCTAGTAATTAAAAAGCATATCAAGCAACTTGTGCCCCATCTCCTGAACTGGCAGAACCCTCCAGCTGTTTCTGTAGTGCGAACAGGCCATTGTGTCTATTCCATGGCTAACCTCAGGCTGCAGCAACCAAAGTGAAATTGTTGCTGAAAGCTGATACAGGGGGGAGCGACGGTTCCCCTTTCCCAGTTTGGTTGAACATCACCATCACCTTTCTGTCTAGCACGAAGCCTGGATGCACTGATTTGGGACGCGCAAGTTCTAGAACCCGCTGGGAAGCCTCACAGGTGAGTGCAGCTGTTGGCATGGGCCACTCCGGAGAACTACGAGGCCTAAGAAAAAACACAAACATGCAACATGGACACAGCGTCAGGGTGTTCCCAGAATAGGTTTGTTTATTTGAATTAAACTAGCGACATTGTTGCAGAATTATTGTGGTTGTTTGTCTACAAGGATTGTGGTGGTGATGCTGTAACAACCAGACCTAAAACTGGTTTTCATTTAATGCCTGGTGTAAATAAAACCAAAGCCATAGAGACAGTGTAACTTAGGGAGTGCATGAAAATATCTGGAGTAGGTATGTGCTTGAGGGAGCCGTCACCCTGCTAAGCAGTGATCTGGGTGTGGAGTCCGCATTCCACATGGGCATGGGTCCAGTGTGAAAGGTCCAGTCCTCCCCACCAGTCCTGATTGAATTGGGGGGCAGAGAGGGGAGCTGGCCCCAGAGCTCTGCTGGCTAAGGCATGGCTGGTGTGACTCCCTGAAACCACCCCCCATTGCAGGAGGGGAATGCCACTCCAGAGCAGGAGCTCCGCCTGGCCCAAGGTGGGGCAAATGATTGGCTGCAGCCCTGGCAGGCTCTGGGCTGAGCACCGGGCACAGGGATGGGGCTGGAGAAGACTGTGGGGTTAGGTCGGGAGCACATGTTGCTGCGGGAGGGAACAGGACTACATGCAGCCTGGACCTGCAGGCTGGGGGTCAGCCCAGGGAGCAGGCTGGGGGCATGGGCATGGCAAGGCGGAAGGAGCAACCTGGACACAGCGGGGAGCCCAGTGACACAGAGATGGATGCCAGGCAATGCAGCAGAGACCAGGATTCACCCTCCCAGCTCACACCCCACCCAGGCACCAGCCAGTGCTGCCAGGGGCAGGAGGTGCCTGCCCTGAGACTGGAGCTGGGGGTGGGATGGACTCTTATTTGGGCTAGCGAATGCTGGTCTGTATGTCTGGGCTCTGGGGACTAAGTACACCATGCTCTGGTTGGAGGGAGGATGTGAAACTCCCCATGGGCCCACAAATGGTCTCATGCTATTTGCGGGTTTGTCCAGCCCACATAAAGCCACTGGCGTGATAGCTGAGTGCAGCTTTTATTTCCGGGGTTAATTCCTGCCTCCCTGAGGGCTGTGGAGGGACCCAGGGGGTTGGGAGATGAGCAGGGTTCTCTCAGGCGTGAGGCTTGGGATCTGGGGTCCACATGATGAACCGGGGGTGCTCCACCCCGAGACTGAATTGCCCCAGATTATGGAACTGGGTAGCAAAGTGAGTTGTTGCTCTCTGTTACCTACGTTGCTAAACCCTCCATCACCGCACGCCTCGCCATGATGCAAAACCATCAGCCCTGCCCCAAAACCTGGTCTAAGCCACTTTGTACATGAATATTGAGCTGCTCTGGTGCATAACTCCAGTGGTCAAATGAACAAAGGGAGCTAGGGTGACTGTGTGAATGAGACCAAAAGAAAGAGCCAGGGAATTAATGAACTGCTGAGTGTGGACGAGGGGAAATCCGGTCATCTCACACCTCTCCCCATCACAAAGCAAGATAGAAAAACTGCCCATCCCCAATCTCATGTTTCAGGACAAAGGCTGGGAACATTTTTTAACAAAATGGGGGAAGGGGAAAGGGGAGCATTTTCACTTGGTGAAGAAGCAAAAGGCGGCAGCTGAAAATAAAGAATATGGGCATCCTAAGTAGACCTGCAGTGATGCCCAAATCCCATTGACTTTCACTAACTCCTCCAGCTCCCAGTTTAAAGGTGCACACAGTGCATGGCCTGGTGCTGCAAACTTGGTGATGGACAGTTGCTAGTTTTGATTGTCTGTTCCCTTAGCATATTCCGCCTCTGTTTCTCTTGGGAGACACCATAAATAGGGCCTTTCTTTTTCTATACTGCAAACAACTTGCAGCCTGGTTATCCCATCTCTCTGTGGTGAAAAACAGATAAGCCATTCAGTACTGCACTTTGCAGGGGAAAGCTCTTAAGAATTCTATCCCTGTCCCCTAACTGCTACCCTAAATGGACCCAGAGCAGAGAATTCTTATGATCAGGTTCACCATTTCTGATGGTTTCTGTCT
This sequence comes from Chrysemys picta bellii, assembly GCF_011386835.1. NCBI lineage: Eukaryota > Metazoa > Chordata > Testudines > Emydidae > Chrysemys > Chrysemys picta. Next base: position 3,302,915 of record NC_088795.1, read on the forward strand.
ATCCAGAGCTTGATAGTGGGGCCGTCACAGCAGAATCTGTCTGTCTCCAAGAGTTATAACCAAGCCCAGGGCTTAATTTGTTTCCCTACTTCCCCAGAGGAAGTTAGGCAGTTTCCTTTCATCTTTGCTTTTCATCTTTCTTCCTCCCCCTACCCACCCCTTCCCCCCCCCTCCCACTATCTTTCCTCCCCTTCCTCTCGTCACCTCATTTTCCTCCTCTTCCTCTTTGATGTTTTAGATGCAGCGGTGAGGAAGTTATATTGAACAGGTGAATTTCACATGTCCTTCTGAAGGCAACCAGATTTGGTCACTCATCTCCTCAGCCCTGCTCACACCCTGTCTCCCATTCTCACCAACATCACCCTCGAGCCTGACAGCTGCACAGATGCTGAGGAATGCAGCTGCTAAGGGAGGTTATGGTCACACAGGGTTTGTCTAGACCTGGAAAAGAGGTGGACATTAGGCCAGGGGAAGAGCTGTTGGGGAAACAACCCCCTTTTTTCCAATGGAAAGAACACTCATTTTCATCTAATTTTCCACAGAATAATCAGATTTTTTTTGGCAGAAATTCAAATACCAAAAAATTTGTCCAAAACTGAAAAAATTCTATATGGAAATGTGGCCACGGTGCCTCATGGGAGTTGTAGTTCAGATGCCTCATGCTCCCTTTCTCCTCTATAAGTTGGGCTCCCTGGTTGCACAAAGTCTCCCCTTTTGGAGGCGGAAGGCAGTGTATCATGGAGTCCTTGGCAATGGTACATCTCAGGAGACATAGTCCAACAGGGGAGCCTGGTAGATAGAGAAGAATGGAGACATGAGGGAACAGAACTACAACTCCCACAAGGCACCACTGCAACATTTCCAGATTGAAACACTTCTATTTCCACCATTCCATTTTTTGACTAATCAAATTTTTCCATGGAAAGCAGAAGCTTTTTGCAAAAACTTAATTTAGTCAAAAACCCATTTTTATGTCAAAAAAACAGTTTGGACTGACTATTTTCAGCCAGCCCTAGTCAGGGGCAGCTAATATGTGTTAGCTAATCCTGACCGCTTTTCCTAATCTAGCCAAACCCAGAGACAAAGGCACTATCTCAGAGCCTATGGTCGATTCTATGGTGGGTCTGTTACATCAGGACCGCGCTTTGAATCTGACCCAGTGTTCTATTCTTTTCATCAGACGAATACGTGTTTATGGTAAATGTATCCTTGTCTCACATTTATAGCCCTTGCCTATTCCAAGTAGACCACCTGTTTTGCCCTTGAAGGAGTCCCCAACATAATGATGTGCTCTCTAGGATGGTTCTCAATCATTTTCATAGTGTGGAGTTTGTTGGCCACACAAATACAGAGACTTTCAGCCCTCCCATTCACATTCATGCAGGCCACTTCTCTTCCCATTCAGGGTATGGCAAGGTAAGGTGAGGAAAGCACTGCATGTATGCTTCTATGCTTAGCTTTTTTCAACCCAATTTGGCAGCTGGAATGAGGCAAGTCCACACAATGACAGCAGCCAGCTAGCTGCAGATCATCAGCAAGTGCCACACACAGCACAGCTATACAGCACCTCTGCTCTCCCCCTTTTTCCGGTCCTGTTCGTTTTGCTCCTACTCCAACCAAACATACTGCTTTTGAACGCTAATTATGCTGAAAACCCACATGAAACACCTGGAGCACAATACGAGCGGTGGCGTTTTTTACCTTTGTTTTAAATACGCTGTTTGGTATTTTTTAGGTTCTGCCAACTTCAATATTCGAGGCGACGGTAAAGCTAAATCCATCAACGGTGGGCGCTGCCAGATCTCTGACATCCGGCCACAGCTGTACAAGAAGAGACACCTTTGGGAATGTCATGGACGAAGTAATGAAGACAGTCAGCCAGGACCACAATCTCATTAAAACAGTGACAACAGGCATGCATGGCCAAACTAGGATAACTTAAATCCATACACAGACATTGCACATGCAAAAGTCCACATTTCTGCACTCAAACTAGGTACACTGCATAAACAAATGGGTATTTGCACATGGGATTACCCGACCTGGCCATGCAAATACCTGCTTGCTTGCATGCACAAAGGACTTTTTAAACACAATGGGGTGTGTGTGTGTGTGTGTGTGGGGGGGGGGCGGCTGAAAATGTAGTCCTTTCTACGGGCAGTTTTGAGAAACTACTTCACAATACAAATCCCACAATATTTCTGTTGTTTATTTATGAAGCATGCAAATTAGAATCCTTCAAAGTATAACATTTAATAATACATTGCACTGCTATAGCTTCTTTCATGTCAGGGCCTCAGAAGCACGGAATTAACTTGGCCTCATAACAACCCTCTCGGCAGGTGGAGTTGGGATGATTATCCCCACTGAAGGATGGGGAAAATGAAACACAGCGAGGTTTGTCCAAGGCCACACCAAATAAATCAGTGGTGGAGATGGGACTACAATGCGGGAATCCAGATTCCCAATTGCTTCTCCCCATCGCCCTGTTATTCTCACCCCACCTACATTACTTAACACTGGCATTTGGTTTTGTATAGGTAACTCAATGTTTTGTATTAATTCTGAGTAGGAAAGAGACAAGAAACTAGTGGCAATGGCAAGAGAGAAACAAATACAGTTGTACTGTCATGACCTCCCCAATCCTTATTCTGGCTACTGAGCATCATAGTCAACAGCCCAAGAAATGCAGAGACAGATTCTCACCGCTGCTATGGCTCCTTAGGAGCTAGAAATCTGCCCTACACCTGACAGAGTTTGGCCTAGTCCCCTCCGGGAATTATTTCAAAACATGAATTGAGACTTACAAGCACTTAGAGAAACCGTCCGCTAAAAAATCTCCAGTTAGGCCCCTGGGGTTTACAAAGCATTGGGGACAGCGAACCTTGAGGAAGGGACTTGTGAAGAACTTCAATGATTAGCACCTGATAAGCAAAACATATGGTTTAGTCTTTTGGGACTTTATTGAAAACCTGCTATCGGAGAACTGCAAACTTGGGCACTGTCTCCCTGGAACAACTTTGAACTACGTATCCATATGGCCAGTTTGTCCCCTGGCTTTGCCTTTTTCCAACAAATCCGTAAATTATGAAAAACAATGATCATCTGGAGGAGGGAGTCTCCATTGATTTTTTATGACAAATACAATTGGCAGATGTTAATGAAACTGAAGATTCATTGCCACAATATAAGCAATAGTGGTAATAATCATTCACCTATACCTGAAGATGGGCATTTTAAATATGTACATGCGATGAACCCTCTTTTGAAAGAGGAACTAAATAACACTGCTCAGTAATAACACTTGTTGGGGCCTGTTTTCTTCTTGCAAGCTGTTGGCAGAGGGTTGGTTAATTTGTTGCCTTACAGCCACATTCCTTTGATGATATTCTGCTCTCGTCTATATGCCCTCATTTGGTGCACTGGCTCCTCTTCCAGATCATCACATGAGATCTGGTATGTTAACAAAGCTCCATGCTACAAATTCAACCCTATGAATTCATGTATCTTTCCATTCTCTTCATCAGCATGTGACACAGGGATATTTGTTGAACACAGGCGGAATTTACACAATGTAGATCAGGGGTCGGCAACCTTTGAGAAGTGGTGTGCCAAGTCTTCATTTATTTACTGTAATTTAAGCTTTTGCCTGCCAGTAATACATTTTACATTTACAGGGGCCGGCGGATGGAACCCCAGACCGGCAGCGGGCTGAGCAGGGCCGGCGGGCAGAACCCCAGGCCGGCAGCGGGCTGAACGGGGCCGGCGGGCGGAACCCCAGACCGGCAGCGGGCTGAACGGGGCCGGCGGGCGGAACCCCAGGCCGGCAGCGGGCTGAGCGGGGCCGGCGGGCGGAACCCCAGGCCGGCAGCGGGCTGAGCGGGGCCGGCGGGCGGAACCCCAGGCCGGCAGCGGGCTGAGCGGGGCCGGCGGGCGGAACCCCAGGCCGGCAGCGGGCTGAGTGGGGCCGGCGGGCGGAACCCCAGGCCGGCAGCGGGCTGAGCAGGGCCGGCGGGCAGAACCCCAGGCCGGCAGCGGGCTGAACGGGGCCGGCGGGCGGAACCCCAGACCGGCAGCGGGCTGAGCAGGGCCGGCGGGCAGAACCCCAGGCCGGCAGCGGGCTGAACGGGGCCGGCGGGCGGAACCCCAGACCGGCAGCGGGCTGAACGGGGCCGGCGGGCGGAACCCCAGGCCGGCAGCGGGCTGAACAGGGCCGGCGGGCAGAACCCCAGGCCGGCAGCGGGCTGAGCGGGGCCGGCGGGCAGAACCCCAGGCCGGCAGCGGGCTGAGCGGGGCCGGCGGGCGGAACCCCAGGCCGGCAGCGGGCTGAGCGGGGCCAGCGGGCGGAACCCCAGGCCGGCAGCGGGCTGAGCTGCTCAGCCCACTGCCAGTCTGGGGTTCCATCCGCCAGCCCCTGCCAGCCAGGGTCCCAGCTGCTGGCCCCACTCAGCCCGCTGCCGGCCCGGGGTTCCGTCCATCCAGGCTGGCAGTGGGCTGAGCGGGGCCGGGACCCCGGCTGGCAGCAGAGTGCCACTAAAAATCAGCTTGCATGTCACCTTTGGCACATGTGCTGCAGGTTGCCGACCCCTGATGTAGACTATTTGCTGCAGGATGCATATGTCATTATTAGCATCTCTCCTTCTTCTCATGGAACAATAGGGTCATGAAGGAGAGAGGGCTACGGTCTGGAAGAGTTCACAGGACATTGCTCCCAAGGGTCTCAGCCATGGGGCATCAGACAGCATGTGCAAGACAGGACAGCTGTGGCTTGCTGAAGGTCTTTGGATGCAGGGGCCTGCAGACCAGGGGAAATGGAGAAGTCAAAGACAGCCCCAGCCCTGTGCAAATTAGCAAGTCACTGTAGAGAACCCTGTGCTCTTACAGTGGCAGGGAGGAGGGAGGTGGAGTGGACAGCAAGCCCAGAGCTTCTGACCAGGCAGTCTTCACACCTGGCCCTGCACACCAGCTACCGAATTATGGAGTGGGATTCTGCTCCTTCTACCCCCAAGCCGCTGGATCTTTATGCCTTTGAAGTGGCAGCGCATGTGGGACAGGCAGTTGACTAAATGGGTGAACAGTGAAGGGGAGAGAGGTTGGGCGGGGGACAGTGTCACATAAATCCTGGTCTAATGCTGCATAGGACACAGGGCCTTGCACCTGGGCCAGGGCGTAACAATCCACACCCACACATATTACACAGCCACAGCCACCATCAGTCACACGCCATACAACACCCAACGTTCCGCTCCAAGCCACACGGAAACCAAGATCAAATTGGCACTAGACTGAACCAGGTGTCACTGGAATTCTAATAAGACAAACTGTTGCTCCAGCAACAACAGCTTCCCATTACGTGAGTCATACCCGTCTCACAGCCCATCAGCTGTTCCACCCTTCTACCTTGCCTGCCAGGTTTTGGAGGGAGCCTGAATTAAGTACAACTTAACCTTTCCAATTTCCCTTTGGAAATCAAACATACATTTAGAAGGAGATTATATTATGAAGAACCAAGATTTTCTATTATGAAGAATCAGGATTTTCAAAAGTGACTAGTGATTTGCTGACTCCGGGTTTGGGTGCTCAACCTGAGACACCTTAAAAGGATGGCTTGATTTTCAGAAAGTGCTGAGTGCCTGCCCTCTGAAAAAATGAGACTCCTTAAAGTGTCTCAGATTGGCCGCCTGAAAATGGCAGCACCCAGAATCATTAGTCCCACGTTGAAAACTTCAGCAACAACATTTAGTGACCAAAACAACCACAAAGATGAATAGATGGGAAACATGGAAAAACCATTCTATTTAAAGACATTCATAATAAATGCTTTACACTTCTGCAGCTCCTTTTCATCCAGAAAATTGCAGAACTCAGCCAAACTTACAGACACCTTAAGATGGCAAAACTGAACAACTACCTTACTCAGTAGCAGCTCTGCTGAGCTGATCTCAGAGGGAAGATGTTCATGGTGGATTGGGCTACAGTCATGATGTGAAAGTGCAGAAACTTCTGCTTACTTCTCTTTGCCCAATGGTCTGGACTCACCTCTCTACAGCTGACATGCCTTTATTTGTATTAATTATTATCAATAAATCCTGAGCTGTCACATTCATAAGTGAATGTTTTCCAACAGAAGGAAGAGCACTCCTGAATACAACCAACCTGCGCTGAAGGTCACCATTGAAAATTTTCTTGGGTTTGGCCAGAAACATAATTCTTGGCGTTGGCCGAGCCGTCAAAGCACTCAGGGAGAGCGGCCAAATTGTCTCCTGATTTCCCCATTCTAACCTACTGTTAAAACAGGGAACAAAAGGGAAACAAAATTCCCGGTTAGATGATCACTAAACTAAGTTTGGCACTGAGCCTCTGATGCTCTTCCAAACTTGCAAAACAACTGAGGAGCAACGTGCATGTTTATTGGTTGCAACCATTATCACTGCACAATGTTAGCAGCCCTCTCAATGCCATTCCTGAGGAACAGCATGACCTGCTCCATCCCACCATCCCCAGCCATGTCCACTCTCAGGAGAGGCCATCTCCCATTTCCCAGCCTTTAAACACACTGGTAAGGAAGGGTGATAAGTCTCCCCCTTGCTCTCCTCCCAACTATCCAAAACGTGCAGGGGCACAATAATCAGCAAAATGCACAGCCACCCAAGTGGCAGGTGAAACTTGAGGACTACAGTAATCCTGACCACAACCAACGCTAGATTAAGGTGTAAGCACTCCATGTTCATGTCTTAGCCTGACCCGAACCACAGCTTCTGTGGATGAATTTAGATTCTCTAGCACTGTAAACGAAAAGCCACATTCTTTTGTCTTTCCCAGATGTCAGATGGAGACAGCTCACCAGTGCAGGAGAAACCCATTCTCGACACACTCTACCTTTTATTACCTGACTGTTGTCCACTGAGGCCCAAAGCCCATACAGCGTAAGCTTTGTACCTTTCCCACTCACCTACTATAGTTCTCCCAAGCTGCTTTAGGCTTCTTTGGTCTTGCTAGTTCTCGGATCCTAGGAAACGTAAATCAAGGTTACATGAGCAATAAAACTCAGACTGTTATAACAAGCATAGAGCAGGTGTTACAGTATTCTGAACCTTAAATAATTCTTGAGTCACTCAAAGACTTTCATCATGAAGCCAACGTGACAGAAGAACACGGATTCTTTTTTTAAGTAATAGGCCTGGCTAGTCATTGTCTCTATAACATTACCTATCTTTTCAGTACACGTATTGATGTAAGAATTCTCTCCCTCTCAGTCCAGCTTCTCCTTTGCTCAGTTCTCTGGGTGAACTCATAATCCAGTTTTTTTCTGTTACAGTAGTCTGCTGTCTGGACCAGAATTGTATAGAAAAATTCAGGATTAAGACTTCATGGAGATGGGCTGATGTGGAAGCACTTTTTATTGTTTTAATAATGTGATATTAATACACAAGGACTAGGAGGTCAGAGATTCTCCCAGCCAACACAAAAATAAACCGAATAAGCACCACACAAAAGTGTATGCATTATTATCATCATCGTGATTATTAAATCACACCATTAACACAGTGCTTTACAAGTATAGATTAAGTCACATTCCTTGCACGAAACTGCTTACATTTAAGATCAATGTATTATATTACTATTATTATTAATGTCGTTTGCCTGTTTCCGCTAGTACCCACAATGTGCAAGGCACTGCAGAAACACACAAAATGCACGGTCCCTATCCCCAAAAGCTTCACTGTAAAGAAGGTAAGATGGTTACACTGAATGATCAAGAATTCCCAACAAAGGATTGTCTGCGTCTGTTTATACAGTGTCTGTGTCTGAAGCATGGGCGGGCACACTTGACTGGTGTTTACCCAGATGCGGTTGCAAGATTAAATATTCAAACTGCATATCCAATCAGGGAAGGGATGCACGCAATTGATTTAGCAGTTCAATAGTATTTGCAACCTCCAATAAAATAGATGAAGTGCCATCAAATTCTTCCTCCTTCTCCATGAGTCCCATATTTCATATGTTGACATCCTTGGTGTCTATTCAACCCTTTCTCCGGACAGGAAGAGGGCTGGTGGCTTCCCTTTACTTTGTAACACTTCCCTTAGCAACTGAACAGAAGCAGGTGTACAGATTATGCACTATGGACCTGATCCAATGCCCATTAAAGTCGATGGTGTCACTGGGCTTTAGATCAGGTCCTCTATTAGCCTGGCAATGGGAACACAGCCGGTGAGGGGTGGGGCTGGAGCAGAGTCTGAGAGATGTTGGTTAAGAATGCATGTACAATGCGATTATGCTATTGGGTTCTCTTAAGGACATGGGGCCCGATTTGAAAGTGCTGAGAACTTCTTGCAAGATGCTGAGCACAATAAGCTCTCCCGGAAGTCAGTGGGAATGGGGGAGCTCAGCATCTCGCAGGAAGCTGGAAAGATGCCTGCAATAGCAGATTATCTTTTAGGCAGTCTATTGTTCACTTGATGCAAGAGGCAAGATAATGGACCGTGCTAATTATACTTAAGCTCTATCATCCTCACATCATGTACAAACTCTGCTCTCAGAAAGATCAGCACAAATCCCATGAGCTTCAGAGGGAAACTCTGGTCCTGTGCCTTCAGCTCATGGCAGAACATGGCCAGGTTTGGCCTTGTCTTTTAAGGAGACAAGCATCAGCTTCATTTTTTAACTCCCAGTCAAGTTGTTCTACAAAGGTCTTCCTTTGAGAAGCAGCAAGGGGCCAATTACAATTTCATTTAGAACTATTTTTAGTTCCAGCCTTGTCACAGCATACATTTAACAATAGATAAACTAGTTTACTGAAAATGAGATTATTACTGGGCATCCTCTCAGCAGAAGAGGCTCATTAATATCTCTCTAACCTTTACTCATCCACAATATAGTACATGGGCCTAGATCCGTTTTCTAACTATATCCCACGGATTATAAGGAAAGTCTGACTGTAATGCTTTATGTTTTCCTAAGAATCAAATCACCTCACAAAATAGGTTCTGTGCGAGAGATTCCTCTCAAGAAGCATGAAAAACACCAAGACGACCTTCTGCTTGTATGCTCTTTTTAAAAAATGACAGGATGGCTGTAATTTACATCTCAAATGGAGACCTTCAGTTTGAAATGTAGTCACGTTAAAGAAATAAGTTAAAAGTATTTTCATGCCCCACTCCTGCCCCTGAATTCCACTCACAATTTTTGTGGTTTTTTTTAATCAATCACTTTTCCTGTTTTAAAAAAAAAATGTCATTCTCTCCTCTGCTGTCAAGTGAAAGACTCCCACAAACAGGAGAAAACAACTCTCTGAAGTCCCAGCCCAGCAAATGATTTAAATAAGTCTGTAACTTTAAGCACATGAGCAGTCCCATTGGCAGGGGAAATGATGAAATTGACTATACCGGTGTAGTATTTGGGTTTTTTACAAATTAAAATAAATAAGTCCAAAGCCTCTGCATACAATGAATGCATTTCTGTTCTTTATGTGGGCATTATAATCAAAACTAGCTCATCTCCAGTTTTGTATGGATGGGAATTTCTGGTAAGAGATTCCTCTAGCTGGGACAGAATGGTCTTTTACATTCCACTGCCTGGATTCACAGGTTGCTCTTTCACAAAGGCGGTCAGGATCAGCGCCACACACCTGCACACTACTACAAGCATCTAGATCATGGAATAGATTTTTTTTTTTTTTGCAGGTGCTATGCTGGAATAATGTGAATAATTCTTGTAATAACCAGTTGACACAGACCTCCAAAAGCACATCAGCATTGTAAGAAATGTTGTTGTGCCATCATAACTGATTTACTCATTCAACTTCCCTCATCTGCAGGAGACATGTCCTCCTGATATTTATGACATTAGCCGCAGTCCCATGAATCCCCTTGGAGCCAGGCCTGCAGTCCACACTCAGGCAAAGCTCCCATTAGGTACACTGGGAGCTCTGTCTGAGTGTGGAAGAGGACACTGAGTTATGTACTTGCATTTCCAGATCCCTGCTGGGTTATTTTTTCTTACCTGTCACTTGAATATGAACAGAAGTAAGAAACTGCAAAGAAAACAAAAACAAAGTGGGTATTAAAAGGCTGGCTAACACCTGCATTCTATGCTGTCATTCATTTGCATTCATTGTAAGTAGGTGACTCTACTTTATTCTCTATAAAATAACTGGCAAGGGAAAAGAAGCATGTCCAACTACTCAAGCCTTAGTTAGCTGACAGCTTTGGGTATGTTTTCCTAGTAGTTATCCTGAAGGTAACTACAGTGCAATGTACACATCATCTCTCACACTTCCCTGTGGTGAATGGTTGTAACAAAAAACGTTCAGGTATCTCTTTGAACCAGGCGAGTGTAAGCAGGGTCTGAATGAATGCTTCCCTGACAGCTAGCTGGGAGGAGGAGAGACTATGAGTATGTTTATGTAACTACAGTTTGCTCCTGCTCTGTTTACATGTTCATCATTTATAGCTGTGTCAAAGGATCAACTTTGGCTGGTGTTGGGTACAAATCACCTTAGTACTGAATGCAGGGGTAGTGAAATAGGGTTACCAATGTAGTAATTATTGCAGGAATACAGGAAAGCAGGACTGTGCTTATCCAAGTGGTTCTCAGACTTTTGTAGTGGTGGCCCCTTTCACACAGCAAGTCTCTGAGTGCAATCCCCCTTATAAATTAAAAACACTTTTAAAAATATTTAACACTATTATAAATGCTGCAGGCAAAGCGGGGTTTGGGGTGGAGGCTGACAGCTCGCAACCCCCCAGGTAATAACCTTGCGATCCCCAGTTTGAGAACCCTTGGCTTAACCTGTCCCAAATGGGGGGGCACCCTCGGTTGAAAGAACCTCATGAAGCAGGGGCTCGAATGTCAGAGCCTTGTGAAAGTAAGAGGGGTGGGGACAGGAGTCCTGGTCAGGAGGCTGCACAACCCCACCTCCACCCCAGGTCCTCTCTAGACTGGCTTAACCTGTTCCTCCCCATTGCTCAAAGAACAGAAATAAACGTCATTAGGAGCCTCTTTTGTTATTTTAAATGCACAATTAGAGCTGAAACCAGCTGTGGTAGGACTAAAAGAGCAGGAGTACTTGTGGCACCTTAGAGACTAACAAATTTATTTGAGCATAAGCTTTCGTATTTTGTTAGTGTCTAAGGTGCCACAAGTACTCCTATTCTTTTTGTGGATACAGACTAACACGGCTGCTACTCTGAAACCTGTGGTAGGCCTGTGTTTCTGCCCTGCCTGCTAACAGCTAAAATCACTGAGAGCTGAAATCACTTGAGATGGGGCTAAGATCTGTTCCTCTTATCTGTTCTTATCAGTTTAACATCTGCAAAAGGTGCCATCCGCCACGGGAACCGGGACAAACGCTGCAGGAAGTGCGGGTACGTCAACGAAACCCTGCCCCACGTCCTATGCTGCTATAAGCCCAACGCCAGAGCCTGGCAGCTACGCCACAACGCCGTCCAGGACCGTCTAGTGAAGGCCATCAACCCGCGTCTGGGAGAGATCGCTGTCAACCGCACCGTCCCCGGCACCGACAGCCCGCTGCGCCCAGACATCGTCGTCACGGACGAGGTGGGAAAAAAGATCATCCTGGTCGACATAGCGATTCCGTTCGAGAACAGGACCCCGGCTTTCCGCGAAGCCCGAGCCCACAAGCTCGAAAAATACGCCCCCCTGGCTGACACCCTGCAGACTAAGGGCTACGAGGTGCACGTCGACGCTCTGCTCGTTGGGGCTCTGGGTGCCTGGGACCCGTGTAACGAACGCGTGCTGAGGACCTGTGGGGTGGGCCGTCATTACGCGCGGCTCATGAGACGCCTAATGGTCTCGGACACTATCCGTTGGTCCCGGGACATCTACATCGAGCACATCACCGGCCACCGCCAATACCGAGAGTGAGCCGGGGAGACCTCGTGCACCCACACACACCCCCTGCTGGACCCTATCCCCTGAGCCCTGAACCCACCAAACCTAGCTGAATCCCGCCATGTGAGGGTCACCCCATCCCCATTACCCAGCCCGCTTACTTATACCCATGACTGTCTCCACTTCCCGTATGGGTGTTAGACCCTCACCGCTTATCGACTGTTTCCTGATCCCGCCCACCGGTTACCCACCCCTCATTGGGGACATTGCAGTCTGTATATACTATGTGTGCTGCCCAGCCCCAAAACACCAACATATCCCCATACTCTGTATGTTACCCCCAATGACCAATAACTAACGCTTCAAATTTTCTGTATTGTTTATTTTTTTAAATATCCTCTAATAAAATTTAAATCTGTTCTTCTTATCTGTTCTTATCAGTTTAACATCTGCAAAAGAGCTGAAAATCACTGAGAGACTGATGTACAGAAGGCAGAAGCGAATGAGTGACCAGCAGGGTGGCGGCAGAGACATCACAACCAAACAGCAGGGTGGTGGCAGAGAGGCGTGATGACCAAACCTCAGGGTGCTGGCAGAGAGACGTGACGAGCAGCCCGCAGGGGGCGGTGGAGAGGTGTGATAAGTGGCCAGCAGGACAGCTGGTGGAGAGGTGCAGTGAGAGCGGTGAGCAGGTGGATGGTGAGCGGAGCGAGTAAGGTACCTCTTTACCCCCCACCCAGGGCGGGAGGTGAACTCTGCAGATGCACCTCTGAACTCTGGGTCTGCACTGACCAAGAACAACAACTGTGAGTGGGGTGCAGGGAAGGGTCGGGCATGTGAAAGGGACTTTTGGGTTGCTGGACTTAAGAACCTGAGGGGAAAAGGGAACTGCCCAACCTACTTGGGGGTGGATCTTGGAATCATAGAATATCAGGGTTGGAAGGGACCTCAGGAGATCATCTAGTCCAACCCTCTGCTCAAAGCAGGACCAATCCCCAGCTAAATCATCCCAGCCAGGGCTTTGTCAAACCTGACTTTAAAAACCTATAAGGAAGGAGATTCCACCACCTCCCTAGGTAACCCATTCCAGTGCTTCACCACACTCTTAGTGAAAAAGTTTTTCCAAATATCCAAGCTAGACCTCCCCCACTGCAACTTGAGACCATTACTCCTTGTTATGTCATCAGGTACCACTGAGAACAGTCTAGATCCATCTTCTTTGGAACCCCCTTTCAGGTAGTTGGAAGCAGCTATCAAATCCCCCCTCATTTTTCTCTTCTGCAGACTAAATAATCCCAGTTCCCTCAGCCTCTCCTCTTAAGTCATGTGCTCCAGCCCCCTAATCATTTTTGTTGCCCTCCGCTGGACTCTTTCCAATTTTTCCACATCCTTTTTGTAGTGTGGGGCCCAAAACTGGACACAGTACTCCAGATGAGGCCTCACCAATGCCGAATAGAGGGGAATGATCATGTCTCTCGATCTGCTGGCAATGCCCCTACTTATACAGCCCAAAATGCTGTTAGCCTTCTTGTCAACAAGAAGAAGAACAGGAGTACTTGTGGCACCTTAGAGACTAACAAATTTATTAGAGCATAAGCTTTCGTGGACTACAGCCCACTTCTTCGGATGCAAGTGGGCTGTAGTCCACGAAAGCTTATGCTCTAATAAATTTGTTAGTCTCTAAGGTGCCACAAGTACTCCTGTTCTTCTTTTTGCGGATACAGACTAACACGGCTGTTACTCTGAAACTTGTCAACAAGGGCACCCTGTCAACTCATATCCAGCTTCTCGTCAACTGTAATCCCTAGGTCCTTTTCTGCAGAACTGCTGCCTAGCCACTTGGTCCCTACAGAGCAGAGGATGGGATTCTTCCGTCCTAAGTGCAGGACTCTGCACTTGTCCTTGTTGAACCTCATCAGGTTTCTTTTGGCCCAATCCTCTAATTTGTCCAGGTCCCTCTGTATCCTATCCCTATCCTCCAGCATATCTACCATTCCTCCCAGTTTAGTGTCATCTGCAAACTTGATGAGGGTGCAATCCATGCCATCCTCCAGATCATTAATGAAGATATTGAACAAAACCGGCCCCAGGACCGACCCTTGGGGCACTTCACTTCATACCTGCTGCCAACTAGACATGGAGCCATGGATTGCTACCCGTTGAGCCCGACCATCTAGCCAGATTTCTATCCACCTTATAGTCCATTCATCCAGCCCATACTTTTTTTAACTTGCTGGCAAGAATACTGTGGGAGACTGTATCAAAAGCTTTGCTGAAGTCAAGGAATAACACGTCCACTGCTTTCCCCCATCCACAGAGGCAGTTATCTCCTCATAGAAGGCAATTAGGGTAGTCAGGCATGACTTGCCCTTGGTGAATCCATGCTGACTGTTCCTGATCACTTTCCTCTCCTCAAAGTGCTTCAAAATGGATTCCTTGAGGACCTGCACCATGATTTTTCCAGTATCAGAGGGGTAGCCGTGTTAGTCTGGATCTGTAAAAGCAGCAAAGAGTCCTATGGCACCTTATAGACTAACAGATGTATTGGAGCATGAGCTTTTGTGAGTGAATACATCTGATGAAGTGGATATTCACCCACGAAAGCTCATGCTCCAACACGTCTGTTAGTCTATAAGGTGCTACAGGACTCTCTGCTGCTTTTACATGATTTTTCCAGGGACTGAGGTGAGGCTGACTGGCCTGTAGTTCCCTGGAGCCTCCTCCTTCACTTTTTTTTGAAGATGGGCACTACATTAGCCTTTTTCCAGTCATCCGGGACCTCCCCCGATCGCCATGAGTTTTCAAAAATAATGGCCAATGGCTCTGCAATCTCATTCGCCAACTCCTTTAGCATCCTTGGATGCAGCGCATCCGGCCCCATGGACTTGTGCTCGTCCAGCTTTTCTAAATAGTCATGAACCACTTCTTTCTCCACAGAGAGCTGGTCACCTCCTCCCCATGCTGGGCTGCCCAGTGCAGTAGTCTGGGAGCTGACCTTGTTTGTGAAGACAGAGGCAAAAAAAGCATTGAGTACATTAGCTTTTTCCACATCCTCGGTCACTAGATTGCCTCCCCCATTCAATAAGGGGCCCACACTTTCCCTGACCTTCTTCTTGTTGCTAACATACCTGTAGAAACCCTTCTTGTTACTCTTAACATCCCTTGCTAGCTGCAACTCCAAGTGTGATTTGGCCTTCCTGATTTCACTCCTGCATGCCTGAGCAATATTTTTATACTCCTCCCTGGTCATTTGTCCAATCTTCCACTTCTTGTAAGCTTCTTTTTTGTGTTTAAGATCAGCAAGGATTTCACTGTTAAGCCAAGCTGGTCGCCTGCCATATTTACTAATTTTTCTACACATCGGGATGGTTTGTTCCTGCAACCTCAACAAGGATTTTTGAAAATACAGCCAACTCTCCTGGACTCCTTTCCCCCTCATGTTATTCTTTCAGGGGATCCTGTCCATCAGTTCCCTGAGGGAGTCAAAGTCTGCTTTTCTGAAGTCCAGGGTCCGTATTCTGCTGCTCTCCTTTCTTCCTTTTGTCAGGATCCTGAACTCGAACATCTCATGGTCACTGCTTCCCAGGTTCCCATCCACTTTTTCTTCCCCTACTAATTCTTGACCTGCTGCTCACAAACAGGGAAGAAGAGCTCTGCCCCTAGTTGGTTCTTAGAGCACTTGCACCAGGAAATTGTCCCCTACACTTTCCAAAAACTTCCTGGATTGTGTATGCACCGCTGTATTGCTCTCCCAGCAGATATCGGGATGATTGAAGTCCTGCATGAAAACTAGGGCCTGTGATCTAGTAACTTCTGTTAGTTGCCTGAAGAAAGCTTCGTCCACCTCATCCCCCTAGTCTGGTAGTCTATAGCAGACTCCCACCACGACATCACCCTTGTTGCTCACACTTCTAAACTTAATCCTGAGATTCTCAGGTTTTTCTGCAGTTTCATACTGGAGCTCTGAGCAGTCATACTGCTCTCTTACATACAATGCAAGTCCCCCACCTTTTCTGCCCTGCCTGTCCTTCCTGAACAGTTTATATCCATCCATGACAGTGCTACAGTCATGTGAGTTATCCCACCAAGTCTCTGTTATTCCAATCACATCGTAGTTCCCTGACTGTGCCAGGACTTCCAGTTCTCCCTGCTTGTTTCCCAGGCTTCTTCCATTTGTGTTTAGGCACTTAAGATAACTCACTGATCGTCCCTCTTTCTCAGTATGAGACAGGAGTCCTCCCCTCTTGCGCTCTCCTGCTCGTGCTTCCTCCTGGTATCCCACTTCCCCACTTACCTCAGGGCTTTGGTCTCCTTCCCCCGGTGAACCTAGTTTAAAGCCCTCCTCACTAGGTTAGCCAGCCTGCTTGCGAAGATTTGCAAGAGGGAAGTATTGCCTCTCAGAGGCAGGAGCGCCGCCAGCTTTTCTGCTGCCCTTGGCAGCGGAAGGTCCTGCCCCAAAATGCCGCCCCCCACAGAGGCAGCGGAAGGTCCCGCCACCGAAATACCGCCACAGTTGCCGCCCCCCAAATTGTAGCACCCTAGGCAACCGCCTAGGTCGCCTAATGGGTTGTGCTGGCCCTGCTCAGAGGTGCCCAGGGGTGGTGTGTAAATTTCCCAGGTTACTGGGTGAGGGCTGAAGCCGGTTCTGTGTTGTATAAATGGAAAGGAACCCCGAGATATTGAACCCGGCCCTGGTTGCTGCTGGCTCCACCTGGCAGAAGGATGACATGAGCAACAGTGGGAAATTATCATTGGATCATTTGGATGTAATGGTAACGTACAGGTCCCTCTTTGGTTAAGTCTAATAAACTATTATGTGCTTTAAATGCAACTTCAAGGGAATTTTTCAGAGCCTTAGGTAAGTAGTATTATATAAACTGTACAAGACAAAGTGCAAAAGGAATAGTGCCATTTTCGGAACTGGGATGCTTGAGAAATAGGAAAAATCGAGGGGCAGTGATGTATGTTGTAAAGGCAGAAGTGAAGCAAATGATATCGTACCTGTGTCATTACTGGGAAATAATGCACTATGAGGACCTCAACAAAAGCCAAGCTGCAGATGGTGTGAGTTGTTACAATTAATTTCTTTAGACACTTATTTCAACACCACTACTTGAGTCTTTATAGCGGAGGTTGTCATTTGTTCCACATCCTTTTAATCTGTTACCAAACACTATTTTTTACAGACTGATAGAAATCAGCTTTAAATATTCATTCCAGGCAGTAGCCTGGCATGTAAGAAGAGCAAAGCAGGAGAAAAGAGCACAGTTATTGCAAATGTAAGCAGAGTCAGGATAAGCGCTACCCTGACATCTGGTGGTGAATTATGGCGAGGATGGAAAAGAACTCCAGGGGCTGATCTTGTTTGCATAGACACACCCACCCGCCTAGCTGAACAACAACAACAACTGAAAGTGGTTACTTTGGCTGGTGTGGGATCCCCAGTTTCTCTGTTATTGGGGCAGGAAGAATAAAGTGTTGTTACCCTGATTCTGTGACTCAAGGCCAGTTGAACTGTTGTATGACAGAGGGACTCACCAGTAATTAAGTAGCACTTGCTAGACAAGGGGCATGGGTTCTATAACCTAGTGAATTGAGAGAGGCTGGGGATAGGTGTGTGTATGTGATGGTATGGACCCCTTTTGAGGGCCTGGAATGCCCATTACACTACTCCCTCTCTCCACTGTTGAATGTCAGAGCTAATTTTGATTCCATTAGGAGTCTAGATACAGGGTGAAAAGAAGAACAGGAGTACTTGTGGCACCTTAGAGACTAGCAAATTTATTAGAGCATAAGCTTTCGTGGACTACAGCCCACTTCTTCGGATGCATATAGAATGGAACATATATTGAGGAGATATATATACACACATACAGAGAGCATAAACAGGTGGGAGGTGTCTTACCAACTCTGAGAGGCCAATTAATTAAGAGAAAAAAAACTTTTGAAGTGATAATCAAGATAGCCCAGTACAGACAGTTTGATAAGAAGTGTGAGCATACTTACAAGGGGAGATAGAATCAATGTTTGTAATGGCTCAGCCATTCCCAGTCCTTAATCAAACCGGAGTTGATTGTGTCTAGTTTGCATATCAATTCTAGCTCAGCAGTCTCTCATTGGAGTCTGTTTTTGAAGTTTTTCTGTTGTAATATAGCCACCCGCAGGTCTGTCACTGAATGACCAGACAGGTTAAAGTGTTCTCCCACTGGTTTTTGAGAGACTACTGAGCTAGAATTGATATGCAAACTAGACACAATCAACTCCGGTTTGAATAAGGACTGGGAATGGCTGAGCCATTACAAACATTGATTCTATCTCCCCTTGTAAGTATGCTCACACTTCTTATCAAACTGTCTGTACTGGGCTATCTTGATTATCACTTCAAAAGTTTTTTTTCTCTTAATTAATTGGCCTCTCAGAGTTGGTAAGACACCTCCCACCTGTTTATGCTCTCTGTATGTGTGTATATATATCTCCTCAATATATGTTCCATTCTATATGCATCCGAAGAAGTGGGCTGTAGTCCACGAAAGCTTATGCTCTAATAAATTTGTTAGTCTCTAAGGTGCCACAAGTACTCCTGTTCTTCTTTTTGCAGATACAGACTAACACGGCTGCTACTCTAGATACAGGGTGCGGAACTGAATTCACTTTGGGCCAATGGTGCACCAGCACTCGGGCTCCCCTACTACAAGCTGAAATCACTAAGAGCTGAAATCACAAAAGAGCTAAAGTTATTAAGAGCTGAGCTCACTGCGTGCTGTGTTAAATAGTGGGGGAGTCTGAAACTATATTGCTAAGTGGCTGGCGGAGCAGTTTGCGGGGATGGCTGGAGCGTCTCACAGGTCGGTGAGCGGAGCCATTTGTGGAGATGGCTGGAGTGGCTCACAGGTTGGTGAGCGGAGTGGAGCAGCTCGTAGAGCAAAGCAGTTCGTGGGACGGCAGGAAGTGGACTGGCTCGTGGTGAAGGCTGCAGCGGAACCCCATGGAGAGATGGCCGGCTGGCCTCGGATCACGTAAGGTGCCCCTTAACACCCTGTATGCCCCCCTTTTACTCTGGGGCTGCTCTGACCAGGGACAGAGACTTTGGGTGATTTTTGGGTTGCTGGATTCAAGAACCAAAGGGAAAGGACACAGCCCAATTTGCTGGGGTGGGTCTTTTGCTCATGGTTTGTGTTATGAATCCTGTTTGTGGTGTTTTTCCAATTTAATGTTGATGTCGTTTACTTCATGTTATTAAACATTTTCTGCTACACTCAGACTCCGTCCTTGCGAGAGGGGAAGTATTGCCTCTTAGAGGCACCCAGGGGGTGGTATGTAATTGTCCCAGGTCACTGGGTGGGGACTCGAGACGGTTTTGCATTGCGTTATTGAAACGGAATCCCTAGATACAGAACCCGGCCCTTGTTGCTGCCAACTCAGAGGGTCAGAAGGGTTACATAATGTTGGGATTTTTTTGTAATTCCTAGTTGATTTCTACATAATTTAAGCTGTACATTAAAAGGAAGTTGCTAACCCTTTCTTGTGCAAAGACAACTTTCCAAATGCACTTTTGCACAATTAAGCCAGCCTTGCAGAAATCTGTGCCCAGATAGACCATTGCAACAACAAAACATGTAAACTCTTCCCCCCCCCCCCCGCCCCCTTCACCCAAATGAGAGGTTTACTTAATTATTTTCCTGAGATCACTACAGTGCTGGAATCAGATGTTTTTTAAAAAATACTTACCTTTCCCTTTGAGGACCAACAACCATGAATCACTGCTTGGGAGGCCTGGGAGACAGAGTGCCATATCACTCTCCCTGCTCCTTCCATCTACACTTGTGAAGTTGATTATTCCCTGTAGCCCAGGGACTTGGAAAAGTGGTGCTTTGGTTATGACCACAGTATTAGCAGACTAGCTGGGGATAGAGTGTTGTGATGTCCAGTCTCACAGACTTATAGAGCAGAACCGTGTCAGGATTTCCTCCCATTTACATGAACAACGATGATTATTTCCATCGAGGTGGCACCTAAGGACCCCAGTCGAGGATCAGGGCCCCGTTGTGCTAGGTGCTGTACAGGTGAATGACTGCATAAATGTTCCATGTGGCCCAAAGACAACTGGTATGGACATAGCAGCAAAATGAGGACAGACACATGCATGGAATTAAACAGCAGGCTGCAACTTTTATTAAACAAGGGAGGGGCACTACCCACCCATCACCCACACTCTCCTATACCAGGCATTTAATTGGGGGTTACCATACAGCACATAACGAGGGGTAGGCTCTCCTCAGCCCACTCCCCTGAACTCAGTTCTCTGAGCCGAGTCCTAGCACTCTCCCTCCCACGATAGGGATCTCGGCCCATGAGGGTCACAAGCCCTGATCTCAGCCCACAAAGGCCACAAGGTCTCATCTTAGCACATGAGCCCAAGGCCCATTACCCAAATCCCAGGTCTTTTACCTCTGGAAACCGTTCACTTTGTTCTCTTAATCGCACTGGAAACCAGCGGCAAGTTGCAATGAATAAACACCAGCACCTCTGTACTGCAGTTAGGTGCTAAGCGCGTTCCTACTCAACCCACTGTGGCTTGCAGGTGCTGCAAAGAAGGCCAAAAAACCCTCCCAGGTCCTCTGCCAATTGGCCTATGGGAGAAAAATTCTTTCCAGACCTCCTAAATAGGCAATTGGCCACACCCGCAGCATCTCCCACTCCTAGTTCGAGGGATTGAAACAGAGCTCAAAGAGGCTCCACATGGCCCCTGCACTGAGCTAAACCCTGGGAGTTGGGGAATGCTGGTCAATTAGCACCCCTCTCCTCCAGCTGGCCAATAGATGCCAGAGACTCCTGGGGGAGGAACTACCTATTGTCCCTTGGCCCCATCAAGTTCTCCCACCCATTGTCATTTCACACCATCAAGGAAATCTCAAGTTCAGAGAGGAGACTCGTCCTTATTGCACCTTGTTGTGCATAAGTACACTGCAGAGGTCGTGACGTACACATTATCCTAGGGAGACGAGGTGCCTAGACTTGCTTTTGTGGCATTCAGTAACACCCTTTAATGTGCCTTTTTAATTAATTTATATAAGCCGTTGAGCTTCCCTGCCTCTTGGTTGTTGAAGCAAGGTTCTGCTCTGGAACACAACCCTGCAGAAAAGAGAATCGCTGTAGGGCTCCCTCCCTGTTGATTATCTCTCTCGGATTTCCATATCAATTGTCCTCAGTTTCTAGGTAAAACATATGGCTCTGGCTTCTCCAGGCTGCTCTGCAGAGAGGACGGATTCTGTCTGGGAAGGGCTGTAAGTAAGGTGTAAGGGGATTCTCTGACGGGAGGGCTGAGGGAGGCAGAAGAACCGTTCCTGCACCAGCTGACCTTGTTAAGAACTTTACGCCAGGGCTGTACTGCTTGAGCAAGCCCCAAGCGGCTATAGCTTCTGCTGGGGCTGGCTGGCATTGGGCTAAGACGCTACTCAGGCCCCATCCCCCCTGCACTCAAGCAAAGCTTATGGGCCAGGGGAGGGGGAGAGAATCCCAACTATTGTTTTTCTAACTGCCAGCTCTGCACACTCCACTCGGATCTTAAAGCCAAAGTGGGCTCTTTCTGACTGCTGTGTATCCTCAGTCAGCCTCTGTTGCAGGGAGCACGACCAGTGTGCAAGTAAAATCAGCCAGGCGCCCAATTCTGTGAGCAGCGTCATCCCTGGGGTGGGGGTGAGGCTGAGGCTGGAGGCTGGATGGTCCCGCATGGGTGGGGGAATGAGTGGCAGGGTCACTTTGGACTGGGGAGTGTCCTGTGACTGAAGAGATGAGGGTTGGTGACTGGAGTGGATTGAGAGTCTGCGAATATGGAGGCTGAAAGAGGGGGCACCTGGCTCTCACAGAGAGTGAGCTGAGAACAGGGTCACAGAATTGTGACCAGGCTAAGGCAGGTACTGGTGTGAAGACAGGCTTCCTCTTCACTGGAGGAGAGGGTTAGGAGTGGCTTTCTGGCTCTGACCAGCAACGAGCCAAGGCCCCTGCCCCTAAGCAGGAGCCAGCCCCTCAGGTGCCTGTTTTCACATGATGAGCACCCCAGTCCCACTTCTTTCAGGTACCCAGCTGAGACTGCAGCTTCCGTGAGCTCTAGCCAACGGCCTCACAGAGCTCCCATCGGCTATCAGCCGAGTGTTTTAAGTTACACAAACCGTGGCTATGGCTCTCATGGAACCTGCAAGCACTACCGCCACTATACAGATTACTCCTAATGGCCACAAGGCTGGATTCTCCTCATGCTCACACTGGTATTATGCTGTCATAACTCCACTGACGGGAATGGGGTCACTCTTGATTTACACCCATGTGCAGGAAGAAAATTAGGCCCATAATCTCCACAGGGATCTTAGTATAAATCCCAGAAATAAAAAAATGTGGGATTGCCTTGCATCTTGAGGAGTCCTACCCATGTGCAGTGTGTGCAAAGCACCACCAGTCTGAGCTGGGAGCACTTCACACCAGTTCTGCACAGGAATAAATAACTGCAAGGTGAAACAATGGACAGAACCAGACCTTGATCTGTACTAACTCTAAAATTTTCAACACAGCCTTAGTAAAAATAGTCCTATGCCCAAAGTCTCAAAAGTACTAATAAATACATTGTTATATTTCAATCTTCTCTCAGTTATTATATTTTGTATCTATTAAGTAAACATGCATGCTGGAAGCTTTTCCAAAAAAGGAAAGAACACTTTTAAAAAAAATCTCTTACCGCAAAAAATGATGAGCCTCCAGCTCCTCGGGTTAGAAACCAAGCATGAAAAACGTGAGGAGGAAAGAAACATCTTTTGAAGAAGTTACACAGTTGTTTGCATGTGCATGGAAAACTGGGCTTACAACCTTAGCTGTGGAGTAATGTAGCTCCATACCCCAGTGTCTAGTATCTGATGGAAAAGCCTGCCCTCTGCTGGAACAAGAGATATAGTACAAAGAAACAGATTCATGCCAAGCTTTATCAAAAGTCATGATCAATGTAACATTGTACCAGACTTGTGATATAGGACAGAAATGAACAGTTTACTGTTCAAGGAGAAAAGGAGAGAGAGCCAAGACAGTGCAACATTCAGGCTTTATTCCTTCCTCCATGTATGCTGTTCTCTCATCAAGCACTTCCTGTGGATCCTACCTAAAGGGTTACCATCCCCTGATGATAACCTAGGCAGGCCTAGTTTCTTCAGATACCCCAGCAAGTGCCTGGGCGTTAGCCTGGCTCCCCCAAACAAATCCCACCTCTCTTGAGAGAAGTGTTCCTTTTTAAACGGGTCAGGATCCTTTTGCTCTCCTGCGTCCCACGGCCTTTCCCCATTCTGGCATCGTCTCTTGAGAACCCTCAAATGCTTGCTGAAAACTGACTTACTGGGAGCCATTCTTTTTCCTTCCTGATAACCCCCTAGTGAACTAAACCAGTATAGTCACACAGCAAACATCCCACTAACCAGACCAAGATACAGCATTCATCGCTGCAGGTGCCACCGATTTGGGAGACTTACCCTTTCTACACATAATACATCATTTGAAAGTTTATGATGTCTATTTTAACACAAGCTGTCAAAGTGGTGCCATCACCATAGAGATGGGGATAAACAATCACACCATCAACATGGTAAAATATTTGCATTTGTTTTTGTTAGTTTAATGACTATGAATTATTTTCAAGAAATAAAGTTAGATTTCTTTGTGACCTCAAAGCATCATAACAAAAAGGGTAAAACAAAATCTAATAATAAATGCGTACAGGTATCATTAAAACGTAATCACGCTTGTGACATTTCGCCCTGGTCTACACTACGAGTTTAGGTCGAATTTAGCAGGGTTAGATCAATTTAACCCTGCACCCATCCACATGATGAAGCCATTTTTGTCGACTTAAAGGGCTCTTAAAATCGATTTCTGTACTCCTCCCCGACGAGGGGATTAGCGCTGAAATCGACATCACCGGGTCAAATTTGGGGTAGTGTGGACACAATTTGATGGTATTGGCCTCTGGGAGCTATCCCAGAGTGCTCCATTGTGACCGCTCTGGATAGCACTCTCCACTCAGATGCACTAGCCAGGTACACAGCAAAAGCCCCTGGAACTTTTGAATTTCATTTTCCGTTTGGCCAGCGTGGCGAGCTCATCAGCACAGGTGACCATGCAGTCCCAGAATCGCAGAAGAGCTCCAGCATAGACCAAACGGGAGGTACTGGATCTGATCACTGTTTGGGGAGACGAATCCGTGTTATCAGAACTCCGTTCCAAAAGACGAAATGCCAAAATATTTGAAAAAAAAATCTCCAAGGGCATGATGGACAGAGGCTACAACAGGGACCCGCAGCAGTGCTGCGTGAAAATTAAGGAGCTCAGGCAAGCCTACCAAAAAAACCAAAGAGGCAAATGGCCGCTCTGGGTCACAGCCCCAGACATGCCACTTCTATGATGAGTTGCAGGCAATTCGGGAGGGCGGGGGGGGGGGGCTACCACTACTCCACCCCTGTCCATGGACACCTGCAAGGGGGACCGGGGAGTCTCATGCAATAGGGATGAGGATTTTGGGGATGAGGAAGATGAGGAGGTGGAGGAGGATGAGGATAGCGCACAGCACGCAAGCGGAGAAACCATTCTCCTCGACAGCCAGGAACTGTTTATCACCCTGGAGCCAATACCCTCCCAACCCTCCCAAGGCGGGCTCCGTGAAGCCGGAGAAGGCACCTCTGGTGAGTGTACCTTTGTAAATATAATGCATGGTTTAAAAGCAAGCGTGTTTAATGATTAATTTGCCCTGAAGACTTGGGATGCATTCATGGCCAGGACAGCCCCTCCTTTTAAATGGCCAACCCAATGGGTGCTTGGTATGGGAAAGGAGGGCGCTGCTGTTTGAAATCATTCCCACATGTTATGAAGGTTGAAGAAGCAGAAAGACTGTGGCTTACCATGGCTGCCTGCAAGCCGAATTCTGTTGCCCGGCCCTGCTCCTGTGATCTCACACCAAACCGGCAGGTCCTCAATATAAGAGGCAAAATGCAACCCTGTACCAAAACCACATGTGCTATGTAATGTTAACAGCTTGGTTCACTGTGAAAGAGCCTATCCATTGTTCCCTAAAATGTGTCTTTTTAAATACTACTCTCCCTTTTTTTTCCTCCCGCAGCTGCAAATGTTTCAACGCTACCCCGATCATCTCCGTCCCAGAGGCTAGCGCAGATAAGAAGGTGAAAAAAATGCACTAGTGATAAAATGTTCTCTGAGATCAGGTAGTCCTCCCACACTGAAAGAGCTCAGCAGAATACATGGAGGCAAACAATGTCAGAGTCCAGGAAAGCAGAAAATGAACATGAGGACAGGAGGGACGAACGAGGTGAGAGGTGGTGGGAGCAAGATAGCAGTAGCGCGATGAGTGGAGGCAGGATGCAATGCTGAGGCTACTGGGGGAATCAAACTGATGTGTCTGGTGGAGCTGCAGGAAAGGCAGCAGGAGCACAGACCGTCGCTGCAACCCCTGTGTTACCAACCGCCCTCCTCCCCAAATTCCATAGCCTCCTCACCCAGATGCCCAAGAACCTGGGGGGAAGGGGACTCTGGGCACCCAACCACTCCACCCCAGAGGACTGCCTAAGGACTGCCAGAAGGCTGGCATTCAATAAGTTTTGAAGTACAGTGTGGCCTTGTCTTTCCCTCCTCCCCTCATCCACCACCCCACCCGGTGCTTCCCTCCTCCCCCACCCCTCCCGGGCTACCCTGGCAGTTATCGCCATACTTGTGTGATGAATTAATAAAGAATGCATGATTTTGAAGCAATCATGACTTTATTGCCTCTGCAAGCGGTGATCGAAGGTGGGAGGGCGGTTGGCTTACAGGGAAGTAGAGTGAACCAAGGGGGCGGGTTTTCATCAAGGAGAAACAAACAGCCTGGCCAGTCATGAAACTAGTTTTCAAAGCTTCTCTGATGCGCAGCATGCCCTGCTGTGCTCTTCTAATCGCCCTGGTGTCTGGCTGTGCGTAATCAGTGGCCAAGAAATTTGCCTCAACCTCCCACCCCACCATAAACGTCTCCCCCTTACTCACAGATATCATGGAGCACATAGCAAGCAGCAATAACAATTGGAATATTGGTTTCACTGAGGTTTAACTGAGTCAGTAAACTGCGCCAACGCACTTTTAAGTGTCCAAATGCACATTCTACCACCATTCTGCACTTGCTCAGTCTATAGTTGAACAGCTCCTTACTACTGTCCAGGGTGCTGGTGTATGGCTTCATGAGCCATGGCATTAAGGGGTAGATTGGGTCCCCAAGGATAACTATAGGCATTTCAATGTCCCCAACAGTTATTTTCTAGTCTGGGAAGTAAGTCCCTTCCTGCAGCTGTTCAAACAGACCAGAGTTCCTGAAGATGTGAGTGTCATGTATCTTTCCTGGCCATCCCACGTTGATGTCAGTGAAATGTCCCTTGTGATCCACCAGTGCTTGCAGCACCATTGAATAGTACCCCTTGCAGTTTATGTACTGGCTGCCAAGGTGCTCCGGTCCCAAGATAGGGATATGCGTTCCGTCTATTGCCCCACCACAGTTAGTGGATGGCTTTGCTGCAATGGGATTCCCTACGACCTGCACATTTCCCAGAGTCACTACCCTTAATAGTAGCAGCTCAGTGATTGCGTTGGCTACTTGGATCACAGCAGCCCCCACAGTAAATTTACCCACTCCAAATTGACTCCCGACTGACCGGTAGCTGTCTGGCAATGCAAGCTTCCAGAGGGCTATCGCCACTCGCTTCTCAACTGTGAGGGCTGCTCTCATCTTAGTATTTTTGCGCTTCAGGGCAGGGGAAAGCAAGTCACAAAGTTCCATGAAAGTGCCCTTACACATGCGAAAGTTTCGCAGCCACTGGGAATCATCCCAGACCTGCAACACTATGTGGTCCCACCAGTCTGCTTGTTTCCTGGGCCCAGAATCGGCGTTCCATGGCATGAACCCGCCCCATTACCACCATGATGTCCAAACTGCCAGGGCCCGTGCTTTGAGAGAAGTCTGTGTCCATGTCCTCATCACTATCGTGATCGCGCAGTTGTCACTTCCTCGCCTGCTTTTGCAGGTTCTGGTTCTGCACATACTGCAGGATAATGCGGGAGGTGTTTACAATGCTCACAACAGCAGCGGTGAGCTGAGCAGGCTCCATGCTTGCCGTGGTATGGCGTCTGCAGGAGAGCAGAGTTGCAGGGGAAGCGGTTGATGACGACGAATGCCACTAGAATAGATATTTATACCGAACGAGAGGACCTGCAAGGTGGATTCATGGCACCAGGAAAGCAGAGTTGCAGTGAAAGCGGTGGAGGACGACGGTTAGCACCATGCACATGTCCCTAGGAAGAACACACATTCCCGGGAGCCCATGACAGACAATATGGAGAAATTTGCTATCGAGACACGAGCAGGAGAGCAGAGTTGCAGCGGAAGCAGTGGTTGGACGAGGACGGTTAGCAGTCCTACTGCACAGTCTGCTGAAAGCAGTATGCATGGAAAAAAGGCACGAAACAATTGTCTGCCTTTGCTTTCACTGAGGGAGGGGCGACTGACCACATGTACCCAAAACCACCCACGACAATGTTTTTACCCCATCAGGCATTGGGAGCTCAACCCAGAATTCCAATGGGCAGCGGAGACTGCAGGAACTGTAGGATAGCTACCCACAGTGCAACGCTCCGAAAGTCGACGCTAGTCACGGTACTGTGGCTGCACTCCGTCGACTTAATGTGCTTAGTGGGGACACACACATTCGTATAAATTGTATAAAATCGCTTCCTAAAAATCAACTTCTGTAAATTCGACCTAATTTTGTAGTGTATATATACCCTTCTAGTCATCATCTAGTTCATCATTATGGTCTCCGTGAAGAATGCATGGGATCCGAGAGTCTTCATTGCTTTGGCCGTGCACCGTTCTGTGCAGGGAAGATTGTGCCTGTAGTTAGAACAGATGATTGTGGAGCAACCTCTACTGGCAGAGGCACAAATAAGGTGCTGTAGAAGCTAAGCTGTCATTGGGCCCTTGAATACAGAAAGTAGTTCACTAGTCACATTTTCCCCATCTGTGTTGCACTGGTGATCCAGTAGCTGGCTTACCTATGTGCCAAGGTGTCCAAATCTGTGTTTGCCAACATACTCTTTTGACTTGCTGTTCAGAACTGTCCTCGCAAGGTGGGAGTTTGGCCAGTGACCTGTCCTTTTTGATGGACAGACTGAGGCACAAACAATGTAGGTCTCAGTCTCCTTTTTTCCCCTCGCTCTGGTCTTACAGCACTGCTACCAACTTCCTTGCTGCAGAAATTGCAGCTTGTCTCACAATTTAACAAGATCTCTGAAGCAGTAAGCTCCCTTTCTTTTGACAACATTAAACAGATCTCCCCTCCCCCCAACCAAACAGGGATGACACAAAGTTACCTGCAGAAATCAAAAGTGAGTGCGTCACAGATTGCATGCACGGGCATGAAGCAATGCTTGTCAGTTGTGCTAGTAATGATGCCTGTTTCAATACACACATTATCTCCGTGTTCCATTTTTTGAAAGAAGTGAACAGCAATGACCAAAACATCTCTATCAGGTGACTTAATTACAATGGTTTCTTTGACAGCAAGAGACCCAAAAGACATATTGGTATCTATAGGATGCAGAGGCATCCTTGTGTCTGCTTCCTCTTGAGTACTGTACAAGTCTTGGGCTTCTTCAGCACCTCTCCTGGTGATGGGCTTTGCTACTTCACCACTGGAAAAGCCACCAACAAGAAGAAGTGTTTGTGTTGTGGGGGCTCAGACACTCTCAGGTGAATTTTGAACCATACAGTCACAGGAATTTTACAAGTGACTGCTTGTCGGATGCCATGTTTAGAAATTTTTTCCAAGAAGGTATAGGGCACCCACCAATCACCTGCTATTTCTTGCATCCAAACTTAGATCCTGTCTGGCATGGTCTTTCTGCAGTTTTCACAGAGTTACTTTTGTCATATCTGTCAAAGCCTTCGATTACAGAATTAGCTTTGTCAAATCATTTTAGGCCCTGCCTCAAGTATTCAGCATTTAATTCATCGAATGTGTGGAATTTGTCTCCAGCCATGGCATCTCTGGTGTACACTGTGGTTTCTTCGTTGCCTGCTCTTCTCTCATGGATTCTTTCAGCTTGAACTTCCAGCTGATTCCCTAATTCAGCTTTGTCTGATCTTCTCACTGTTCCATGGGAAAGCAACGCAGGCACAGGTCCTACTGGGTGACTAAGAGCAGCTGCCATTGAAACATCATCTCTGCCTCTTGCTAAGGACAGGGCTCTGTGGAAAACTATTTCTGGACTAACAACTACTGTGATTGTCCCTCCCTTGCCAGACTTAAATTTGGTCTTCTTGGCCATGTCTGCAAATGTTTTGATATCAGGTCTCTTGACAGGGCTGAAGAAGCTACATGTCCCATCAAAGTCAAGTGCACCTCTCACAAAGTCTCTTCATATTGTTACCTAGCAGCTCTGTGTTCGTGGGGAACCAGGGCACAGTATCCAGCCTGTCTGACTCATGAAAGTCCTTCCCCACCCCCCCAGCCTCTGCTTGAGCCAATGGCGAACAGAGATTCCAAGGCAAGAACCACATGGAACTCTGGGACCAGAAGAGCAGGGAAGCACTGCATCATGGAGGGGTGGGGGGAAAATCTCTGCTCCAGATGTTAATGAACCCACGCCTGCACACACCCAGCTCAGTAGTTATCAGACCAGTTCTAGTAATAAATCCTTTATTGGTATCCAAAATAGCGAAGCTCCCTAATTGCATTGTGAGCTCCCTCCAAGGAACACCGCCCAAAGCCAGGAATGATCAGCTCCCATGTTTAGCCTGAACAATACAACTTTGGTATACTCCCTTGAGCCATCAGTTTAGATATAAACAAATCTAGTGTTCTCCCTTGTTGTTTCTCTACAAAAACCCCTACCCCCGCTCCAGTAAGTGTTCTGATGCCTGGATCCAAAATCTGCATCAGTTCCACTGGGACTTCATCTTCTCCTGACTGATCATGCTGGAGGCTCTGTCTCCAGCACTCCGGACCCTCAGCTACCACCACCACCTGGGACCCCTGATCGATTCAAGCTTCACGGAGTGGTGAGAACCCAGTTCTCTCTCTCTAAGTATAGCCTTCTGACCCTGACTTGTGTGATCAGTTACAGTTTTCTAAACCTGATTTTTATAATCAAGTTTAAGTTAGATTGAATATTATCACTGTTTTGTTTGTTTGGCTCCCTTGTGGTTACCACCTGTCAATAAATGACATGATTAAGCTGGTTGCTTCTCTCCCCCCGGCCCACAACCCTCCATGGTTATTTTTTGGTTTCCCCATTTGCTCTGCAGCAACACTTCTTGTACCTAAGCTAAAGATCCCTGCAGCACCCAAAAATCCTGTGGGGTTTGCTCATCAAGTGGGTTACTAGCAGAACAATTGTGATATGAAAGTGGGGACAGGGATGTGCTGAACCTGGGACATATGAGGGTGACAGCGTGGAGGTGCTGTTCGACCCAGCCTGCTGAGTCCAGGGACATCTAAAGGGTCAGCTTGGGAGTGCTGATTAACCCAGTCCTCTCAGACGTGGTGTGTGTGTGTGTGTGTGTGTGTGTGTGTGTGTGTGTGTGTGTGTGTGTGTGTGTGTGTGTGTGTGTGTGTGTGTGTGTGTGTGTGTGTGTGTGTGTGTGAGAGAGAGCGCGTGCGTGTGATTCTGGGGTTGGAAGAACCCAGCCCTGGGGAACCTTGCTCCTGCAGGATAGCTCCATTGGGAGAGAACCTGCAGCAAGGAGAAGTGGAGCTCTGTATGAGAACACAAGTGACACAAGCAGTACATTGATAGAATTACAGAACCCCCACCCCCCAAAAAAGTAACCCTAATAAATGAGCATACCCCAAAGTAACGGGCAAAGCTGGTAACAATATGTTCTCCACCAACACCTGTCATTTTCAATTGAGACTCTCGTACGTTGATGTTACATGCAGTCCAACAGACAAGTTGATAAGCACCTCTGGATGTGATTGAGGGTCAAATGAGTTTGTCATATTGTTGATGACATTGTTGTTAAGAGCTGCAACATGCTGGTCATCCCACTTCAGTGCAGAGGGAAGAACTTGTTTGTGGAGTTCTTCCTCATTGCTTCTTGCTAGGCCACTTTTCTCTTACAACTTTTCCATATTCACTTGGGACATGTCTTGTGAGGGTCCCTCTGACAAGGGCTGGCTTCTTTCTTCTCAGTCCTATCAACCCCACTGCTGCCTTTTGAATCTTTGATGACAGTTTTCTCTGTTCCCATGTCACACCACTGAAAGAACCAGGAGTCTGACGCACAGCAAATTCTCCAGATTCAAAGGCACTGCTTACTTCTTCAGAGAGATTTAACATATCAGGAATGTAGATTGGTATCCACCTGGTATCGTTGGGCCTGTTTGCAATAAAGTAGTATGGAAGCATGGCACACTGCATTTGTAGGTGAAATTTCCAATCACCCTCTTGCTCTGAATGGACATTTAGAAGTAGTCTCTCCCAGAACTTGAATGTAGGAGTCTGGGCATATCCCCAGGTCAGAAATTCCTCCAGTATTTGTAGCACATGCTGAGTTATAGCATCATCACACTCTTTCATGACATGTTGTAAGAACTCAATGTCTTCAGACTCAAACACCTGGAGTATCACCCAACATTTGCTGGAACTACATGGTCCCACCTCCCTGCTCACACCATTTAACAAATGAATAAAGTTTCAGAGCACTCAGGGCCTCCGTGCTTGACTCAGTGCTAGAGTCAAGCCAGGT
Source organism: Chrysemys picta bellii (assembly GCF_011386835.1). Lineage (NCBI taxonomy): Eukaryota > Metazoa > Chordata > Testudines > Emydidae > Chrysemys > Chrysemys picta. The sequence goes on from NC_088795.1 coordinate 3,334,584, forward strand.
CGAGCCCGGCTGAAGTTGTTACCAGGAAGCATTTGATCTGCAGTACAAGCTGGGTACATATCAGAACCAACAAGAAGGGTCTCGCAATCCTGCATCTCCCCAGCAATAAACCAGGACAGGGCGTGAAAACCATCCAGGCAAATCATATTGGTACCAAGTTCACTTGGGAGAGTCCGTTTCACATGCTGAGCACCAGCACACAGCTGCTGATCCACAGTCTGATATTTCCTTACACGTCCGCATCGTAGTCCAGACTGTGGCGGTGTCAGCTGGTTCGGCAGCCACAGTAGCTCCCATAGGCAACGGTTGTACAGGTGCTCTTCTGGGCTGCAAGCTTGTGGTTGAAGCCAATCCAAAATGAAAATTACCTGAGTTTGAAAATATCAGCGTCATTTGGTATTGGTAGACCATCATGAGGTAGTCGTCTTGAAAGACATCAGCAGAGATCTCAGACAGAATTCATTTTTAGGCAAACAGAGTTTATTTTCTCGAGTACTTTTTCCATAGCGATTCAGTTCAGGATGTGTTCTAGGTTTTCCAAAGGCTGCATGCTGCATAAGAAACTAACTGCCTAGGGAGAGTGAGTGACTTTTTCCTTTCACACGCTTTTAGACCGGCATCACAAGAAATATCACTCTCAGCAGACTGTTCTTGAAATACCACTCTAGCCATTGAATGGAAGGTGTTCTTTCCATCAAGGGTCTCTACGCTGCATGTCTATATTTTCAGCGTCGGCTCCTTCATGGAGGAGATTTCTGCCAGCATTAAGTGATGAACTGCCTCAGCTCACCACAATGGATGCAGAATCCATGAAGATGTAGTATGTCAGTTAAATTGTGAGACCGGGTCATTTGGTGTAGCTGTGCAGCAAGGTGTCTGTGCAGTGATGTGATATTTAACAGTTCCAAAACCACTCTGTACTCCACAGATGAGAGGCACCTTCTCTCACGCAGACTAGAAACTACATTGTAGGTACAAAGCTTACAAATGGAGAAGCATTACATTAGGAATTCACAAAAATTTCTATCTACCCACTATGTAGTACAAACTATGGGAATGAGCCTACTGCTACTGTTGCACAACCTTCATTGTGTTATCTTACAATGCTTAATTAACATCCCGACAGAGAGACAGGTGAACAAACATCTTTTGTCTGATAGAAAACCTCTTTCTCCACCTCTGCTGTGATGCAGATGCTATGAACACATTTCTAGTATATATATACACACGCACGTAACCTCTTGCACAGTAATTGCACATACATTTCACGTCAGTATCAATGACCAGCGTGCCCTTGGCTTTCATTTGAGACCTCACATGACATTCTTTTGTGAACAAGACCGTACAGACCAAAATAAGGGTATTCTTGTAACCCCCTTGCCTGTTGGTATTAAGGGGTTCTTGGGTCACAACTCATTTATCCAGTTGACTTGTTTGAAGGGACTGTGGATAGGTAATCACCCAGACAATGGGACCCCTCCCCAGGCAAAGCTTCAAAACCACTGAAAACCAGAGGAATTACATTAGCATTCCCGCTCCTCTTAGGGACTTCCTGGGAAACCCACTTAGTTTTAAAAGTTCAAAGGACATTAGGATCTTTAGGGCCGGTTTTGTTCAACATCTTTATTAATGATCTGGTTGATGGGATGGATTGCATCCTCAGCAAGTTCGCGGCTGACACTAAGCTGGGGGGAGAGGTAGATACACTGGAGGGTAGGGATAGGGTCCAGAGTGACCTAGACAAATTGGAGGATTGGGCCAAAAGAAATCTGATGAGGCTCAACAAGGACAAGTGCAGAGTTCTGCACTTACGAAGGAAGAATCCCAGGCACTGCTACAGGCTGGGGACCAACTGGCTAAGCAGCAGTTCTGCAGAAAAGGACCTGGAGATTATAGTGGGTGAGAAGCTGGATATGAGTCAGCAGTGTGCCCTTGTTGCCAAGAAGGCCAACGGCATATTGGGCTGCATTAGTAGGAGTATTGCCAGCAGATCGAGGGAAGTGATCATACCCCTCTATTCGGCACTGATTGAGGCCACATCTGGAGTATTGTGTCCAGTTTTGGGTCCCCCCACTACAGAAAGGATGTGGACAAATTGGAGAGAGTCCAGCAGAGGGCAATGAAAATTATCAGGGGGCTGGGGCACATGACTTATGAGGAGAGGCTGAGGGAACTGGGGTTGTTTAATCTGCAGAAGAGAAGAGTCAGGGTTTGATAGCAGCCTTCAACTACCTGAAGAGGATGGAGCTCGGCTGTTCTCAGTGCTGATAGATGACAGAACAAGGAGCAATGGTCTCAAGTTGCAGTGGGGGAGGTCCAGGTTGGATATTAGGAAACACTATTTCACTAGGAGGGTGGTGAAGCACTGGAATGCGTTACCTAGAGAGGTGGTGGAATCTCCATCCTTAGAGGTTTGTAAGGCCCGGCTTGACAAAGCCCTGACTGGAATGATTTAGTTGGGGATTGGTCCTGCTTTGAGCAGGGGGTTGGACTAGATGACCTCCTGAGGTCTCTTCGAACCCTAATTTTCTATGATCTTCACATGATTTCCAAACAATCCCACAATGCTGCATAAACAATTGCAGTTTTAATACAATGGAGCCGATAAACTTTACTGAGTTAAGTTTAATGCCTATCTTAATTCTGTAAGGTTTTCCAAGGTATTGCAGGATATTGTCCTATCTGTCACACAGCTCTGGACATGGAGACATCTGTCACAGAGGAAACACTCAAAAGCTCTTTGATATATTACACTGTGCTGCTCCCGCCAGGATAGCCACTCCACCCAGCAACAACGGCATCCTGGCCCCAGCAAATGCATGGTGGCAGACACCTGCTCCACTCCCTCCAACAGCGAAGAGGGTAGAGAAGTGCTATCCGGTACCACAGAAGGGGCTCAAGCAGTTCATCACACACCAGGCTCTTTGGTGGTTTCTGCTGTTCAACAGAACCCCCAAAGGAAAAGACTCCAAGAGACTGGACTCACCTGGGAGGAAAGTGCACTGGTCAGTGTCACTACAGTTACACATCGCCAGCTACCCGGCCCCCTTCACGGAGTAAAATTTCTTGACATGGAATAGAGTGTCCCTGTTTATTGCCAGGCTTCCACAAGATGCCAGCGAGGGGCTGAAAGACACCACCACCAGGGCCAGCTAGTTTCCCTGCAAGCAGCCATAGATATCTTGGACACAGCATCAAGGCCCACGGCCAACACCGTGACCCCATGGAAGGCTTTGCAGCTCCAGACCTCGGGCACCCCGAGAGGGGTGCAACGCCATTGAGGACTTGCCCTTTGAGGGAACGGAATGGTTTGGCAAGCGCCCCGATGATGCCTTGCACTCCCTCAAGGACTGTACCAGAGGGGTAGCCGTGTTAGTCTGAATCTGTAAAAAGCAACAGAGGGTCCTGTGGCACCTTTGAGACTAACAGAAGTATTGGGAGCATAAGCTTTCGTGGGTAAGAACCTCACTTCTTCAGATGCAAGTAATGGAAATCTCTAGAGGCAGGTATATATCAGTGTGGAGATAACGAGGTTAGTTCAATCAGGGAGGGTGAGGTGCTCTGCTAGCAGTTGAGGTGTGAACACCAAGGGAGGAGAAACTGTTTCTGTAGTTGGATAGCCATTCACAGTCTTTGTTTAATCCTGATCTGATGGTGTCAAATTTGCAAATGAACTGGAGCTCAGCAGTTTCTCTTTGGAGTCTGGTCCTGAAGTTTTTTTGCTGTAAGATGGCAACCTTTACATCTGCTATTGTGTGGCCAGGGAGGTTGAAGTGTTCTCCTACAGGTTTTTGTATATTGCCATTCCTGATATCTGACTTGTGTCCATTTATCCTCTTGCGTAGTGACTGTCCAGTTTGGCCAATGTACATAGCAGAGGGGCATTGCTGGCATATGATGGCATATATAACATTAGTGGACGTGCAGGTGAATGAGCCGGTGATGTTGTAGCTGATCTGGTTAGGTCCAGTGATGGTGTTGCTGGTGTAGATATGTGGGCAGAGTAGGCATCGAGGTTTGTTGCATGGACTGTAGAGCTCCACTCCACCCATTGAGCATGTATACATCTGCCCCAAGCCACAAGGCCTTTACATATCAAAGGCAGAGAGCACCCATTTAGTCTTCTTTCTAGGTAGATATTCAGAGGGCCTATTTTGGGAGTAGACACTCCAGACAAAGTCCTCATCATCCTGGACCGTCAATCACTCCACACCACCTTCTAGGCAGCAGGCCTGAAGAGAGGGTAGGGAGCCACAATCAAACCCCTCAAGAGCTGACCCCCTACCTTTGAAGGGCCTTTTACCATTGGGATCAGTCTGCCCTAGCAATGGACAGAAGGGGGTTGGAAGAGGTTACCCACGCCTACCACATCCAGTTTCAGTCCTTCCCACCTACCCTGATGCGTCTCTGTCCCTCTTCAGGGGGCCTTCTCATAAAAGCCAACTGAAGGGAGATGTGGTGTTTCTGCTTCATCTATGAGCCAGAGAGGAGGTACCCCTGCAGTACAGGGGAAGAAGCTTCTACTCCAGATATTTCCTTATCCCTAAGAAAAAATGAATCGTCATCCTGTCCTTGGCCTGCAAAGACTGAATATATATGCAGTCTTCGATTCAGGATGGTAACACTCACCTCCATCAACCCTTCCCTGCAGGCTCATGACTGGTTTGTGGCTTGCAGGAGGCATCCTGCAGGAAGTAACTGCAATTCACAGTGAGGCCCCAGCAGTACAAAGGTTTACCATTGGGTCTCTCCACAGCATGGAGAGTCTTTACAAAACACCTAGCGGCAGTGGTGGTGGCAGACTGGAGGAGACAGCACATCCACCTCCATCTATACTTAGATATCTGACTGATCAAACACTGATCTCATCAGGATGTCTCCTCAACCCTGAGCCATGTTCTCCAGCTGTTCAACCAGCTGGGTCTTCTAGTGAGCCACAAAAAGTCATCTCATTCCATCACAGACAGAATTCATAGAGCCTTTGATAGACTTCAAAATCAATAAAGGCATGCATATCTTCCTGAAGACAGGTTCCAATCCCTACAATCAATAATCACTGGCATCAGACCGAACCCGTCAACTACAGTGCAGAGCTGTTTCGGACTGATGGACCACATGTCAGCCTGCATTTATGTGATGCCACTTGTCAGACTTTACCTACCTTTGTTACAAGCCTGGCTACAGTCAATCTGTTCTCCTACAAGGCTTCAAATGATCATGAGTCATGGTCCTGCTACAATTTGCATCAGCACTGGTCTGGTGGCTAGATCCCAAAATCATTCAAAGGGGAGTCCCCTGACAAGGACACTGATCATGGACACATCAAGAACAGGTTGGGCACCCATCTGAATGTCTCCAGATAAAGGAACCTAGTCCCAAAAGAACATGACCCTTCACATAAACAGCCTGGAGCGGCGAGCGATAAAATGAGTTTGCATGGCATTCCAGCCTGCCCTACAGAATTCCACAGGGCGTATCTTGCCAGACAGAACGTCTGCAATGTATTACATAAACAAGGGGGCACTCGCTCATCACTGCATGTCAAGAAGCTATCAAGACACATTGTGTCACTGTCAAGCGTTCTTCATCTTCCAGGAATCAGCAACAATCTAGCAGACTTCCTAAGCAGACAATCCATGACCAGCCACAAGAGGTAACTGCAGAGTTCCATCATCAAACCAATATTTCACCAGAGGGGAAATCCCTCAATAAATGTGTCTGCCACCAAAGATAACAGGGGGAGGGGGTGCTGTGCATGACACATTCCTCATACCTTGGGATCAAGGGCTTATGTATGCTTTCCCACCAATTCTCGTGATAAACAGGGTGATACACAAGGTGAGATGGACTAATTCTGCTAGCTCCATACTGGCCAAGACAATTCTGGCTAACAGACCTTCTTTGGATGTGTATTCAACTGTTCATTCCACTTCCAGACTGTCCAGAAATAATGTCAGAACCAAGGTCAGATACTGCCTCCACACCCAAAGTCACTGCATTTGACAGTGTAGATGTTGGCTGGTTGAGTGCTACTGATGGAAACTGCTCCCTATATATACAAGTGAGTGTTCTGCAAAGCAGGGAGCCTTTTGTGAGGATTTACTCCTTGAAATGGAAATTATTCTCAATCTGAGCAACTCAGCACAATCTTGGCCAGAGGAAGGCTTCAATACCAAAGCTGAAAGACAATTTATCCGAAAAGCTTCAAACTTCAGCCATTTTTGCTACTCTCAAGTCTAAAAAAATAGTTAGGATGTTTTCTTCTTCACCTTTCTTGAACCTGAAAAGAGCTAAAAAATTGTTTTTATATATATATATATATATATTATATTTTTGGGGAAAAAAATGTAGAGTCACCTTTGGACTGAGACCAAGCACAGAAAGTTTCAGCCCCAAAGCAAAATTGTTCAGAAAGTTATGAGCATCTGAAAGTAGGGGGTCATATTGTAATAGAAACTGTTTTGGGACTATCTGCACATATGTATATTGGATAGAAGAGCTATGTATACACACAAATCCTACTTTGATTTGAGACATGGACTGCTTTTGTTATATGTGTGCAGTGCCTAGCACAACAGGGCTCTGACCGAGTCTATCTACTAGGTGCGATCACGTCATACAGATAAATAATAACCTACCACTTTGTTGCAGAGAAGTTGACTGCCCTAGAGACATGTACTATTAAAGTGGCACATGCACAATCTGTGGATACCATTGTGGCAGGCTGGACTATGTCTGGAGGCCCCCCAGCTGGAGGCCCTGCCTCACTCTGCCCCAGAATAGAGCAGCGAGAATTCAGGCAGCCTAGAATGGCTGCAGAGGAGCGGCCAATCAGAGAGGCTGTTGAAGCGACCAATAAAGGGCCAAAAGGGCCAGATAAAAAGCAAGCAGCTTTCTTTTGCTGTGTGGAGCTTGAGGAGGGAGGACTGTGTACCTGGCTGGCTAGATAAACAGCAGGACCGCAGAGAGCTCACCAGACAGAACTGAGCCCAGGGAAGGCTGCCGAAGACGGGTACCTGGTTAGCGGGACGAGCAGCAGGATCATCGAAAGGTCAGTGCAGGCAGGCTGAGCCCAGGGGACTGAGCACATAACCTGGCCAGACCAGATGAGGGTACTGAGATGAGCCCTGCTGGTCTGGTTGCAAACTGACCCCAGGGAGGGCTGCTGAAAAGGACACCAGCTGAGGGTATTGAGATGGACCCTGCCTAGGTGTCTGAAGAAGGCAATGCCTCTGGGAAGAAGCATAAGAGCTATGGCCCAATACCAGGGCTGTGATAAGAACTCAGGACTGTGTACCCCAGAAGGGGGGACAGCGTATGCAGCTTGGCGTGAGGGCTGAGTCACTGCTGAGAGAACCAACGGCCTGGGGGGGTTTATGCAAGGTGGGTGCCACCTTGTTGAAAGAACTAAAATCCAAGCAGGCTCACATCCAACCAACTAAAGGGGGCCACCCATGAGAGGGGGGTGCAGCCCCGTGGAAAAAAAAATTGTGATTTTCTGGCTGATATGCTGCAAAGGGGGCGCTTGCGAGAGACGGGTGCCGACCCCGTTACAACCACTTAATTTACTGACATCAGAAAATAAAATGTAACAAAATGAAAACAAATGTAAAAAATGTCAATAAAAATATCAAGAAATTATTACTTCTGGGAGTCACTAGGGGGACTCCCCCGCCCACCCCTCATGGTGGCAGTGCACTGGGAGCACATTCACCTCCAAGATCCTGACTCCACGCAAATCTCCTCACCAGGCCCGGGGACTCTCTACTCCCGTGGATTAGCAAGGACTCGGGGGGGGGAGAGGGGGGGAGGATTTGAGGGGGGAGATCACATGTCTGATACTCTCCCTCCTGGTAACATCTCTCGCCCCTTCTCTCCTGCCCCCCCCACACTTTTTTTTGTTTTTAAAGTCCTCCCCTTCCTGCCTGATTATTTTACTTTGTTTTATCCCCACCGAATTTCCTAGATTCTGGGTTTATAGTACATCTGAAACTATTTGATTTATTTGCCTTAAGAGTACACTTATCAGAGATACCAGATCTAAACAATATAATGAAGATTTCAATTTGATGAATCTTTTCAATTCCCCAGCTGCAAAAAAAAAAAAAAAAAAATCTGATCTCCTAAAATCCTGTCCAAGAATAATTATTATTGCTGGTTATGATTCACCAACTTAGTGAGAATGTGTTTGTGACGGGTTGGATCACAGAACCCCCCTTGGAAACTGCCAACTGATGTGCCAAGACTACTTCTGCCCCTGCTTTCCCTGCCAGCCTGGGAATCCAGCACCCTGTCTTGCTGAGCCAGACACGCTAGTCTGCTCCACCACAGACCCAGGGTCTGAACCACATGCCCCAAAGCTGCAGACTTAACTGAAAGCAACTTATAGAAGTGTTCCTGTCTTTAACACTCAGATGCCTGTTGGGATTTTGTGGTTCCCAATGAGTCAGATGCTGGGCAGAATCAAGGGACTGCGATGCGATGCAATTCGATGCGATTCAATTCGATGCGATTTGATTCAATTCAACAAGGCTTTATTCAATGTGCATGAAGGGAGAGCCCCAGTACAAAAATCAGGCAGAGTCCCTCCAGCAAGGAGCCCCTCCCATTGTTATTTTATAGCACATGGCACTTCCATAACAGTTACGTAACACAAACCTCTAACCAATCAAATGTAACCTTTCCATATATGGAATTGTTCATCACATGCTCATAGTTCTTCACTCCACATGTTGAGTTCACCCCCCTCCCCTTGGCCTTCTCTAGAATGTTCCTAGGGTGGCGAGCCACAGCAGGCTTCCCTGTGCATAAGCACCCTGCAAACCACATTTATCCAAAATGAACACAAGCGTACCCTTCAGGCCCAAGCAAGGTCACTCTTCAGGAACCAAATAAAGAAATATTTGACCTAAGCACCTGCGAGGGGGGGGAAGCAGGGGAGGGGCCGGGGGAGCCTCCTCAGCTGGGAGCTCAGGCGGGCCGGGCAGGATGGTCCCACGGGCCGGATGTGGCCCGCGTACCGGAGTTTGCTCACCCGCCCGCCCCTTTAGGAACCAGTTCTACACCAGCTTCTAAATTTAACAACCAGTTCTTGCGAACCGGTGCAAACCGGCTCCAGCTCGCCACTGGTGGCACCACCGAACCCTGACATGGGTGTTCTCACAGAGGCCTTGTAGAAACTGCTCCAGTGCTATCCATAACTTTGCCCACACTCTGCATGTCTGGCTTTAGCCAACGGTAGCCCAATCCATTAACCTTTGGGAGTGTGCCCTGGGCCGTATATCTCCAGCCCACCTTGCAGCCCCAAACTTCTGTCAGTACTTCTCCATAAACAAGCCCATTCAGTCTAATGTGGCTGCCTTAACACTATCCTAGTTCCCGGCCTGTTCGTCACTCAAGGCCATACAGGCCACTTGAGCCTCCCCTGTTAAATAGGGTGCTAACCGAAGGACCCACAACCCTCTGTCCCAGCCAGCTCCCATTGCTACCCTCTCAAATGTCACTAGAATGTATCAGGGTCATCTGCAGGCCCCATTTTACACAGTCTGACCCCTGGGCTCTGGTTAACATTTCCTGCAGCGGCAGGACTCACCAGTCTTCAACACAACGGCTGCTACAGTTGTGCTTGCCCCTGATAAATTCCTGCAGGCTCTTCTGTTGCTCTGCTCGCCAGGCCAGCAGGGATGGTCTCTCTAGTGGTGGGACTGGTCACTGTTGGAAGGCCTGCAAGGTCTGTTGCAGCTCCTGCCGCTCCACCAACCACCGCTGAGTCTGCTCCATCATCTAGATGCTGAATCCTCACAGTGGTTTCCTCCGTGTGTCTCTCAAACAGCACGACTGGGGCAGTCAAGCTCCTGGACAAGCCCCCAAAATCATAAAGGGGCAGGCGCCATCCCTACCATCTGATGCCCAGAAACCTCTGACTCTCCAGAGAGCAGCATCTCCACACTATTTATTTATATACCTGCCCCCAACACAGCCTTGTGCAGCCAAGTGGTTTCCTGCCCTTTCCCACAGGGCCAGATAGAAACAGAGCTCTCCCTCCCTTGGGATTACAGAGCACACTGGATCCTCTCCCCTCACTTCCTTCCTGGGTCTTCTTTTACAGCCCGCCTCAGCTGATGGCTAGTTGGTTCTCAGCCCCCAGACTGATCAGCTAATTAGCTGTATATTTCCCCAATCAGCCTTCTCCAGGGGGCCTAATTAGTGCCTATGTGATCAGAGGGCTGGCTCACTTAGCCTCTGCCCTCTGTCACATACCTCCCAAGAAAATCTTTAAAAAATCAAGTATCAGAGGGGTAGCCGTGTTAGTCTGGATCTGTAAAAAGCAACAGAGAGTCCTGTGGCACCTCCTGTGCCATGCATCCGACAAAGTGGGTATTCACCCACGAAAGCTTATGCTCCAATACCTCTGTTAGTCTTAAAGGTGCCACAGGAGACTCTGTTGCTTTTTAAAAAATCAATCACTCTTCAGTATGAATTAAATTAGACTGACTTCAGCACTAGCTGAATTTGCTCTTTTTAGACTCAAATGTACTGGGAGTCAGGAGAGAGAGCGCGGGGAAAATTCTCGCATGCTGATTAAAAGTGAGAGGTCAATGGTCCCGACTAGTAGCACTCAAATCAGAACAAGGACAGGTTATTACTAATCAAAAAGAGATCAGTGATCAAATTTTGAAATTCGACCAGGCTCTTTACAATAATGACCCAGAAGAACTCAATAATTTCATCAAAACTCTTATCCTCCCACAAATCTCAGATGAGCAGCAGATCAGGCTGGCCACGGAGGAAAACAGTCTGGGCAAGACACCTGGCCCTGATGACCTACCAATAGAATTCTATCAAAAGCTCAGAGACATTCTGGCCCCGATGCTGCTATACATTTACAAAGAAGCCTTCAAGAAAAGTACCTCCTATTCTGAGGGAAACTCTAATTACCGTACTACTTAAATAGGGTAAAGATGTACAAAAGTGTAACAATTATAGACCCATCTCTTTAATCAATGCTGATCTAAAAATACTTTAAAAAATTTGGCTAAGAGACTTGAAAAAGTAATAAGTGAAATGCTTCACCTCACTCAGGAAGGATTTATTTTAAAAAGGCCTGGCTCAGATAACACACATCCACTTATTATTATTATAGCAATTCCACCAACATTCTAGAAATTCCCATGCACTCATTTCACTCAGTTCAGAGACAGCCTTTGACAGAGTGAACTGGCAAGATCTGTTTCTTACCCTGGATAAATTTGGTTTGGGGAAATCCTTTATTTCATGGATAACACTGTTCTATTCTAACCCTCTCCTTTGATCTGTTTCAGGGAACTAGACAGTGATTTCTCCTCTCCCCATCCTATTCAATTTGGCATTAGAACCACTTGCAATACCAATTAGGGAACACCAAAGGATCCAATCAGGGAGTCAATAGACAAAAATCCTTCTAGATGCAGACCACATTCTCCTAGTTATTACAAATCCAGATCAGTCTATTCCAAATCTCCTACAAACAATATATAACATTGGCAAATTCTCTGGCTATAACTAGGGTGACCAGACAGCAAATGTGAAAAATCGGGATGGGGGTGGGGGGTAATAGGAGCCTATATAAGAAAAAGACCCCAAAATCGGGACTGTCCCTATAAAATCAGGACATCTGGTCACCCTAGCTATAACATAAATTGGGATAAATCAGAAGCAATGAAGATCTCATTAGATTTAATTGGAAGTGGCTCCTATGGGGACATTTAGCTCACAACAGACCAGCCTCATGGATATCTTGGCATCCTGCTCCCTAGGGAAATTAAAAACATAGTTCAAGTTAGCCTAGCCCCATTAATCATGCAGTTAGCAAACCATTTCCATAGGTGGTAGGTACTACCTCTCTGCCTTTGGGGAGCAATAAATATTTTACAATGAATGCCCCTTCCAGGATCCTTATTATTCTGAATTCCCTCCCTAGTCATATTCTTCCCTTTTATTTTACCAAACTCGACACCAGGTTCAGGTCCTTCTTGTGGGGTGCGGGTAACAAACTCAGAATCTCCATACACAGGTTACAGCTCCCTGGCAGAACAGGTGGATTTAGATTTCCCAACTCTATACTTTACATCCAGCAATAATGCTTAGCCAAGCAGCACAGTGGCTCATTCCCTGGTGCCATGGAGCCCCAGATTGGCTCCAGCTGGAAGCAGAATTGGTTGTTCCTTTACCCCCTTTCCAATGCACTGCACTCGGATTACTAGCGATTCCTAAAGAATAATTATCAACTATTGTGGCAGCCAGAAATATTTGAAGTACTGTGTCCACTAACTTTAAAAATCATCCCATTCTACATAGCAAGGCCTCTCCCTGGGGGTAACTCAAAATTCTGTATAGCAGTGACAGGTGTTCACTCCACACTTGCCCCAAAGGGTTAATGAAGACTAAGAAGGGGTCCAATTAACCCAAGTGGGAGGGCTGAGAGGAATCAGGTGGCCAAGTAATCCCGATTGAATGAGGAAGTCTGAGCTGGGTTGGGGCTATAAAGGCAGGAAATTGGCAGCAGAAAAGGAAAGGCTGTAGTCACTCCATAATAAGAGAGAGGAGGGTTTGGGGCTGGTACACCTAGACAAAGGATTTGTAGGAGGGAGTCCAGGGAAGGAGCAACAAGGGCTGTGGGAAAGCAGGCCACAGGTGTAGGATCCCTGGAGTGGAACCTGGAGTAGTAGGTGGGCTCAGGTTCCCCTACTGGCCACTGAGGAAGTGGTACCATCCGTGCCTGGCCAGAAAAGACTGCCTGACACTGTTTGCGTGGAAGGATTTTGGGTAACCCCCTGAAGGGGAAACCACATAGTGACCTGGCCAGAGGGACTAGTCACGAAGAAGAGGCTCCTGGAGCGAGGGGGGCTGCAGGGTGAGACAGGACTAGTACAGACACTGCCAGAGGAGGGCACACCACCGAGGCAGAGCAAATCCCCAGGTCAACCAGGAGAAAGCTCCACCAGCGGCGAGTGCACCCTGTAACAAGCAGGCAACCCCATCATTTGGCCAGATTGGCTTAGGAAAGGAATTTTGACTATCAGCCAATTTAGTTAGCATGACATATTCCACCCTTTTACAATATTAAAATTGAGGTCCAATCTAGAGCCTAAGAAGGAGTGGCAATATTCCCAAGTTAGACATGCCCTTTCCCATCTGTTTGGTCCCATGCCTGAGCTAACCTGACTCACCTGAACTGCTTTCATTCCTCCAAATATTACCCAGATTACCAAAATCTATGGCAACGCTATATGCACACTGGGCCAGAAAATTTGAAATAAACATGAATCCCCCAAAAAGAAATGGGAGGAGGAACTAGGATTGAAACCAACTGAAACAAATTTTAGCCAGTGCTCCGAACTGTTCCTTAGACCTCCATTTAAGATTAATACAGCAGAAAATCATATGGAGGATGCATTGGACCCCTATCCAACTGACTGAAACAGGTGCCACTAAGTCAGACAAAGGTTGGTGCCATGATTCAGTAGGTGCCAACTTAACCCATAGGCTTTGGAAAGGCTACTACACCAGTAGGTTTTAGGCAGAAGTGAATGGCAGAGTTAATTTTTTCCAATGAAATAAAATTTGTTACAAGCTAAACAGGTAATTTAAAACCTAATGGATATTAATTGGGAGCTGAATAAAGTGAAAAACTTTGGCTAAGCAGTGCATTAATAATTGCTGAAAGACTAGCACTACAAACATGGAAATCCAAAAGGGGACCAAAGACTGGAGCACAGACATGGTAAGCTAGGCCCCCATGGAAAGAATCATACACACCTTAACAGCAATAGCTAAGAATAACTCTCCGGGCTTAGTGGACTTGCAAGCAGGGGCGGCTCTGTTTTTTGCCACCCCAAGCATGGCAGTCAGGTGGCCTTCGGCAGCATGCCTGCGGGCGGTCTGTGGTCATGCGGATTTGGCGGCGTTTCTGTGGGTGATCTGCAGGAAGCTGCAGGACCGGCAGACCTCCCACAGGCATGCCGTCAAAGGCTGCCTGATGGCCACCCTCATGGCAACCGGCACACCGCCCCCCACAGCTTTCCACCCCAGGCACGCGCTTGCTGTGCTGGTGCCTGGAGCCGCCCCTGCTTGCAAACTCTCAAATTTGACACTGTTTTATTATTGAATGACATATTTTTGTAGATAATTCTATATTTGTAAGTTCAACTTTCATGCTAAAGAGATTGCACTACAGTATCTGTATTAGGTGAACTGAAAAATACTATTTCTTTTGTCTTTTTACAGTGCAAACATTTGTAATCAAAAATAAATTTAAAGTGAACAGCCTGATTAATTGCAATTCATTGTTTTAATCTCTTGACAGCGCTACTTATGAACGCACGGTTCTGATGGTGTGTAAACGGAGCACTGCAGCGCGCTGCCCTAGAGCTCGGCACGCTCCGGGGCCCAGCCCAGCCCCGCCCCGGGGAAGGGGGGTCAGGCTCGGCATGGCCAGGCGCTGTCGCGCTCCGTACAGCCGCACACTGAGCAGCAGCGCGGCCGGCGGGAAGGGGCCGCTCCCCAGCAGGTCCCGGTACCCACCTGGCTGCCAGCCCGCCATGCTGAGCGCCGCGCGCGTGTGTCCCGGCGCGTGCCCTGCCAGCAGCCGCCGCGCGCTCCGCCTGGCGCCGCTGTTTGTCCCCGTCGCTACGGCAACCGCCGGGGCTCGCGCCGCGCTCCGAGCCACGGCAATGGGGCGGCGCGCGCCGCTGTAGGTGTGTGGTGCGAGGGCAGCCCGACTCCGGCCACCGCGCGCTGCAGCGCCCCCTGCTGCTAGAAACCAGCATACAGCGCCCTGCGGCCAGGGCTGGGGCCAGGGGCACCGGCTGGGTGCAGAGCCCCGGGGCCAGGGGCACCGGCTGGGTGCAGAGCCCCGGGGCCAGGGCTGGGGCCAGTGACACCGGCTGGGTTCAGAGCCCCGGGGCCAGGGCTGGGGCCAGGGGCACCGGCTGGGTGCAGCGCCCCCCGGCAAGGGCTGGGGCCAGGGGCACCGGCTGGGTGCAGAGCCCCGGGGCCAGGGCTGGGGCCAGGGGCACCGGCTGGGTTCAGAGACCCACGGCCAGGGCTGCAGCCAGGGGCGCCGGCTGGGTTCAGAGCCCCGCGGCCAGGGCTGGGGCCAGTGACACCGGCTGGGTTCAGAGCCCCGCGGCCAGGGCTGGGGCCAGGGGCACCGGCTGGGTGCAGAGCCCCGGGGCCAGGGCTGGGGCCAGGGGCACCGGCTGGGTGCAGAGCCCCGGGGCCAGGGCTGGGGTCAGGGGCACCGGCTGGGTTCAGAGCCCCGCGGCCAGGGCTGGGGCCAGTGACACCGACTGGGTGTAGAGCCCCGGGGCCAGGGCTGGGGCCAGGGGCACCGGCTGGGTGCAGCGCCCCGCGGCAAGGGCTGGGGCCAGGGGCACCGGCTGGGTGCAGCGCCCCCCGGCAAGGGCTGGGGCCAGGGGCACCGGCTGGGTGCAGAGCCCCGGGGCCAGGGCTGGGGCCAGGGGCACCGGCTGGGTTCAGAGACCCGGGGCCAGGGCTGGGGCCAGGGGCACCGGCTGGGTTCAGAGCCCCGCGGCCAGGGCTGGGGCCAGGGGCACTGGCTGGGTTCAGAGCCCCGGGGCCAGGGCTGGGGCCAGGGGCACCGGCTGGGTGCAGAGCCCCGCGGCCAGGGCTGGGGCCAGTGACACCGACTGGGTGCAGAGCCCCAGGGCTGGGGCCAGGGGCACCGGCTGGGTGCAGCGCCCCGCGGCAAGGGCTGGGGCCAGGGGCACCGGCTGGGTGCAGCGCCCCCCGGCAAGGGCTGGGGCCAGGGGCACTGGCTGGGTGCAGAGCCCCGGGGCCAGGGCTGGGGCCAGGGGCACCGGCTGGGTGCAGAGCCCCGGGGCCAGGGCTGGGGCCAGGGGCACCGGCTGGGTGCAGCGCCCCGCGGCCAGGGCTGGGGCCAGGGGCACCGGCTGGGTGCAGCGCCCCCCGGCAAGGGCTGGGGCCAGGGGCACCGGCTGGGTGCAGAGCCCCGGGGCCAGGGCTGGGGCCAGGGGCACCGGCTGGGTTCAGAGACCCGCGGCCAGGGCTGGGGCCAGGGGCACCGGCTGGGTTCAGAGCCCGGTGGCCAGGGCTGGGGCCAGGGGCACCGGCTGGATTCAGAGCCCCGCGGCCAGGGCTGGGGTCAGGTGTGATGGGATCCCCCCAAGGTGCCACCTGGAACTGGGGTATCACTGAGCCCCCCTACTCACCAGCCTGGGCTCCCTCTCACACTGTGCTGCTGTGAGAAGCTGCAAAGCCCTCCAGCCTGCACTTTCACCAGCATTCACACAGGTAGGGACACACCCAGATGCAGTTACATGCAGCTTCCTAATCACCAGCTTCCTAGCCTGAGACCCCAGAGCAGTACTGTCCTGCCCTGGTCAAATCTGGCCAGTATATGGGTTTAATACCCAGTCAGCCTCTCCCTCGCTGTGAAGAAAACAATGCACATTTGTGGTAACCAAGCAGAGATTTTCCCCTAGTACTCCAGTCAAAGCCCACTGGTTTAGGTTAAAACAAAAACAAGTTTATTAACTACAAGAAACAGATTTTAAATGATTATAAGTGATAGCAAACAGATCAAAGCAGATCACCTAGCAAATAAACAAAAAACGCAAACTAAGCTTAATATCCTAAATAGATTGGATATGAATTAGCAAATTCTCACCCTGAGTGATAAAAAGGCTGGAAGATTCTTAAGGCACAAGCTGCCTTTGCTTTGCAGTTTCGGTTTTCCCAGGTTTTCATACACAGGTTAGAAATTAGGGCTGTCAAGCGATTAAAAAAAATTAATCTTCATTAATTGCACTGTTAAAGAATAATAGAATACCATTTATTTAAATATTTTTGGATGTTTTCTACATTTTCAAATATATTGATTTCAATTACAACACAGAATACAAAGTATACAGTGCTTACTTTATATTTATTTTTGATTACAAGTGTTTGCACTGTAAAAAGAAATAGTATTTTTCAATTCACCTAATACAAATACTGTAGTGCAATCTCTTTATCATGGAAGTGAGGTTCTTACCCACGAAAGCTTATGCTCCCAATACTTCTGTTAGTCTTAAAGGTGCCACAGGACCCTCTGTTGCTTTTTATCATGAAAGTTGAACTTACAAATATAGAATTATGTACAAAAAAACTGCATTCAAAAATAAAACAATGTAAAACTTTAGAGCCTACAAGTCCACTCAGTCCTACTTCAGCCAATTGCTCAGACAAACAAGTTTGATTACAATTTGCAGGAGATAATGCTGCCTGATTCTTGTTTACAATATCACCTGAAAGTGAGAACAGGCATTCACATGGCACTGTTGTAGCCGGCGTCGCAAGATATTTACATGCTAGATGCACTAAAGATTCATATGTCCCTTCATGCTAGAGGACATGCATCCATGCTGATGATGGGTTCTGCTTGATAACGATCCAAAGCAGAGAGAACTGACGCTAGTTCATTTTCATCATCTGAGTCAGATGCCACCAGCAGAGGGTTGATTTTCTTATTTGGTGGTTTGGGTTCTGTAGTTTCTGCATCTCAATGTTGCTCTTTTAAGATTTCTGAAAGCATGCTCCACACCTCATCCCTCTCAGATTTCGGATGGCACTTCAGATTCTTAAATATTGGGTCAAGTGCTATAACTATTTTTAGAAATCTCACATTGGTACCTTCTTTGCGTTTTGTGAAATCTGCAGTGAAAGTGTTCTTAAAACGAACAACAACATGTTCTGGGTCATCATCTGAGACTGCGGTAACATGAAATATATGGCAGAATGTGGGTAAAACAGAGCAGAGGATATACAATTCTCCCCCAAGGAGTTCAGTCACAAATTTAATTAACACATTATTTTTTTAACCAGCGTTGTCAGCATGGAAACATGTCCTCTGGAATGGTGGCCGAAGCATGAAGGGGCATACGAATGTTTAGCGTACCTGGCACGTAAATACCTTGCAATGCCGGCTACAAAAGTGCCATGCAAATGCCTGTTCTCACTTTCTGGAGACATTTTAAATAAGTGGCAGACAGCAGTATCTCCCATAAATGTAAGCAAACATGTTTGTGTTAGTGATTGGCTGAACAAGTAGGACTGAGTGGACTTGTAGGCTCTAAAGTTTTACATTGTTTTGTTCTTGAGTGCAGTTATGTAACCAAAAAAATCTACATTTGTAAGCTGCAATTTCAGGACAGAAATTGCACTACAGTATTTATATGAGGTGAACTGAAAAATACTACTTCTTTTGTTTATCATTTTTACAGTGCAAATATTTCTAATAAAAATAATAATATAAAGTGAGAACTGTACACTTTGTATTCTGTGTTGTAATTGAAATCAATATATTTGAAAATGTAGAAAACCATCCAAAATATTTAATACATTTCAATTGATATTCTATCGTTTAAGAGTGCGATTAATCGTGATTAATTTTTTTTTAGTTAATCATGTGAGTTAGCTGCAATTAATCGACAGCCCTACTAGAAATCCCTTTAGCCTGGGACCATCACTTCCCCCAGTTCAGTCTTTATTCATTAGATGTTTCCAGATGTGGTGTTGTAAGGAGATTGAGTGCTCCCCATGATTTCATTTTCCTCCTTTTATTTCTTCTCTCCACTTGCTGGACAGCTCTTTTGCTGTGACCTTGGTCAAAGAGTTCCCATTTTGTAGTGTCAAGTATCAGGGGGTAGCCGTGTTAGTCTGTATCTACAAAAACAACAAGGAGTCTGGTGGCACCTTAAAGACTAACAGATTTATTTGGGCATAAGCTTTCGTGAGTAAAAACCTTCGGATGCATCCGAAGAAGTGAGGTTTTTACTCACGAAAGCTTATGCCCAAATAAATCTGTTAGTCTTTAAGGTGCCACCAGACTCCTTGTTGTTTTCATTTTGTAGTGCTATCTCTGAGAGGTTCTATTGTACACAGATCCTGGAGTAATTCTTGTGCATGTATGCATTTCCTCAATAAGCCATTAACATTGTTTGGCCTTGTTACTGTTGTACCTGAAAGGCTGCTTGTGCGTGTTTTCAACCTCAAAACGTGTTTCAGTAACACATACATAGCAAACTTCATATACGATGATAGCACATACAATCCAACGAGATATTAATGTCTAGAGATCAAGACCTTTAGAATGATACCTCACAAGGCATACTTTGTGCAAAACATATCCTAATTATAGAACAGTGGTGAATAAGGGGGTGCCAGGGTGTCACACCAGGGCACCGGCCAGGTTGAGAGACCTGCGGCCAGTGCTGGGGACAGGGCACTGGCTGGGTCCAGAGGCCCCATGGGTAGGGATGGGGACACTGGTCCAGTTCAGAGCCCCATGGCCAGGGCTGGGATGGAGGCACGGACTCTGGACAGGGGCTCCTAGGAAGGCTCACCAAGTTCTTACACACTAGCTCCCTTTACTATAGGTGTGGACTAGAAATGCCACCTGGCCTGCTGCACAGGTAGCTGCTGCTGTGACGCTGCCCTGGGCAGGGCCGTCCTTCGGCATACGCAGCATACGTGGCTGCGTAGGGCACCTGAAAATTTGGGGCACCCCCTGGATCTTGGTGTCCACCCTCCCACCTCTTCTTATCCCTGTTCTGACTGCTGGTGGCCAAGGTGGATCAATTTGTGCTCACCGCCCTCACCCCTGACATGCTGGCAGCCGAGGACCTGGAGAGCCCCCCGGACCTGCAGCTCTTCGGCCTCACCGCACCCTGGCCCAGCCCCGGCGGGCGGGAAGGCGAGGATCTCCGGCTGCGGGGCTACCTGCTCAGCACCGATGAGCCCAGCCGGCCGCTCACCTCTTCACACACTCCGGGAGCCCCTCTCACCGCCGCAGCAGCCCGGGCTCGGCTCCAGGGGACCCCGCTTCCCTCCCTCCACGCTCCTCACACACTCCGGGAGCCCCTCTCGCGGCCGCTGCAGCCCGGGCTGCGGTAGTGGCTAGAGGGGCTCCCGCAGTGTGTGAGGAGCGGCGGGGGGGGGGAAGGGAAGACTCGGCACGGCAGCGGCAGCAGGACCCCATCTCCCTCCCTGCATCCCGGGCGCCACTTCCCTTCACCCCCCCCCCGCTCCTCACACTCTCCGGGAGCCCCCCTAGCCACCGCGGCAGCCCAGGCTGCAGCGGCCGCGAGAGGGGCTCCCGGAGTGGGGGGCAGGGGGAGCGGCGCCCGGGATGCAGGGAGGGAGATGGGGTCCTGCTGCCGCGCCGAGTCTCCCCGGGGCAGCGTTGTACAGGGCGCCGCCGGTCTGGGCAGGGGGGCGCGGATCCCAGCTCCCGCTGGCAGGGCGAGTGGCTGGGCCAGGGCCGGCTCCCGGAGTGGGGGGGAGGGGGAGCGGCGCCCGGGATGCAGGGAGGGAGATGGGGTCCTGCTGCCGCGCCGAGTCTCCCCGGGGCAGCGCTGTACAGGGCGCCGCCGGTCTGGGCAGGGGGGCGCGGATCCCAGCTCCCGCTGGCAGGGCGAGTGGCTGGGCCAGGGCCGGCTCCCGGCAATGCCGCCCCATGCAAAAAAAAATAAAAAATAAAAATAAAAAAGGGAGGCCGGAATGCCGCCTCTTAGAAAGTGCCGCCCCAAGCATGTGCTTGGAGGGCTGGTGCCTAGAGCTGGCCCTGATGGGAACCCATTCTATCCTAAGAGGACTGGTGGCAGGTGGCCAACCAGCACACCAAATGGCTCTGGTGTTGGTTGCCATTGCCAACCCAAGCAGGGGCACGGCCACAGGGGACATACGGGAATATGCTTAGGGCCACGGATTGTCCTGGGGAAGGGCCAGGAGGAAATTCTTACTCCCACTGCAAGTTTTCCTCAGGGCTCTCTTAATACTAAGTACACAAATCCCATGCAACCGCATTCACGTGTTCTTGCAAAGGGTGCGAGTCAAGGCAAAGTGTGATTGCTTTTAAAGCCGCTAAACTCTCCTCTCTGTTCCCCACCACATCTTTTTGTCACTAGGGCTGTAAGAGCTACCTTCTTTTTTGCAGCCTTCCTCCATCTCGTCCATTCTCCATCTATTTTCCCGTCTCATCTGACAATATACCCTTCATTCCTTGCCTGTACTGCTAATCTCTGCTATTATTTGGTATTTAACTGCTAAGCATTTAGGAACCGAACTTGTATAAATAACAGTGTAAAAAATCAGGCCTCCCCAAAAACCTAGGCATGTGCTGAATGGTACCCATGTGAGTAGTGGCATTAAAGTCAACTTGTCTATGTAAAGTCAAACGTGCATATATTTTTGCTGGACGGGACCTAAGGTTGTATCCAAACTGTATCTGCTAAACCAAGGACTCTCAAGCTGTGGATTGCAGCCCCAAGAAAGGGATGTGACCAAGTCCAGAGGGGCCATATGCCTCCTCCCTTACTGCAGGGTGAGATGAGGAGGCTTGGAATATTTTTCAGTTGTGACACGAGGTCACAGTATGGAAAAGATTGAGACGCTCTCCTAACCTTTAGAGATTTGTCTATCGCTAATTGTAACTGTGTTTCTGTCTTGTATGATTTGGCTATTTCAATATCCAACCCTTATTTGAACTCTGGGATGTTTGAAGACGTCAATACTTCATGCCACTGACCTTTTGTTACCTTCTTTTTTTGATCCACACTAAATGCTTTTCAATCAGATTTCAGTACACTTCCAATATCATGTAGGCTCTGACAAAGTTTAGCTGCCACAAACTTAATTTCAGATTCCAGCACAAAGCCATTGTAATTAATGTTAATGAGGAAATTAAATATTTGAATTTTGATCTTGGTCTTCAGACGTAGAAGAGATGTAGTGTTCACATAGGGGAAATCACAATTAACATTCAGGTCAGACAAGACCTACAAATGGTACGGAATGTTCAGCTCTGACACATTCCCAGAGGCTGCTGGAAGCACTAGGCATAAGATCCGTTTGCATATAAACATATGTGACAAAACTCACAAGCCAATCATGTATAATTTAAATATTTGCAGATTACTACAAGGTGTTTAGCACTGGCAAAATTGGCCACATGGAGGCTGTTGCTATAGGAGCTGGAGTGGTGTTTACATAATGCAGAAGAAATCCGAATCAACACACATGCAAATGTATCTGCAGTTACTTTATAGGAGTAAAGTTTTATTGTCCATAAAAGAGTCTTTATAAAGCAATAGACCAGATTATCTGCTGTGGCCAAATTGTGCTCAGCACAGCAGAGAAGGAGAGGCCTTCAAGGGGCCAGTTATAGTTTCCCTGACTCTTAGCCTGGCTTTGATCCCAGCTCAGGCTTTGGAACAGGTTAGAGTAGCCTCAGGGATTGTTATAAATGGGGGGGGGGGTAGCTCCCTTTTGTGGACATGCAGCCAGCCAGTTGGCTATGGAATCCCTCTTGGTGGTTGTTCTCTACTTGCTTTACCTGTAAAGGGTTAACAAGCCCACAGGTAAAAGGAAAGGAGTGGGCACCTGACCAAAAGAGCCAATGGGAGGGCTAGAACTTTTTAAAATTGGGGGGAAAAAAACTTCCCTTTGTCTGTGTGTTCTGGTTCTCCAGGAAAGAGGGGAACAGGGAGCAGTTATTTTGTGAGAAGCTTAAGCCAGAGATGAAAAACCATCAGATCATACCTAGAGATTGCTTCTCTGAAACCCCAGATATGTAAGGAAATTAGGGAATGTCTAAGAAGCAGGGCTGGCTCTAAGCACCAGCAAAGCAAGCAGTTGCTTGGGGCGGCAGATTTGCAAGGGGCGCAAGAATCCAGCCTGGGAGCTGAGAACCAACAGGGGTCCCTGGGAGCTGTAGTTCCTTGGTTAGCTCCCTTCCTATAGAGCCAGCCCTGGAGCAGAGAAAGAACTACATTTCCCAGCATTCCCTTGGCCACTAGCAAGAGGAAAGGGTGGGGGAAGGAGTATGGAACTGAAATCTGCAGCTTGCTGTGAATGGTAGGAACAGAGACGCTCTAGGTTTTTGCCGCCCCCCCGCACCCCACCCTTGTATTGCCCCAGCCTGGACTCTCCCCCGCCCACACCCCCTGCTTTCCCAGCTCCGGCCCCCACCTGCACCCCCCTGCTGCCCCAGCCCTGGGCTCTCCCTCCACCTGCACCTCCTGCCACCCCAGTCCTGGGCTCTCCCCCCACCTGCACCTCCTGCTGCCCCAGCCCTGGGCTCTCCCCGCACCCCCTGCCGCCCCAACTCTGGCCCCCACCCGCATCTCCTGCTGTCCCAGCCCTGGGCTCTCCCCCAAAGAAGGAATTGGGGGGACTAAATGGACAATGCACCTCTCTATCTGAAGCCTAGCAAGGGAGGTAGGTGGATCCCAGTAGAATTTAAAATGAAAAGTAAAGGAGGGGAGGCTCTGGACCTGGGCAGCTTTACATACAGTACCAGGCACTTAGGATTTCCACTTCTGAGCCATGGAAGCAGAAATGGACTTTTCCTTTCCAGATGTAGCTAATATTCAGAAAGGGAATCTAGCACCTGCCTTCCAGATTTGAACACCTCAAAATTCAGGAGTGCTCAAGCTCAATTTGGGCAGCTGTTACTTCATTTCCCCCAAATCAAATATACTGATCCACTGTAACTTGCTGTAGAAAAGGTAGAATAAATTGAGCAAGAAATACTTCCCAGTGGTTATTAGGACTGGAATTGCTATTTTCAACAGCCATTGCTTTTTTTTTTTTTTAAGGTTTAGTTTTATTTGTTTAAAAGGAAGAGCGTGATAGTGCATTCCCCATAGAAACAAAGAATGGAACAAAAGAATTATAAAGACACCTCAACTTTTTCTCATTTATGTAGGACAGTCTTATAATATGCATCCAGATATCCTCCAGTCACACAAGCTGAAAATTGTTCCACTTTACTGCAGTTCTGTAACCATATGGGAACCAATCCTGTCTGTGTTCTGTGCACATCCAAAATTCCTGCTGAATGACCCGCCCTGGGAGCGACTTACCAGTGACCCAGGCCTGGGGCGGCAGGAGGGTGCAGTTGGGGGGGGGGGGGGGGGGAGAGGGAGAGAGCCCAGGGCTGGGGTAGGGGGCAGCCAAAATGTTTTTTGCTTGTGGCAGCAAAAAACCTAGAGCCAGCCCTGTCTGTATGTATAAATATCTTCTTTCTGTGTGTTCCATTCTATGCATCCGATGAAGTGGGCTGTAGCCCATGAAAGCTTCTGCTCAAATAAATGTGTTAGTCTCTAAGGTGCCACAAGTACTCCTGTTCTTTTTGCGGATACAGACTAACACGGCTGCTACTCTGAAACCTGTCAATAAATTCTAGAAAATGCTCTCTGACTTTCACCATTGCAGGGACATTTTCACTAGGTTCTGTTGTTGTTACAACATGCACCATTAAAGTCAGTTGATCCATATGGCTGATGTCAGGTGTGCAGTCCAGAATAACACAGTAATGTCTTGCTGACTTCAGATTTGCCACAATCTTCTGTTTGACTTTTGTTGCCAGTAACAGTATGATGTCATTTTGAATTGTTTTTCCGAGGTCGTGGGGTGTGTCCATTTCTTGGGTGGTGACTCTTCTTAGATGCTCCTGGAGTACAGCATCAACCTCAGCCATCAGCTCCACAATTTTAAGGCAGTTTCCATTGTTTGGCACATGCAGCTGATCTGAAGTGCCACACAGTGCTAGGTTTTGGGTAGCAAGCATTCTCACAATGGCAACAAGCCTTTTCAGAACATTTTGCCAGTGAAGAGACTCTGATGCAATCTTCTCTTGATGCTGATCATCTGTGGTGGTCTTTAACCTTATTCTCATCTCAAGCTCTTTCCACCTATGGAATGCTCTCTGGTGAATTGCTGCCTTCTTAATCAGTCCAGGCTCCTGGGGGTGCTGGAGAGGTACATAAGAGGCTCCTCCTCCTCCTCTCTCTCCCTGCAGCTCCTGCTGCTTTCTGTTATTCCCTCTCACCTTTTCTCCTGCCTGCCTGTTATGTCTCTTGTGCCCTCCTTCCTCCAGCACAGCACTCCACCATCTCTGTGCATCTCGAGCAGAAAGAATACATAGGCACCCGCAGCAGACACAATTTTCTACCCTCTGGGTCCTAGTGGCGCCCCCCACAGTCTGGCACCGGAGGCGGCCATCTCAGTTTGCCTCATGGTAAGACCAGCCCTGTCCTGTGGGCACGGAGAACCCAACTCCCATTGAGGTCAGCCAAGGAGGCTGGATGTGCACATTACAGGAAATAGATGTCAGGGCAGCAGAATCCACTGAAAAACCACGTATTGCGAATTGCAATGCAGGCTCTCACTGGGTGGCTCTTTGTCCTGCCTCTGTTGGCTGGAGCGTGAGCAGAGCTTTATGAGACAGCTGCTGCGGCTGTAGCCAGCCATCGGAGCGAGTTTCCCATCGTCTCTCTTCTGGCTGTGGATGCTCGACTGCAGCAGCTCCGCAGAGGTCCCAGCCTCGCTCTCTAATGCCCATTCTCCCCATGCTCGCATGGCGCTTCATGGACCATTGAGTAGCCTCATGACAACATCCCAGTTGTGGACACAGGCACCAGCAACTGATTCCCCAAGCCAAAGTCCCCTTGGCAATCCAGGGAGCCTTAGCCTGGGTTGTCTGGAGCGCAGGGTTTGGCCCCTGGTGACTGCAGACACTGCACCTGCTGCACAGCCGCACGGTGACTCCTGTGACCCCTTTAGCCCATCAGCACTCGGCTCTCCCGCATTCTGCTGAGCGCCTGAGATCTGGGGGAACAGAAACCCTTTGTTAGAGACGGAAATTCTCCTCCCAGGAACACTCTGTCAGTGGCTGCCAGAGGCCTTCCCTGTGAAACCCCAAATGCGCAGCCCCTCGGTTTCCCACTGCGGAGATCTCTGCTCTTTCACTGGTTACCTGTGGCTGCAGTCTCTGACGGGGGAATGTGGAGGGTTTTTTGCCAATGATCCCTTCTACAGCCCCCATAATGGGAGGAGGTTTGGCTTTGTGATGTGAGGCCTGGGTCTGAGAATCCAGGCTCCTGGGTTCTGTGACTCTGGAAGGGGGCGTGGTCTAGTGGGTGGAGCTGGATTGGTTGACAATGAGTGAGAGGGGCTTGTGCTGAAGGACCCTGGTTCAATCCCCTCCAATTCCTGTGGTGTCTACATGTGGCCATGACTTTACTTACCTATCAGTGTAGGTTGTTTAGCCTATTCCTGGACGCATTCTTACATCTGCTGCTGGCCATCCTGAGATGTAGGTCCTTCATCCACACAAGGACATGGCTCATCAAGGTCGATCCAGCAGCTCCCATCTGGTCTTCACCTCCGCAAATGGATGGTGACTTTTAACCTGAACAGAAAAAGACAGGGTGGTGTTCTTCAGGGGAATCTATTGGAGCTCCTGTATCACCTGTTCCATCTCACACCCCAACACGCTTAGGGTTTTCCAAAGATACCACTAATCTCGGATAAACAAAGCAGACTGGTTCTAAAGGAAAAACAGATTTCTCCCCTGCTCTAGGAAGATTCCCATAGGAAAAGTCTCTGATGGTGGGAATGGGGGCAATGGAAGCCCCCAGCCACTTGAATGGCAGGAAATCAAGACTCAGGGAGTGCATCAGCACTTCTCGGCATCATTGAAGCACCAGTCCTGGGCGCAATACAGGTTAACAATGCCCATGGTTCTTTCCCACTAGAACCACATCTGAACAGAAAAAGCCCTTCAGCCAATTATTTACATACACTTTGAAGGGGTGAAATTCAGCCCTGTGCAGACAGCCAGGACAAGGTCTGTGCATCACAGCGGGTTTCAGTGGCACTTCACTGCACCGGTGCTGTGAGTTTTCCTCCTGGATTGGAACAGCCAGTGGGAATCCTGTGAGGTACAGAGCAGAGAGAGGTTTGGGCCACAACGTTCACCTCAGAGGCTGAGCTTCTGCAGACTTTTGGGATGTTCCCATCTGAGGAGGATGATTTTGGCCAGCCCTAGTTCAGAGCTTTCAGTCACCTCAACCGGTGATTCTCTGGCACAATTGATCTAATGTAGCTGAACTTTTCAGGCCTTGCCCCCACCTCCGACACCCCTTGTACCTCACCATTGCCCTCTAACAGCCCCTGTCCCGTCTCTTGATCCCTGCCAAGCCCAAATACAGAGCCTAGCTCATGCTCCTCCTCTCCTAGCCCTTCTCCTTACACGATCTTCCCCTACCTCTGACAAACTGATCACTGTGCCCTTCCCCAGCTCCTGGAGAAATCATGGCTCCTCGGGACAACCTGGGAATGGGTGGCTTCTACCTCCGGGTGGGGTGTGTGGTTTTCCATCTACGCATCAGTGAGAGCCAGTACTTCTCGATTTTACAGGATGAGGTTATGGCTCCCCAAGCCGGGCCAGCTGCAGGCTGCATTGCAGTAGGCGACATGGACCGATCCCAGAACCTGGAAGGCAGAGGGGGGAGGAAACCCCTGCTCATTTCCCTGTCAGAGCCCCCTTCAAAGACGGGCCAAGAGGGGAGGAGAGGACGAAGGGCAGAAAGTGAAGCTGCCCCTGTGGAGAGGGCACTCCTGTAGAACCCACTCCAGTTCCCAGCTCTCCCCCACATTGGTAGGTGTGACCTTGGAGAGGTCACTTCATCACCTTCATTCTCTGTCTGTAAAATGGGGGTACTAGTCCCCCCACAAGGAGGAGAAGGGAGGAGAGTCCCATTGTCTGTGAGGGGCTCGGACACTCTGGGCCTGGATTGTGCAGAGTGAGGGAAGAGACCCAGAGTTTGCTCCCTAGACCCAGAGGAGGAGGATGGGATCAGAAGGTCAGCCAAGGGGGATGGGTCAGGAACTGCTGCAACAAATGGGACTTAGGGATTCAGTGAGTGCCAGGGGCTTTGTACCTCCCTTCAGCAAATGGCTTCCCTCTTGTCATTAGCAGTCTGGACACTATCTGAACTCCTTCCTAGTGTCCTCGAGGAACTCCCTTCATTCTTCTTGACGGTGACCCAGGTCGATAGCTGGGAAGTTCGAAGAGGCCGTTCATAGCGTGGCATGAAATCAGTGGGAAAGCTACATTTAGCAAAATAAAGGTGTCATTGGCCTTTGCAAACTCGGAACTGATCTGGCCTCTCAATCGACGGTACACGTTCACAAGGGGATGAAGCGCGCCATCGTGGTCAGGTGACCTATGAGAGTCAGTTCCATCCTGTGGTCATTTGAATCAGTGAAATTCCTGGCAATGGTTGCCCATGGCCAGGGCAGGGTCTCCAGAGGCCTGAGATGCCAATAAGTTTGATGCGTGGTGCCTTGGTGAAAGCGCAGAAGTCACGTCAGTCAAGCTAAGTCTGAATTTCAGGCCACATCTGGCACCACCAAATGAAGCGGGCCCTGGTGGTCATAGTAGATGCGTCTACTTCCATGATGAATGCTGAGCCTCCGAATAGGTGCAGTGAGGAAGGCAATTCTGAGCTGTTTGCGGGCTTGTTGGAACTTGGGTGACCAAACGATTGTGGCCGTTATGTGGAGGAGAGCTCTGGTGGGGGTTACTGGCTCTGAGAACCCTGGGCGGAAGCAGCAGTAAAGCGGGTGAAGTCTAGGCAGCGCTGATCTTCTTGAGGTCTTCAAACTTCGTCCCATCGATGAATGGCTTCCACTTTATTTGGATCAATCGTAACACCTTCTGGGGAGAGGATGTATCCCAAAACCTCTGAGGAGAGTTGGCCGGAGGTACGCTTTTCCAATTCCGTGTTGAGACCATGCTGCCGAAACCTCTCCAGGTTCGCGTGTGGTGCGCGTGCTGCTCTGGGTTCTCCAGAAAGAGAAGTCTGTCACCTGAATAGATGGCACTGTGTGGATCCACAATGTCCCCAAATACATCACTGATGATGTGTTGCAAGGTGAGGGGACCGTTAATTCGCTCAAATGGCATATCAGACAGTTAAAATGTCCATAGTGTGCTTTGAAATCTGGTTTCCATTTGTCCCCTGCCCAAATGAGTATTAGATTGGAAATCCTCGCAGATGAAGTTTGATGAACAACTTTGCGGATTTCCTGTGAGCCAACAATTGTGGGATTCACAGCAGGGGGTAATGGTTCCAAACGATCACTTTTTTCAGGGGCTGATTGTCTAAAGAGAGGCGTAGTACAGTCCCACATTTCTTCTTCCCAAAAAAGGCCTGGGCACCCGTGGGAAACGCATGTTTGCTCATAAACTCTTAGGACCGGTTTTTAGAACTGAACGCAGGGAGAGCCACTAATTCTGGTTCCAACAATGTGTAAATACTGGTGAAGGCAACTTTCAACCAAGGCTGTAGGTCAATAGGGCAGTCATAGTCCCGGTGCAGAGGTAACGATTCCCTATTTCTTTCAAAGGTATCCATGTAATCCGGGCATTTATCAGGAATGCCGGGTGTCTGAGTCAAGAATGGTGGAGTAGGTCCAGGGGCGGAGGCTGGTTAAAGGAACTCCAGCATTTTCAGTCCTTTCCATTGCACAATTCCAGTAGGGGCAGCATCGGGCCAGGCTCAGGTAGTGAGGTCATTGTTCACACCTGCTGTGGTGTGAGTAGTATAAGGGCCCTACCGTAAATCAAACCATAAACCTGCCCCTTGACCCCTTGGTCCCCCCCACCTGTCACCGGAAGTCCCACCCATGGGGGTATTACTTCTGGGGTCAATAAGCCACCTGACCGGAAGCAAGGTGGGTCATGTGACCCCTCTATGAACTCCCCCCACCACCCTCTACCAATCAGGAGGGGTTTCGTCCCGAAAGGACCGCCCCGAGAGGAGATTTTGACCTATCAGGGTGACTTCCAGGGCGGGGGTGACCCGTCCGGAAGTGGATCGTGTGACCCCACTAAGAACTCCCCCCACCGCCCTCTACCAATCAGGAGGGATTTCGTCCCAACAGGACCTCCCCGAGAGGAGATTTTGACCAATCAGAGTGACTTCCAGGTTGGGGTGACCCCTCTGGAAGTGAGTCGTGTGACCCCACTAAGAACTCCTCCCAAGGGCCTCCGCCAATCACAGTGCAGCACCATTACCCCATAAGTCCCAGCGCCAGACAGAGGAGGCGGCCATCTCTTACCAAGGACACGTGTTTTCGAAATCGCGGAAAGGCTGCTGAGAGGAAACATGGACTCCTTCATTACCCCCGTGAGAACTTCGGATTTTGTTTTAGCCCCAAGCACCTTTGACCATTCATGGATAAGATCGCTACATCAGCGACAGTTCCGAGGAGGAGGAGGGAGCGACCGAGGGGAGCCCTTTGGCCCAGCCATTGCTGGATATGCCGGAACCTGACCCCAAAACCCTCGTGAGACACCCCGATGAGCGAGACGGTCTCTCTTTGTCCACCCCCTCAGAGGTGGAAGGCGATTGAGGCTTGGGGGAGTCACCGGCGGACAAGGCAAACGGAAAAGACGGCGCTCAAGTAAATGAATGATTAAGAAGCGGCAGTCGAGGAGGGGTGGGTAATGGGGTAGGAACCGGGGGTTGCGTATATTAAAAAACAAGCAGTGGGGGTACTTACACGGTTTCTTTTCTGAAAATTTTTCAACAGCTCGACAATGCCTTTCTAGAGGACCTGCAGGCCCTGGACAGCGTTGCATCAAGCGGCGAAGATGAACCGGGCCCACCATGTTTTTGCTCAACGCCGATACAAGTTGTTGAAGAGGACTCTGAGGATGATGGCTAGGAGGAGTTTAGGAGGCGGCTTGGCATAGAACTAACTGAGCCAGTGCCACGTCGTGAGCGTAAAAAAGTCATGCGGACTATTGTACGCGTTGCTGTTTATGCTATCCTTAAACACTGCCTTAGGGAAAAGCTTTCTGAAGATTGTGAGGGCTGTGTCATAGATGTGCCAGGCCAAAGGCACCATGACTGTGTGACTTGGACTTCAGTGGATATAAACTGCAAGCTCCGGGGCCTGTGTGCTGAGCTGTGTTTGGAAGCTTATTAAACACTGTTATTGCCATAGGTTCTGCTCTGCAATGTCTGTGCCTAACCCAAGAACATTTAGCGCAAGGGGTGACCTTGATAAATGCTGTGCAATTCAGTGCAGACCCTGACCGTGTTCTAAAGAATATGACCAAACCGGAAGATGCCTGCTTACAGCGTTATATTGACCGTCTAGTCCGCACAGAGAGTTACAGAACCCTGCTTAAGAAAAAAACTATTTGTAAGAAATCTAAAAGGATTAAGTTAGAGAATGGTGAGGGGACAAACATGCGATATAAAACTTGGTAGCTGTAAATTTTTGAAAAGGGGGTTTGTGACTATCTGTGTTTTGTTAGAAGGCCTTTGGCCTTTAGGTGAGCTAAAAGGTTTTAATGAAGCAGTTTGGTTTGTTTTCAAGGAGCTGTAAGTTTTTTAAATACAAAAATAAATTGTTAGTGAGAATTAGCTCTTGTGTTTTTGTGTGTGTATAGCAAAAAGCTGAAATGTATGTTGTGGTGGGAGGGGGAAAAAATCCTAAAAATGTGCTTACAATAAAACAAACAAGGCTAGTTCAGACAATAGAGTTAATATGGAGATATACCTATCTCATAGAGCTGCCTTTACTAGCAGGACCAAATATTGATTTTGCCCCAGATCCCTAAGTAGCCCTCTCAAGACTTAAACTCACAAGCCTGAGCTTAGCAGGCCAATACTTAAACCACAGAGCTATCCTTAGTCTGTTGAACTAAATGGGTTTAACCACACACACACCCCTCACTGAATAGCCAGGGTGACTGCAATTACTTACCCTCATTGCTATAGGGTTACATTTGATGGGAGTGCACCCATAGTAAGGGGTGGGTGGGGGTGGATGGTGAGTTCTGCTTAATATGAAATGAAATTAAACCTCAGGAATTCACAGATGCTATTGGACAGTTTAAATATAACCCCTGGGGTTGGTGGAACGCTATTGGACAGTTTAAATATGGCCCGGGAGTTGGTTGAATGCTATGGGTCATTCTTTCTAGGCAACAACCCCACCCCCCAAACTTTAAGCATGAAAGAAACATGTTTTAAAAAACAACCAACCCCCAAGACATTCATTGATATCTGCAAAGGGCCCCCACTTGGAAATGGGTACTGTTTAATACTGTAAGAAAGCCACAAATGTATTTTAACTTAAAGCGGGGGGGTAAGCCCTGTTGTGCAGACAAAATGGTTTCACTACCCCAGATCACAAAAGGGAATGCTATGGGAGGGGTGATTAAATTAACCGGTTAGCAACTGTGTTGAAGTCTGTTGGAAACAATGGGCTAAGATGGTATAAAAACCTCAGGTATGCTGGAGCTTGTTCTTTTCAACAGAAATCTTTCTTGAATAGCTGCTGGACTGCAAAAAGAGGTAAGACTTGCTGTTTTTAACTCTGAAACTATATATTATATAATGCCACTCTTTGCCCAGGCTGTCTTAGTAAATAATGGTGCCTATGTTTATTGCAGTGTGATCTGTTTAGCATGGAACCAGTAACTTTAAACTGCATTTCACCACCAGGCCAAGGTTAAAACCATTTTAACTATAGTTGTGCTTAATACTGTTGAATTAAAAAAAAAAAAGTATTCCACAGGCTGTATAAGGATTAGGGTAATACTAACTAACATTTTTCCTTGTTCTTGAACCTGAAGGCCCAAACACACACGAGGGGGAACAGAACAAGCATGTGCCTGCAACACTTTATCCCATAGTGAAAGGTAACTTTATTTATTTATTTTTTTGCAACAGGCTTTTAAATGCATGTGGGTTTTTGAAAAGTGTCTGGCTGCAAACTTGGTTTGGTGTGTTTTATAAAGCTGCTGTTTTGTGTGTGTGTGTGTGTGTGTGTGTGTATGTGTGTGTGTGTGTGTAATATGTGTATGTATGTTTACAAGACGGTTTCATGTGTTTTATAATAATGTTGTTGTTTGCTCCACAGTACAGTCAAAACATGAGATCTTTAGACCAGAGGGAAAAGAAGGTGAAAAGAAAAAGGAAAGACAGCTGAAAAGGAAAATTCACCAGCATCAGTCACTGATGGATGGATGAAGCCCGGTAAATATATTTTGCTTATTGGTTTGATTGTTCTATGAGGTTTTGTATTTTAAGTAAATACAGAGGTGTGGGTGAGAGATGGTAAAGTTCAGTTTTGTAAAATGTTGTTGTTGTTGTTGTTGTTTTCCCCCTCATAGGCCTGGGCAACTCTTCTGACAATGCAGTAGTCAGAGCTACAAGGACATCTCCTCCAGAATTACCAACAAACCAGGAATCTGCTTTGAGACCTGCATGCGCTCTAGGGGCTGCCTTTAAAAAACCAAGGACTAAAAGCTGCTGCGATGCTGAGGTAGCGCAATCACACAATCAGCACTCTAGTTCCTCAGCGACCACCACCACACCAAGCCCTGGGGAAACTGTGAGCGAAAATGCCCACATTCACAAACCCGGAGCATGCGCTCTAGGGGTTGTGACTAACAAACCAAGAACTGACAAACCATTCTCCCAAAACCATAAGCTCGTCACAGCTTCCCCATATTCTAGTATTTGGGGAGGGTTTGATGCTTCCCTCAGAAAAGTGATGGAGGCTGTATCCTCGGGTAGTCTAAAAGAACGGGATTCTAGAAAGAAATGGGAAAAATATGATGCTTTGTTCAGAACCATGCTGAAAAACATGAGGGCTGGAAAGGGTGTCTCTGAGCAGGGATGACTAGTCGT